>NW_027361751.1:11270000-12470000 GCF_039654945.1 Dendrobates tinctorius | reverse complement strand
TTACAAATCCTACGAAAAAATACTGAACAAATACTGATAGTGTGGCTGTAGCCTTAAGCCATGTGCACACATTGAATATTTGGTGAGTTTTTTACCCTAGTATTTGTAAGCCAAAACCTGGAGTGTGTGAAAAATGCAGAAGTGGTGATGTGTTTCTATTACGCATTTCCTCTGACCGTTCCACTCCTGGATCCGCAGCAGATTCTCCTGCGGTGTACAGTACCATTATATTCTATGTAAAACCAAAAACGCAGGGCAAATCCGCACAAAAACTGCACAGAAACATCCGCAGCACAATCCGCAACGTGTGCACATACCCTTAATGGTTGGTAGGGGATCAAATACTTATGTCCCACTGCAAAGTGCAAATAATTAAGAAAACACAGTAGTTTGACAATAAATGGCTTCACCCAACCACTGACCATGAGTGGAGAAAAAGTTTTGGTGTCCTCATTCATATTCTCTGAAAAAAGGCCAAGAAAGCAAAAATTCTGCCGGGGTATGTAAACTTTTGAGCACAATTGTGTATATATATATACTGTATATATATATATATATATATATATATATATATATATATTAGATACATAGAATAAAAGCCAGCAATTCATGCGCCGTGTACAGTAAAATCACAGAGTGAGTGACAGGTTAGAATAGATAGAATAGATGACACACACATATATATGTATATATTACATAGATATATAGAAGAAAATTCAGCAGTCGCGTAGTGTAAAATCACAGCAGGAGCCGACAGGATAGAAGAGATGGGTTACATACAGTAAATACACATAGAATTGTTGACAAATACAATTAGTACAGTGTGTGTGCAGCTTACTGTACATGTATTTAATTAATAAAAGATTATTTAAAAAAAAAAAAGACGTGGGCTCCCTCATAATTTTTGTAACCAGCAGGGGGGCCGATGTTTATAGCATGGGAAGGGGGTTATACCCATGGAGCTTCCGAGGCTTTTAAAGGGAACCTGTCACCTCTTTTGGCCGCTATATGATGCGGCCATCTCCTTTCAGAGCTTATCTACAGCATTCTATAATACTGTAGATAAGCCACCGGTCCGACCTGAAAGATAAGAAAAATAAGTTTTATTATACTCAGCCAGGGGGTGGTTCGGTCCAATGGGTGTTGCAGGTCCGGGTTCGGCGCCTCCCATCTTCTTGCGACGCAGTCCTCCTGCTTGTATTGTCACTCCCCGGCATCGCGCTCTTGCGCAGGCGCACTTCTCTGCCCTGTTAAGGGCAGAGCAAAGTACTGCAGTGCGCAGGCACCGGGAAAGGTCAGAGACGCCCAGCTCCTTTGCACTGCAGTACTTTGCTCTGCCCTCAGCAGGGCACAGGAGTAAGCCTGTGCAGAAGCGTGATGCCGGAGAGTGACGAAGCATGTAGGAGGGTGATATTAAAAGAAGATGGGAGGCGCTGGGCCCGGACCTCCGACACCCATTGGACCGGACCGCATCGGACCGCACCCCCCCCCCCCGGGTGAGTATAAGAAAACTAATTTGTCTTATCTTTCAGGTCGGACCCGAGGCTTATCTACAGCATTATAGAATGCTGTAAATAAGTCCTGAAAGGCGGTGGACGCACCTTATAGTGACCAAAAGAGGTGACAGGTTCCCTTTAATATCAGCTCACAACTGTATACTTAGCCTTTGCTATTAAAATGGGGACCCTAAAAAAAATGACTATAATTAATAACTATTAAAATGACTATGATTAATAACCAGCAAATGCTATGCAGACAGCTGTGAGCTGATATTAATAGCCTAGGAAGAGGCCACGGATACTACCCTCCCCAAGCTAAAAACATCAGTTCTCAGCTGCCACAGAAAAGGAACATCTCTAAGATGCGCCAATTCTGCCACTTAGCCTCGCTCTTCCTACTTGCCCTGTAGTGGTGGGAAGTGGGATGATAGTTGGGGGGTTGATGTCACTTTTGTATTGTCAGGTTACATCAAGCCCCGAGGTTAGTAATGGAGTGGTGTCAATGCCCCCATTACTAACCCCATAGTCACATTGTATGAAAACACATAAACCCAGAAAAAGTCATTTAATTGAAAGAATGACACAGACTCCTTTAATAAATGTTAATTAAACCATACTTATGACCTTGCCTATTCCCCCGACACCCTCGTCATCTGCAAAAGAGTTAAAAAACATACAATATTCCTCACCCTTCCGTGGAGATACTGCTGATCCATTTGTCCCACGATGGGTCTAGCTCTGCTACATCTAGATAGCAGCTGCATGGTTGCATGATGTGATCATACAGCCTGTCATCCAGCAGAGACACTGAGCACTACAGTATGTGCTTAGTGTCTCCCTGTGAGCTCCTATTCCCTGTCTGAGGGCACCGCAAGCATGAGAAAGTTCTGCTCATGGTGCCGTTAGACAGGTCCTGCAAATTCACAGCCAATGCACTCACTTCGCCTTTCTGATGTCAGCGCGAGCGCGGTGAGAAATACGGAAGAGAAAATAAATGGTGATGTGAGCTGCCCAATTGATTAACACTGAGCTGAGTGCTGTGCGATGTTTTATCGCATAGCACTTGGCCACAATCTGCGGTAGTGTGACTCCGGCCTTAGAGTTTTAGTTGTCTAAAATTCACTTTCAATTCATATGCAGATGAGTTCTCTTTGGTGCACCCTTGGCATGCCCAAAGTCTTGGTGCACTATGACACCCTACGATTTGTATATCTATCACTGTCTCTGACATTGATTGACAGTCCTCACTTTCTCACAGTGAACGCTCCTTAAATGAAAATCTCTGCTATTGCACTTGGGCTCAGGGCTTTGATCTCCAGCTCCTGCTAGTCTGTGGTCCCTGCTCACTTCACCTAGAAGTGTAATGAGCATGTAGCGTCACCCTCCTGGCAGTCCTGGAGGACTCGCGCCCCCTGCATCAACTGCTGGAAGACCTGCCTTTGGGGCGTGCGGGAACCCCACTGGTTCAGGGTCTCTTGCGTGGGGTCATTAAGGAATAAATTGCTGAATTCCTGCAGTATATTCATACCCAGGGTGACTGGGTGTTTGTTGTTGGTCCCCCCGGGTTAGGATCACTCCCCGGCGGCTGAGGGATTTGCCACACAGCGTCATCTGCATCCAAATCACTCCAGCGACAGTAACCGGCAGTTGGTTGGCGGCTACCAGTCTTATCATGGACCCCCCACTGGGGTCTCACTGCCTCAGGAAAATGCTGCCGAAAATACGTTGCAGGCATGGTCGTTACTTGCGACCCCGTGTCTACTAGGCACCGTACGGCACGGCCCTCGACCTCTGCCCATACCACCGGACACTTTGTGACCAGGTCTTCGAGACTTCCACCACCCTATGTCATGGCTTCTGGCTCCGAGTGGCATCCCCTCAGCCCAGAGCCCTCTAGTTTAATGGCCGCCGGGGTGGGCATCTCCCACGCCGCGGACACTCTCGTGCAAAGTGGCCCAGCTCCCCGCACTTATAACACCGGGGTTGCAAGGGTCAGCTGCTCTGGGCATTGCAAGGCCCCAAGGGCCAGGCCCGCCATCAGGTCATTACTGCCATGACTGGCGTATGGGGCCCGGTGGGCAGAGGGGGCCAGCATCAGGCCCGGTCTCCTCTGCTCACCGGGCCCTACCGACATGCTAAACCGGGCCCTCAGCGCTGTGGCAAATGATAGCTATTGACATGCGGGCCCGCGCCCGCATGTCAATAGTTAACAGCCGCCAGCGGCCAGCCAATCGGAGGCTGGTAGCTGACGTCCACCGCAGCGCGCACCTCGCCGGCGTCTGACGTCATTGTCAGTCGCCGGCGAGCGCGCGCTTCTGCATGGAGGGACTTGTGTTTTTTTTTCTTTTTATTCATTCAGAGCAGGGGGCCCGGGGCAGATGGCAGAATGCTGGACACTATGGTGGCAGAATGCTGGTGACGATAGGGTAGAATGCTGGACACTATGGGGGCAGAATGCTGGTGACGATGGGGCATAATGCTGGACACTATGGGGGCAGAATGCTGGTGACAATGGGGCAGAATGCTGGACACTATGAGGGCAGATTGCTGGTGACGATGGCTGGGGCAGAATGCTGGACACTATGGGGCAGAATGCTGGACACGATGGGGCAGAATGCTGGACACACTATGGGGGCAGAATGCTGGACACGATGGGGCAGAATGCTGGACACACTATGGGGGCAGAATGCTGGACACGATGGGGCAGAATGCTGGTGGCAATGGGGGCAGAATGGGGGCAGAATGTTGGACACTATGGGGGCAGAATGCTGGACACAATGGGGGCAGAATGCTGGACACTATGGGGGCAGAATGCTGGTGACGATGGCTGGGGCAGAATGCTGGACACTATGGGGGCAGAATGCTGGTGACGATGGCTGGGGCAGAATGCTGGACACGATGGGGCAGAAGGCTGGTGATGATGGCTGGGGCAGAAAGCTGGTGACGATGGGGCAGAATGCTGGTGACGATGGGGCAGAATGCTGGGCATGATGGGGGCAGAATGCTGGACACGATGGGGCAGAATGCTGGTGACGATGGGACGGAATGCTGGACATGATGGGGCAGAATGCTGGACACGATGGGGCAGAATGCTGGACACGATGGGGCAGAATGCTGGTAATGATGGGGCAGAATGCTGGGCACGATGGGGCAGATTGCTGGTCATGATGGGGGCAGAATGCTGGACACGATGGGGGCAGAAAGTGACAGTGAGACACGGGAAGGAGCAGAATGAGATACGGGCATGATTGGAGACACGGGGCAGAATGGAGATACGGGGCATGACTGGAGACACTGGGGGCAGGGTTGGAGACAGATTGTGCAGGATCATGGGGCAGGATGGATACGATGGAGACAGATGGGGCAGGATGGAGAGATCGTATGGGGCAGAATGGATACTCATGTGGGTGGGATGGGAGAACGTATGGCTGAAGCCAGGAATGAGACACGTGGGGGCTATGATGGGGGATATTATTACCACAGGGTCTAATTAAGGGATATTATTACTGCAGTGATATATTTATTTTATTTTTTGAGTATACTGTTTTAAATGGGGGTGCGGTACTGTTACTGTGTAGAGCGACACTATGTTGCCTTTTTTTCTTCATGTGATGTAATGTAGAAGTTGGGAAAAATAAGTAATGTGTTCTGCAAGCGGAGCTTTAGGTAACTGTGTTATTTCCTGCAGAGACGAGCTCTGGCTGGAAGACGTGATGGCGATCTGTGCTGGATGAAAGATGAAAAACAAAGATGAAAGACTTCACCTAGAGACGTCACTGGTGAGTTAGTGTGTTACCTATACACTGACACTATACACTGTATAGAGGCCCTGTGTATAATGTCATTGATCACTGTATTACCTATACACAGACACTGCATACTAAGTACAGATCTCCTGTGTATAATGGCACTTATGGTGATAGTATCGTGTTTTTTTTATTACTGATCAGTATTGTAGTATTCAGGCACTGTTGTGGTAATATGTGGCCTGGTCATGGTGCGGTGGTATTTGTTCCTTGTATGTGATATTATTCGGTCACTGTGGTGGTAATATGTGGTCTGGTCATGGTCTGGTGGTATTTGTTCCTTCTGTGTGGTATTATAGGTCACTATGTGGTCTGGACATGGTGCAGTGGTATTTTTCCCTTATATGTGATGATATTGGTCATTTTAAAAATTGAAAAATAAAAATATACCTAAATTGTATCACATATTTTAACAAATATTTAATAGTTTATAGTAGATTAGGGCACAGCCAAAAGAGTCTACCATGTTATGGAGGCGGCTTAAAAAATCTTTTGGCCAGAGCAAAAGCTGCTGACTATATGTGTAATCTGGTGATGGGAATTGTTAATGTGTGATTGGTGAGAAGTGGAGTTTTTCCAAGAGAGAGCGGTGGGACTTTGGACAGTTTGAGGGGTGGAGCCTGGGCGGAGTCTCAAGGGGGCCCCGAAAATTTTACCAGTATGGGGCCTCGAAATTCCTAGTGGCAGCCCTGGGCCCCGGGTTCGAACTAGGCGACCCAGTCACAGTCTCGGCCCTACTCTTCACTTCGGCCAACTCGCCCCTGATGTTCTTCAGCTCTTACTTCATCTCTTCTATCCATTGGGGCTCCCCGACAGCGTTCACGGAGGCTTCCACGCTCCGGACCTTCCCCACGGAGACCGTCAGCCCCTGCTCCTGCTCTCGAGCGCGCGCCTGACTTCCCACCACGGAGAAAGCGATATGCGTGTTCATCCGGACTTGCTCTCGTAATGCCTGCTTTGTCAGAGGGTCTCAAAGTCCAGTCACTAACAGGTCGCATAGATAATGTCGATGGGTCCTACACCTACGTCGGCCTTCCGCTCGATGGCGGTCTATATACATTCATATACTGGGTGATGGTCTCCCCCTCTCCCTGCATGCGACTGAACAACCAGGTCATCAACTCCCTCACATTCGTCGGATCCCCATGGGTCTCTTCCAGGAACCGCAGGACCCTACCACAGGTGTTGCGGTGTCGTGGGGGCCTCAACATTACTGAATCCCGGGCCTCCCCATCCAATGCCACGAGAGCTACTTTGGCTTCTAAGTCAGGGGTCATCGGATGGATACGAAAGAGCCCTCGCATCCTCTCCGTCCAGCTCCACAGCATGGTGTTAGTGACGGAGAACCTGGGCAGGTTGCTCAGCATAGCCCCCAGGGAAATACTGGACTGGGGGCCCTCGTTACTTGCTGAGTTTGCGGCTCTGCTCTGGTCCGCGGCATCATCGTCCGTGCTCGGAGACTGCATCCTGCCGACTACGCCAAATGTAGGTACGCGGGATGCAGTGATGAGACACGAGACGGATGTAACTTTAGGTGGTGACTTTTATATATATGGATGACAATAGGGCTATCCTGAGCAACCTAACAAGATAACAACAATTGTCCTCGCAGAGACCAAACACAAAGAAACACGAATAATGTGAACACGACTAACCCGGCAAAGGCCGGTCACTATAGGGCCGCGGTATGGCCGACTACGGGTCCTTAGTTACTATGTGTCACTTAGCCGTCCTGACAACCCACGGCGTGCTGTACGATGGTGCTTCGGCGTTGCAGCTGCTGGGCCCAGCCGCCGAGGATCTGGAGAAGCGTTTGGGCGTTCTTACGCCCAGGCGAGGTGGGGGCACAACAGGCCCTAGGAGAGTCCTTTGGCGGGGTATCTCCCCACGGAGGCAGCGGGACACCGCCTGTTAGCGGGAGAATGGAGGCCGCAGTCCCCGGGCAGAGACCGGCCGCAGTGATGCGGAGTGGCGGCTGGTAGGTGGCTGGCGCAGCCTGGGGCTGTGCTAGGAGTCCCGCGGATGGCGAGGGGCAGGCCCCAGCAGCGAGTTGTAGTGAGGCGGCAATGGCCGCGGGCGGCAGCGGACAGGCTGCAGCCGCAGGCTGGAGTGAAGCGGTGATTTTTCGTCAATCGGCTCCGTGCCGTCTCCCTACGATCCACAGCGAGTCTCTCTCCCATCTCTCCTGCCACTGTCTTCCTCTCTGGTAGCTGCTGGAGGCTCTCGCTCTCTGGCGCCCTTGAGGTCTCCTGCTCCTCCTCTGCCGATCTGCTGACTCACCCCGGCTAGCGTCCTCCACCCCTTTTATATTCGCTCCTCCCCCAAATGTTCTGGAAGTCTCTGCCGCCTGTCCTCTAATTCTGTCCCATGGAAACAGACCCCCTAGGAACCTTGGTTCCGGTCCCCTTGGTTCCGGTCCGGACACGCCCTTCCTCCTACACCCACACTGAGTCCACACCAGCGCTGACACTTTGAGCACTCGGCTAGGCACCTCCAGAAATTTTATTTTAGAAAGCGAGCGCTCTCATTTAAGCTTTGGGGCAGTGCAGGATATAAGAATCGGAGGAAGCAATAGTGCAGTAAGACACTGGTAACTCCAAGGGTATGTGCACACGTTGCGGATTCTGCTGCGGATCCGCAGTGTTTTTGGCCCTGCGGATCCGCAGCAGTTTCTCCTGCGTTGAACAGTACTTTTATTTTCTATGGAAAATGAAAACCACAGTGCACATGCTGTGGATTTTTCAGCGCGGATTTGCTGCGGTTTTCAATCCGCAGCATGTTACTTCTTTGTGCGGAATCCGCAGCAGTTTTACACCTGCTCCATTGTACAGGTGTCAAACCACAGGGGAAAAGCGCAGGCTAATCCGCAGATAAAACACACGTCTTTTGACCTGCGGATTTAGCCAAATCCGTGCAGAAAAATCTGCAGCGCAATCCGCAACTTGTGCACTTACCCCAAGGGAGCACCAAAATCCCCTGTATAAATTTAGGGAGCTGAAGTTTCAGCTTTTGGAAGACAGACTTCCTTTAAACAATGAAGTAATAACACCTAAGGCTTTTATCAAATAGAAAGTGAATAATCATGAGCGAGCGTACTCGGGTAAGGTGTTATCCAGGCATGATCGGGTGTTATCAAGTGTCCTCAGCATGCTCTGATATTTTCAAGACCCTGCGGCTGCATGTTTTGGGGCTCTTTGACCGAGTCTCGCATGTTAATACCTGGCACTGCCATCGACTCTCGGGAGCAGAGCGTGTGGCTGCATGTATTGCTATGAGCCCGCACGCTCCGATCCGAGTGCCGGCGGCAATGTTGGGTATTAATATGCGAGACTCGGCCGTGTTTCTCGCATGTGTGATCCCGGCCTTAGGCTATGTGCACACGTAGTGAAAGGTGCTGCAGATTTTTCCGCGTGGATTTACTTGCGGATTAGCCTGCGGTTTAGCCCTTCGGTTTCACACCTCTACAATGGAGACGGTGTGAAACCGCTACAGATTCCGCACAAAGATTTGACGTGCTGCGGATTTGAACCCGCAGCAAATCCGTGCCGAAAAATCCGCAGCATGTACACAGCGTTTTTCATTTTACCATTGAAAACAATGGTACTGTGCAACGCAGTTAAATCTGCTGCGGTTCTGCAGAGCCAAAAACGCTGCGGATCCGCAGCAGAATCCGCAACGTGCGCACATAGCCTTAGGGTGGTTTCACATCAGCGTTTCAGGCCGCAGCGTCGGCCTGCGCAGGCTGCCGCTAAGCCCTGCCCCCTGCCGCGCCTCCTCTGGTAGCTCCGCCTACGGGCGCAAGATGCTGCATGCGTCCTGCATCCCCTATCTTTAACACTGGGGATGAAGGCCGTGCGCAGGTATGCCAAAAGGACGCATGCGCCGACCAGCGCCAAAAGCAACCTGTTGCAATTTGGTGCGCTCGGCACACCGTCAAAATGACGCATGCGCCGCTAAATGCATACCTGCGTGCGGCCTGCATCCCCAGTGCTAAAGATAGGGGACGCAGCATGCATGCAGCGTCATGCACCCGTAGGCAGCGCTACCGGAGGAGGCGCGGTAGGGGTGGGGCTTAGCGGCGGCCGTGCGCAGGCCGACGCTGTGGCCTGAAACGCTAATGTGAAACCACCCTTAGACAGCTGCAACACATGCAGGGATTGCCTAACAAGCAGCAGCAGGGGCTCAAACATATTATTCAAGCACACTGAAGTCACTCGGATAATCCCTGATAGAAGCACAGAAAAAAAGAAGCACAGAAAAAAAGAAGCACAAGCACAGTGGGCATGAGACTTCCCTTAATCCAATCCACAGTGCTTGTACTGTACAACGCAGCATTTTGAAAGTAGCGAAAATACGCTGTGTGCAGAACGCTACTAATATTGGCTCTGGGAACGTACCCTTGAAAAAAAAAAAAAAATAAATCTTTATATAGCGCTAACATATTCCGCAGCGCTTTACAGTTTGCACACATTTTCATCACTGTCCCTGATGGGGCTCACAATCTATATTCCCTATCAGTATGTCTTTGGAGTGTGGGAGGAAACCGGAGTGCCCGGAGGAAACCCACGCAAACACGGGGAGAACATACAAACTCCTTGCAGATGTTGTCCTTGGTGGGATTCAAACCCAGGACTCCAGCGCTGCAGCCTTGCAGCGCTAACCACTGAGCCACCGTGCTACCCTTGACTATGTCCACACATTGAATTTTTGCTGTTTATTTCTTCCTCATGCAAAACCTGCTCTCTTGGCAGTAATGAAGCCGCTTACAAAAGGCAGGTTTTGCTGAGTTTTTGCACATTTTTGCTGCATTTTTATTGCTGTATTTTTGTTGTCTCTTGTACATGTTGATAAAGTTTAATGGCCCAAAAAAAGCATGATTTAACTTCCTCAGGTTTTTGCACCAAAAGTACAGCAATAACTAATACCTGCACTTTTTGCTATGTTTTTGCTGCATTTTAGCACTTACCCAGTGTTTCCTTAAAGTGAAAAAACGCTGATAGGAGTGACATTCTGCAGTTTTAAAAAATGCAGTAGTTTTCCAAATCAGTCTGGAAAATAAAACCAATGTGTGTACATGAGATCTCATAGACTTTGCTGGTACTGTAAAACGCAGCTTAAAATTTGCATTAAAATACGCAGCAAAAACGCAATGTGTGAACATAGCCTATGGGTTCGTTCACACTTGTGTATAAAAAAATCCCATTGTCATTCTGGAGAGTGGGAAGATTTTTTTCTCACTTGTCATCCGTACGTAATCTGCTTTTTTTTTACTCAGCAGCTATTAATCATTTGCAGTTTCCTATGCTGCAGAATTGTAATGTATGGGCTCATTCTCACTTGAGATGCAATCAGATGAGTGCAATCCAAAAAAAAAATCTGATTGCTCTCACCCCAATGTTTCTCTATGGGGCAACTCACATATGCGATTATTTTATCATGCCCATTTGGCATGCAAAAACAATCGCAGCATGCTGCGATAGCACCCAAGGATCAGATTGCACACACCCATACAAGTCTATGGATGCGTGTGAAACACCGCACTGCACTCGGATATCACCCGAGTGCAGTGCGATTCCCGCCGATGCCGACAGCAGAGGAGATGGAGAAATTACTTTCTCCATCGCCTCCGCGGCTGTGCTTCAGTATTCTCATGCAAGAGGATGGGAGCACAGAGTACGGACACTCGGCTCCCGCTGGCAGATCGCACAGCCTCATAACATTGGTCAGAGTACAATGTGATTTTTTATCGGATTGCACTCGTCCTAGTTATACACCAATGTGAGCGAACACTTTGTTGTATAATAGAGGTCAGTTGCAGTAACATACACATCCTGTTGTTTTAAGGATTTCCTTTTTGTACTCTTGTAAAATAAAAAGAAATACATCACCCTACAACAAAATGTGGATTTGCATAATTTCTGGGAATTGATCCAAAACTTGTGGGCTAGCGCTACATCTTTTGTTAGTGAATTTGCCTTATTTTACATTGTGCTTTTTTAACTTTCTCTTTTGCATGCAATGCACATGAAGATAACAAGAAAGGGTTAATGTCAATTAATGCTTCATTTGTCCCTGGTGTCTCAATGCTTTCCACAGTGGAAAACCAGCTGGCATAAGCTCACTTCTGTCTGTCAGTATCCATAGTTGCCCATCATCTGGAGACATACTGTATCGACTTTTCTGCAATATTTTTTTATAGCATTTAACTCATCAAATCCAGAAAGATAAGAAATATATGCTGGATTTGTCTACAACCTACTGAATACAATAAATATGGTTCAGATTTTCAAATACCATATTTTTCGACTATAAGATGCACTTTTTTCCTCCAAAAATGTGGAGGAAAATGGAGGGTGCGTCTTATAGTCTGGATGGACCGACTGGCTGTGGCGGGGAAGTGGGGGAGCTGCATCGGCGGAGCAGCAGGTCACACAGAAGGCTACAGCCGGCGGCTGCGGCTAATCCTGTTCCCGCTGCTAAAGAGAAATGAAAACTCACTACATTCCACCCCCATGGGAGGGCAAAGAATATTCATTTCTCTTTATCATCCTGGTATGATTGGCCTCTATCCCGGTCCTAGTATGCATGGCCCCATCAGAAAACATTAAAAAAAAAACATTACACTTACCTTCCCGGCGCTTTCTCGCCATGCGCTTCTCACAGCACAGTGCTTTGCACGCCGGGACTGTTTGCGCGCAGAGCTGTGAATATTCATTGCTCTTCAGTAGCGCACACAGTGTCAGAGCCTTCCTGCGGCTGCCGGCGGTCACGTGTGCCACTACTTAAGAAAAATTAATATTCACCTTTCTCCAAGCCAATGCGATTTTAATATGAATTTTTACATAGAGCAATTCTCTATGTTGCTTACACATCGTTTTCAAATATATATATGTACATATGTATATATATATATAAATAATAAAAGTTGGCAATTCATGTGCCACGTACGGTAAAATTACAGAGTGACAGGTTAGATTAGAATAGATATATTACATAGAATACATAGATATACACTCCCTGACAGAAGTTATGTCGCTTATCCATGTTATGTAAATAAAAGCTTATAACCTGACGTTAAATTCATCCATTGGCTGTATAGATTATTCTTTTGAAAGCTGAAACCCTCCGAAATGTGGTTTCAAAAGAATAATTTATACAACCAATGGATGAATTTAACATCAGTTTATAAGTAGTGTTGAGCATACCGATACTGCAAATACAGTACTACAAGTCCCATCGGGCTATGCCTGCTACACTGACAGTGATTGACACATTAGCCAATGATGGGACAGTAGTAGTCCCATTATCCAGCTAATGTGTTGAATGTAAAAAAAAAAAAAAATACATACATACTACATACATACAACATTCATACAACATACATACTACATACATACTTCATATATACTACATTCATACAACATACATACATACTACATACATACTACATATATACTACATTCATACAGCATACATACATACTACATACATACTACATATATACTACATTCATACAACATACATACATACTACGTATATACTACATTCATACAGCATACATACATACTACATATATACTACATTGACACAACATACATACATACTACATATATACAACATTCATACAACATATATACATACTACATATATACTACATTCATACAACATACATGCATACATACTACATACATACTACATTCATACAACATACATACATACATAGTACATACTACATACATACAACATACATACAACATGCTACAGACATACAAAATACATACTACATACTTACTACATACATACAACACACATACAACATGCTACAGACATACAAAATACATACTACATACATACAACATACATATATGCATACTACATACTACATACATGCTACATATATACAACATTCATACAACATACATACATACTACATATATACTACATTCATACAGCATACATACATACTACATATATACTACATTCACACAACATACATACTACATATATACAACATTCATACAGCATATATGCATACTACATACATACTACATATATACTACATTCATACAACATACATACATACATACTACATATATAAAACATGCTACAGACATACAAAATACATACTACATTCTTACTACATACATACAACATGCTACAGACATACAAAATACATACTACATACTTACTACATACATACAACACACATACAAAATACATACTACATACTTACTACATACATACAACATACATATATGCATACTACATACTACATACATGCTACATATATACTACATTCATACAACATACATACATAGTACATACTACATACATACAACATACATGCAACATGCTACAGACATACAAAATACATACTTACTACATACATACAACATGCTACAGACATACAAAATACATACTACATACATACTACATACAATACATTCATACATTCATACAATACATACATATAACATAGAGTACATACTCACCATCAGTTGTCACTTTGTTCCCCGAAGCCAGTTTCATCTATAGAAAAAACAAGCAAGCAATATACTCCATGATCTGCAGAAATCCACGAGTGTCCCACAACGATCTCCTGCACTGCATCACTGAGAGGTTACTATGGTTCACTGGTCTCACTTTATGGCAAAAGCTGCGTGGGAACTTTCTCACACAGCAATGCCAAAAGTGAGATTAGGGACTATTTTTTTTACAGTGGCGGAGGAATACAGTGCGGAAGGATACCTACCTCCCGTCATTGTATTCCTGGAGCCCCCTAGAGAGCGGTCGCATCAGCTGATGCTGCTGCTCTCCACGGGAGATCGTCGTGGGACACTAGTGGATTTCTGCGGATCAGGGAGTATATCACTTGTTTGTTATTTTCATATTTTTTTTATAGATGACACTGGCTTTGGGGAACAAAGTGACAAGTGATGGTGAGTATGTACTCTATGTTATACGTACTGTATGTCTATATGTATGTATTGTATAAATGTATGTATGTAGTATGTATGTAGTATGTATGATGTATGTCTGCAGTATGTATGTAGTATGTATGTAATATGTATTTTGTATGTCTGTAGCATGTTATATGTATGTATGTAGTATGTACTATGTATGTATGTATGTTGTATGAATGTAGTATATATGTAGTATGTATGTAGTATGTATGTATGTTGTATGAATGTTGTATATACGTAGTATGTATTTATTTATTTTTTTTTACATTCAACACATTAGCCGGATGATGGGACTACTACTTTCCCATCATTGGCTAATGTGTCAATCACTGTCATTGTAGCAGGCATAGCCCGATGGGACTTGTAGTACTGTATTTGCACTATCGGTATGCTCAATACTACTTATAAACTGACGTTAAATTCATCCATTGTTTGCATAGATTATTCTTTTGAAAGCTGAAACTCTCCGAAATATGCTTTCAAAAGAATAATTTATACAACCAATGGATGAATTTAACGTCAGTTTATAAGTAGTGTTGAGCATACCGATAGTGCAAATACAGTACTACAAGTCCCATCGGGTTATGCCTGCTACAATGACAGTGATTGACACATTAGCCAATGATGGGACAGTAGTAGTCCCATCATCCGGCTAATGTGTTGAATGTAAAAAAAAAAAAAAAACATACATACTACATTCATACAACATACATACATACTACATACATACTACATATATACTACATTCATACAGCATACATACATACTACATACTACATACATACTACATATATACAACATTCATTACAACATTCATACAACATATATACATACTACATACATACTACATATATACTACATTCATACAACATACATATATGCATACATACTACATTCATACAACATACATACATAGTACATACTACATACATACAACATACATACAACATGCTACAGACATACAAAATACATACTACATACTTACTACATACATACAACATACATACATACAACATGCTACAGACATACAAAATACATACTACATACTTACTACATACATACAACATGCTACAGACATACAAAATACATACTACATACTTACTACATACATACAACAGACATACAACATGCTACAGACATACAAAATACATACTACATACTTACTACATACATACAACATACATATATGCATACTACATACATACTACATATATACTACATTCATACAACATACATACATAGTACAAACTACATACATACAACATACATACAACATGCTACAGACATACAAAATACATACTTACTACATACATACAACATGCTACAGACATACAAAATACATACATACTACATACAATACATTCATACATTCATACAATACATACATATAACATAGCGTACATACTCACCATCACTTGTCACTTTGTTCCCCGAAGCTAGTGTCATCTATAGAAAAAAACAAACAAACAATAAACTCCCTGATCCGCAGAAATTCACGAGTGTCCCATGACGATCTCCTGCACTGCATCACTGAGAGGTTACTATGGTTCACTGGTCTCACTTTATGGCAAAAGCTGCGTGGGAACTTTCTCACACAGCAATGCCAAAAGTGAGACTAGGGACTATTTTTTTACAGTGGCGGAGGAATACAGTGCGGAAGGATACCTACCTCCCGTCATTGTATTCCTGGAGCCCCCTAGAGAGCGGTCGCATCAGCTGATGCTGCTGCTCTCCACGGGAGATCGTCGTGGGACACTCGTGGATTTCTGCGGATCAGGGAGTATATCACTTGCTTGTTATTTTCATATTTTTTTATAGATGACACTGGCTTCGGGGAACAAAGTGACAAGTGATGGTGAGTATGTACTCTATGTTATATGTACTGTATGTCTATATGTATGTATTGTATAAATGTATGAATGTATTGTATGTATGTAGTATGTATGATGTATGTCTGTAGTATGTATATAGTATGTATGTAGTATGTATTTTGTATGTCTGTAGCATGTTGTATGTATGTTGTATGTATGTAGTATGTACTATGTATGTATGTATGTTGTATGAATGTAGTATATATGTAGTATGTACTATGCATGTATGTATGCTGTATGAATGTAGTATTTGTGTAGTATGTATGCAGTATGTATGTATGTTGTATTAATGTAGTATATATGAAGTATGTATGTAGTATGTATGTATGCTGTATGAACGTTGTATATATGTAGTATGTATGTAGTATGTATGTATGTTGTATGAATGTAGTATATATGAAGTATGTATGTAATATGTATGTATGAATGTTGTATATATGTAGTATGTATGTAGTATGTATGTAGTATGTATGTATGTTGTATGAATGTTGTATATATGTAGTATGTATGCATGCTGTATGAATGTTGTATATATGTAGTATGTATGTAGTATGTATGTAGTATTTTTTTTTTCATTCAACACATTAGTTGGATGATGGGACTACTACTGTCCCATCATTGGCTAATGTGTCAATCACTGCCATTGTAGCAGGCATAGCTCGATGGGACTTGTAGTCACATCGGACGATGCCTGCACACACACACAACCCCCAGCAGGCCCGCACAGACCCCCGGCAGCCCGCACAGACCCCCGGCAGGCCCACACAGACCCCCGGCAAGCCCGCACAGACCCCCGGCAGGCCGCACAGACCCCCGGCAGGCCCGCACAGACTCCCCGCAGCCGGCACAGACCCCCGGCAGTCCGCACAGACCCCCGGCAGCCGGCACAGACCCCCGGCAGGCCCATACAGACCCCCGGCAGTCCGCACAGACCCCCGGCAGCCGGCACAGACCCCCGGCAGCTGGCACAGACCCCCAGCAGTCCGCACAGACCCCCGGCAGGCCCGTACAGACCCCCGGCAGGCCCGCACAGACCCCGGCAGGCCCACACAGACCCCGCCCGCACACACAGTCACGCACAGTGTCTGCCCACTCACCGCCCACACTCTTACCCCCTCCCGAACAGGATGTGCAAGTACAAAAAAGGGTTTTTTTTAATTCCGATATTTCTGTCCCATTGACTTGAATGGGACTTCCGGTATCGGAATCAGCGATACCCGATACTTTTTGGGTATCTGCCGATCCAATCCGATCCGATATTTCTCTATATCGGATGGTATCGCTCAACATTAGTTATAAGCTTTTATTTACATAACATGGATAAGTGACATAACTTCTGTCAGAGTGTACAGTATAGATATCAGTGACACACAAGCACACATATATATATATATATATATATATATATATATATACAGTAGCTCTGGCAAAAATTAAGAAACCACTGCACAGTTTTATAAAAATCAGCTCCTCTACATGTCTGACAGCCATTCCATTCCAGTGTCAGTTGAATTCCAACCAGAGTACACCTCATTCTACTTAATGTGCTTCTGATTAGGTGATCACCTGAACCAAATCTTATTTAACAAAGGAAAGTATAAAAAACCCTGTTGTGGTGTTCTCAATCCTCTTGCAATAGGACAAGCTGGATGGCAAAACAAGTGCTAGTAATTTCCCAAAAGTAATAGGAATGAACCCATAACTTTTAACCATGCCAAAGGAGTTGAAAAGAAAAGTCTTGAGTGAGGAAAAGAAGGGCTCAATTCTGACTTTACTAGTAGAGGGATACAGTGAGTGTCATGTTACCTCCATCCTTACAATTTCTCAGACGGCAATCCATTACAACAAGGTCAGGCAGCAAACATTGGGGTCAACAAAGCTACAGACCGTCACAGGGCGAAAATGACTCTCCACTGACCGGGATGACTGTCATCTTATTCGATTGTCACTTATTCAAATGTCACTCAGCAACCGCAGGATGACATCAAGTGACCTACAAAAGGAATGGTAAATGGCAGCTGGGGTAAAGTGCACGACAAGAACAGTTCGTAACAGGCTCCTAGAGGCAGGGCTCAAGTCATATAAAGCTAGAAAAAAGCCTTTCATCAATGAGAAACAAAGGAGAGCCAGGCTGAAGTTTGCCAAAGACCATAAGGATTGGACCATAGAGGACTGGAGTAAGGTAATCTTCTCTGATGAGTCTAATTTTAAGCTTTGCCCAACACCTGGTCATCTAATGGTTAGATGGAGACCTGGAGAGGCTTACAAGTCACAGTATCTTGCACCCACTGTGAAATTTGGTGGAGGATCGGTGATGATCTGGGGATGCTTCAGCAAGGCTGGAAGTGGGCAGGTTAATCTTTGCAAAGGATGTATGAATCAAGCTGCATACAAAGTTATCCAGGAAAAACAGTTGATTCCTTCTGCTCAGGTAATGATCTCCAACTCTGAGGACTGTTTTTTCCAGCAGGACAATGTGCCATTCCACACAGCTAGGTCAATCAATGTGTAGATGAAGGACCACCACATCAAATCCCTGTCATGGCCAGCCGAATCTCCAGACCTGAACCCCATTGAAAACCTCTGAAATGTAATCAAGCCATCAAACAAAGAATAACTCCTTAAATTTTTGTACCAGTGTGAAAGACTGGTGGAAAGCATGCCAAGATGCATGAAAGCTGTGATTAAAAATCATGGCTATTCCACAAAATATTGATTAATGGAACTCTTCCTGAGTTAAAACATTAGTATTTTTGTTTCTAAATGATTATGAACTTGTTTTCTTAGCATTTTTTGAAGTCTGCAAGCACTGCATTTTTTTGTTATTTTGACCACTTCACATTTTCTGAAAATAAATACATAATTTAGTGCTTGGACATTCAAAGATATGTTGTCAGTAGTTTATAGAGTAAAAGAGCAATTTACATTTTACTCAAAAATATACCTAGAAAGAAAAAAATCAACTGAAAATTTTGCAGCGGTCTCGTAATTTTTGCCAGAGTTGTATATGTATATTACACACATAGAAGAAAAGCCGGCAATTCATCTGCCGTGTACTGTAAAATCACTGCAGGAGCCGAAAGGATGTAAGAGATGGATTACAGCCAACGGCTGGGGCCGATGTTTATAGCTTGGGAAAGGGGTAATACCCATGGAGTTTACCAGGCTTTCACAACTCTATACTTAGCCTTTACTGGCTATTAAAATGGGGGACTCTAACAAAAACTTACTTACGGTCCCCCTATAATTAATAATCAGCAAAGGCTATGCAGACAGCTGCGGGCTGATATTAATAGCCTAGGAAAAGACCATGGATATTACCCTCCCCAGGCTAAAAACACCAGCTCTCAGCCGCCACATCTCTAAGATGTGCCAATTCTGCCACTTAGTCTCGCTCTTCCCACTTGCCCTGTAGTGGTGGCAAGTGGGCTGATAGTTGGGGGGATTGATGTCACCTTTGTATTGTCAGGTGAGATCAAGCCCTGAGGTTAGTAATGGAGAGGCGCCAATAAGATGCCTCCATTACTAACCCCATAGTCACATTGTATGAAAACCCAGAAAAAGTCATTTAAATGAAAAATGACATAGACTCCTTTAATAAATGTTAATTGAACCATAATTATGACCTTGCCCATAACCTCGATGCAATCTTCATCTGCAAAAGAGTTAAAAAAACAAACAACAATATTCCTCACCTTTCCGCAGAGATGCTGCTAATCCATTTGTCCCACGACGGGTCTAGCTCTGCTACATTTAGATGGCAGCTGCATAGTTGCATGATGTGATCATAAAGCCTGTCATCTAGCAGAAACACTGAGCACTGTGTGCTCAGTGTCTCGCTGTGAGCTCCTATTCCCTGTCTGAGAGCACAATGAGCATGAGAAAGTTTTCATGTCATCAGACAGGTCCTGCGACTTCACAGCTAATTAACTCACTTCACCTATGTGACGTCACCGCGAGCACCATGGAAAATTTTCCCACGGCGCTCACATTGATGTCAGAAAGTTGAAGTGAGTTCACTGAGTTCATTGCCACTGCTATAGGACAAGTGGGAAGAGCGATGCTAAGTGCCAGAATTGGTGCATCTTAGAGATGCGCATTTCTGGGGCAGCTGAGAGCTGAAGATTTTAGCATGGGAAGGGGTCAGCATCCATGGCCCCTTCCTAGGCTATTAATATCAGTCTGCAGCTGTCTGCATAGCCTTTGCTGTTTATTAATTATACGGGGACACAACGTCATATTTTTTAGGGTCACCCATTTTACTAGCAATTAAAGGCTAATTATTCAGCTGTGAGCTGATATTAATAGCCTGGGAAGCTTCATGGGCATTACCCCTTCTCAGGCTGTAATCATCATCCCCCAGCCATCGGCTTTCCATCTGCTGCCTATGAAAATTACGCTTGCGGGTCATGGTTGCTAGGGGAATGGCTCCCTGACCCCTCGCGTCACGTGGGAAGCCTGGCGGTGATGCAATTTCTGGTGCTCACGTCGCATGCACATGCACTGTATTGATTGCCCTGCACCTGTAACAGCTTATGCTGGAATATAAAAGCTATCAATGACACAGAGCTTTCCATTGCCCCCCAAAGAAGCCTATGCGAAAAGCGCGTAGAGGCTGGCAGTCTGCTGACAAACACTCCGACCAACATGAGTGATCAATTTTGAGCTAGCCACCTTATTGTTTGCCCCTTAAAGGCATTGTCTATCGTCTTAAGAACGTGATGCCTCTGGTCGTATACTCTTCAGTGTAGTGTTGTCTTCTGGACTTTTTTTTACCTGTGTCCTTCATAGTGTGTATACCCATGTAATTTTTGTGCATCTATGTATACCTTAATATTTTTATTGTTTACACTGGATATCTATATATAAATACATATTTTGAAGAAATGTTTTATATATTTATCGGAGTTTTTCTGTCACGCCGGCAGTAAAAGAAAAATCCACCTCTCTGACATTTTCAGATACTGTATATTATTATATGTTGCTCTGATCTAATTTTTCAGAGCTGATGGCATAAGCCTTTGTCATGAATGTGGTTTCTGGAACCACTGTGCCACTGACCGTGGAGAGCCTGGAGGGGCGTGACTAAACAAGCACCTGACTGTTCACTAGAGCCTCTGATGGTGAGGTTAGACTTGGCTCCCGATGAACACTAGGTGCCATTTCAGGGCAGACCAATGGACACGCTGGACCCAGAAGGACAGACTGGATGGAGCAGCAGGCAGAGTTTGTATTAGAATGCAGTAGACAGAGTTCACACCAGAGTGCAGCATACAGTTCACACCAGAGTGCAGCAGGCAGAGTTTGTATCAGAGTGCAGCATGCAGGGTCTGCATCAGAGTGCAGCAGGAAGGATTTTCCCCAGAGTGCAGCAGGGAGGATTTGCATCAGAGTGCAGCAGGGAGGATTTGCATCAGAGTGCAGCAGGCAGGATCTGCATCAGAGTGCAGTAGGCAGGATTTGTACCAGAGTGCAGCAGGCAGGGATTTGCACCAGAGTGTGTCAGGGACTGGTATGCAACCTTACACAACATGGACAGCAAACTGGAAGATTGCTAAGTGACCTCCTCAGTGGGGAAGAAGCAATATATACATAATGCCTCTAAGCCATTGGCTGGGGAGGAAATCGTAAGTGCACACACTGACCCTTTAAGAGGGCGGGAGTGCACATGCGTGCCCTAAGGACATGACTGGAAGCCCGGCTGGAAGCTCTGTTGGAAGCATGCAGAGCGTGAGAAAGTGGGGAACCGACCACAGCATGGGTGAGTGAAGTGACACACCAGAGACCCTGCCTGTCAGAGCAGGGATCCGGCATGGTGCTAACAGTACCCCCCTTTACGCCCCCTCCTCTTCAGGCCATTGAGGAATTTCCGGAGGTGAATTGGAGCGTGAATGTTTTCCTTCCGCTCTCAGGATCTCTCTTCGGGACCAAATCCCTTCCAGTCAACAAGGAAAAAGGTCTTGCCTCTCACCTTCTTCAAGGCCAAGATGTTCACTTCAAACACATCCTCTGCGGCAGTTGGCATGGGCGTGGTACTGGGATCCTTGAAGAAGGGATTCAGAATGACCGGTTTCAGCAGAGATATATGGAAGGAATTCGAAATCAGTAATTGAAGGAGGCAGATTCAATTTATAGGAGACCTCGTTGATCCACTTCAACAATTCGAAAGGCCTGATAAAACAAGGACCCAACTTGTAAGAAGGAACCTTCAGCCAGACGTACCTGGACGAGAGCCATACCTTGTCACCAGGGCAGAAGCACGGAGGATCCAGGCGCCTTTTGTCTGCATGTCTTTTCATACGGGTGGAGGAAGCTTCTAAAGTGGCTTTGGTGTCCTCATAGAACTTTACAAAATCCTTGGAGAGGACATCTGCCGCAGGAACATCAGAAGGAACTGTCACCGGAAGGAGAACTTCAGGTTGCTGACCAAAAACAATGTACAACGGAGACTCTCCCGAGGCTTCACCAATGTGATTGTTGTACAAGAACTCAGCCCAGGGAAGTTATTTCACCCAATAATTATGGTGGGCATTGACGAAGTGTTGCAGGTAGTTGTCCAGGACCTGGTTGACACGCTCCATTTGCCCACTGGTCTGAGGGTTATAGGCCGAGGAGAAATTCAAGACAATATCCAGATGTTTTCAGAGAGCTCGCCAGAATCTGGAAGTGAACTGCAAACTTAGATCGGACTCAATGTGACAAGGAAATCCATGTAGGAAGAAAATATGTTTGATGAAGCTGTCAGCCAGTTTAGGAGTGGACAGAAGAGCAGACAATGGGGTAAAATGTGACATTTGGAGAAGTGATCCACGACTACCCAGATGACATTTCAGCCCTCGGATACTGGCAAATCCGTAATGAAATCCATAGCTATGTGCTGCCATGGACCAACTGGTAAGGAAAGAACCAGTATGAATTAATCTGGTGATTTTATTGCAGGCACAAATCGGACAGGCAGCCACGTAAGCACAGACTTCCCTCCTCATGGATGGCCACCAGCAGCGGCGAGAAATCAATTGTAGTGTCTTCCTTTGTCCCGCGTGACTAGGCATTTTGGATGAGTGGCCCTATGACAAAATTCGCTCCTTCTGGGATTCAGCCACAAGGGTCTTTCCTGGGGGAATTTGCGACAGACTGACTGGAGCAACAGTAACTATCTTGGATGGTTTGATAATAAATTGAGCATCCTCCTCTTCTTCCCCAGACAGAAAAGAGAGAGAGAGGGCATGGGCTTGGACATTCTTGTCACTGGACCTGAAATGCAACAAAAAATTAAAGCAGGCAAAACACAAAGACCACCTGTCTTGGCGTGGATTAAGTTTCTGGGCAGACTGGAGGTACGCCAGGTTCTTATGATCCGTGTAGATAACCACTGGATAAGCTGTGCCCTCCAGCAGATAAAGCCATTCCTCCAAAGCCATATTAATGGCAAGTAATTCTCGATCACCAATGGAGTAGTTACGTTCTGGAGCAAAGAAGGCCTTTGAGAAGAAACCGCAGGACACGCAGCGACCTGTTGTGAATTCACTTTCTGGCCTACCTCTGGTTACTAGTGAAGGTAGTGGAGCCGGTTACATTGACAGAGGAATCACGAGTTCTCTTTCCGGGCTCCCTCTGGTGGTTACAGGAGATAATGGAGCTCATCTAATTAACAGAGGTCTGCCACCTGATAATGAGGAGGACGATTGGACATCTGGAGATTCTGATTGGATTTAAGACAGCCGACTCCCTCTATCCCTGCTGGTGATTTTTTCCTGTCTCCTGAGTTCGTAGTTTCCAGCTCAGTCCCTGCATGCTCAAGCTAAGTGTTCTTTTGCTACTGTTCACATTTGATTTGGTTTTGTCTATTCAGTTTTGTGTTGTCAGCCAGCCCCTGCTGGGGCTGTGCTGAATTTCCATCCTTATGTTACTGCTTGTGCCAATTAGTTTTTGTCCCTTATTAGATTGGCCTCTTTTTGCTCTGGTTTCAGAATATGCCAGAGTGCTGATATAGTGGGCGAAGTCGAGTGACTACAGTATTTTTCTATCAGACGTGTTGGACATTTTTTGCAGGGTTTTTTGCATGATTGCAGACAGTGTCTTTCCTTTCCTGTCCTGTCTAGTTAGTGTGGGCCCTATCATTTACTTAGTCTATTTTCCTACCTGCGTTTGTGTTTTCATCTTGTCTTACCGACAAAATATGTTTGGAGGCTATATATTCCTTTGGTGTCTGCTTTGGGGCAGTTTAGATTTCCCCTTTCTTGCTTTAGGCTTATTTAGTTCTCCGGCTGTGTCGAGGTGTCTAGAATCATCGTAGGTACGCTCCACGGCTACTGCTAGTTGTGTGGATAGGATCAGGGGTCTGCAATCCGCTTAGTTACCAACCTCTCTGGTTTTCTGTGGCTTAGCTTGGTCTTGCTTTCCTCCTCGGTGACCCAATCATAACAGAATCACCAGCCTAAACTGCAGATTCTAGGGTACTCAAAAGCAGGAGAGAATTGTAAAAAAAAGGAAAGAAAAAAAGTGTCAGAATTTTTATATATATATATATATATATATATATATATATATATATTCCTCTTTTTTTCTCTGGGGCCGTAGGAGGATTTTTTTTTTCTTTAATGGAGATTAAGCAATTGTCTGATCATGTTGAGCAGATCGCTGCTGAAGTGTGGGGAATTTCCACCTATCTCACTCAATCACCTGCTGTTGAACCAAAAATCCCTACTCCTGATATGTTTTCTGGTGATCGGTCTAAATTTTTGAATTTTAAGAATAATTGTAAACTATTTCTTGCCTTGAAGCCTAACTCATCGGGGAGCTCTGTGCAGCAGGTTAAAATTGTCATCGCCTTGCTGCGCGGCGATCCCCAGGATTGGGCTTTTTCTCTGACACCTCGAAATCCTATTATGACTAATGTGGAAGCATTTCGTCAAGCCTTGGAGTTGTTGTATAATGAACCTATTGCTATTGATCAAGCTGAGAAAACCCTATTGGCATTGAACCAGGGTCAGGATTCTGCAGTTATACTGTCAAAAATTCCAAAAGTGGGCGGTCCTTACTACATGGAATGACGGTGTCTTAGCAGCTCTCTTTCAGAAGGATTTATCAAAAACCGTAAGAGATGTTATAGTGGTATTTCCTGTTCCCTCTGGTCTTGATGATTCTATGTCATTAGCCATACAAGTTGATCGGCGTTTACGTGAACGTAAAACTACACGAGAGGCGTTGCCGCCTTTTGAACAAACGTCTGAACCCATGCAATGTGATAGGTTTCGTCTAGTGCGCAACGTCAGGAGTTTAGAAGGCGTAATAAGCTGTGTTTTTTCTGTGGAGATGCCTCTCATACTATTTCTGTCTGCCCTAAACGAGAGAAACGTTTTGCGCACACATTTGCTGTGGGGAGTGTACAATCTAAGTTCCTTTAGGCAAATACTCTGATCTGCTCCTTATCTACATTTTCCGCTTAGGCATTTGTGGATTCAGGAGCAGCTTTGAATCTGATGGATTTGGACTTTGCTAAACGTGGTTTTCCAATGATACTCCTGCGGACTCCTATCCCTTTGAGGGGTATTGATGCTACTCCTTTGGCGGAGAATAAACCCCAATTTTGGACCCAGGTGATAATGCGGGTCGCCCCGGACCACCAAGAAAATTGTAAATTTTTGGTGCTGCACAATTTGCATGATACTATTATTCTGGGTTTTCCCTGGTTGCAAACTTGTAATCCTGTTTTGGATTGGAAATCTGTGTTTGTGGTGAGTTGGGGTTGTCAGTGTGTTCTTAATGACACTCCTGTTTTCTCCACCTCTCCCCAGCCTCATGATATTCCTGATTATTGGCTGATTTTTCTGATGTATTTAGTGAGAGTAAGTCTGCGTCTTTGCCTCCTCATAGGAGTTATGACTGTGCAAATGAGTTAATGCCTGGGTGTAAAATTCCCAAGGGTCGGCTTTTCAACTTATTGGTACCCAAACATGATGCTATGCGATCTTATATCAAGGAGTCGTTGGAGAAGGGTCATATTAGACCATCCTCTTCACCCATAGGTGCTGGGTTTTTTTTGTGACCAAGAAAGATGGTTCATTAAGGCCTTGTATTGACTATCGTTCCCTTAACAAAATCACTGTTAAATATCAGTACCCGTTACCCTTGATTTCTGATTTATTTTCCAGAGTTAAAAGTGCCTGCTGGTTTACCAAGCTTGACCTCAGGGGGGCGTATAATCTTATTCACATCAAGCATGGGGATGAATGGAAGACAGCGTTTAATACTCCGGAGGGACATTTTGAGTACCTGGTGATGCCTTTTGGGCTCACTAATGCCCCTTCTGTCTTCCATTCCTTTATGAACGATATTTTCCGGGACTTTGTGGTTAAGTTTTTGATCATTTATCTGGATGATATTTTGATCTTTTCCAGTGATTGGGATTCTCAAGTGGAACATGTCCGGACTGTGTTCCGGATTTTGAGGGAGAATTCCCTGTATGTTAAGGGATCGAAATGCTTCTTTGGTGTACAGAGGATTTCATTTTTGGGATTTATTTTGTCTCCATCGGCTATTGAAATGGACCCGGACAAGGTACAGGCCATTTGTGATTGGGTTCAGCCCACTTCTTTGAAGGCTCTCCAGAAGTTTTTGGGTTTTGCTAATTTCTATCGTAAATTTATAGGTAATTTTTCAGGTATTGTCAAACCACTGACTGATCTGACCAAAAAGGGCGCTGATGAGGTGAATTGGTCCCCAGAGGCAGTCTCGGCATTTCAGGAGCTTAAGCGGAAATTCACTTCTGCTCCGGTTCTACGGCAACCTGATGTCTCACTTCTATTTCAGGTGGAGGTAGATGCTTCTGAGATTGGTGCAGGAGCTGTTTTGTCCCAAAAAGATCCGGTGACTTCTAAAATGAATCCCTGTGCCTTCTTTTCTCGAAAATTCTCCCCATCTGAACGTAACCATTATGTGGGGAATCGGGAATTGTTGGCCATGAGATGGGCATTTGAAGAGTGGAGACATTGGTTGGAGGGAGCTAGACATCAAGTTGTGGTCCTCACCGACCACAAGAATTTGATTTATCTTGAATCAGCCAAACGCTTGAATCCTAGACAGCCTTGTTTTTCACGCGTTTTAATTTTGTGGTCTCTTTTCTTCCGGGCACTAAGAATGTTAAGGCGGACGCCCTTTCTAGGAGTTTCTTTGCAGATTCTCTTATTGTGACCGAGCCTACTGCCATTCTAGGTGAGGGGGTAGTTCTTTCCGCCATCTCACCCGATTTGAGACGTGCCCTGGAGGAATTTCAGGAGGACCAACCTGAGCGTTGCCCTATGGGAAAATTGTATGTTCCTGACCAGTGGAGGAAGAGAGTGATGTCTGAAATTCATTGCTCCGCGTTGGCTGGTCATCCAGGTATTTTTGGTACCAGTGATTTGGTGAGTTGGTCTTTTTGGTGGCCTGCCTTATTTCGTGATGTCAGGAATTTTGTGCAGTCCTGTGGGACTTGTTCTCGGTCTAAACCCTGTTCTCGTTCTAGTGGGTTGTTGATGCCCCTGCCGGTGCCCAAGAGGCCATTGACCCATATCTCAATGGATTTTATTTCTGATCTTCCTGTCTCTCAGAGAATGACTGTTATCTGTGTGATTTGTGATAGATTTTCTAAGATGATCCATCTTGTACCACTCCCAAAGTTGCCATCTTCTTCAGAGTTGGTGCCCTTGTTTTTACAACAGGTGGTTCGGTTGCATGGGATTCCTGAGTACATTGTGTCGGACAGTTTGTTTCCAGATTTTGGAGAACTTTTTGTTCCAATCTGGGAATTCAGTTATCTTTCTCCTCTGCGTTTCATCCTCAGACCAATGGGCAGACTAAGAGAACAAACCAGACTTTGGAGTCCTATTTGAGATGTTTTATTTCTGCTGATCAGGATGACTGGGTCTCATTTTTGCCCTTGGCCAAATTCCCGCTAAACAATAGAGCTAGTTCTGCCACTTTGATCTCGCCCTTTTTCTGTAACTTTGGGTTTCATCCTCGATTTTCTTCAGGGCAAGTGGAATCTTCGACCTGCCCAAGTGTGGACACTGTGGTAGAGAGAATGCAGCAGATTTGGAACCAAGTGGTGGATAAGTTGTCCCTCTCTCAGGAAAAAGTCCAACGGTTTTCCAACCGGCATAGGACCATTGGTCCCCAGTTTAAAGTGGGTGATATGGTTTGGTTGTCGTCAAAGAATATTCCTATGAAGGTTGCGTCTCCAAAGTTCAAGTCAAGATTTATTGGACCTTATAAGATTTTGGAGATTCTTAATCCTGTTTCTTTTCGATTGGCGCTTCCAGTTACGTTTAAGATCCATAACGTGTTTCATAAATCTCTGTTGAAGAGGTTTGTGGAGCCAGTGGTTCCTATGGTGGCACCTCCTGACCCTGTATTGGTTAAAGGCAATGTGGAATATGAGGTAGAGAAAATATTGGATTCTCGTTTGGCGAAACGGAGACTCCAGTACTTGGTCAAATGGAAGGGTTATGGCCAGGAGGATAATTCTTGGGTCTCTGCTTCTGACTTTCATGCTGATAGATTGGTTTGTGCTTTTCACCGAGCCCATCCTGATCAGCCTGGTGGCGTGGATGAGGGTTTGGTGACCCCTCCTCAAGGGGGGGTACTGTTGTGAATTCATTTTCTGGCCTATCTCTGGTTACTAGTGAAGGTAGTGGAGCTGGTTATATTGACAGAGGGGTCACGAGTTCTCTTTCCGGGCTCCCTCTGGTGGTTACAGGAGGTAATAGAGCTGATCTAATTAACAGAGGTCTGCCACCTGATAATGAGGAGGACGATTGGACATCTGGAGTTTCTGATTGGATTTAGGACAGCCGACTCCCTCTATCCCTGCTGGTGATTTTTTCCTGCCTCCTGAGGTCGTAGTTTCCAGCTCATGCCCTGCATGCTCAAGCTAAGTGTTCTTTTGCTACTGTTCACATTTGATTTGGTCTAGTTTTGTGTTTTCAGCCAGCCCCTTCTGGGGCTGTGCTGAATTTCCATCCTTATGTTACTGCTTGTGCCAGTTTGTTTTTGCCCCTTATTAGATTGGACTCCTTTTGCTTTGTTTTCAGAATATGCCAGAGTGCTGAAATAGTGGGCGAAGTCGAGTGACTACAGTATTTTTCTATCAGACGTGTTGGACATTTTTTGCAGGGTTTTTTTCATGATTGCAGACAGTGTCTGTCCTTTCCTGTCCTGTCTAGTTAGTGTGGGCCCCATCGTTTGCTCAGCCTTTTTTCCTACCTGCGTTTGTGTTTTCATCTTGTCTCACCGACAATATATGTTTGGGGGCTATATATTCCTTTGGGGTCTGCTCTGGGGCAGTTTAGATTTCCCCTTTCTTACTTTAGGCTTATTTAGTTCTCCGGCTGTGTCGAGGTGTCTAGAATCATCGTAGGCACGCTCCACGGCTACTGCTAGTTGTGTGGATAGGATCAGGGGTCTGCAATCCGCTTAGTTACCAACCTCTCTGGTTTTCTGTGGCTTAACTTGGTCTTGCTTTCCTCCTCGGTGACCCTATCATAACAACGACCCAAGGAAGATTTCTGAGTGAGCACAGGTCCAGCCCCTAAGGAGGATGCGTCCACCTCTAGGAAGAACTGTTTGCTCATATCTGGATGATGCAGAACAGGAGCGGTGGAAAAGGACTGTTTAAGAGAACGGAAGGCCTCCTCAGCCTCGAAGGACAAGTCCTTAGGGTCGGCTCCTCTTCGGGTCATAGCAGAGATTGGAGTGGTCAGAGTGGATAAGTGAGGTATTAATTGCCGATAATAGCAAAGCCAAGGAATCTCTGGATGGCTTTGACTCCAACAGGCATATTATTAAGCAAATTGGGATGTAAAACATAACCTTTATTGATACAAATAAAATCTAAAAAGTGCAAAATGTGCAAAGAAAGTGTCAGTGCCCAGAAAAAAGTGCCAATAGGATAAAAACAAAAAGCAGTATACCACCTTCCCATCTGTGTATTCTTACCAGAGAAAAAAACCGGCAACTCAGAAGTGTTGTCAGGTATTAATTTATATTACTAAATGCTACTTCCAGTTATATCATTAATCATACCTGTTCCTCATTAATATAGGGGTCATTGTAACATAAGCGATTAACAGAGCTACTGTATATACTTTTAAAATCAAAAGATATGCTTAGGAAAACAAATCAGGAGGGAATTTAACCCTTGAATATCCCAGCAAAAGATCAAATATCAGGATATGCCGTTGTTAATATATAGAAGGCGGTAACATTATTACAAACAATTATCATACAGCCTGGGACCCATTTCTTTGTTTGTCCCACTCTTAGATAACATAAATTCTCTCACTCATAGAGGTCAAGAGCAAAATCAATCCCTGTCCAAAGAACCAGGGCATGCATTCAAACTATCCTCATAGCGAGCTTCAAAACAAAGTTGTCGTTTTTATACTCATCTGTAGAACCGGGATAGTGGATTCTGATTCCTGCAGAAGAGCATTATAGAGCGGTCCCACCTCAGCATAGAATATGGTCCATAGCCTCGCCGAGTGGCCTCTATGGTGAATTGTGTCTCCCAATGCGTTTCATCTTATATTGAATCATAAGGGGAAAATGAACATCATTCTGCTGTATGAGAGTAGTGTGCTTCTTGTCATATCACTTCTCTTAAAATAGATAATGCGCGTTTTACCCCACTGCATGTCTCCGGCCACTAGGCAGCTAACACCTTCATCATCACTATTTTAGTGATAGGGTGGCTGTTTTCATCAGTGGAGGTCACCTGTGCTGCTCCAGCCTTTATCGGTGGGAGCCTGCTGCATCCTGCTAGTGCATTGGTCATTTGACAAGGTTTGGTGAGGCTTCTTTTCATGATGTGTTTTGCTAAAAAAAAAAAAAATGTTTCCGGCTGCTGGAATATTCATTTCTGGCTGGTGAACCGCATAGCGCCACATCATGGAACCCTCGCATCACTTTCTGTATCCGACACGCAGCCAAGCTTACATGGAACGCATGCGTCATGTCCGCTAATACAAAAACGCCATACTGTGGTACATATTGGCTGGTGATATACAGCAGCTGTCCCTACATATTAAAGATATCAAAAAAATTGAATTTACGGTATGTCTCGGTAGGCTACTTATTGGATAACTAAGAAACACCTAGAGAACAAATACCGTACTATAATAGCACCGTATAAAACAGGAATACTCAAAACAATAGATCAAAACCACAAAAAAAGTACAAAAAGCCTGCATAAAGTGTCAAAAATGTACCAATTTTATTAATATTAATTTACAAAAATGTTATTAGGACAACACATAGTTCAAAATAACACATCATTCAAGAATTAAAAATATGAAGGACATGAACAGTAACAATGTGGTAGACAATTATTTCATATAAGGACTAGGTATAGAAAAATCCAGATAAAATTATCTATAAAATCCACATAAGATCTTATCGCATTTACTTATGGTCAGTTGGAAAAAGGAGACTAGCCTAAATATGTGTGCATTAATTGTAATTAAATTAGCTCCACATATTCCAAGGTGCCATACAGCAATCATCCAGGAAAGTTCTTACCAATTGAGTCCAAGTATACCACATGCAAAACGGCCCCAATGCGCTTTTCGCTGGGGCTTCCTCAGGGGGCAATACTTTTGAAAGATTCAAGTTATTTCTGTCACCATTGTGGGTTTTTCTGCCATTAAACGAAGGTGTGGTACTTGCAGGTACACAGGATGCAGTGACGAGACAGTTTGGTGCTTTTTATAATAACGTTTATAGGCCTAGAGGTAACTATCTTCAGTCACAGCCTGACCAACAAAAAGGGGTAACAAGGGTTGCCCTCGCAGGGGTTCTATACAAGCAAACACAAACGGGGTAGAACATGACTACGTCCGGCAATAGCCGGTCACTATAGGGCCGCGGTATGGCCGACTATGGGTCCTTAATTATATAGTCAACTTAGCCGTCCAGACGTCCCTCGCTGTTCGGGATGGTGGTCTTTCGGCGTAACAGTCGCTGGGCCCAGTTGCTGAAGCGTTGACAAAGTCTTCGAGAGCTCCGGCGCTCTGATGACACTGGAGCACCACAGGCGCCGGCGGAGTCCTTGGACGGATGGGCTGCAGCCCCCGGACTGGGGCAAGCGGCAGCAATGTAGGTTGGTGAGGGGCAGGCCACCTGCGCAGCTAACAGCTGCGACGGGGAATCCACGGCAAGCAGAGGCTCGGCCCCTGCTGTGGACCGGAGCGGGACAGTGGTGGCCGCTGACGGCACTGGACTTGCTGCAACCACAGGTGGGGGCAGAGCGGCTGCTGGGGTCCGCGGGCAGGCCACAGCCGCAGGCAGGAGCGAGGCGGCGACAGCCGCAGCCGCGGGCAAGAGGAAGGCGGCGGCGGCCGCTGGTCGTTGTGGGGCAGCGGTTCTCGGATGGTGTTCTCGGCGCCGTCCCACTGATGTCCAGGGGAAGTATCTCTCCTGTCTCTGGCCTCCTTCCTGGCTCAGGTGAGTCGCTCTGGCTCTCAGTCGCTCCCACGATCTCCTGCTCCTTCTGTCTCATTCTGCTGACTCACTGTGACTCGCATTCCCCGCCCCTTTTATATTGGCTCCTCCCCCAGTCCACCTGTCAGTCTCCACAGTCCGTCCCTGAACTCTGTCCCCCGGAAACAGTCTCCCCCGGATCCCAGGTGACGGTCTCCTTGGTTCCGACCCGGACACTCGATGGGGACCCTCTCTCCCACAAAGGTACCAACAATTTTGACCACGTGTGCACATCAGAGTGTAATGCAAGTGAATGGTCTCACATATGCGACAGTGACAAGCAAGTCACAAAAATTCGGAACCAGATTTCTGTGACTTGCTTCTCACAGTCGCGGTTCCTTGTTGATTGTAAGCCATTCACTTGTAATCATTGGCCTCACAACCTGTGTCCCAGCCAAAGGTTCCATGCAGTCCCAGTCATGTTGTATCAACTGTGAAATATTTACTGAGATTTGGGATTACTCCCAGAGCTCTGAAGTCAGAGTCAGAGTGGTGGAGTCGGAGTCGGTGTCCATTTTCGTGGAGTTGGAGTTGTTATAAAATGGACCGACGCCGACTCCTAAAACATATAATAAATTGGGCTCAGGAGTACAATGCAGGATGTGCTGTTATGTTTTTATAAGAATTTGGGAAAGTTATGAAATGTCCTATAAATGTTCGTGATCTCGGCTTTTAGTTGAGATGAATCTGTGCTGCACTTTACGCACATGATCAGTAGTGACCGACGCTGTGGAGTTGGAGTCGTGGAGTCGGAAGTCAGGCAAGCTGAGGAGTCGGAGTTTGGAGTATGGAGTCGGTGATTTGACTGACTAACTCCACAACCCTGATTAAATTTACTTCATTGCATAGAAAGGGAGTTTTATGTGTAATTTACATTAATTTGGATTACTTTTTTTTGCATATTTTCTTACTATGTATGGGCTTTTTATTCTTATTTGCTAACAGCTTTAGAATTACAGTGTAAAAATCAAGAATACTTTACATTAAGCACCAGGATTACAGAAGAGGGAAGCAATGCAGGCAGCAGCTGTGTGGTGATGCTTGGAGCAGGTGTTGCATGAGAACTGAAATCCTAGGCATTAAAAAATATGATGCTAATCATGCATTTAGCTTAATAGTGGTGATGTCTAGGACATGAGACCCCCAACAATTTCTTAAAAGACCACTGGGAAGTCTGCAGCTCCTGCTTGTGTGCACATAAAGAAGAGTGCGGATAAGACCCTCACCAGACGTCCACAGCTCCAGAGACAAGAGCAAACAGCTCCTGCCTGAGCGAGTACGGGACGGAGTACAGTTTTAATAGAAAGTTTATGATTTTCTGTTGAATCCATACTCCGCTCAAAATGTGTGTGCTCAAAGGGCCAAAAATATAAAACTGTATACAGAAGTTTTGTTGCTCTTTTAAACATTTATTTATTATCTTTTATTAGTTATGGGCATTAAATTACATTGTAAAAGAAGAAGAGAAGAATAAAGATTCTGTGATTCTATTGGTAAATTTGTCTATTTTAATGGTTGAAATGGATGTTTGTTACTCTCAAAAAGGGGAATTGGGGAACTGCTGAATATTAATTAATGACAAATTATTCATTTTTAATATAAATACATTGCTTAAGGCCTCATTCACACATCAGTATTTTGAACAGTATTTCATCATCTGTATTTGTATGCCTAAACCAGAAGTATCTTCAAAACACAGAACAGTTGTCAATCTTTCAATTAGCAATCTTTACTATAAAGTTCTACTCCTTTCTTTGGCATACAAATATTGATGCAAAATACTGATGTGTGAATGAGGAATTATTCATAGCAGAAGGTTTTTATTTTATTTAAATTATTTTACTCATTTATATATCGCCATTAATTCCACAGCACTTTACAGATATTAGAGTGCCTAGCGAAAGTATTCGGCCCCCTGGAACTTTTCAACCTTTTCCCACATAGCATGCTTCAAACATAAAGATACCAAATGTAAAATTTTGGTGAAGAATCAACAACAAGTGGAACACAATTGTGAAGTTGAATGAAATTTATTGGTTATTTTAAATTTTTGTGGAAATTCAAAAACTGAAAAGTGGGGCGTGGAATATTATTCGGCTCCTATAACTTATCGTATATAATCGTGTATAAGCCGACCCGTGTATAAGCCGACCCCCCTAATTTTGCCACAAAACTCTGGGAAAACTTATTGACTCGCGTATAAATTTTTGTGGAAATTCAAAAACTGAAAAGTGGGTCGTGCAATATTATTCGGCCCCTTTACTTTCAGTGCAGCAAACTCACTCCAGAAGTTCATTGTGGATCCCTGAATGATCCAATGTTGTCCTAAATGACTAATGATAAATATAATCCACCTGTGTGTAATCAAGTCTCTGTATAAATACACCTGCTCTGTGATAGTCTCAGGGTTCTGTTTGAAGCACAGAGAGCATCATGAAGACCAAGGAACACAACAGGCAGGTCCGTGATACTGTTGTAGAGAAGTTTAAAGCCAGATTTGGATACAAAATGATATCCAAAACTTTAAACATCCCAAGGAGCACTGTGTCCCACTTGTTGTTGATTCTTCACCAAAAGTTTACATTTGGTACCTTTATATTTGAAGCATGATATGTGGGAAAAGATTGAAAAGTTCCAGGGGGCCGAATACTTTTGCAAGGCACTGTATTTCTGCTGACATTACAGTCTCATTGGAGACTGCCCTTCCCGTGGTTGTTCCCTCCCGGGGAAAGACCTGACTAGTCATTGCTTGCATTGAGAAACATGCGATGGTGTCTCCGCGGCTTGTGTTTTGCATATATTTGCATATTTCCCATAAGGGTGGGGGAATTGCCCTAGAATCACAGCGTTGAGAAACATGTGATGGTGTCTCCGCAGTGTTGGATGTTGATCTCCATGAGTTCATTCATCCTCATTTTCACAGTCTTCTACTAGGCATTGCTCCTACTGGCCAGTTTCCTACTCCACACTGATGAGGGGCAATACCCTGAAACAGCTGTCTGTGGATGGATACCATGTTTTGGCATAGGTGGTTTCCTTCATTGGAGACTGCCCTTCCCGTGGTTGTTCCCTCCCGGGGAAAGACCTGGCTAGTCATTGCTTGCGTTGAGAAACATGTGATGGTGTCTCCGCGGCTTGTGTTTTGCATATATTTACATATTTCCCATAAGGGATGGGGGCATTGCTCTAGAATCACTGCGTTGAGAAACATGTGATGGTGTCTCCGCAGTGATGGATGTTGATCTCCATGAGTTCATTCATCCTCATTTTTCACATTACATATAATATGTCTGTACACTTAGCTTGGGCAACAGCACACAATAGATGGACAACAGGTGCTAAGTCCAGGATATACAGTGGCTCACGAAAGCATTCACACCCATGCCCCCCCCCGCCCTCCCTTTTCGCTTTTTTTGTGTTGTGCTACCAACTGCAATTTCACTGGGTTTTTTTAGGGTTTGCATTAGTTCATGTAAAGAACATGCCTACAACTGTGAACATTTGTTTTTTTTTTTTTATATACCAAACAACAAATAGGACAAAATTACTGAACACTGTACATAATTATTCACCCCACTAAAGTCAGTAGTTTGTAGAGCCACATTTTGCGGTAATTACAGCTGCAAGTACCTTTGGATAAGTCTCTATGAGCTTTTCACATCCTGCCACTGGGATTTTTGCCCATACCTCAAGGCAAAACTGCCCCAGTTTCTTCAACTTTAATGGTTTCTTCTGGTGATCAGCAATCTTCAAGTCTGCCCACAGATTCTGAATTGGATTAAGGTCTAGGCTTTGTCTAGACCACTCTACAAAATGATCACATTTACCTTTAAACCACTTGAGTGTTGCTTTAGCAGTATGCTTTGGGTCATTGTCTTGTTGGAAGTGAACCTCCATTCAAATATCAAATCACTGACAGACTGAAACAGGAATTGCTCTAAAATATCCCTGTATTACGCACCATCCATCTTCCCCTTGACTCGGACCATGTATTTAGTCCCTGCTGAAAAAACATTCCCACAGCATGATTCTGCCACCACCATGTTTCACTGTGTGCCCATGTTGCGTTTTTGTAAGCGTTTCCGCAGCGTTTGTGCCGGCTCAGACGCTGCAGAAATGCTTACAAGATGCTTCTAATTCATTTGCATGCGTTTTTGGCTTTTTGTGCCAATGCATGCGTTTTTAACCGCTCAGGAATCGCTTAGCGGCTAAAAACGCAGCATGCACATTATTTTCCGCATAGCTGAGTGTTTTTAGCCATCCCCAATGTTCCCAGAAATCGCGTGTCAAAAAACGCACCAGAAACGCGTCAAAAACACGCAAGAAACGCGCGTCTTTTTCCGCGCGTTTTCTGGGAAAGGGGATCCTTTTCCTGAGCGTTTAAAAACGCTAGCATGGGCACATAGCCTCAGTCCTCCCTGCAGCCAGAAAGATTTTCACAGATCCAGAGACTTGTATGGGCTATTTTGATTTGAATCAAAAATGGACATGTCTCAGTAACTTTCTCTGGACCACTTGCTCAGTAAAAATAAGAGTCATGTGAACAGCACCATAGACTATGTTGGATATGTGTTCTGTATGTGAAAAACACAGAACATGTACTTGACTCACAGACATCTTAACAAGGCCTAATGATGGAACTGCTGCTCCATGAGACTGGACGTTGGAGATATAGGAAGACACCTGTGGGTGCAGTTGTAAAAATCCTTTATTCAACATTACCATTTTGTATATAACAGTGTAAAGGATAAATACGACATATTGATGAGCTGGGAACCTTTTCAGGCTTGGTATCTAAAGTCATGGTGACATGAGCTGTAAATATGGCTCTGTATACAGTGGGGAAAAAAAGTATTTAGTCAGTCAGCAATAGTGCAAGTTCCACCACTTAAAAAGATGAGAGGCGTCTGTAATTTACATCATAGGTAGACCTCAACTATGGGAGACAAACTGAGAAAAAAAAATCCAGAAAATCACATTGTCTGTTTTTTTTTTCATTTTATTTGCATATTATGGTGGAAAATAAGTATTTGGTCAGAAACAAAATTTCATCTCAATACTTTGTGATATATCCTTTGTTGGCAATGACAGAGGTCAAACGTTTTCTGTAAGTCTTCACAAGGTTGCCACACACTGTTGTTGGTATGTTGGCCCATTCCTCCATGCAGATCTCCTCTAGAGCAGTGATGTTTTTGGCTTTTCGCTTGGCAACACGGACTTTCAACTCCCTCCAAAGGTTTTCTATAGGGTTGAGATCTGGAGACTGGCTAGGCCACTCCAGGACCTTGAAATGCTTCTTACGAAGCCACTCCTTCGTTGCCCTGGCGGTGTGCTTTGGATCATTGTCATGTTGAAAGACCCAGCCACGTTTCATCTTCAATGCCCTTGCTGATGGAAGGAGGTTTGCACTCAAAATCTCACGATACATGGCCCCATTCATTCTTTCATGTACCCGGATCAGTCGTCCTGGCCCCTTTGCAGAGAAACAGCCCCAAAGCATGATGTTTCCACCACCATGCTTTACAGTAGGTATGGTGTTTGATGGATGCAACTCAGTATTCTTTTTCCTCCTAACACGACAAGTTGTGTTTCTACCAAACAGTTCCAGTTTGGTTTCATCAGACCATAGGACATTCTCCCAAAACTCCTCTGGATCATCCAAATGCTCTCTAGCAAACTTCAGACGGGCCCGGACATGTACAGGCTTAAGCAGTCGGACACGTCTGGCACTGCAGGATCTGAGTCCATGGTGGCGTAGTGTGTTACTTATGGTAGGCTTTGTTACATTGGTCCCAGCTCTCTGCAGTTCATTCACTAGGTCCCCCCGCGTGGTTCTGGGATTTTTGCTCACCGTTCTTGTGATCATTCTGACCCCACGGGGTGGGATTTTGCGTGGAGCACCAGATCGAGGGAGATTATCAGTGGTCTTGTATGTCTTCCATTTTATAATTATTGCTCCCACAGTTGATTTCTTCACTCCAAGCTGGTTGGCTATTGCAGATTCAGTCTTCCCAGCCTGGTGCAGGGCTACAATTTGGTTTCTGGTGTCCTTTGACAGCTCTTTGGTCTTCACCATAGTGGAGTTTGGAGTCAGACTGTTTGAGGGTGTGCACAGGTGTCTTTTTATACTGATAACAAGTTTAAACAGGTGCCATTACTACAGGTAATGAGTGGAGGAAAGAGGAGACTCTTAAAGAAGAAGTTACAGGTCTGTGAGAGCAAGAAATCTTGATTGCTTGTTTCTGACCAAATACTTATTTTCCACCATAATATGCAAATAAAATGAAAAAAAAACAGACAATGTGATTTTCTGGATTTTTTTTTCTCAGTTTGTCTCCCATAGTTGAGGTCTACCTATGATGTAAATTACAGACGCCTCTCATCTTTTTAAGTGGTGGAACTTGCACTATTGCTGACTGACTAAATACTTTTTTGCCCCACTGTATATACATAATAATAATAATAATAATAATAATAATAATAATCTTTATATAGCGCCAACATATTCCGCAGCGCTTTACAGTTTAACAATTTCAAAACTCAAGTCATAAGTATCAACGTTAACAACACAATCATGAAAGCAAAATAAGACGACCCTGCTCGTGAGAGCTTACAATCTACAATGAGGTGGGAGAGATACAAAGTACAGGTGTGTATTTACAATGATGGTCCAGACATCTCGAGGGAGTGAGGGATAGATGGAGCTGGTGATTGGGCTACACACGCACACTAAAGGCCCCGTCTCACATAACGAGATCATTAGCAAGATCGCTGTTGCGTCACCGATTTTGTGAAGCAACAGCGATCTCGCCACCGATCTTGCTACGTGGGACACATAACGGCGACCGGCCCCGCTGCTGGATATCGCTGATCGTGCTCGAATGTCCTAGGCCATTTTCTGATCATTGGCGTCCCACTGGCAAGCATGCATCGCTGTGTTTGACGCCGACAAGCGACCTCATTGCCGACGCAGAACTCAGGGACGCAGGCGTGAGTCGTCAGAATAGCTGCTGTGTGACAAGGTCCCAACGACCGCCGATGTCGTTATACGGATCGCCGGATCATTGCTGCATCGTTGAGTAGATCTGTCTGAGAGATTACTAGTGACCATTTAGCGATGTACCAGCGATCCTTAACAGATCGTATCGTTGTCGGGATCGATGGTGCATCGCTTAGTGTAACGTTACCCTTACACATAAAATGACTTAGATTAGTGAATGGGATAGGCCGCTCTTAACAAATGCATTTTGAGGGAGCGCCTAAAACTATGCAAATTGTGGATAGTCCTAATTTCTTGGGGTAGAGCATTCCAGATGATTGGGGCAGCGCGGGAGAAGTCTGGAGTGGGAGGTACAGATTGGTGCCGAGGTTAGTCGAAAGTCGCTTGCAGAGTGCAGCGGTCGGTTAGGCCGATAGACAGAAATGAGGAAGATGTAGGGGGGTGCTGCACTGTGGAGAGCTTTGTGGGTGAGAACAAGTACTTTGAACTGGATCCTATAATGAATGGGCAGCTAATGTAAGGACTGGCGATGAGCGGACGCGTCCGAATACCGATTGGCCAGATGGATGACCCTGGCTGCTGCATTAAGTATTGACTGGAGAGGGGAAAGTTGAGTAACGGGGAGGCCAATTGATAGAGCGTTGCAGTAGTCCAGGCAGGAGTGGATCAGGGTGACAGTGAGGTTTTTTGTTATTTCGATGTTGAGAAAAGGGTGGATTCTAGAGATGTTCTTTAGATGAAGGGGCAAGAACGGACAAGAGATTGTATATGGGATGTGAAGGGGAGATTGGTGTCAAACATAACACCCAGACAGCGCAGCTGCTGCCAGGGTGTTATCATGGTGCCACCCACAGAGAGGGAAATGTCCAGATTTATGGAGGTTAGTAGACGGCGGGAGCAGAAGAAGTTCAGTTTTTGAGAGGTTGAGTTTCAGATAGAGAGCGGACATGATGTTGGAGACTGTGGACAGACAGTCACTGGCGTTCTGTAGTACAGTGGGGGTAAGGTCGTGGGATGACGTATATAGTTGTGTGTCATCAGCATAAAGATGGTACTTAAATCCAAATCTGCTGATGGTCTGTCCAATTGGGGCCATGTAGAGAGAGAAGAGAAGGGGGCCAAGGACTGAGCCCTGAGGTACCCCGACAGCGAGAGGAAGAGGAAATGACGTGGAGCCAGCGAACAAAACACTGGCTGTCAGAAGGTCATTGGTAACTTTGATGAGTGCAGTTTCGGTTGAAAGTAGGAGACGGAAGCTGGACTGTGAATGGTCTAGGAGGGAATGAGTGGAGAGGTAATGGGTAAGGCTCTCAAAAAGTTTAAAGATGAAGGGGAGATTGGAGACTGGTCTGTAGTTGTTTGTGCAGGATAGGTCGAGAGTGGGTTTCTTTAGTAATGGAGTGTTTGAAGGAGGATGGGAAAATGCCCAAGGAGAGGGAGAGATTAAAAATTGTAGTTAGGTGAGTTGTAACGACAGGAGAGACTGGAGGTAATGTGAGGGAATGGGGTCGGTAGTGCATATAGTCAGACAAGAAGATTAGAGGAGTCTGGAGACTTCTTCTTCTGTGATGGGATCAAATGTGGAGAGTGAGCCAGGGAAAATGGAGGGAGGGATGGGAGTCACAGTGCTTAGTGGTTGGGAGCAGATTTACTGATGGATATTATCTATTTTTCTATATAGTGGGTGTGCCTGGTCATCAACACAAATGTCTGTGATAGGGGCTTGTGTTTTTGGCCTGAGGAGGTAGTGAAAGATAACAAAAAGTTTCTTGGGGTTGTTGGCTAGTGAGATCAGGGTGGTGAAGTAGGTCTGTTTGGCGAGGTGAAGGGCAGAATTATAGGTTCTTAACATAAATTTCAAGTAGATGAAGTCTTCTGGTGCGCGATTTTTCTCCATAGGCGCTCAGCACTCCTAGAGCATCGCTGGAGAAGTTGAGTCTGCGATGTGAGCCAGGGCTGTTTTACTCTGTGTTTGGAGATTCTGAGGGTGAAGGGCACTACTCGGTCAAAGGTGCTTCTAAGAGTGTCATTGTAGTGATGAATAGCCAGATCAGGACAGGATAAAGAAGAGAATAGGGACAGTGATGAGTGTAGGGAGTCTGAAAGTGTCTGAGGGTTAATGGCGTGTAGATTTCTGAATGTGTGGTAGGTAGGACTGTGCTGCGGTAGGCAAGGATTTGTGAGCATGAAGGAGAGAATGTTGTGGTCAGAGAGGGGAAGCGGTGAGTTATTTAGGTAGGAGATTGAACAGAGCCGGACAAAGACCAGGTCAAGGGTGTTACCGTCTGTGTGTTTGTGTGTTTCAGAGGTTGAAAGCTGTGAGAGACCTAGAGAAGTGATTAGTAGTGTTGAGCATTCCGATACTGCAAATATCGGGTATCGGCCGATATTCGCCGTATCTGAATTCCGATACTGAGTTCCGATACTTTTTGCATATCGAATACCGGAATCGGAAGCTCCCATAATGCTATTGGGTCACCCTCCCAGGGCTGTGGGGTACTCGGTACCGGGCCGGTTTCTCAGAGGGGAATGTCACAGCAGCGGTGACCCAGTCCGTGGCCCTGGGCGCCCATGTAAAATGGGTTGAGTTGGAAATAAAATTTATAAGTGATTCGTGACGCCACCTGTGGTGTTCGGCAAGGGAGGTGTTAAGCCGACGCTGCAGACAGATCCTCTGGGACAGATGGTGTGGTGCAGCAATGATGTTGTAGCCCTCCACAGGTAGGGCTGTTGGTCCCAGGGCAGTGTAGCGGAATGTTTAGGAAGAGGGTGCAGTGCTTGGCACAGAGATGTAGCAGTGCTGAGGATATTGCAGGAAGGAGGCAAGGACACAACAGGGTGCAGTTTCTTTACCTTTACTTGGCAAACGCAGTCCAGGGTCCTGATTACAGGTGGCACAGGAGCAGGCTAGCCTGGAAGCAACTCAGGAATCTCTCTATCAGATGGGTTGTGTAGTCTACTTCCTAGTGCTGGCTTGAGGAACATCCAGTACTGTGTTACATTGAAGTTCCTCCTTCTTATCTTCTCTTAGAACTACATCATATGGCAGACAGCTGTAGCCCTCTATCTCTCTCGGCTCACCCGTCGCTGTTGTGCCTCCGAGTCTTAGTTGGGAGTAGAGCATTTACAGCTTCCTATTCCTCTGGTTTCTGTTGCAGGACCTTCAGTATCCATACAACCGTGGAGACCAGGCTCCAGATCATGCGCTCTCACTGGGAGGGAGCTCTCTTTCCTCAGCTCAACCTCCAGCTTCTCTCCACATGTCTACACATGTTGCCCTCCTCACACTAACTAACTATCTCCCCTCCACGCCCTCAGAGTGCGCTCCTCCCTCAATCCTGGTTCAGAGCTCCCTCTGCTGGCCTGGAGTGGAACTGTGTTGCATGTGAATGATTAACTGCTAGAGAGACCCTTCATTGCTTCCAAGCATGACATCACCCTCCCTGGAGGAAGGTAATGCCACTGTGACGACACACTATGAGCCAGTTTGATTTGATTCAGCCAATGAGGAATCCTAAGAAGTGTGGGCACATCCTGTTAGGCATGTAGGCATGTTAACTAATGGCATGGCTGTGATTGGCTGCGAGCAGACCACCCAGCTGCTCCTCCCCCAGACACACGCTGAACAGTGATCTATGGAAAGTGAAACTAGTGAGGGAGGAGGAAACGATAAGTTCTCATTTCAATGCCAGAACACCCCCCCCCGGGATGTTTATCTTAAGGCCCCTTTACATTTAGCGATGCACCAGCGATCCAACCAGTGATCCGATCTGGTCAGGATCTCTGGTGCATCGCTAAATGATCGCTAGTGAGCTGTCACACAGGCAGACCTCACAGCGATGCAGCAGCGATGCAGCAGCGACGCAGCGCACGATACTCACCTTTAACACACAGCGATCCTGACGTCCTCCCGCCCGCCTCCACACTTCGCTCGTCGGCGCCAGCAGGAAGCCCAGCAGGATGCGCCTGACGAGAAATGGAGCCGGACATTCTCGCGCGATCAGCGATGGACAGCGGGGTAGCCGGTCAGAGGTAAGTATCACACATAGCGATAATACTAGCGATATCGCTATAATGTCACAAAGTCGGTGACGTTATAGCGATATCGCTAGCGATATCGCTATGTGTAAAACCCCCTTTAGAAGCAAGAGATGATATCTTGGAAACCGTGCAGACTAGCCACAGAAGGTAAATTACTTATTGTCAGCATTCTGCAGCCTAGATATGCACTGAGATTATGTGAAAAGCCCGGACAACCTGTTCTGTTATGTATTTCTGCCAAGTTGGATCACCCGCCAGGGCTGGTGGGGTACTCGGTACTGGGCCCGTTGGTTTCAATGGGAGATGTCACGGTAGCTGTGACCCAGTCCGTGACCCTGGGCATCCATTGTAAAAGGGAAATGTTGAACTTGTGGATGATGAGTAAAGTTTGAGTGAAGGATTCGTGACGCCACCTGTGGTGTTCGGCAATGAAGATGTTAAGCCGACGATGCAGAAAGATCCTCTGCGACAGATGGTGTGGTGCAGCAATGATGATGTGGCCCTCCACAGGTAGGGCTGTAGTCCCAGGGCAGTGTAGATGGAGAGGTAGTGAAGAGACGTAGATGGTGCAGTGCCAGGCACAGAGATGTAGCAGTGCTGAGTGTGTTGGCGCAGGAATAACTGGAAGACACCAGGGCATGTAGTTCCAAAGCTTTACTCACAGTCTGTTGTGCATACAGGTGCCCGCATTCGTGCCGTGTCCTCCGGGTCAGGGGCTCAGTCAACCTCCAAGCTAGATGAAGCACTCCATTCCAACACTCCACCAACATGTGCCTTTTCTGAACGTCTCCCTCTATTGCTACACAACCCCTTTAACATAGTCAATATCTTTGTAACTTCGAACATCTTAAAAAAAAATTAATTCCTGCTATTCCATTTGATTGGGCTAAACATCTATGCCTTTAATGTCTCCTCCACCTCCCCCAATACATTGTACATTATTCTTACTTGTTTTCCTTCATGTAGAATTAACCTCCAAGGAAAGAAAGGGTTTATTTTAATTCCGATATTTCTGTCCCATTGACTTGCATTGGTTTGCGGTATCGGAATCGGCGATATCCGATACTTATTGGGTATCGGTCCGATCCAATTCGATCCGATATTTCCCGATATCGGAAGGTATCGCTTAACACTAGTGATTAGTGATAGAAGCTGGGATGCAGATGTGGAAGTGGGGCTGCTAATGGGGATTTTGAAGTCTCCCAAGATAAGGGTTGGTAGTTCTGAGGACATGAAGTGCAGCAGCCAGGCTGAGGAGAGGTCAAGGAAGTGGGTGGGAGAGCCTGGGGGCCGGTATATGACCGCTACTCTGAGGGAGAGGGGACGGAAGAGCCTGATGGTGTGGACCTCAAAAGAAGGGAATGAGAGTGATGGAACTGTGGGGATGACCTGAAAAGTGCATTGTGGGGACACGAGTATGCCAACTCCACCACCAAGTCTATTTGTGGGTCTCGGGGAATACATGTACTTGGTGTACAAAGCTAATGAGTACAGATTGTTGCAAGTGTATACATCAGGTTTCCATATGTATAATATGACTTGTAATGGAGTCTCTAACTTGGTATCATGTTCCAGGCTTATTCTGAACAGAAGGTGTTTCACAATGTATGGCGCAGTGAGTGTTGACATGATGACAGCACGCAGGTGTTAGGCTCTTATCCATAAGGCATGTGGGACTGCATTATCCCAGATTTCCTCTGTCACTATTGTGCACTTTATTTTCACATGACTAATCAGGCAGGTGGAGTATATTGTACATACAGGTGGTGCCTGCTGCTGCGATACACCTCTATAGCCGGCAACGACTAATCCGGTTTTGCAAATCCCAGTGGATTACAAATCCACTACAAGAGCAACTGCCTGTAACACGAGATCTCTTATGGAACCTATTATTATTTTATCTATTCTAATGATAGCTTGTGGAAACTATGAGAAGTCAAGGCGCAATGATAAGGCTGGGTTCACACAGGTCATTTTGAACATCTCAATTCCCTGTGGTTGTTTAAGCCATTGGCCAAATATATAATTTTTTTTGTATTTTGCTGCAGCGTTTCATGCAGTTTCTGTTCGCATAGCCTCAGATTCATCACTGCATTTCCACTAGGTTTTGGGTGTTAATCCTCACAATTAGTGACTTTTAGATTTGGGACAAATTCATCAAATGATTTGTGTCTTTAAGTTGTCTTTTGTGGTTTAGTTTGTTTTCTGATTGTTAAGTCAATGTGGCTTTTTCAGATGTTTTAGACTGATTCATGAAATGCGGATTGCACTCTGACCAATGTTATTCAATGAGTGACATCTCATCTGTGATTTTTTTTTTCAGCTGAAATCGGACGGAGAAAAAAATCGCAGCATGCTGCGATTTGCTGTGTATCTCGGACGAGACTCGCCAATGCAAGTCAATGGGTGAGAGAAAAAAAAAAAATCGCACAGCACTCGCACCATGCAAGTGCTATCTGATTTTTACGTACCTGTGTCCTTAGAAAAGCTGGCAATTCATGTGCGGTGTACAGTAAAATCACACTGACAGGTTAGAATAGGATACTGTATATACACATAGAATACATACTGTATATATATGCAGTACAGACTAAAAGTTTGGACACACCTTCTCATTCAAAGAGTTTTCTTTATTTTCATGACTATGAAAATTGTAGATTCACTCTGAAGGCATCAAAACTATGAATTAACACATGTGGAATTATATAATTAGCAAAAAAGTGTGAAACAACTGAAAATATGTCTTATATTCTAGGTTCTTCAAAGTAGCCACCTTTTGCTTTGATTACTGCTTTGCACACTCTTGGCATTCTTTTGATGAGCTTCAAGAGGTAGTCACCAGAAATGGTTTTCACTTAACAAGTGTGCCCTGTCAGGTTTAATAAGTTGGATTTCTTGCCTTATAAATGGGGATGGGACCATCAGTTGTGTTGTGCAGAAGTCTGGTGGATACACAGCTGATCAGTCCAACTGAATAGACTGTTAACTGCTTTTTTCTTGCCATATTACAAATTCTAAGTAAAGAAAAACGAGTGGCCATCATTACTTTAGGAAATGAAGGTCAGTCAGTCTGAAAAATTGGGAAAACTTTGAAAGTGTCCCCAAGTGCAGTGGCAAAAACCATCAAGTGCTGCAAAGAAACTGGCTCACATGACGACCGCCCCAGGAAAGGAAGACCAAGAGTCACCTCTGCTGCGGAGGATAAGTTCATCCGAGTCACCAGCCTCAGAAATCGCAGGTTAACAGCAGCTCAGATTAGAGACCAGGTCAATGCCACACAGAGTTCTAGCAGCAGACACATCTCTACAACAACTGTTAAGAGGAGACTTTGTGCAGCAGGCCTTCATGGTAAAATAGCTGCTAGGAAACCACTGCTAAGTACAGGCCACAAGCAGAAGAGACTTGTTTGGGCTAAAGAACACAAGGAATGGACATTAGACCAGTGGAAATCTGTGCTTTGGTCTGATGAGTATTATCAAGGAGCCCTACATAGCTAGAACTATAGGATATAAAAATTAACCTTTATTAAAGTCAAGATAAAAGACACCACTACCACACAGAGAAACACATAACCGTGTCACCTACTGGGCCCTACAAATGGGGGTCCTGATATCCAAAACTGCCTAGCAGCGGAGGTTGGCACCCTAAGGGTATGTGCACACGCTGCGGAATACTCTGCGGATTTGGCCGCATGGATTTTGTAAAATCCGCAGGTAAATCTGCAGGTCAAAAGACCTGTGGTTTTACCTGCGGATTGGCCTGCGGTTTTGCCCTGCGGTTTTTCATCTCCACAATAAAGGAGATGGCAAACCGCAGCGGAATCCACAGAAAGAATTGACATGTCAATTCTTTCTGCGGTTTTGAAACCGCAGCAAATCCGAGTGGAAAATTCTGCAGCGTCTGCACAGCGTTTTTTTCCATAGGTTTGAATGCTACTGTACACCGCAGCAAAAACTGCTGCGGATCCGCAGCGGCCAAATCTGCTGTGGATCCGCAGCAGAATCCGCAGCGTGTGTACACACCCTAAACATGTAACGAGATTGGCGCCCCGCTCCATGACGGCTGTACCCTAAATCTCCTTGATGACCCTGGAAAAGTGCAACATGCAATCATTCATTTAACCAGGAAAAGAGAGTATAGGGGTTGCCACAATGATAATTGCTAGGTAAGCAACAGAAGGAAAAAGTACAAAAAACTGTGCAATTGGCAAGACAATAAAGTGACATGTGCAAACAGATGAGTACCTAACTGGCTGCCCCCTGAGTCTGTAAACCTTTCTATCAGCGGAGGTTGGCACCCTACTGGTCAGCGGAATGGCGCCCCGGCTCCACGACAGCTCACCCTAGATGAGCCCTGATATCGCTAATAATTTCACAATAGGATAAGATAACAGATTGTGGAAGGCATTACATAATGTGACATGATGAATAAATAAGCAAAAATTATTGATAACAGCAAGAAAGTGGTTCTCAACTTTTTGATGCAGGATAGAAGAACCTCAACGCGCTCCTCCTAACAGGATCATCAGGATCCAATATGGATTCAAACATGATCGCGGTGTACCGGGGCTTAAGGGAAGCATTGGCAGGGAGGGGGCTCCCTCCGTGCTTAACTGCGACCCCCACAGCAGCGCGATGTGCAGCGCCGCTGCGGGGGTCGCCTTCCCTGCAGGTCCCCGGATCCAATATGGCGACGGGGACCTTCAGGGGCCTGCAGAGAGCTGGCTTCCTCACTGCCCACAGAGCGCAGGCATGAGGAAGCCTGCAGCAGTGCCTGTGACAGATCGCCACCACACAACGTCATCAGTGAAAAAATAAAATAATTATAGCTCGCAGAATAAAGCAATGCAAAAATAATTATTTTTTATATAAAATTGTTTACATTGCATAAAACCGCCAAAACATAAAAAAATGACATAAATGAGGTATCGCTGTAACCGTACTGACCCGAAGAATAAAACCTCTTTATCAATTGTACTGCACGTGGAACGGTGTAAACGCACCCCCCAAAAGAAATTCATGAAACGCTGGTTTTTGTTCATTTTGCATCCCAAAAATCGGAATAAAAAGCGATCAAAAAATGTCACGTGCCCGAAAATGGTACCAATAAAAACGTCAACTCGTCCCGCAATAAATAAGACCTCACATGACTCGGTGGGTCAAAATATGGAAAAATTATAGCTTACAAAATGTGGTGATGCAAAAACTATTTTTACAATAAAAAGCGTCTTTTAGCATATGACAGCTGCCATAAATAAAAACCTGCCATATATAGTAAATCAAACCCCCCGTTATCACCCCCTTAGTTAGGGAAAAATAATAAAATATTTTTTTTTTTTAATTTATTTCCATTTTCCCATTAGGGCTAGGGTTAGGGTTAGGGCTAGGGTCAGAGCTAGGGTTAGTGCTAGGGCTAGGGTTAGGGGTGTGTTGGGGTTAGGGTTGGAGTTAGAATTGGGGGGTTTCCACTGTTTTGGCACATCAGGGGCTTTCCAAACGCGACATGGCGTCCGATCTCAATTCCAGCCAAAAAAGGTTAAATGGCGCTGCTTCAGTTCCGAGCTCTGCCATGTGCCCAAATAGTGGTTTACCCCCATATATGGGGTATCAGCGTACTCAGGACAAATTGCACAATAACTTTTGGGGTCCTGTTACTCTTGGAAAAATAAAAATTGGAGGTGAAAAGATCTTTTTTGTGGAAAAAATATGATTTTTTTAATTGTACCACTGTACATTATAAGCTTCTTTGAAGCCCTTGGGGGTTCAAAGTGCTCACCACATATTTAGATAAGTTCCTTGGGGGGTCTAGTTTCCAAAATGGGGTCACTTGTGGGGGGTTTCCACTGTTTAGGCACATCAGAGGCTCTCCAAACATGGCATGGCGTCCAATCTGAATTCCAGCCAATTTTGCAGTGAAAAAGTCAAACGGCGCTCCTTCCCTTCCGAGCTCTGCCATGCGCCCAAACAGTGGTTCCCCCCACATATCAGGTATCGGCATACTCAGGACAAATTGCACAATAACTTTTCCAGTCGAATTTCTCCTGATACCCTTGGTAAAATACAAAAAAAATTACTTCAGTTTCAACTTTTTTGACAAAAAGTTAAATGTTCATTTTTTTTAAACATTCAAAAAGTTCCTGTGAAGCACCTGAAGGGTTAATAAACTTCTTGAATGTGGTTTTGAGCACCTTGAGGGGTGCAGTTTTTAGAATGGTGTCACTTTTGGGTATTTTCTATCATATAGACCCCTCAAAGTGGCTTCAAATGTGATGTGGTCCGTAAAAAAAATTGGTGTTGTAAAAATGAGAAATCGCTGGTCAATTTTTAACCCTTATAACTTCCTAACAAAAAAAATTTGGGTTCCCAAATTGTGCTGATGTAAAGTAAACATGTGGGAAATGTTAGTTATCAAGTTGTTTGTGTGCTGTATCTCTGTGATTTAAGGGCATAAAAATTCAAAGTTGGAAAATTGCAAAATTTTCAAAATTTTCACCAAATTTCCATTTTTTTTCACAAATAAACACAAGTTATATGAATGAAATTTTACCACTAACATGAAGTACAATATGTCACGAGAAAACAGTGTCAGAATCACCGGGATCCATGGAAGCGTTCCAGAGTTATTACCGTACCTCATAAAGGCACAGTGGTCAGAATTGTAAAAATTGGCCCGGGAATTAACATGCAAACCACCCTTGGGAGTAAAGGGGTTAATATACTATTGTGTGAAATAGTGCAGTCTACTATACTATTACGCACCTTCCCAGTGCAGCAGCCAGACACGGACACTGGCCAGAAGACACTATTTTTTTAATAAATCTGTTGCTGTCGTCTTTCAGCGTTTCTGCAGCGTTTTTTTCCTATTCAAATGAATGGGGCACAAAAATGCAAATGAAAAGGCTGCAAAAACGCTGAATATTTCCTGCCAACACTGTAGATCAATCCGCAGCAAAAATGGTGCATGTGAACTGACACTACAGGGGTTTTCTGATAATGCAAAAAATAATTAGCATGAAATGATAAATCCCCTGCGGCTCCAGCACTGATGCTTCGGGGGTCTCTGCCAGTCTTATTACTAGGCTGCAGGGGTCTTGTGGCTTTGGGGGTCTCTGCCAGTCTTAACACTGGGCTGCAGTGTTCTTGTGGCTCCGGGGGTCTCTGCCAGTCTTAGCACTGGGCTGCAGAGGTCTTGTGGCTTCACGTTATATTATAGCTGCAAAGTGAATAATAACCATCAGGGACCCTGAACCATCAGCCACGGAGCCAGAGGGGATTTAGCAGAGTAGTTTGGGGGACATGTAGGACTTACTTTTTATTCTGCTGTTTGTGAGGTAGGATGTAGAAAAAGACGGCAATTCTGCTAATGTTTTCTATTATGTGACTGTACGGCCCCCTTCACACGACCTATCATGTTTTTCACACATGCCATGTGTCCCCTATTTGACTTATGGTGCTGCACTCATGTCCATGTTTTCCCAGCAGCACAGATGACAAGGGCCAATACAAGTCTATGGGTCCGTGCAAACATGCCGTACGTGTGCTATACATGTGCCGTCCGTGTTTAACATGGAAAGTATATAAGAAACTTTGTAATTTCATTTCCATTATCCATACCAGAAAAACAAGGATGGCACATGGACGGCACACTGACTGAAAACACAGGTGACACTAATATCGGTGTAACATGTACGTGTTTTATATGGACATTGAGGCCCCACTTTGAATTTTGCCTAGGGCTGCAATTTGTCTAAAACCAGCCCTGCCCACTTAGCTTGTCAAACTCACATATGTCTATTGTAAAAAGATGCCTGAAAAGAAACCTATAGCTCGTCTCGCAGATAAAACCTCTTATAGTGAAGTTTAAGTAAAAATAAAAAAAATTAAGGCTATAAATGTAGAAAGATGTAAACAAAAATTTCCTATGGCTGCCTGACAAAGTGCATCACAAAAATTTTCATGCATGCCCCCCTCCCATGCATGTCAGTCAAGATGGGTTAATAGCTGCGGGTGGATAGCAATTCCACCCGTGGCTATTCAGGCACATATCCGCTGTTCAAAACAGCTGATATGCCCTGGGAAAGATGTGGGCTTACTGCCGAAGCCCACATCCAAGGGAGGGAGCCTGACATCGGCGTACTGTTACGCCTGACGTCGGAAAGGGGGTAATAGTCTTGTTGTTGAGAAATTTTATATTCTTTCCTAATGATTTCTTCTAGGCTTTGTGATGTACAGTGCCTGGCAGAAATCACTGCCTCCTGTCTTCATTATAATACTACCCCTCTCCCTTGCATATCAGATCCCGCGCCTGCACCCTGCACTCCCTCCACAAACCGTACCTTTTCCTCCCTTCTACGGGCACTGCATTAGGGATCTTCTGCACAGGCATGTGCGACTTCCGCTACAGTGACCTCCAGCGTGCATGACTGACATGTCTGTCCGTCCATCAGGTCACCTTCCCTACAATTTCTTCCAGGCACTGTACGTCTTAGAGCCTAGAAGAAATCATTAGGAAAGCATATAACATTTCTCAAAAACGAGACCATTAACCCCCTTCTGACGTCAGGTGTAATAGTGCGCCAATGTCGTACTTCCTCCCTTTGATGTGGGCTTCGGCAGTGAGTCCACATCTTTCCCAGCTGTTTTGAACAGCTGACATGTGCCTGAATAGCCACTGGTGGAATCGCTATCCACCCGCGGCTATTAACCCATCTTGACAGAAAAAAGCAGAAATGTAGACATTTTTGCAAATTTATTAAAAATGAAAAACTGAAATATCACATGGTCATAAGTATTCAGACCCTTTGCTCAGACACTCATATTTAAGTCACATGCTGTCCATTTCCTTGTGATCCTCCTTGAGTTGATTCTACTCCTTCATTAGAGTCCAGCTGTGTTTAATTAATCTGATAGGACTTGATTTGTAAAGGCTCACACCTGTCTATATCACATACCATAGAAGAGAAAAAACAGGACAAAGGCACAGCTGTATGACCTCGGGTTAATGAAGCTGCACACTAGGGTGACTGCAAAAAATCGATGTCGGAATTATGTCCGTCTGGACCCCACAAAACGATTCCCCTTTCCAGATATTGAGATAGCCAAAATTTGAGCTAGATCAAACGACGTTAACCCGTGCCGCTCGTGGCTCAAAGTTTGAAAAAATCCAAATTGAGGTATTTTAAGATTTAGGTATTTTGCATAGTCTGTTAGACAATAAAGAATGTGACAACAACATTGCAGAAATAGCCCTGACCAAATTTTCGAACCATTTGTGGTATTTGAATGCAGAGTTGGTGGGATTATCGTTTTTTGATCCCACCATTACAGACAATGAAAAGTTGTTAATGGCTAATAAATTGCTCAGTAGCACAGATGAACCATCAGAGCACGCTAGGGTTGTAAATCCAAAAGTTAGGAAAGAAAAATTAAAAGAGGTAGGAAGTAACCGACTTTAACGACCTTCTGACAAAAGATGAAGAACAAAAGCAATATGTCCTGCAAGTTGTAAGCAAATGCCGAGCATTATATTCTGACATTTCAAAAACTACTTTAACAAAAGCTCTAAAATAGATTAGATAACTATGTAAAATTATCAACTCATGTAGGTTAGCATGCTCTGATGGTTCATCTGTGCTACTGAGCAATTTATTAGCCATTAACAACTTTTCATTGTCTGTAATGGTGGGATCAAAAAACGATAATCCCACCAACTCTGCATTCAAATACCACAAATGGTTCGAAAATTTGGTCAGTGCTATTTCTGCAATGTTGTTGTCACATTCTTTATAGTCTAACAGACTATGCAAAATACCTAAATCTTAAAATACCTCAATTTGGATTTTTTCAAACTTTGAGCCACGAGCGGCACGGGTTAACGTCGATTGATCGAGCTCAAATTTTGGCTATCTCAATATCTGGAAAGGGGAATCGTTTTGTGGGGTCCAGACGAACAAGATTCTGACATTTTTTCCCCCCCATATGAGATCCAGTCACCCTACTGCACACACATCAGGGAATAAGGGTGCCACTTCTAAGGATAATAGTCTGTATATCCATAGAGAAGAAAGTGACCTGTTGAAGCGCAATGTAAGTGTGAAACGATCATCGTCTGTACTTGCTCCATGGTTTTATCTGCCTGCTGTTGGTAACTTGATGCCACAGTAAAGGATTATTTTGCACGGGACGGAATGTGCCTATCCACTTTCTTCTCTATGGATTCACCCTGTCTATATAAGACCTCACAGCTCACAGTGCATGTCAGACCAAATGAGAGTCATGAGGTCAAAGGAATCTGCCAAGGAGCTCAAAGACAGAATTGTGGCAAAGCACAGATCTGGCCAAGGTTACAAAAGAATGTCTGCAGTACTCAAGGTTCCTAAGAGCACAGTGGCCTCCATAATCCTTAAAATGGAAGGCGTTTGGGACCACCAGAAGTCTTCCTAGACCTGGCCATCCAGCCAAACTGAGCAATCATGGGAGAAGAGCCTTGGTGAGAGAGGTAAAGAAGAACCCCAAGATCACTGTGGCTGAGCTCCACAGATGCAGTAGGGAGATGGGAGAAAGTTCCACAATGTCAACTATCACTGCAGCTCTCCACCAATGGGCCTTTATGACAGAGTGGCCCAACGGAAGCCTCTCCACAGTGAAAGACATATGAAAACCCGCATAGAGTTTGCCAAAAAACACATGAAGGACTGCCAGACTATGAGAAATAAGATTCTCTGGTCTAATGAGATGAAGATAGACCTTTTGGTGATAATTCTAAGTGGAATGTGTGGGGAAAATCAGGCACTGCTCATCACCTGCCCAATACAATCCCAACAGTGAAACATGGTGGTGGCAGCATCATGCTATGGGTGTGTTTTTCAGCTGCAGGGACAAGATGACTGGTTGCCATTGAAGGAAACATGAATGTGGCTATACTGTCCTCATACACGTTAGCATGGTGTGTAGTGAGACATGTACCTAAACCCAGGGGTGGGATTCAGCGGGTTCTCCCCAGTTCGGTGGAACCGGTTGTTAAAAAAGCAGCCGGTTCCCCGAACCGGGGAGATTCAGAGCCGCGATCCGGTTCTGAGGACTATACAGGGGCCGGAGCTGCAGCCAGCACAGTGCGGGGATCGCCGCGTCACATCCACAGGGAGCACAGAGCTCACCTCCAGCCCAGCCCCAGGAAGCAAGAACCCGGAACTACCGCTACTGTATATCACCAAGGAGACACGCCCCCGTCCTGCAGTAAGTGCCCAGAGAGCTGTGAGGACGCTGTGGTGCTGTGAGGACGCAGTCAGGCGTAGGCGCTCAGATACACGGAACACGCTGAGTCTGGGGGGGACAGTGGAGTCTCGGGGACAGAGAGGAGTCTGGAGGGGACAGAGAGGTCTGGAGGGGACAGTCGAGTCTGAGGGAGATAGGAGTCCGGAGGGGACAGTGGAGTCTGGGGGGAGAGAGAGAAGTCCGGAAGGGACAGAGGACTAGAGGGGTCAGATGAGTCCAGAGGGGACTGAGGAGTCTGAGGGAGAGAAAGGAGTCCAGAGAGGACTAGAGGGGACAGAGGAGTCTGGGGTGGACTGAAGGGACAGAGGACCTGTGCAGCACTGTGTTGCCTATTGGGGACCTGTGCTGCCTACTGGGGACGTGTACTGCCTATAGGGAACAATGCTGCCTATTGGGGACCTGTGCCTGCCTATTGGGGACCTGTGCTGCCTGTTTGGGAACAATGCTGCCTATTAGGGACCTGTGCCTGCCTATTGGGGACCTGTGCTGTCTATTGGGTAACTGTGCTGTCTATTGGGGACCTGTGCTGCCTATTTGGGAACAATGCTGCCTATTGGGGACCTGTGCTGTGTATTGGGGACCTGTGCTATGTATTGGGGACCTGAGCTGTGTATTGGGGACCTGTGCTGTGTATTGGGGACCTGCGCCTGCCTATTGGGGACCTGTGCTGCCTATTAGGGACCTGTGCTGTGTATTGGGGACCTGTGCTGTGTATTGGGGACCTGTGCTGCCTATTAGGGAACAATGAGAGAGAGAATTTTCTTCCAGCAGCAAGAAAAGATCCAGGGTTAAAAAGGGAAAATGCGGATCCGCAGGGCAAAAAAAAGTTACAGGCTCCGTTCGAAAATCTCAGTGGACGGCAAAAATGTAGCGGATCCGCAAAAAAACGGATCCAACGGATGGCCATCCGTCAAGATCCGCCGGTAATGCAACTCAATGGGGAAAAAAACGGATCCGCCAAGCAAAATGGCGGATCCGTTTTTTTTTTGCAAAACGGCGGATTTTGACTGATGGTGAAAAACGGAAGTGTGAAACAGGCCTAAACACAGGACTGTAACACATAGATAGTGCTTACCAACTATGCTTAGAGCAGGCTGTTAAAGGAGCATGAGGAAAACGAATAGTGTGGTTCCTCCTCAGACACATGGAGAAACATTGGCTGCTGTTCCCTTTACATTGTCATAATAAGACCACAATGCAACAGGAACAATACCACGATGCCCTAGGAACTTCCCATAATACAAGGCAAATTAAACTAGAATCTATACATTAAACTGTCAGCAGATGGTGCTGTTACCTTACACTATGAAATAAGGGAAGGATTAATACAAACAAAATACAATGTCTGTAATAACGGAGACATAACAAATGTGACTAAACTTTCTAGACAGCAATTATATGGTTGGACAGAACAGCGGCCAAGTACAGTGATATCCAGGATGAAAACCTCTTCCAGAGTGCTCTGAACCTCAGACTTGGCCGAAGGTTCACCTTCCAACAAGACAATGACCCTAAGCACACAGCTAAAATAACAAAGGAGTGGCTTCAGAACAATTCTGTGACCATTCTTGACTGGCCCAGCCAGAGCCCTGACCTAAACCCAATTGAGCATCTCTGGAGACACTTGAAAATGGCTGTCTTCCAACGTTCACCATCCAACCTGACGGAACTGGAGAGGATCTGCAAGGAAGAATGGCAGAAGATCCCCAAATCCAGGTGTGAAAAACTTGCTGCACCATTCCCAAGAAGACTCGTACTAGCTCAGAAGTGTGCTTCTACTCAATACTGAGCAAAGGGTCTGAATATCTATGACCATGTGATATTTCAGTTTTTCTTTTTAATAAATTTGCAAACATTTCTACATTTCTGTTTTTTTTCCATCAAGATGGGGTGCAGAGTGTACATTAATGAGAAAAAAATGAACTTTTTTGAATTTACCAAATGGCTGCAATGAAACAAAGAGTGAAAAATGTAAAGGGGTCTGAATTCTTTCCGTACTCACTGTACATACCAGGGGTGACAGATTCCCTTTAAGCCATACTAGAATTACACCAACCCAATATATTAGATTTAGGTTGGTGTTAATAAAAAGCACATTCAGTACACAATGTTAAGTGCTATTGGTCAAATGCTGCCCCTAGCACAGGTACACTGTATACCCCTGCATTTTTAGCAGCACTATGATGATTTAATGCTTTTAATAAAATATTTAATAAAAGTTTTTCTTAGTTAAATATACTCTTCAATATCCTGGATTCATTTGTACTTAGGGTTGTTGTGATTATAGCATATATTGAGTTTTGACCTCTCTAATAATTTTCTATATGGAGTTCCAGTATTATTGTATTTTGTATTAGAAAAACTGCAGCATTGTTAAAATAAAGACATTTAGGCTATGTTCACACAATGCTGTGATTTTTTAATGCAATTATTTTTTTTTTGGCATTTTTTGTTTTATTTTTTTTCACAGACTGAAGTAAATAATGATATAAATTAGAACATTAAGGCACACACTCCTGATCATTTTCCACACACTGCTTGTGAAAGGGCTTGCCACCCCTTGTACCTGGCACAGCTATGGGAGCTTGGAGGGTAGTCTCATCCACGGTGAACTCCAGGGCCCGACGATCGACAACTGCCAATCAACCAAGTGTAACATTGGCCCAATCAGCATAATCTGCATTTTGCAACAATACTGTTACGTCCTTTTCCTTTTGCCTGTGAAATAACAGGCAAGATTTATGAATGGATGAATGGCGAATGCTACGTTCATGCTGTCCATGGTCCACTTTTTCTGACATTGGAAAATTCTGCTTCAGAGTAGCATCAAGCACAATTTACTGATCCTTTATGACACTTTCCTCCCAACCAGAATAGGTTAATTAAATTTGTCATGTTAAATATATACAATTTAATTTAATCTAAATCTGTACGGTCATATTCTGTTTTACTTTGTTACTCCCATGATGACTTCTTTTTTAGTAACAGAATCACATGGGGATATAGCAAATTTGCCTTGATGATTGCAAAGGGAATCGATGCTAGATCTGCTCATCATGTTCCAACCAGTGCATTAACCTACAGTAATATAGGTTCATCATTTTCCATTTTAGACACATTATGTAATATTTGAAGGAACTATTTCCCAATACACAGTTTAGTCACATTGCCGATACATTGCTAATATTCATAGTTATAATGACTGGGGTATGTGCACACAATGTCTTTTAGACTCCGTCGTGCCATCATAGGCTTTGAAGCAGACGATAACGCCGACGTTGTACTTCCTGAAGCTTCTTCTTTAAAAGAAGTGGCCGTTCAACTTTCATGTGCTTTATGTTAGAAAGCTGCTCAAACCTTTTCAATAGAAGTCAATGGGAAGGATAGATGCCCGAAAGATGTGTAGATGCCTATTTGAGTGTTTTCTCTTAAAAAATGCTAGCATTTTATTCATTGTTTAATGGATTTCGGAAAATGTCAGAAAAAAAACAGAGAAAAGACTCCCAAAGAAAACGCTGAAAAAAATGTACCAAAAGCGGTGGCACAAGAAAACATTAACAAAGCACTTCAGGATATGGCCAAAAATGGGAACAAAAGACACTTTGCGAGAACAAAACAAGAAAACGCTAAAGAAAAGGAGCAACTCCTGATGCATCTTCCACTTTAAGTAAAGACAATGCCAAAACGCTCCAAAAGACACCAGAGTATCTTCTAGTCATCTTTTGAGCTTTCCCATTGACTTGCAGTGTAAAGTACTGAGCGGAAAACACCAGCAGCATGGACGCTCCCGCTTTTAACCGCTTGGTGGATTTCGAATTCAAAAGCAATTAAAATGTTCAACATGTTGAACATGAGTCCAAGTATAGGAAAAGTCGCACTCAACAGGATAAAATATAGCTCCTTTATTGACACATATTTACATGTCAGGTCAGAGTGGTGTGGCAAGAGTGTTCACAAGCTGATAACGGCCGTTTCGCGCTGTTCAAGCGCTTCCACGGGTCCAGCGTGAAACGGCCGTTGTCAGCTTGTGAACACTCTTGCCACACCACTCTGACCTGACATGTAAATATGTGTCAATAAAAGAGCTATATTTTATCCTGTCGAGTGCGACCTTTCCTATACTTGGATTCAATGATTTGATCGCTGCGAGGTCAAGCACCCAGGAGCATTGGATGAGAGCCTGCTGCCAGACGCATACCATCCGCTGATATATGGTAATAGCGGTGCCGTCCGCAGTTTCTATTCATTTACTTTCTATGTTGAACATGAGACTCCTCAGAAATAATGCAAAATGATTTTGATTTTCTAATCACTATATACATTGGATAAAATACTGTCAGTAGACTCTGACTTCTGACTTGCTGGGCTTCATAGATCGAGATCAGAATCTGTTAAAATGCAAAGCAGGGATGTTTTGTTTCCTCTGAAGATGACTATGTGCTGGAGATAGAAATGAGCTAATGGCCGTGATGCGCTTTGGAAATTACATCAGATTACACACTGCCACTGCTTATTACAGTACCATCGTTGTGGCTGAGACTTTATGAAATCTGATCCACTCACTGGAGAAAATGTGCAGAGGGAATTGCCTGGAGCTGAATGTTTGACATTCACAAATGCTTTGCAATGCTTTTCCACATTAAAATCTGCAATAAAATTAATGCAAATTTTTCAGTGGAACCACCCTTGCAAAGATTCCACAGGGGAGCAGTTTTGGGTGCACATAACCCCATGTCAAATGGATAGTGGCTAAAAAGATCATCCGACATTCTCAAGGACTTAGCACGTCGATGCACCATACAGACAGCAGATTTATTTTAATAGGAATTGTGTAATATTTCATTTACCTTGTGGGGACGCTGCAGAGAAAGGAAATATTTGCTGCTGGGTTCCTTCACCAATTACAACTGACGTCAGCGGAGGAAACCGCAGCAAAAAGGGATTGTCCACTGTGAACAATGCAATATATATTACTCCTGTTTTTTTATATTTATGAAACATTTGGGCTAAGTTCTGACGATAAGTTTTTGGTGAGTTTTTGAGTTTTAGGTTACTTGTATTTTATTCTTTGTAATTTTTTTTACGTGCTGTAGGGTTTCAACTCTCTGGTAGCAGCTTGTATACTCACAGTTACAGGATTTTTATATCAAAACAGCATCAAGTTTTTTGTCCCTCATAACTTTACAGCTGCAAAACATAAACAGCCTTTCTCCAGCACAATTGAATAACATTTCTTTTGCCTGAACAGTCCTTTCTTCAGGCACAATGAATCAAGGTAAATATTGCAGCCTCATCAATCACAGCATTTCAGACTGTAGCAGCTCCAGCTGTTTAAATGCAATCACCAGACAATCACACCTCTGTTCAGCTCCAGCCCAAACTCCACACTACTGAGCTAACCCAGCTCCTGTAATTAGGCCTGTAAGCCCCGGGCTGGATTATGGAAGTGACCTTTCCCACCCAGACTCTTTTGTTTGGTTCAAAAATCACAAACCCAAAATTCAGTCAAATTAAATCTCTCTCAGTAATCTAGTATTAGGCCGGGGTCACACTAGTGCACTTGCGTACGGCATCCGATGCGAGAGCATCGGATGCGGTATGCTAATGACCCTCAGCTCCTGCTCTGCTGCGAGCGGGAGCCGAGTGTCATGCTACTGTGCTCCAATCTGCTGGCACAGAGAGAATCGGAGCACAGCTGCGGAGGCAGGGAAACTAATTTCTCTATCTCCTCCATTGCCGGAGTCGGCGTATATCGGAGTGATGTTCGCTGTGTCACTCGCACCCGTATGCTTATATGGGTACGTGTGCCGAGACTCGGCCAAGTGTCCGTGCAAATCGCAGTATGTTGCAATTTCACTCGGACGCTGAAAATGGCTGAGAACAAAAACGTTTATGGGAGCTGCCCCATAGATGAATACTGGTCCGAGTGCTATGCGATGCTTTATCACATAGTACTTGTCCATATTCCTCTCTAGTGTGACCCCGGCCTTACTAGTACAGACTTTACATTACTGAGGCCAACCACCTCAGTGACACATATCTGCCACCCAAGACCTTACCCCCTGCTTTCTTATGTGCTTTTATCACATTTTTCCCTATTGTCTATTATTGGTATGTCATGCATTCAAAAAAATTGCTTTGTTGTTGATGCTTCCTGGTATTTGGCTATGAAAAATCTTTTATTAATACGGTCCTGTGTGGATTAAAGGTTTTTTAACCTTAGGCAAAGTTCCCATGTTTACAAAAGTGTGTATAAGTATCATAATCCCAATGGGAAGAGGGCAACTCCCTAGATAGACAGAGCCTACAAAAAATGAGGCCATATGCTCCATAACAGATTGACGATAGAATAACACTCATGATAAAGATAAAAAAACCATAAATTTTATTTACAGTAAACATTTTTTAAAAATAGATAATGGACAAGTACAAATTGGTATAAGGTAAAGATACAAATAGAACGCCATCATAGTAATAACAAGAATAACCAGCATTCATAAAGAAACAGTGAGCAGTCACATAGTATTTCACAAAGAAAGCCTTTTATGCAAGACAACAAATCCTTAACTAAGGGAGAGTGTGATGCATAAATGAACAGTAATGTAATGTGGCCACAAGGTGGCATCCAAGTAAGGAACCGGTGTTCTCACATGTCTGTCCAGATATAGAATCCAAGACAAGGGCAATTTAATTAAACAAAAATACTTAATCCATAGTCCTAAAGCATACCAAAATGCAATGCAGTGCTTACCCATGTGGGAAATGATAAGGTGCACACTCGTTCATAGCCCCGACTCCGGTTTCGCCCTTTGTGCTTTCTCAGGGGGCTGTAAGTTCTCATGTTGAATTTTTGGTAAGTTTTTGACGCTGCACAAAAAATGCAGCATCCTACAATTTCATCAAAGTGGATGGAATTTATAAAAACCTCATGCCCACTGTGGTTTTTTTAATTACACAGCATAAACTGACCTGTGGTCATTTTTTAAAAATCCGTGACATGTCAATTTCTCTTGCGGGCACATTGAGTCTTATGTGTGGATTTCCCCAATAGACTTGCATTAGATGCACTAAAAAGGGATATGACCATCTCTACAGCGGAGATGAACTAAAAATGTAAGTTATCGGCACATGACTATATCAGTAAAGTTTTGTCAAAGTCAAGTACCAGAAAGTGTAAAAAATAAAGCAGGTTGGCTAAAAACGTGACACACCAACAAAACACAAAAACAAGAGAGTCAAAAATGCAATGAAAAGAAATGCAAGCAACCAGACTTAATTAATAGATGTAGAAAATCTGCAACATCAAAAACCCACCAAATGCTCATCATGGGAACGCAGCCTCACAATCCCCTTATGAATGTTTTGCAGTGCCTTCCTACCGATTACGTAGCAAAAATAACCGACCTCAACGTTAATAATGGCTTCCTGCTCGGAGAACATACCGTAATTATCTGGGTCATCTTACAATTATAGTATATTGATATTTTCTATCTATATTTTAATGCTGCATTATTTGATGGCTTACGTGAAAAGTAGCACTACGTTGTATGTACGCAGTCTTCCTTTTCAGAACCCTCCCCGGAGGAAAGCTCCATCACTTAGGCAATAACAATGTATTCCCTTCTTCCTCCAATTTATTTTTGGACATTTTCCTCTGCCTGAGCTTCCTAGCAACTAATTGCCTAAGCTTCCTACCTGATTTTAATGAGCAGATGTGCAGTGACAAGTCTCCTCCCCACCAGGTACTATCGGCAATCATGGGTGCGCTGGCTGCACAGGGCATTCAAATCCTCAAATTTGCAGGTGATGAAACTGCACTATGCCGACGACCAATCAGTGCTGCGTGACGACTGACGCAGGACGCTCACCCGTCCTCATTGGTGATCTAGGAGATTTTACATTTTGGGAATTCCTGTGATTTAGTGGACGCTATGTATAAATAACCCAGCTACGCAGATTTCTTTACCCGATTCTCTTCCTCCTCTCTCTTTTTCTTGCAGCGGATTAACAGGTATGAAGATTAGTGCCCTTTTGTCATTTGCCTTTTAGCTTGAATTCTATCCTAAGAATAACCTTTTTAGTTATTACTATTTAATCCTGCAGACATCTCATGCCGATCTAGCAGATTATGTTTTATTTACTTTATGGAAAATGATGATGATAGGCATTCTTTTATATTACTTTTAGATCAAAAGGATAAGATTCTGCAACACTGTCACCTGATTGGCTAATATTTGGATTTATTGACCTGATTGGCCAATATATAAAGATTTATTGACCTGATTGGCCAATATTAGGATTTATTCACCTGATTGGCCAATATTAGGATTTATTGACCTTATTGGCCAATATTAGGATTTATTGATCTGATTGGCCAATATAAAGATTTATTGACCTGATTGACCAATATAAGGACTTATTGACCTGATTGGCCAATATTAGGATTTAATGACCTGATTGGCCAATATTAGGATTAATTGACCTGATTGGGCAATATTAGGATTAATTAACCTGATTGACCAATATAATGATTTATTGACCTGATTTGTTAATTCTACCCTGAATACTCTCTCTTTTACCTCCTTTAGACTCTCATCTTTATCATGCCTACCCAGTTGGAAGGTGCCATGGATACCATGATCAGGATCTTTCACCATTATTCTGGCAAAGAAGGTGACAAGTACAAGCTGAACAAAGGAGAACTGAAGCAACTCTTGCAGAGCGAGCTCACAGACTTCCTTGCCGTAAGTCAACACATTGGTCTCAATGCTCATTGCAATGCAAGATTCAGGCTCTTTTCACATATCTGACATTCACGATCTGAGTGCGAATGGCAATATCCAGACTGGTCGTAGATCTCCTGATCTGAACACAACAGCCTTATCTGTATTCAGATCCTGAATGTCAGGCAAGTGAAACCATCTGTAGGTTGAGTTGACATATGGCCAGTGCTACAAGGTCGTTTTATTCAGGCATTTTTGTTAAGGAGTCTGACGGAGGAACTGATTCCATCATTTCCTATGTGATTGTTCCATTCTGTCCGTCCAGTACATCAAGTTTTCTTCTTGGCCGGTGGAGGTGCCCGTCCAGTTGACTAATCACAATGTTTGATATAATATTAGAAGTTGGCTCCGATGCCTGGAAGTAAATGTTTTAAAAGTCAGATGGCAACTGATATATTTTTGCATCAGTTTTGACATTAATTCTGAACCACTGAGTTGCATCAGGTTACAAAAAAATCTGGATCTGATGCAACATGTATATATGTGAACCCAGCCTTAGAGGATCTTTCAGTTTTAATTTAAACTGAGTACACCTCCTACAATTGGAATTGTTTCACTGATTCTGGAACAGTTGCTTTTTTTTCTTGCCTCTCCATTCTGACGTTCTGGTAATAATAATGAAAATGTTCCCTTTAAATAACTAAGCGTATACCACAAAATTTCTGTCATACAGGAGAAAAACAATGCAAACTGAGAAGTTCTGTGGTATACACCCAGTTGGTTAAAGGGAAAATTGAAATCTATATCTGTAGAACATAGGGGCAATTGGAGGAGGCACGTACGGTAAGTTAAATTAAGGAATCTAGTGAAAGAGATGACATCGCCGATAAACAAGAAATACAAAGGAGTGCTGCATCTGTAGTAAAAACGCAAGCAGTGACCACTGGACTACTAAAGGCATCAGTCACTTTTTGGACGCAGTCTGACGGATGTATAAATCGAACCAGGACCGGCTCACACTGCATGGACTGGCATGTATTTCTATGCAGCTGTCACTCACGCTTTGATGAGTAGAGCATCCGGCCAGTCTGTACACTGGGTTCCGAACTCAGTCCAATTTATACGGCCATCTGACTGTGCCCTTTAGCTCAGGTTTCTATAGTTTTGATGAAAGCAAAATGTTCCAAAGCAGATGTGAACATAGCCAAAATTTATGACTATAGAAAGCGGCGTAGGTGCATAAAGGTAGCCTATAAACGAGACATTGTAGACGTAGACCTGACTACCTGGACAGGCTCTTGATATGTAAAAAATTGAACTGAGAGTTCACAATCTCAGCATAGGATTATCAAAACTCTAAAACAAAATTTTGGTCATTACTGCCCATAGCAACCAATTATAGAGCAGTTTTCCTTTTACAAGAGCAGGCTAAGGAATAAAAGCGACATTGGTAGGCGGCTAGGAGGAACACAGATATCTTTTGTTCTGTTAGTATGATAAATCTACGGTGAGAACTCACACCAATCGAAATGAAAATTGTAACTGGAAAATGTATAGAGCTCAGCATCCGCACCTTACTCCATAATGGTCTCCCAAAATAGTTGTCTCATCAGAGACATTGATGGCACATGACTACGATATGTCACCAATATCTCATCAGTGGGGATGAAATCATTGTGATCTCGTTCAATCACTAGAATGTAGTGACAGGAACAATAAGAAAAAAGTGCGCCTCTTGGTCTCCTTTCTCTGCTGCATACAAAGCATTCTCTGTTGGTCATCATAATGTGCCATGTCCTTCTAAATGGAGATCTGCGTGTAAGATAAGTCTATATCTTGTTCATGTACTGTAGATTGGCACAGTCAATTGTTTATGATGAGTTTACTGCATATGTTCGGTTTAAAAACCATTTGTCCACTCTTAAGCTAAAAGTCTGCAGTCACTCTAGGTGACTGCAGATTTGCAAATCCTCACATTGTGCGCACTGTGCACTGTCAGGATTCTCTAGTTCTTTTCCAGGCCACATTTTGACCAGGCTGATTCCGACCTTGCTCAATACACCTGCATTAATCAAGGATACGCCCATGTAGTCGGAATGTGGCTGGGAGTAGCATATCCCATACTCGTGGTCATGTGACCACCGTTGCCGGTGACAGCATCAGACTTGTAGCTTAAGACTGGACAACCCCTTCAATGTTATGCTTACACTTCCGTGGTCCTCTAAGTGGCAATGTGGTTTGCAACCTTATTCAGTTGTATGGAACAGTTTTTTAGCAGCAGAATTTACTGCAAGGTGAGAACATACCATAGTCTGACAAAAATAGAAGAGATAAGAGGACAGTCTAATTGTATTCACAGTTTGCGCTGCAACCTCAAATTTTACCCGTCAATTCCATATAGTGTAGTGTGCAACCTGCAACGCTCCAGCTACGGTGAAACTGCAACTCACAATGTGCCTTGACGGCTTATTGCCAGGACTTGTAGTTTCACCCCAGTTGTAGATCTATAGTTTGATGATAACTGGCAGGCTATGTACATAATTAATATTCCATTGCGGAAGAACTTGCTGTAGTTCACCAGAACTCTCAATTTCAATAAGGCTGGGGTGGCGGCATCAATCCTCAGACAGGTTGTGTGGCCTAAAACATTTGTGTAGCTTGTCTGTGACTTGGTATCATACAACTATATTAGTGCTTTCAATTTTGAGTTGTCTTCAACTTGCAACCAGCCCCAGAAAGCTGATCACATTTGTGACTGCATCTTTATCCTGATTGATTTACTTGACTGCAATGTTTCTGTTCACCCTCTGGGTCAGTTTTGTCAGGGAGATATATTCTATAGGATTTGCAGTGGAATCCCAGGTTTGTAAAATAGAAAATTCAGTATTTGACTGGGAAATGTCTCGGTGGTTTATTTCAATATTCTTTAATATAACTATTTGCATGTGGATTTTAGATTTCGGATGCAGACGGCATGGACTCTGTATGACCTCCCGCCATGACATGCTTTGCATAGCGCTGTTTGTTTCCATTTGCACTGCTGTCACCTAACCCAGCACTGTCCTAGAATGCAAATTCCCCCGGATTAGCTCCTTACCTTATATGCAATGCTCAAGGTTTGTGTTAGCAATAGTAGACATCTCCTCCAGTCAGGTCTGCAGAGAAGAGCTAATGTGAGAAACATCCTCAGCTGCTTCAGAGCCTCTTGGGAGGCAGAGTTGTAAATTACATTATCTTGCAGCAGAATAATTATGTCTATAGAAGATACAGTTTAGAGAAGAGGAATGAAGTCTAATGAGGAGCTTTATACTTTTCTTGTAGCATTTTGTGCCTGCGTTTAACCGACAGTAACATTTCCATTGATCAGTTCATCAACGAATTACTCACTGATGCGCCATAGGTAATTCATTGAGCATTGCCGGTGTTTCTGACACCGTACGGTGCACCCACGAGTCATTATCACTAGTCGCTCATTTGTTATCTACTATTGACGTGAATTGATTTGGACCACAAATTAATTGTCTTTTATTATGTTGGAGAAGTAAAGGACTCCGGGTGCGGAGCTCATTCGAAAAAAAAAAAAACCTGATGAAGCTTCGATCAATCTCTGATGGTAAAAACTGACTCACTGACCAAACTCTGATAAAAAAAAAGCACACTGAGGAAACTTGGACTGAGTTTCTCATACTAGAAAGTCACTATTTTACTCGAGCAAATAGTTCTACGTGATATGCCATTTGTTTTAGTAAAGTGACAGACACCACGAGGGAAACCTGCAGAACCCCTTTAGGTTAAGTTCACAAATGGTGTTTTTGCTGCGATTTTTCTAATGCAATTTTTCAGCTGCGTTTTACATTACCAGCAAAATCTGTGAGATTTCAGAAATCTCATGCACACACCTTGTTTTTTTGTCATCAGGATTTTGTGATCTGCATGTTTTTTTGCACAATAGAGCATGTCACTCACTTTCAGCATTTTTTCTGCGTTTGTCGCCCATTCAAATGAACGTGTGGTTAAAAAACGTGCCAAAAATGCAGGTATCAAGTTTTGCTGCATTTTTTGTGCCGAAACCTGATTCTATAGAATAGGACTTTTTTATTCAACACTAAACTTTATGAGCATGCACAAGAGACAAATCTAGCAAGCCAAAACTACAGAGAAAATATAGCAAAAAACACAAAAAAAACATAGGAAAACATGCTTTTTTCTGCAGCTTCTTTCCTGCAAAGAGATCAGGTTTTGCTGCAGAAAAAATGCTGAGTGTCAACTTACCCTAAGGCCAGGATCACACATGCGAGAAACTCGGCCGAGTCTCACATCTTAATGCCCGTCACTGCTGTCGGCACTCAGAAGCGGAGCATGCGGCTGCATAGAAAGACATACAGCCGCATGCTCCGCTCCCGAGTGCCGGCGGCAGTGCCAGGTATTAAGATGCGAGAGTCGTTCAAGTTTCTCACATGTGTGATCCCGGCCTCACAGTCAAAGTGGTCTACCATACTCTACTGGTGTCCATCATGCAAGGGGTCTAGCACTACAGTTAAAGGGGTTGTCCAGGTTTGCAATGTCTTTCTAGACGTGCATGGCCTCGATTCATACAAGTGAGCTGAGTGAGGCTGAGCACATCTAGTGAGAATGTGGCTGCATATCGCATACTTGTCATAACATCACGGCTTAGTCTCAACGCCGGCATTGGAGAATCCCGACAGTGCACACTATGTGCAATATGAGGATTCACAATTTGTTCCAAATACAGACAATCCCTTTAATCTCTTTGTTCTGCTCCTATAACGAAGCAGAAGATGGAATTTAAAGGGAACCTGTCACCAGCAAAAATGCTAATAGCCTGCAGATACGGGCTTAATCTGCAGGTTGTTAGCGTTATTAACCCTTCTGGCGCCCGCACTTAGCCGAACGCTGTGGGGAGAAAATGAACTTTATTCCCCCTGGCAGCAGTCAGTTTTAGGCATGGAGGCGACACTGACATGGGTTCAGTCGCTGCTGTGGGTGGTGGCTGTAACCGTGCCCTACCCTTACTGACAGCCAGCCACAATGCAGAGGCAGCTGTCAGTCAGTGCCAGGTGCGCGGTTACAGCCGCCACTCTCTATACTGACTGAACCCGCCGTGGCTCCGCCCCCATGACTGAAACCAAATGCTGCAGGAAGAATAAAGTTTATTTTCTCGGGCAGGGAAATAACACTATTAACCTGCAGATTAATCCCATATATGCAGGTTTATAGCATTTTTGCTGGTGACGGGTTCCCTTTAAAAAATGGACAGTGTGAACAAAGCTTATTATTCACTGCTAGCCTCTGTTTTTTCCTGCAGCTATGATCTCATGTGCATCCACGTGACTGCAGCCAATCACTGGGCCACAGGCTGTAGGGTCACATGGATATACAGCTTGTGATCACCGTCAGGAACCAATAGAGTAGTGGGGAATGTGTATAGAACCTGTCTCATTTTACTATTGGAGCTAGTGGTAAGGCTGTATAGGTCCTAGTACAACAATAAAAAATTCTGTCTATTTTGTTATAATCCAAGGTGAGAGCAGTAAGAAATCAAGCTTTAAAGTCATATGCATGTTAGCCAGGAAGTGCATTGGGGCTGTGTCAATGAACATGGAGTGCATACCACTGAGTTAAATGAAATATGTGCAGCGAGCATCTAAACTTCAATACCGATGTCAGCGGGTAGCCAAGACTGAATTATTTAAATCTATAAAGCTATCTTAGAATTATAATCAGAATTTTGGACGCTCACATCAAGGACAATGTTGCTCAATCTCTCATTTCTTTTGCCTATAGTGTCAAAAAGATCCACAGCTGGTCGACAAGATCATGAACGATCTGGACTCCAACAAAGACAACGAAGTTGACTTTAATGAATTTGTGGTACTGGTGGCGGCCCTGACCGTGGCTTGTAATGACTTCTTTGAAGAACAGCTGAGAAAAAAAGGAAAATAAATATTATTTCATTGTTACTCTGATGAATCCCACAGGCAGCATTTGTCCAAATGTAACATTAGAAAGGATCAGCATTATGGATTTACTGTATCAATTACTGTTACATAATAAATACTGGATGAAGCCATTTTTGTCTTTGTCGTTAATTCGTCAGCCTGGATGACTAACAAGCCAATGTGCTGGGAAGTGGGTACCCAAGATATCATAATCATAAGCACTTTTAGTAAAATTCTTCCATCCTCCATTGTTAGCACTTATTTCTGTAGGACAATTTCAGCTATGCAATTTAACACTCATGTTATGTGGTGTAACGATATTGAAGAATATGGCATTGAAAACTAATGCTGTATTCTTCAAAACCCTTTTCCTCAATCAGTTTACCCCAAGTTTTTGCACACCCCATATTTGCGCTAAGATGTTGCACCTTTTTGCATTTTTATGCCAACCTTTTATAAAATAGGTGGAGCGTATCAAATAAAGGGGCATGGCCATACTTGTCCCATGATATTCTTCAAAATGTGTGGCATAACGGTACATTTTGACAACAATATACTCTAGTCCCTGACTGGATTACATTTCTTACGCTCATCTGCTAAAATTTTAAACAGCTAAAAAATTACCGTAGTTAAATTCAATAAGAGGAGCACTGCTCTTAATGGGATCCAGACGGCTTATACAAGCTGCTCGCGGTTCAGGCAGCATGTATCAGACACTGTAAGGGCTTCTGCACATGGTCGTATTTTTGGTACAATTGCAATCCAGCAAAACATTGGATCTCATTTGTAGCAATGTTATTCTATTGGGCCATGCACATGTTGGATTTTTTCCCCAAACTGGCATGGATCCTATAGTTGGATTCTATATTCGGATTGCAATTTGATTTCCACAGACTGACAGAATGAAGAAGATGAAGAATTTTTTTTTCTCCATCTTCTCATCCAAGAGAATCAGATTACACTATGCTGACACTCTGATCACAGTTTGATCAGAGTGTGATTTACATAATTGTCTCTTTTCTCTCGGATGAGAGAATATATACGCTCGTCTGCACCTGCCCTAACACTGGCTGCATCCGTATGTCATCCGATTGTCATGCGAGGATGCGATTTTCCTGCATCTAAGCATCCGTGTGACATCCGTGTGACATCCGTATGACTAGATTTTATCGCCGGCTTGCAAAATGGACATATAATGGAGCCCAATGACAGTTTAAAACACAAACGAAAGAATAGATATATACACATAGAATATATATATATATATATATATATATATATACACACACATACACACTTGTCATGGAGACAAGGAGCTGGTTGGCGGATGGAAAGCCAGACCAACCTTAAGATCCTCTCCTGAACTGACATCTTAGCGCAGAGTCATTCCAGGACACTTCGGTGGACCACCATCTAAACTCTGAACAATACCATTTGGCAGTGCGTTTACCCTGGGAGAGACCCATGATCGTGTCCTCTGCCACCATGACCCAGTCTGGTTCATCATAAATCAGTCCTAAAGCTTCAAAGAACCTATCTACAGACACATGTTCAGGGGCAGTAGCAGGTAAAGAAAAAGACCAAGTTTGAGGACCCTCCCAGAGTAAAAAAATAATTATCCCCACCCTGGGAGCCTGACCGTAGGTTCAGGACAGTGTAAGAAGACATCCATGGGGTCCGAGTGCTTATAGGCTGATTGTGTCATAGAACCCTGAAAAGACTTAATTATCTCAGTAAGTTCCCTCTGGAGTTGATTATGGGAAGTGGCCAGGGCTCTATGTTCCACAGACCAATCCTGGATCATTTGAGTCAAATTAGACATCTGATCCGCAAGGGTACAAAGCGGATCCACAAAGAGAGGAACAAGGAAAAAAAAATCTGTCTAAGGACAGTTATAATGTCATGCTGTAGCACTGCAGGTAAATGCAACTCCACTAGATGGCAGCAGAGTGGGGAGAGGGCTGAAATCCTGCTCAGAGCAGACCAGCAGAACTGCAGCGAGGCTACCACCAGGTGGCAGCAGAATAGTCAGACAAGCTGGGCCGATACCAGAGAGTAGCGTAATACCAAGAGGAATCCCAAACACAGAGTCAGAGGAGCGCCAAAAGGTCAGGACCAGTCCATAGCAGAAGTAACAGAAGGAAAAGACAGAATCAGGTCAGAGTCAAAGCAGAGTCAAGTACTGGGAAATCCAAACACACAGGGATACACAGAGTCAGGACAGGTAAAAGAGGAATGAACAGACATGGGCAAAGACAGCTAAACGCAGCAGGACAAATCAGGGTTTCACCGGAGCCAGCTACACACACCGTAGGCAGGAAATATAACTAGCCCTGCCTGCAGGATGCAGCGCAGAGAAATAGCAGACCCGACACCCGAATGAGGCAGAGAAAGTTAACCTCTGACATGACCAGACCGGGTAAGGAGAGACAAGACCCAAAACCTGGTCTGGATCATTACACTCCCCATGCAGGGACTATGGGCATGTAAAGCAGTTAATATTTTCTGATCTTTAATAGCGGGCACAGTGTTAGTCATGGCTGCCGGCTTCCTGCAGCTGAGGGGCATTCACGTGTGCCTGCTACAAAAGTGAATTAATATTCACTGAAAGCAGTGAATATTCATTCTCTTTAATAGCGGGCATACGTGATTGCCTGGCAGCTTTAGGAGCTGGCGGCTGCTACCCCTGCGCCCACTATTCAAAATCAATGAATATTCATTCCTCTCCATGATTATGGGAGTGGAGAACAGTGAATATTCACTCCCTTAAGAAGCGTGCAAATGTGAAAGCCCAGCAGCTACAGGAAGCCAGCGGCTGCTGCTAACAGCGTGTCCACTATTAAAGATAAATGAATATTCACTGCTCTCCACTCCCATGGTCATAGAGCGCAGTGAATATTCATTTCTCTTTAGCAGTGGGCACAGGAGTTATAAAATGCACCCATCATTTTCATCCACATTTGTGGAGGAAAATAGTGCTTCTTATAGTCTGAATTTTTTTTTTTTAAAACTGTGTGGGTTACCCTGTATTTTTGATGACCAGACATGCAAAACTCACAGCTGTGGACTACAACCCTCAGGTGTCAGCTTCAGCAAGGCTGGTTATCAAGAATTGAGGGGTCCCCACTCAGTTTTTTTAATTACTTAAATAGTATTAAAAACGGCATGGGTTCCCCACCATTTTTGACAACCAACCAAGCTAAAGCAGACAGCTGGGGGCTGGTATTCTCAGGCTGGTAAAGAGCTATGTATATTGGTCCCCCAGCCTAAAAATAGCAGCGTGCAGTTGTCCAGAAAAGGAGCATCTATTAGATGTGCCTATTTTGGCACTTTGCCAGACTTTTCCCACTTGCCCTGTAGCGGTGGTAAGAGGGGTAATGTTTGTGGGGTTGATGTCACCTTTGTATTGTCAGGTGACATCAAGCCCATGGATTAGTAGTGGAGGGGCATCTATAAGACACCTATCCATTTCTAATCCTATAGTTGCATGGTAAATAAACACACAGACAGTATAGTCTTTTATTTGATATTAAACAAAACACACTTTTACTTTTTTTATTTAAAAATAACAAACACAATTATGCACACCTAATGCCCATTCCATTGAATCCCTTGTTTCCTGTAATAAAACAAAAATAAAAAACAACAATATCCCTCACCTGTCTGTATTTCTGCCCCATGTTACAATCCATCTCTGGGGATAAACAGTTTTCAACCTGGACAGTGCCAAGATGCGACCGTCCAGGCTGAGAACCACTGGGGAATGAACTGCTGCGAGCGCAGCATTAGTGACTTTCACTGATATCATTGAAGTTACCGCCAGTCACTGAGACTGCATTCCCAGCTGTGCTAATGAACTGCGGTGACCTCGGTGAGATCACCGCTCACACAGTGAGAAAAAGCCACACGGTGCAGCAGTGAGTTCACCAGGAGAAATTTCTCCCGGTGAACTCATTGCTGCACCGTGACACTTTTTCTCACTGTGCTAGGGATGATCATTGCAGTTCAGAGACCTGGTTGGGAGCACAGCCTCAGTGACCCGCGGCAAGCTCATTCATCAGTGGTTCTCAATCTGGAGGGTCGCATCTTGGCACTGTCCAGGTTGAAAACTGTTTATCCCCAGATATGGATTACGGCGTGGGACAGAAGATAGACAGGTAAGGGATATGTTTGTTTTTTATTTTTGCTTTATTACAGGAAACGAGGGCTTCAATGGAATGGTCCATGACGTGAGTATGGTTTAATTTAGAATCATTAAGAGTCTGTGTCATTCTTTCAATTAAATTACTTTATTCTTACTGTGTGTTTATTTACAATATAACTATAGGATTAGTAATGGAGAGGCGTCTATAATGGAGAGGTGTATATCTGCTTTAGCAAGGCTGGTTGTCAAATATGGTGGGATCTCACGTCATTTTTTAAAATTATTTATTTAAAGGGTTGCAGCCCCGAGCTGTCAGTTTTGCCTGCCTGGTTATTAAAAATACAGGAGAACCTAAGCTGTTTTTTTTAAATTATTTATTTACAGCACTGGCTGATGAATACTCCCATAAGCCGCAGCTTGCTCTCACTGTTATTAGCAGCTGATGGGAGCAGCAGCCACTTCAGCCCACGCCAGTGTCCGGAAGTAAACTTTATACCTCCGATCACAGCTGCGGGCTCACGCTGTTATTTGAAAGTGTGAGAACTGCAGCTGTCTGACTGGTTTTTAACTGTTCGGCTGTCCCCGCAGGGCTTGAACATCCACGAGTCCGCCCATCTCTAGCCAAGACACCAATCATGATGACTTGGGGTCGTAAAAGACAGTTTGCAAAACAGTTTTTTTGCCAGAAAACTGGCATAGAACAGTTTGAAATGTCGTAAAATTTAATCACATAGTTGCCCTTCCACACTCAAGAATAGAAAGGCCAAACATGTTTCAGCACAAGCAAGGTTTAAAGGGTGTTAGAGCACTATAGGCTTCTGTGGTGACATACAGTAACTCTGGCTCTAATGAACAGTGGGAGTTCCTGGGGTTGCGTTCATATTACAGATGTAGACAAGCACTATTAGAAGTGAACTATGTGTAGAGCGTAGATGAGCCTATTGGAATAATGCTAGATACAAACTGAGAGCATGCTGTAGAGCTGTAGATGCCAAAACCATATTGAAACCTTGGTGTGCTTTTTCACATACAGTCTCCGGTCCAGATTCTCTATAGTGTGACAAAATCTAAATTGTTTTTTTGTAAAGAGCCATTTTATCTAAGTGAAATCTGTCTAATCTGCCAATAATACTGATCTGATGTTTATGCCACAGTGATTGTACTGTGCAAGGCTATGTGCACACATAGTTTTTTTGGGTGTGTGGATTTTGGAGAGAAAACCGCAGGTAAATCCGCAGAACAAAAGTCCTGCGGTTTATCTGCGGTTTTGCCTGCGATTTTACACCTCATAATGGATGAGGTGTAAAACTGCAGCGTTTCTGCACCAAACAATTGACATGCTGCGGATTGTAAACCGCAGCAAAACCGCGCAGAAAAATCCGCAGCATGTGCAGAGCGTTTTTTACTTTCCATAGGAAATAAAGGTACTGTACAACGCAGCAGAATCCGCATCGTGTGCACATACCCTAAGGCTAATTTTACACCTACTGCTTTTTTTGCGGCCCGTTATTGCGGCCTGTTTTTGCGGGCCATATTGCCGTATTTTTTAGGATCTGCCGCAATAACAGACCGCAAAAAAGCAGGCGGATCGTCATTTTTCCAATACTATGGAAAAAAAACGGTGTTCCGTAAAACTGGAATTCATGGTGTTGATTTTCAATAGGGGCCGTGTCTGTACGCCGTGAAAAAGATCAAGCAAGCTGGGCAGTACTTGGCATAATTCACTTGATTCACTCAGAAAAAAACAGCATCTCATTCATTAACCAAACTACCCAGTTTATTATTATACTACCTGAAGAGCCCAGCGCTGCCCGGGCATAGTAACTAACTGTGGTTATAGCAAATTATAATTATCCTCCATCCCATAGTCCCGTGCCCATATACCCATCATACATATCCACCATCCCATAGGCCCCTGCCCATATACCCATCACACATCCTCCATCCCATAGTCCCATGCCCATATACCCATCATACATCCTCCATCCCATAGTCCCATGCCCATATACCCATCACACATCCTCCATCCCATAGTCCCATGCCCATATACCCATCACACATCCTCCATCCCATAGTCCCGTGCCCATATACCCATCACACATCCTCCATCCCATAGTCCCATGCCCATATACCCATCACATATCCTCCATCCCATAGTCCTGTGCCCATATACCCATCACACATCCTCCATCTCATAGTCCCATGCCCATATACCCATCACACATCCTCCATCCCATAGTCCCATGCCCATATACCCATCACACATCCTCCATCCCATAGTCCCATGCCCATATACCCATCACACATCCTCCATCCCATAGTCCTGTGCCCATATACCCATCATACATCCTCCATCCCATAGTCCCATGCCCATATACCCATCACACATCCTCCATCCCATAGTCCCATGCCCATATACCCATCACACATCCTCCATCCCATAGTCCCATGCCCATATACCCATCACACATCCTCCATCCCATAGTCCCATGCCCATATACCCATCACACATCCTCCATCCCAGTCCCATGCCCATATACCCGTCATACATATCCTCCATTCCATAGTCCAGTGCAGCGGAGCGAGGAGAGAAATAATCACATTGTGTGAGAACTTCTCTGGGCTTCTGTCCTCTCATCCTGCAGTTGTGTGAATGGGTCTAATGTGGAGCTGGGAACCAGCGAAGCCGCATTCTGTCCACAGCTGTTACGTCACTGTTCACACAGAGACCCCAAAAGAGCCTCAGTGCTGAAGCGGTTAATGTCCCCCACGCCCCATAATGGGGAATCTCCATCACCTACCTCCACCGGCAGAGCCGCACTCCACATATATGTGCGCACAGGACGTGTGATGAGGTCACAGGAGGGGAGGAGTCGGGGGTCACATGATCAGGAGCCTCAGTTTATTATTATATAGAGATATAGGTAAATTTGTTAATCAGGGTCGCTTAATATTTGTATACAGGTGAAAAGTGGGCCCACAAAGTCCATGTTAATGATGGGCCCTTGGCACCCCAGTCCGACACTGCTTTTAAGTCTGCACTATCCCTTTAACCTGTAACTTACTACTCCGGGTTAATGTCATATAAGCTAAATTGAGATTTTATATACAAATTACTGAAGTGAGTTATGAAAGACTCCAAAGACGTTAAATCTAGTTTGATTTGTAAAGATCAGTTGGTCCAAATCCATTTTAAGTAATTCTGGTTTAGAATACGTTGTTATGTTCTTCTATCATAATGGCACAGTTCACGGTTTTGCTGTCTAGAGACTTCCAGTGTTGTAATATCCCCTTTGTAACAGCTATTAAAAGCTTGTGGAAGTGCAGATTGCATCATTTGAGAAGACATTAATGTTCTGCATAACCCATTTAGCATGTGTACTATTGTGCTGAGAAGCAGGTTAGGTTAGCTGGTATAATTGCAATACTGCAGCATCAGCTGTGCCCATGGCACAAGGAATCCTGCCTCATGGGTACACATCCTGAGGTTTAACCCTTTTATTATTATAGAGCACCTATTTAATATAACATATCCTACTCAGAGCTGTAAAAACATTTACAGTTTAGAAACGTTAAACTGTAAAAAGTTTAGAGGGGATATCTAGGACTTTGTAAAAAGAAAATGTGCCTAACACTTACAGGCAAGTAGTTGCTAATTACTAGCCTGTTGTTCTCGGCGCCGTTCTTCACTGACCGCTCCTACCTGTGATTCCGCTGCTTTCGCTGACGTCACGTCAATAGAGCGGCGACTTCTTTTCCATTCTTATCTGTTTACAGGTAATGACTGCCGCCTAGCTGCAGGCAGCCGGCTGTCAATCAGCATGACAACAGCAGTCGCGCCCAGTGGACAGAGTACCCTGGAATTGGAAGAGTAGCTCTGTTGACAGGCAGCAGCTGAATCGTCAGCAGGAGCGGTCAGTGACTTTTCTGTGCTGGTGAAGAACGACGCCGAGCCCAACAAGCAAGTTGTAAGCAATAACCAGCCTGTTAGGCCTCTTTCAAAAATCCGTGTCTCCGGTACGTGTGCTGACATTTTCACATGTACCGGAAACACTGACACACGTAGATCCATTCAAATTAATGGGTCTGTGCACAAGTCAGTGTGTTTCCACGGACCATGTGTCCATGTGCCCCACACGTAGACATGTCCGTTTTTTGTCGCCAGCACGAGCAGCAAAACGTCCCGCACACACACACGGAGAACATACATTGATGTCATGCATGTGATAGACATCGGCACAGGGGAAGAAGCACTACAGTAAGCGCTGTTCCCCTGTGGCAGATGCTGAAGACGCTCTCATCATTTTCCCATGCTCTGCCGGCAATCGGCTCGAGCAGAGGAGTATGATGAGAGTTATATTAATGTCTGAACGATGACAGGAGGTGGGGGCTTTTTAGACTATTACTCCCATCAACCTACACCTGCTGCCCCTAAGAACATTGATAACAGGAGTGGATGATGAAGGTAATCCTCACCTGCTGCTTGCGCTATAACTAAATAAATGTATAAATAACTGGCGTGGATTCCTGCTATTTTCTATAACCAGACTGTCAAAACTCACAGCTGGGGGCTGGTATTCTCAGTCTGATAAGGGGTCATTGATATAGGCCCTACAGTCTAAAAACAGAAGCCCACAGCTGCCCAGAAAAGGCACATCTATTAGATGCGCCAATTCTAGTGCTTTGCCCAGCTCTTCCTCTTGCCCTGTAGCGGTGGCAAGTGGGGTGATAGTTGGGGAGTTGAAGTCACCTGTGTATTGTCAGGTGACATCAAGCCCCAAGGTTAGTAATGGAGAGGCGTCAATAAGACGCCCCCATTACTAACCCCATAGTCACATTGTAAGTCAACACAGACTCCCGGAATAAAGTCCTTTAATTGAAAAAATGATAGACTCCTTTAATAATCTCAATGAAACCATATTTACAACCTCGCCTAATTCCACCAAAGCCCTCGATCTCCAATAATAAAAGTAAAATAAAGTTTTCAATCTGGATGGTGCCAAGATGTCACCGTCCCGGCTGAAAACCACTGGTTAATGAGATGCTGTGAGCGCAGCCTCAGTGACATTACTGAGGCTGTGTTCTCAGCCGGGCTGAACTGTGGTGACCTCGGGACTGTGGAAAAATGCCAGTGATGAAGTCACCGCAATTCAAGCTCAGTATCTTCACAGCAGATCACCGTGAGAATTTTTTCGGTAGAATTAGGAGAGGTTGTAAGTATGGTTAATTGAGATTATTAATGGAGTCTGTATCATTTTTTCAATTGAAGGACTATATTCTGGGTGTTTTCTTACAATGTGACTATGGGGTAAGTAATGGGGTCGTCTTACTGACGCCTCTCCATTAATAATCTCGGGGCTTGATGTCACATGACAATACAAAGGTGACTTCAACCCCTCCAACTATCACCCCACTTGCCACCACTACAGGGCAAGTGGGAAGAGCCGGGCAAAGCACCAGAATTGGCGCATCTAATAGATGGACCTTTTGTGGGCAGCTGCGGGCTGCTGTTTTTAGGCCCCTTACTAGTCTGAGAATACCAGCCCCAGCTGTGAGCTTTAGCAAGGCTGGTTGTCAAAAATGGGGGGACCCAAAGCCGTTTTTTTAAATTTTTTATTTACATAATTTAAAAAAAGCTTGGGGACTAGAGTTGAGCGATTTTGGTCGGATCAGGTTTCATGAAGCAAAATTTGAGTCGGATGAAACTGGTCCGACTAGGGCAAAAAAAGTCAGAGTTTCGTCCGAAACCTGACCCCAATGCAAGTCAATGGGGAATAAAAGTCGGCATTGAGTGGATGAATGTCATCCGCTCAATGCCAACTTTTATTGCCCATTGACTTGCATTGGGGTCGGGTTTCGGACGAAACTCTGACTTTTTTTGCCCTAGTCGGACCAGTTTCATCCGACTCAAATTTTGCTTCATGAAACCCGATCCGACCAAAGTCGCTGAACTCTAGTGGGGACCCCTCTATTCTTGATAACCAACCTTCCTGAAGCTGACAGCTGAGGGTTGCAGCCCTCAGCTGTGAGTTTTGCTAGGCTGATTATAGAAAATAGGGGGAACCCATGTCGGGGTTTTCATTCATATATTTAGTTATAGTGCAGGCGGCGGGTGAGGAACATCCTCATCATACACTCCTGCTGTCACTGTTGTTAGCGGCACCAGATGTAGATTGATGGGACTAATAGTCCCAAAATCCCCCACCTGCTGTCATCGTTCTGACTTTAATATAACTCTCATCATTCTCCCCTGCTCGCACCGATCACCAGCAGAGCATGGGAGAATGGTGAGAACCGTCCTCAGCACCCGCCAGGAACATTACTTACTGTAGCGCTTCTTCACCGGCGGCCGTCCGTATGGTACTGATGCGGCACACGGGTGACACACAATTGCCACATGTCTGCTGCAAGTATTACACACACGAACACGGATACCTCCGGTACCAGTTTTTCCAGTACCAGAAATAAACGGTCGTGTAAAAGAGACCTTAGTGCTTAGGCACATTTTTTTTTTTTTACAAAGTCCCATATATCTCCCTAAGGCCACGGTCACATGTTCAGTATTTGGTAGGATTTTACATCAGTATTTGTAAGCCAAAATCAGGAGTGGAACAATCAGCTGAAAAGTGTAATAGAAACACGTCACCACTTCTGTATTTATCACCTATTCCTGGTTTTGGCTTAAAAATACTGATGCAAAATAATGACCAAAAACTGAATGTGTAAACATGGCTTTAAGGTATCTATAAAAAGTTAAAAACGCAGACTGATTTTGATCAGTGTTTATTCCTTGTATCCTTTATTGCCATCAGTATTTCATTGTATGCAAAAAAATGTAAAACTTCTTTACCCATTGCAGTGTCAAAAACAGACACCACGCAGATGGTACATGCATACCTCCCAACTTTTGAAGAAGAGAAAGAGGGACAAAGGCTGTGATGCACACAGCGCGCCACGGCAAATTTTAGGCCATGCCCCGACCACACCCATTTCACAACTAGTCACACCCATTCCATGCCACAACCGCACCCATTTAGCACTGCTGATCACACTGGCTGGTACTGAGGGCACAGTGGCTGGCATTATGGGCACAGTGGATAGTACTGTTGGCACACTGACTGGTACTGGAGAAAAGAAAGAACAGAGAGAGAAAAAAAGAAAACAGAGAGAGAAAGAAAGAACAGAGAGGGAAAGAAAGAAGGAATGAAAGAACAGAGATAGAGAGATAGAAAGAAAGAAGGAAAGAAAGAGAGAACAGAGAAAGAGAAAGAAAGAGGGGAAAGAAAGAAAAAAAGAGAGAAAGAAAGAAGAAAGAAACAGAGAGAAAAAGAAAGAAAGAAAGAAAGAATGGAGAGAAAGAAAGAGGGGACAGAAAAAAAACATAGAGAGAGATACAAAGAAAGAAAAAGAAAGAAAGGAAGAACAGAGAGAAATAAAGAGGGGAAAGAAAGAGAACAGAGAGAGAAAGAAAGAACAGAGAGAGAGAAAAAAACAGAGAGAGAAAGAAAGATTAGACAGAGAAAGAATAAGATTAGAGAGAGAAAGAAAGAGGGTAAAGAAAGAACAGAGAGAGGAATAAAGAAAGAGGGGAAAGAAAGAAACACAGCGAAAGAACAGAGAGAAAGAAAGAGGGGGCAGAAAAAAAAGAACAGAGAGAGAAAGAAAAAAAAAAGAGGGGAAAGAAAGAACAGAAAGGGAGAGAGAAATAAAGAGGGGAAAGAAAGAACAGAGAGAGAAAGAAAGAGAAAGAAAGAAAGAGGGGAAACAAAGAACAGAGAGAGAAAGAACAGAGAGAGACAAAGAAAGAACAGAGAAAGAGAAAGAAAGAGGGGAAAGAAAGAAATACCAGAGAGAGAAAGAGAAATAAAGAGAGAAAGAAGAGAGAAAAAGAAAGAGAAAGACAGAGGGGAAAGAAACAGAGAGAGATAGAAAGAACAGAGAGAAAGAAAGAAGGAAAGAAAGAAAGAAAGAAAGAAAGAGGGAAAAGAAAGAACAGAGAGAAAGAAATGAAGAACAGAGAGAAATAGAAAGATTAGAGAGAAAAAGAATAAGATTAGAGAGAAAGAAATAGGGTAAAGAAAGAACAGAGAGAGAAAGAAAGAACAAAGAGAAAGAGAAAGAAAGAGGGGAAAGAAAGAACAGAGAGAAAGAAAGAGGGGAAAGAAAGAAACAGAGAGAAAGAAAGAGGGGAGAGAAAAAAGAACAGAGAGAAAAAGAAAAAGGGAAAAGAATAAAAGAACAGAAAGGGAAGAGAGAAAGAAAGAGGGGAAAGAAGGAACAGAGAGAGAAAGAAAGAGAAAGAAAGAACAGAGAAAGAGAAAGAAAGAGGAGAAAGAAAGAAATACCAGAGAGAGAAAGAAAGAGAGAAAGAGAAAGAAAGAAAGAAAGAAGGGAAAGAAAGAACAGAGAGAGAGAAAGAACAGAGAGAAAGAAAGAGGGGACAGAAAAAAAGAACAGAGAGAGAAAGAAAGAGGGGAAATAAAGAACAGAGAGGAAGAAAGAAAGAAAAAGAACAGAGAAAGAGAAAGAAATAGGGGAAAGAAAGAAATACCAGAGAGAGAAAGAAAGCAAGAAAGAGAAAGAAAGAAAGAAAGAAAGAAAGAAAGAGGGGAAAGAAAGAAAGAACAGAGAGAGAGAAAGAACAGAGAGAAAGAAACAAGGGACAGAAAAAAAGAACAGAGAGAGAAAGAGAGTAAAGAAAGAACAGAGAGAAAGAAAGAATAAAGAAAGAAAGAAGGGAAGCAAAGAACAAAGAGAGAAAGAACAGAGAGAGAGAGAAAGAAAGAACAGAGAAAGAGAAAGAAAGAGGGGAAAGAAAGAAATACCAGAGAGAGAAAGAAAGAGAAATAAACAGAGAAAGAAGAGAGAAAAAGAAAGAGAAAGAAAGAGGGGAAAGAAACAGAGAGAAAGAAAGAAGGAAAGAAAGAAAGAAAGATGGAAAAGAAAGAACAGAGAGAAAGAAATGAAGAACAGAGAGAGAGAAAGAACAGAGAGAGAAAGATTAGAGAGAAAAAGAATAAGATTAGAGAGAAAGAAAGAGGGGAAAGAAAGAACAGAGAGAGAAAGAAAGAACAAAGAGAAAGAGAAAGAAAGAGGGGAAGAAAGAACAGAGAGAAAGAAAGAGGGGAAAGAAACAGAGAGAAAGAAAGAACAGAGAGCAGAGAGAAAGAAAGAGGGGAAAGAAAAAAAGAACAGAGAGAGAGAGAGAAAAAGAAAAAGGGGAAAGAATAAAAGAACAGAAAGGGAAGAGAGAAATAAAGAGGGGAAAGAAGTAACAGAGAGAGAAAGAAAGAGAAAGAAAGAAAGAAAGAAAGAAAGAGGGGAAAGAAAGAAATACCAGAGAGAGAAAGAAAGAGAGAAAGAGAAAGAAAGAAAGAAAGAAAGAAAGAAAGAGGGGAAAGAAAGAACAGAGAGAGAGAAAGAACAGAGAGAGAGAAAGAGGGGACAGAAAAAAAGAACAGAGAGCGAAAGAAAGAGCGGAAAGAAAGAACAGAGAGAAAGAAGGAAGAAAGAAAGAAAAAGAACAGAGAAAGACAAATAAATAGGGGAAAGAAAGAAATACCAGTGAGAGAAAGAAAGCGAGAAAAAGAAAGAAAGAAAGAAAGAAAGAAAGAGGGGAAAGAAAGAAAGAACACAGAGAGAGAAAGAACAGAGAGAAAGAAGCAGGGGACAGAAAAAAAGAACAGAGAGAGAAAGAGGGTAAAGAACAGAGGGAAAGAAAGAATAAAGAAAGAAAAAGAACAGAACAGAGAAAGAGAAAAAAAGAAAGAGGGGAAAGAAAGAAAGAACAGAAAGGGAGAAAGAAAGAGGGGAAAGCAAGAGAAAGAAAGAGGGGAAAGAAAGAAAGAACAGAGAGCGAGAAAGAACAGAGAGAGAGAAAGAAAGAACAGAGAGAAATAAAGAACAGAGAAAGAGAAAGAAAGAGGGGAAAGAAAGAAATATCAGAGAAAAAGAATGAGAGAAAGAGAAAGAAAGAAAGAAAGAAAGAAAGAATGAATGAAAGAAAGAGGGGAAAGAAAGAAACAGAGAGAGAGAAAGAACAGAGAGAAAGAAACAAAGGGGGACAGAAAAAAAGAACAGAGAAAGAAAGAGGGGAAAGAAAGAACAGAGAGAAAGAAAGACGAAAGAAAGAAAAAGAACAGAGAAAGAGAAAAATAAGAAAGAGGGGAAAGAAAGGACAGAGAGGGAGAGAGAAAGAAAGAGGGGAAAGAAATAAAGAACAGAGAGAGAAAGAAAGAGTGGAAAGAGAGAACAGAGAGAGAGAAAGAAAGAGGGGATAGAAAGAACAGAGAGAAGGAACAGAGATAGAGAGAAAGGAAGGACAGAGAGAGAGAAAGAAAGAACAGAGAGCGAAAGAAAGATTAGAGAGAAAGAAAGAGGGGAAAGAAAGAAAGAACAGAGCGAAAGAAAGAAAGAGGGGAAAGAAAGAAAGAAGAGAGAGAGAAAGAAACAGAGAGAAAGAAATAAAGATTCTATAAGATACTATAGCAGCCCGGCTCCCATTTTAGTGCCCACCTGAGCCTCCTGATGCAGGACATATCATGATCCACTCACATGGCCGACATCCCCGAGTCCAAGGTGATCCCGCTGTCCGTGCTGTTGGAGGAGGACACGGTGATGGATTTGAAGCATTCTCTGAAGCGCCTCCATGGTTCTGTCACAATCTTCTCCCAAAATTACCTAATTTCCGGACAGCTTCCAGCTAGAGTTGAGCGAAACGGGTCAGCCAAATTCAGAATCCGCCGACTTTGGCTAAAGTCGGGTTTCGCCGATCGAAACCCGACCATAGCGTGAGGTCGGCCATGATGTCACCGACTTGAACGCCAAAGTCACGTTACCTACAAAGCTTCCACCGCCTTTTCTCAGCCAATCATCAAGGACGCACACTGTGGGCAACGCGATTACATAGGCAGCGGCCCCCACCATGTTAGAGAAGGGCATTCAAGTGATTGGCTGGCTTTGTGTGGCGTCACAGTGCCTATAAAAGTCAGTGACCGCCAACCGCCATCTTACTTCTGCTGATCTTAGCATAGGGAGGGGTTGCTGCTGCTCGTTCTCAATAGGGAGAGTGTTTAGGCAGGCCCAAAAAAAAACAATTGCTTCTGCTGATAGCGAATGTCACTGTACAACACAACAGTATAGTGTGCAGTGACAGGGGAGGATAAATTTGTGTGCAGCAGCTCTGTTGGTTATTAGGCTGCCTTATAAGGCTCCCTGATAGCTGCATTGCTGTTTGCACACTGCTATGCAGACTGCTTTTTTAAAAGCAAAAATATTTTTTTTCCTTTTTTCTGCACAGTTACCAATCGTTCATTTTTTCACACTTTTTTGTGCAGCAGCTCTGTGGGTCATTAGACTGCCGTATAAGGCTCCCTGATAGCTGTATTGCTGTTTGCACACTGCTGTGCAGAGTGCTTTTTTAAAAGCAAAAATCCTTTTAGTCCTTTTTTTCTGCACAGTAGATACTGAGCGAAATTTTTTCACACACCGTATAGAGGTGTACGCTCCTCACACACTACCATGTACCGGATGGTATCACAGACAAATACATGCTATGTGTGTGTGACTCCGTAAAAAAATACACAGAGGTTAACATTTTTCCATACATACACCGTATAGAGGTGTTCAATTCTCAAACGGTATCAGATATCTGGTGTTCTTATTACGGTCACATCTACACAGAGTCAGCGTGTGTCTGTGAGACTCTGTAAATACATATACAGACATTTCCATTTCTCCATACACCGTATTGAGCTGCTGTCCGATTATCAAACAGTATCGGATATCTCGTGTTGTTATTACGGTCACATCTACACAGAGTCAGCATGTGTGTGTGACACTCCATAAATACATATACGGACATTTCCATTTCTCCATACACCGTATTGAGCAGTCCGATTCTCAAACAGTATCGGATATCTGGTGTTCTTATTATGGTCACATCTACACAGAGTCAGTGTGTGTCTGTGAGACTCTGTAAATACATATACGGACATTTCCATTTCTCAATACACCGTACTGACTGCTGTCCGATTCTCAAACAGTATTGGATATCTGGTGTTCTTATTGCGGTCACATCTAAACAGAGTCAGCGTGTGTGTGACACTCCGTAAATACATATACGGACATTTCCATTTCTCTATACACTGTATTGAGCTGTCCAATTCTCAAACAGTTTTGGATATCTGGTGTACTTATTACAGTCACATCTACACAGAGTACGCTACTGATACAGTACCATTTCTCTGCTGGTATTTTTGGTACATTTTCCCAAACATGAGGAAGTCTGGTGGAAGAGGCCGCGGATGTGAGCGCGGGGGCGCAGCTGGTACTTATGGTGGTGGTGCATCGGCTGGTTCTGGCAAAAGCACAATAGCAGCTAAGGCAGGAGGTGTTGAGCCTGCGTCATCGTCTGGCACAAGAAGTCCTTTAAGGCTCCCTTTTCAAGGAGTAAGTAAACCGCTTTTAATGCCGGAGCACCAGGAACAGGTTTTTGCTTACATTGCTGAAACAGCCTCCAGCTCTATTGCCTCCTCTTCTGAAGTTACAAAAACTGCAAGCACAGAGTCGTCAGTGCAGGCCTCTGGTCAGGAACAACACCTTTCCTTGTGTCCTTAATCCACACCAAAAGTGAAGGATTCTGCAGCACACACTTCAGATTACTCCATGGAGCTCTTTTCACATACAATTCCTGGGTTATCAAGTCAAATCCTGAATTCCCCAGTCCAAGATGAATCTGACTGATGCACAGCCACTGCTAGATGAATCTGCTGGTACATTCACCCACAGCACTACATTGCCCTTGCAGTCTACTGAGCCCGAATCAGACCCTGATGAAACTCAGGTGCCCCTTCCCGCATTCTATACCACCTTACACGATGACACAGAGGAAGGTACAGAGGAAGGTGCAGATGACATTGAAGACGAGGTCATGGATGACCCAGTTGTTGACGCGGATTGGCATCCATTGGGGGAAGAGGGTGCTGGTGACAATAGGTAAGAACAGGAGAAGGATCCGCAGCAGGCATCGTCATCGCAGCAGCGGTTATCCGGCAGGCCCTTAGCTGTCAAAAAACTTGGCAAGAAAACTAAAAGAGTTGTAGGACAGCTTGTCAAGACGGTCAAATTAGCACAGCGTGCAAGCCCTGAAAATTTGTACCATAGTAGGAAGAGTGCAGTGTGGCACTTTTTTGAACAAAATCCTACTGATGACGCAAAGGTTATCTGTAAGAAGTGCCGAAGGACCTTTAGCAGAGGGAAAAATCTAGAAATTTGAATACCAGTTGCATGCTTAGACATTTAACCAACATGCACTTTCAAGCGTGGACGGAATACAAAACCTTAGGTAGCACATGTGCACCTGCTCTGACTGAATTTAGCTGGCAACGCTCCATCGCTTCCCCCACTGTAAGGCCAACGCTAAGCACACCATCATCAAGAAATGTTGAGGTGCCGTCGCTAGGCCAAAGCAGTCAGGCAATCACAATATTTTCGTGAGGAAACACTGAATCTAGGCCATCAACACCCTCACCATCACCAACCCCTTCTCAGTCCGTCATGTCCAATGCTAGTTCCCCCATATACAGCTCTCAAGTCCAGCTCACCCTACCAGACACTCTGAGTAGGACAAGAAAGTACTCATCCTCTCATCCGCGTACACTAGCTTTGAATGCCTACATTGCCAAACTGATCTCATTAGAGGTGATGCCCTTCCGTTTGGTAGAAAGCGAAGCTTTCCGAGAGCTCATGGCCTACGCTGTCCCACGCTATGACCTACCCAGTCGGCACTTCTTTTCTCAAAAAGCCATCCCTGCCCTCCACCGGCATGTGAAAGACTGCATTGTCCATGCACTAAAACAATCAGTGAGTGGAAATGTGCACCTCACAACAGATGCATGGACCAGTAGGCATGGCCAGGGCCGTTACATGTCCATTACTGTGCACTGGGTTAATGTGGTGGATGCAGGCTCCACAGGGGACAGCGGAGGTGGAACAGTGCTGCCTAGCCCAAGGTATAGGAAACAGTTGGCTGTAGGCGTTCGACCCTCCTCCTCCAGAAGCGAAAGCTCATCGACAGAGCGCAGTCGCACGAGCACCCCATCCACATCTGTCAGTGTTGCACACGAGGTGTCCCACTATCGAACAGCTAGTGGTAAGCGGCAGTAGGCTGTTTTAAAAATGATGTCTTTGGGTGACAGCAGACACACCGCCGAGGTACTGGCCGACTACTTGCATCGACAAACTGAGTCATGTCTGGGCAGTCTACATCTTGGGCCAGGCAAGGTAGTCAGTGATAATGGGCGGAATTTTGTGGCAGCCATAGCCCGTGCAAAACTCACACACATACCTTGCCTGGCTCACATCTTGAACCTGGTGGTGCAGTGCTTCCTAAATAATTATCCGGAGTTAACAGCCCTGCTCCAAAAGGTGCGAAGACTGTGCTCGCACATCAGTCGCTCGACTGTCCACTCCAGTCGTATGCAGAAGCTGCAGCGATCACTCAACCTCCCCAAGCACCGCCTAATCATAGACATTGCTACAAGATGGAACTCCACCATGCACATGGTTGAGAGGCTGTGCGAACAGAGGCAGGCTGTAATGCATTTGTGGGAGGATACACGGGCAGGCAGTTTGAGGGCAGACATGGAATTGTCGGGTGTGCAGTGGTCAAAGCTGAAAGACCTTTGTAAAGTCCTTCAGTGTTTTGAGAAATGCACATGGCTGGTAAGCTCAGATGACGCCATCATAAGCATGAGCATCCCACTTATGCGTCTGCTCATGCAAACTTTGATGCACATTAAGGATCAGGCGTCTGCTGCTGAGGAGCAACAGGAGGAGGAGGAGGGAAGCCTTGATGACAGTCAGCCATTGTCTGGTCAGGGAACTGGCGTGGACGAGGGGGAGGAAGATGAGGAGGAGGATGAGGGGGATGATTATTTTGGGGAGGATGCTTCTCAGGGGGCAAGAGAAACTGTGGGCGTGCCAAGGTCAGGTACAGGGTTTGGATTGGATTTGCCAGAAAGTGCTCCTCCACCCACCACTGGCAGTGCAGCATTGACACCTGTAACATTGGCCCACATGTGTGACTATGCCTTGCGGATCCTAAAAAGGGACCCCCGCATTGCCAAAATGATGAGGGATGATGACTACTGGTTGGCCAGCATCCTCGATCCACGCTATAAAGGCAAATTACACAACATCATGCCACAGGAGAACCTAGAGCTAATATTGGCTAACAAACAAGCAACTCTGGTAAACCGGTTGTTTGAGGCATTCCCAGCACACAGCAGCGGAGCTGGTTCTCCCACGAGCCGTAGTAGGCAAAATGGAAGAGGTGTTCGTGGTGCACACAGCCGAACTGGCGTTGGAGACAGGGGTTTCCTGACCATGTTGTGGTCTGATTTCTCAAGTCCTGCGCACACGACAGCTAATACAGAATCGACTGCAAGTGACAGGAGACAGCAGTTGTCAACTATGGTTACAAACTACTTCTCCTCCCGTATCGAGGTTCTCCCTCACAGGTCATTCCCCTTTGATTATTGGGCCTCAAAACTGGACACATGGCCTGAATTGGCACAATATGCCTTACAGGAGCTCGCTTGCCCTGCTGGTAGTGTGCTATCTGAAAGAGTCTTCAGTGCTGCTGGATCAATCCTGACAGAAAAAAGGACCCGTCTGTCGACCCAAAATGTTGATGATCTAACTTTCATTAAAATGAACCATGCATGGGTTTCAAAAGATTTTGTCCCACCCTCCCCTGATAACACATAGGTTGCCAGAAAAAAGGCTCACTTTTGTCCTCCGCTTCCTCTGACTTCTCAAATTCCTCCATTTGCAGCAGCTGAAAGTCCAGCCTATACATCAACATATGCCATTATTTAAACCTCCCTAAATGGGCTGCCCCCCACACCAGCACCAGGGTCACCACCTGCCACACCCGGGCAAGTGCTGTTGCCCTGAACAGGTGTGTGGCCCCACCCTTGGGAGACGGCAATGGCACAGGGCCTCTCATAGTACAATAAAGTGCCTCTGATAGTGGGGGGGCCCGCTCGCCATCAGACACACTGGCATACTATAAGGGGCCCTGTGCCAGTACCGGCGGCCACAAATGGGTCCCCCCTGCTTGCTCAGGGACACAGCACTTACAATACTTGCCTGTCCATGGTCCACCGCTGTGTTGTCTGGCCAGTTAAATCCTTCACAGGGATGGCTGTTATGAATGGGTCACCAAGGAGAAAAAAACAAACAAGCTAAGTCAAAGAAAGCCAGAGAGGTTGGTAACTATGCAGATTGCAGATCCCTGATCCTAACCACACAACTAGCAGCAGCCGTGGAGCGTTTCTACGATGAACCTAGATGCTTCGTCACAGCCGGAGGACTAAATAAGCCTTAAGCAAGAAAAGGGGAAAACTAACTGCCCCAGAGACAACAAGATGAAAACACAAACACAGGCAGGAAAATAGGCTGAGCAAACGATGGGGCCCAAACTACCTAGACAGGATAGGAAAGGAAAGACACTGTCTGCAATCTGCCAAAAACCCTACAAAAATAATGTCCAACACTTCTGATAACAAAATTAACCTTGAAGTCACTAGACTTCTCCCACTATATCAGCACTCTGAAATATCCTGAGACAGAGCAAAAAGAGGCCAATCTAATAAGGGACAAAAATCAAATTGGCAAATACAGATAAACAGGAATGGAAACTCAGCACAGCACCACACAAAAAACTGAATAGACCAACAAAATCAAGTGTGAACATTAGCAGAAAAACTTAGCTTGAGCTGACTGGAACAGAGCTGAGAACCAAGACCTGACAAGCCAGATGGAATCACCAGCACCAGAATAGGGCGTCGGCTGTCTTAAATCCAGTCTGAGATTCCTGAGGTCCAATCGTCATCCTCCTTATCAGGTGGCAGATCTCCACTGATTAAATCAGCCTCACTACCTCCTGTTACCACCAGAGGGAGCCTGGAAGGAGAACTCACAACTGGTAGACCAGAAAATGAACTCACAACAGTACCCCCCCTTGAGGAGGGGTCACCGAACCCTCATCCACGCCACCAGGCCGATCAGGATGGGCCCGGTGAAAAGCACGAACCAATCTATTGGCATGAATATCAGAGGCAGAGACCCAAGAATTATCCTCCTGGCCATAACCCTTCCATTTGACCAAATACTGGAGTCTCCGTCTAACCAAACGAGAATCCAATATTTTCTCTACCTCATATTCCACATTGCCTTCAACCAACACAGGGTCAGGAGGTGCTGCCATAGGAACCACTGGCTCAACAAACCTCTTCAACAGAGATTTGTGAAATACGTTATGGATCTTGAACGTAACTGGAAGAGTCAATCGAAAAGAAACAGGATTAAGAATCTCCAAAATCTTATAAGGTCCAATAAATCTTGGCTTAAATTTTGGAGATGCAACCTTCATAGGAATATTCTTAGACGACAACCAAACCATATCACCCACTTTAAACCGGGGACCAATGGTCCTATGCCGGTTGGAAAATGCTGGGCCTTTTCCTGAGAGAGTGACAACTTATCCACCACTTGGTCCCATATCTGCTGCATTCTCTCAACCACAGTGTCCACACCTGGGCAGGACGAAGATTCCACTTGCACTGAAGAGAATCGAGGGTGAAACCCAAAATTACAGAAAAAGGGTGACATCAAAGTGGCAGAACTAGCTCTATTGTTCAGCGCGAATTCGGCCAAGGGCAAAATGAGACCCAATCATCCTGATCAGCAGATATAAAACATCTTAAATAAGACTCCAAGGTCTGGTTTGTTCTTTCAGTCTGCCCATTGGTCTGGGGATGAAACACGGAGGAGAAGGAAAACTGAATTCCCAGACTGGAACAAAAGGCTTTCCAGAATCTGGAAACAAACTGGACTCCTCTGTCAGACACAATGTTCTCAGGAATCCCATGTAACCAAACCACCTGTTGTAAAAACAAGGGCACCAACTCAGCGGAAGATGGCAACTTTGGGAGTGGTACAAGATGGACCATCTTCGAAAATCTATCACAAATCACCCAGATAACAGTCATTCTCTGAGAGACAGGAAGATCAGAAATAAAATCCATTGAGATATGGGTTCATGGCCTCTTGGGCACCGGCAGGGGCATCAGCAACCCACTAGAACGAGAACAGGGTTTAGACCGAGAACAAGTCCCACAGGACTGTACAAAATTCCTGACATCACGAGATAAGGCAGGCCACCAAAAGGACTGACTCACCAAATCTCTGGTACCAAAAATACCTGGATGACCAGCCAATGCGGAGCAATGAATTTCAGACATCACTCTCTTTCTCCACTGGTCAGGAACATACAATTTTCCCATAGGGCAATGCTCAGGTTTATCCTCCTGAAATTCCTCCAGGGCGCGTCTCAAATTGGGCGAAATGGCAGAAAGAACTACCCTCTCACCTAGGATGGTTGTAGGCTCGGTCACATTAAGAGAATCGGCAAATAAACTTCTAGAAAGGACGTCTGCCTTAACATTCTTAGTGCCCGGAAGAAAAGAGACCACAAAATTAAAACGCGTGAAAAACAAGGCCCATCTAGCCTGTCTAGGATTCAAGCGTTTGGCCGACTCCAGATAAATCAAATTCTTTTGATCGGTGAGGACCACAACTTGATGTCTAGCTCCCTCCAACCAATGTCTCCACTCCTCAAATGCCCATTTCATGGCCAACAATTCCCGATTCCCCACGTCATAGTTGCGTTCAGATGGGGAGAACTTTCGAGAATAGAAGGCACAGGGATTCATCTTAGAAGTCACAGGGTCTTTTTGGGACAAAACAGCTCCTGCACCAATCTCAGAAGCATCTACCGCCACCTGAAATGGAAGTGAGACATCAGGTTGCCGTAAAACTGGAGCTGAAGTAAATCTCCGCTTAAGCTCCTGAAATGCTGAGACAGCCTCAGGAGACCAATTCAGCACATCAGCACCCTTCTTGGTCAGATCAGTCAGTAGTTTGACAATACCAGAATAATTGCCTATAAATTTACGATAGAAATTATCAAAATCCAAAAACTTCTTGAGGGCCTTCAAAGAAGTAGGCTGAACCCAAACATAAATGGCCTGTACCTTGGCCGGGTCCATTTCAATAGTCGACGGAGACAAGATAAATCCCAAAAATGAAATCCTCTGTACACCAAAGAGGCATTTCGATCCCTTAACAAGCAGGGAATTCTCCCTCAAAATCCGGAACACAGTCCGGACGTGTTCCACATGAGAATCCCAATCACTAGAAAAGATCAAAATATCATCCAGATAGATGATCAAAAACTTATCCACAAAGTCACGGAAAATATCATTCATAAAGGACTGGAAGACAGAAGGAGCATTAGTGAGCCCAAAAGGCATCACCAGGTACTCAAAATATCCCTCCAGAGTATTAAACGCCGTCTTCCATTCATCCATGTGCTTGATGCGAAAAAGATTATACGCCCCCCTGAGGTCAAGCTTAGTAAACCAACAGACACTCTAAACTCTGGAGATTAAATCAGACATCAGAGGTAATGGGTACTGATATTTAACCGTCATCTTGTTAAGGGAACGATAATCAATACACAGTCTTAATGAACCATCTTTCTTGGCCACAAAAAAAAACAGCACCTAAAGGTGATGAGGATGGTCTAATACGACCCTTCTCCAATGACTCCTTAATATAGGATCGCATAGCATCTTGTTCGGGTACTGATAAGTTGAAAAGCCGACCCTTGGGAAATTTACACCCAGGCATCAACTCAATTGCACAGTCATAACTCCTATGAGGAGGCAAAGACGCAGACTTACTCTCACTAAATACATCAGAAAAATCGGCCAGATAATCAGGAATATCATGAGACTGAGAGGAGGTGGAGAAACAGGAGCGTCCCTAAGAACACACTGACAACCCCAACTCACCACAGTCCCAGATTTCAAATCCAAAACTGGATTATGAGTTTGCAACCAGGGAAAACCCAGAACAATAGTATCATGCAAATTATGCAGCACCAAAAATGTACAATTTTCTTGGTGGTCTGGGGCAACTCGCATTATCACTTGGGTCCAAAACCGAGGTTTATTCTCCGCCAAAGGAGTAGCATCAATACAACTCAAAGGAATAGGCATCCGCAGAGGCGTCATAGAAAAACCACAACGTTTAGCAAAGTCCAAATCCATCAGATTCAACGCTGCTCCTGAATCCACAAAAGCCTTAGTGGAAAACGTGGATAAGGAGCAGATCAGAGTAACTGCCAAAAGGAACTTAGTTTGTACACTGCCCACAGCAAATGTGTGTGCAAAATGTTTCTTTCATTTAGGGAAGACAGATATAGTATGAGAGGCGTCTCCACAAAAAAACACAGCTTATTACACCTTCTAAACTCCTGACGTTGCGCCCTAGACAAAACCCCATCACATTGCATAGGTTAAGACGTTTGTTCAAAAGGTGGCAGCGCCTCCCGTGTAGTTTTACGTTCACGTAAACGCCGATCAGCTTGAATGGCTAATGACATAGAATCATCCAGACCAGAGGGAACAGGAAATCCCACCATAACATCTTTTATGGTCTCTGATAAACCCTTCCGAAAGAGAGCTGCCAATGCACTATCATTCCATGTAGTAAGGACCGCCCACTTTTGGAATTTTTGACAGTATAACTCTGCAGAATCCTGACCCTGGTTTAATGCCAACAGGGTTCTCTCAGCTTGATCAATAGCATTAGGTTCATCATACAACAACCCAAAGGCTTGAAAAAATGCATCCACATTAGTCATAATAGGATTTTCAGGTGTCAGAGAAAAAGCCCAATCCTGGGGATCGCTGCGCAGCAAGGAGATGATAATTTTAACCTGCTGCACAGAGCTCCCCTATGAGTTAGGCTTCAAGGCAAGAAATAATTTACAATTATTCTTAAAATTCAGAAATTTAGACTGATCCCCAGAAAACACATCAGGAGTAGGGATCTTAGGTTCAGCAGCATGTGACTGAATGAGGTAGGTGGAAATTCCCTGCACTTCAGCAGCAAGTTGCTCCACACGATCAGACAATTGCTTAATCTCCATTAGGAAAAAAAATCCTCCTACGGCCCCAGAGAAAGAGAGGAAAAATACATTAAAAAAAAAATTCTGACACTTGTTTTTTTAACAACTTTTTCCTGCTTTTGAGTACCCTAGAATCTGCGGTATGGCTGGTGATTCTGTTATGAATGGGTCACCGAGGAGGAAGAAACCTAAAACAAGCTAAGCCCTGGAAAAACCAGAGAGGTTGGTAACTATGCAGATTGCAGATCCCTGATCCTAACCACACAACTAGCAGCAGCCGTACAGCGTACCTACGATGAAGCTAGACGCCTCGTCACAGCCGGAGGACTAAATAAGCCTAAAGCAACAAAAGGGGAAAACTGCCCCAGAGCAGACACCAAAGGAATAGACAGCCCCACACATGTATTGATGGTGAAACAAAGATGAAAACACAAACACAGGCAGGAAAATAGGCTGTGCAAACGATGGGGCCCAAACTAACTAGAAAGGAGAGGAAAGGAAAGACACTGTCTGCAATCTGCCCAAAACCCTACAAAATAATGTCCAACACATCTGATAACAAAATTAACCTTGAAGTCACTAGACTTCTCCCACTATATCAGCACTCTGAAATATTCTGAGACAGAGCAAAAAGAGGCCAATCTAATAAGGGACAAAAAGCAAATTGGCAAATACAGATAAATAAGAATGGAAATTCAGCATAGCCCCAGCCGGGGCTGGCTGAACACACAAAAAACTATTTTCCTGCCTGTGTTTGTGTTTTCATCTTGTTTCACCATCAATACATGTGTGGGGGCTGTCTATTTCTTTGGGGTCTGCTCTGGGGCAGTTAGTTTTCCCCTTTTCTTGCTTTAGGCTTATTTAGTCCTCCGGCCGTGACGAGGCGTCTAGGTTCATCGTAGGTACGCTCCACGGCTGCTGCTAGTTGTGTGGTTAGGATCAGGGATCTGCAATCTGCATAGTTACCAACCTTTCCGGTTTTTCTGGGGCTTAGCTTGTTTTAGGTTTTTTCCTCCTCGGTGACCCATTCATAACACATTACCCTTTTTCAAGTTTTTATATTCTTGTGTAATCCATACTGAGCCTGTGATTGTCTTTGTCTGAAGCCTGAAGTATAGATGGAGATTTACAATTACCCCTAGACTGGAAACACCTGGGATCTGCCGATACAGTACCTTTTTCCAACATTTTGTATTACGGTTAAATCCATACTGACTGATAGATCGACCAAGTAATACAAGACAGAGATGCCCGTATGATAGGTTCTGCAGCCCTGAGACCACCTTCCAAAGCCCGGCTGGACTCAAAGAAACCCGCTTATTCCGCAACAGAGACAATTACCGAAAACGCTACCACTGTGAACGAGATCAAGAATCAGCAATGGAATTCCTAATACCTGCCACCTGAGAAGCCGTCACATGAGCATTAAGCGTTAAACAAGTCAAAATTAAGTGCCGCAGGACTGAAATCACTGGAGGAGAGGATGCTGTCAAGCTGTTAATGGTACACACAACTCCCATGTTGTCACAATTAAAACTGATCCTTCTGTCCCAAAACTCCTCCTTCCATAGGTTCACAGCCACCAGTATAGACAAAATATCCAACCAAGCAATATTCCTAACAAGGACCAGCTGAAACCACTCCTCAGGACACGCAGCCGCGCACCACAGGCCCAGAAAATATGACCAAAACACACTCCATGACACGCATCTGTGAACAACTCCAAGTCATCATTTACAACTGCCTCCTCCATGAGCCAAAAACGTCCATTGTATTGCTCCAAAAAATAGTCCCACAATTCCAAATCAGCCTTATGTTCACTGTAAAGCTGAACAAAATGATGCGGAGCCCGCACTCCTGCCGTAGCGCTCACCAACTGCCGAGAAAAGACCCGACCCATTGTAATAATGCGACAACCAAAAGTCAAATTCACAAGTAGTGACTGCACCTATGTCAACGACAATTTCTTCAACTGTTTTGCCCCAGACACCGCATCCCGTAATGCCTTTACCTTATCCTCCGTCAAACGGAACTCACATTTTAACGAATCAATCATGATTCACAAAAATGCTAGGCACGTACAAGGCTTCTCTGTTTTCCCGGGAGCAAGCGGTACAACAAAACGCTCCGCCACCCATTCTGACGCTCTAACTAACCTCTCCCAACAACCAGAATTAGGCTGACCGATACACAAACTATCATCCAGGTAATGAATCAAGGAATCAAAAGCCGATACTTCACGGACAACCCATTCGAGAAAAGAACTGAATTCCTCAAAAAACGCACAAGACACCGATCAACCCATTGTCAAACACCTATCAACCCAAAAAACACCACCCGAGTAACACACCAACAACTTAACACTATCAGGATGAACAGTGATCAACATAAACGCCGACTCAATATCCGTTTTTCGGCAAAAGTGCCCCCTTCCAACATTTCCGGACAAACTTTGCCGCCTCCTCAAATGACTTATAAAACAAAGAGCACAACTCCAGGTCAATTCCATCAGTCAACGACCTACCACGAGGGAAAGACAGATGATGAATGAGCCTGAACTTATGCTGCTGTTTCTTAGGCACTACACGCAGGGGCAAGTGTTGTGAGTTCATTTTCCCCTTCATTACTGAGGCCCGAGGAACTCAATCTTCTGGTAAAGAAAGGTAGTGAGCCTGATTATCAAACACCTGAGGCTGATGATGATGACTGGCTGAGTGGAGTTACTGACTGGATATAAGGCTGCCGATGCCCTTCTGCCCTGCGGGTGATTTCTCTGTGGGATCCTTGGAGACCAGTCTGAATTCCTGCTCCTCTAAAGCTAAGTTTGCTGCTCGGCCTTTTGCTTTGGTGCTTTGACTTTGTTTTGCTTTGTTTTCTGGATTTCTGCCATTCCCTGCTGGGGTGTGCTGAATTCATTTAGCTCTGTCTTCTGAAAATACCTGAGTGCTGATTTAGTTTTTGAAGCCTAGCTGCTTCAGGGCCTTTTTCATATCAGCTTGTTGGCTTATGTCTTTGATAGGGTTTTGGCAGATTGCAGACAGCAGCCTTCCTGTCCTTTCCTATCTAGGTAGTTTTGGGCCTCGTCTTTGCTCAGTCTATCTTTCTGTCTGTGTTAATATTTTCATCTTGCTTCACCGTCATTATATGTTGGGGGCTGCCTATTGCTTTGGCGTCTGCTCTGGGGCAGTTTAGATTTCCCCTTTCTTTCTTTAGGCCTATGTAATTCTCCGGCTGTGATCGAGGGGTCTAGGGCATCGTAGGAACCCCCCACGGCTACTGCTAGTTGTGTTGATAGGTTCAGGGGTCTGCAATCTGATAGTTGCCAACTTCTCTGGTTTTCTGGACTTAGCTTGAATTTCTGCTTTTGCCTCCTACGGTGACTCATTCATAACAGGCAAGACTACCAAATCATAAAACGGAGGATCCCTAAATGGCACAGACATCCTTCCCAACTTAATATCCTTCCCGAACTGTTACGACACCACCTCAGCATATTGGTCAGCTGACCTCAGATTGTTAATCACCTGTGGTATCTCAAAAGGAGGGGCGGGAAGGTTAAACCCGTTACTGAAAACGGACAACAACAGTTCCGACTTAACCCCATCCGGAAACCTACTTACATAAGGGATCGTCGCGGCCAGGTTCAATGGAGGATACCCCTTTTGATTTAGCACTCTCACTCTGCTTCTCCTTTCTGCTTCCTAAAGCATCTGGAAGCACCACACGAGGTTCCTTTGCAATGGGATCAAAGGTGCTTGAATTTGCAGCAATGTAGCCCCAAATTTACACTGGCCATCATTAAATTGCCAGCAGAGACCCTGCTTCTGGCTGACCGATTGCCCCGACTGACACCCTTGCCCCTTGTCCACTGCTTTGTGCATTTCACGAACCGGGACCCCCAGGAAAGGAATGGCCGAACTTAGTCGGCGTCATAACCTTCAACCACAGACGTATGTCTTTCTTTTCCCACCGAATTGCCGGACAAAACGCTGTCCTATGCCTAAACTGTTTGTCGTAACGGAGCCAAGCCTGAAACCCTACACCCTATAAGCCTCCACAATCGAATCCAAAAAACAAAAAAGAGGAGAACAATTCTCAGGTGCCTTCTCTCCAAACACGCTAGCCAAAATATTGAATGCCTGTAGCCAATTAAATAATCTGTGCGGAATCAATCGCCATCTCCATTTATCCTCCTCTTTTTGGCTATCATCCTTCTTCTCTTTGTCCAAGTTCAACTTTTCCAAAGGAAGCAGTGACAAAATCGCAACATATTCGTCCTTCTATATCTTTTCCCGCACCTCCTTCTTACGATGAGCTCTACATTGATCAGACATTCCTTTTCCTTCTCGGTCTGAACCGAAACAGACACAGGGTCAGCTCGGCCAACTGACACCCCTGTAACCGCCCCCAACAAACTACTCCCTCACTCCTGCGACCTCACCCAAGAGGCTAAATGCGCCAGGTGCGCTCCAAATCACTCCATCCGCGACAACAAATCCTGCATGGAAGTCAACATCTCCCCCTGCCCCCCAATCCATGAAGGAACTTGGTCCACAACTCCCTGACCTAACGCCACCGGCCGGCAACCCAACCCACTCCCGACCGCAGGGGACCTCACAAGAGATGAGGACAAACAAGACATGGAGCCATACTCACTGGGCTGCGATGACGCTGTGACTCCTCCAGCCGCCAATCCCGTATCCCGCTGGGCGTCGACTACGGAGCTTCCCCTCAGACCCTCTGTCCCCAGAAGTTTGCCACCTTGTGAAACAGGCTTTCTCGACGCCGACGCCCTCACGGGGAACTCCGTTCAGGGCTGTTTGCTTCTCCGGACCCCGCTGAGGCAAGTGGGCTGCACAGCCACGGGGGCTTCCGCCTGCGGACACCCACCCCCCGCAACCCCCACCGACTGCCTGACGCACCGTCCATGCTGATCCACCGCCGTTGTTCCGGTCAGGGTGCCCGAGGTACTGGGCATAGCTGACAGTCTAGGATCAAGGGGGCTGCTTCCCATCGACCCCTGCTCCGGGTAACTCTCACTGCCACCCCAAGAAGAGGAGGCAGATCGCCCGGCTCCATGACGGCCTGCCGTGACATCATTGTTCATCGCCGAACCGGCGAGTGCAGGCCCCGCCTCCCGCTCTGCTCGTGGAGAAGGACTTGCCACCACCACTATACCCAGCACGGCTCGTGGATTCCTCCCAGCCTGGGGCCTGCCCGCACGCTTACCAGCAGGCACCCGACCCAGAGTCGCCAGCACTGGGTCCTGGGATCTGTGTTGGGGGATAAACGCTCCGTGGCCCTTGACCGCCGCCTCGCACGGGAAGAGACACCTGCGGCCGACCCACTGCTTCCACCGATGATCCCCGCGACCTGCTCCTCGATCCACAGCAGCAGGCTGCAACTCGGCAGCAGGCTGCAACTCCGCTGCAGCGCGCAGCCTCTCCAATCCAGCTGATATGGACTCCATGCCGTCTGGGCATGGGACAGTCTCTGCGGCTCTGTAGCGGGAATTGAGGTAACCGCCCAATAAGCCGACTTCAAATACCCCCCATTATTTCCATACTCCACCCCCCAGGGACAGTTAACCCCCTCCCTCCAACCCAATGTCATGTGGGCCTCCACTTACACCTCTGAGGAGGGGGGTTTGGCTCGCTCTGGCCCCTGTCCTTAGGGAGACACTTAGGCCTGTAAACAGAAGTTCTTGTGTGCTTGTGCTGAACGCAATTGTTGGGTACAGTTAGGGTGCAGTCACAGGGGAGGATTTTCTTGTGTGCAGCAGCGCCGATTATTAGCCTGCCTTATAGCAGTATTGCTGTGTGTACACTGCTGTGCAGACAGCTTTTTACACAGCACTAATACTTTTATTCTTTTTTCTGCACAGTGAACAAATGTTCACTATTTCCCACACCGTATACAGCTGTAATCTCACACAGTACCGTGTCCCGGCTAGTATCACAGAGAAATGCATGCTGACTATCTGTATGTGACTCCGGAAATATATAGGGCGATTTGCATTTTCACTTATACTATATACACCTGGTATCTGATGATACAGTACCTTTGTTCTAAATTTTTAGTACGGTATAATCCATAGTGAGTGAGCGTGTGTGGTTTATTCCTTCAATATGTACGTAGATAAAAAGTTTACCCTATACTATATACACCTCCTATCTTGTGATACAGTGCCTTTGATCGACATTTTGTATTATGGTCAAATCCATATTGAGTGAGCGTTTGAGGGTGACTACGGAAATAGATCCCAAGATGTAAAATTTGCCCAACACTGGAAAAAGCTGTACGCTAAGGATACAGTACCCTTTTTTGCTATTTAGATTCTGGTGTAATCCATACTGAGCCTGTGAACGTCTGTCTGTAACTCCAGAAATATATTTGTAGATTTAAGATTATTCCAACACTGTATACAGCTGTACGCTTGTCATACCTTACCCATTTACTGCTTTTTATATAGTGGTCTAATCCATACTGAGCCAGTGCGAGTCTGTTTCTGACTCTGGAAATATATACTGAGGTTTACAATGACCCCTACACTGTATGCAGCTGTACGCTTCTGATCCATTACCCTTTTACTGCTTTTTATATTGTGTAATCCATACTGACCCTGAGAGCGTCTGTGTCTGTCTCCTGAAAAAAATAAGGAGATTTATAATGTTTAAACAATACTATATGTACCTTGTATCTGGTGATACCTTAACCTTTTTATACTTTTTATATTCTTGCCTAATGCATACTGGGACTGAGAGCGTCTGTGTCTGCCTTATGAAATGTCTATGGAGATTTAGAATGTTTAAGCTATACTATATATACCTTGTATCTGGTGATACTGTAACCTTTTTCAACTTTTTTACATTATTGTCAAATCCATACTGAGCGTGTGAGCATATGTGTCTGCCTCCTGAAATACATACGGAGATTTTTTTGTATTTTAAGTATACTATATATACCTTGTATCTGTTGATCCAGTACCCTTTGTGCCCGAAATTCATCCTCCACCCAGCACTCAAAAGTGCATGATTGACACCTGGAACATTGGCCCACATGTGTGATTATTTCTTGCGGATCTTCTTTTTATATTATGGTGTGATCCATACTGAGCCTGTGAGAGGCTGGGTGTTACTCTTGAAATATATATGTAGATCGCCCAATGACCCCAACACTGTATACAGCAGTAAGCTTGGGATCAATTCCCCTTTTACTGCTTTTTATATTGTTGTGTAATGCATACTGGGCCTCAGAGCATCTGTGTCTGCCTCCTGAAATAAATACGGAGATTTTGAATGTTGAAATTATACTATATATACCTTGGATCTGGTGATACTGTACCCTTTTTCTACTTTTTAGATTGTTGTCGAATCCATACTGGCCATGACAGCATCTGTGTCTGCCTCCTCAAATATATACGTAGATTTAATGTTGAAACTATACAATATATCCCTGTTATCTGGTGTTAAAAAGAAACGCCACGCAGGGCCTGGGGTTACTCAGTAACGGGCCTTTCAGGCTCTTTTAAGGGGGAAGTATGTCACGGTGGTGATTGGGACCTGGTCTGTGGCCCTGGGTGTCCAATAAAGAAGATGACAGTTCAGATGAGGGGGAAGATGGTATAATAATTAATTTGGAAAAGGGGGATCGTGACGCCACCCATGGTACTCAGCTAGGGTAGCCGACGCTGCAATGCAGATCCTCTGGGCCAGTGTTAAAGCAGCCAAGATGATGAAGCTCTCCACGGGCAGAGCTGTATCCCAGGGCAGTAGAGATGGTGTTTGTGAGCCGTTGACGGTGATGGTGAATGTAGTGTGTAGCAGTTGAGTTGTAAAAGACACCAAGGACACAGTTGGGTGCAGTTTCTGAGTTTTTCCTCAAAAGTTTTCTGCATAAGATGACCCGATTGGTACTGTGTCATCCGAGGGAGGGGTACGGCAAACTCCAAGGTAGATCAGGAACACCTGTTCAAGATTCGTCCTTGTGTATTCTTTCTAGGCCGTGTCTCTGCGCTGATCTCTCCCTTCCTTCCTGCTGTGCGCCATCGCAAACAGTGTCCCAAGCCAGCAGCCACGTATCACACCGGGCGACATGGGTCAGGCTCCGAGGTCCTTTATTCCAATTGCTGCCTTTTTGAGTATTGAATGTGGCTGCGACTGAGGCACTTAAAGTTACCTCAGCCTCCGTCTTTCTAGCTGAGCCCTGTATTTCTCCAATACCTTCAGGAGCCACCTTCCCCAACGAGGCCTGGTCCTTCCTTTTCCAGAAACGGCCTTCACCGGTGGCTTATTGCACTTCCCATGCCCCAAGGACCCCTTCCTTCCAGTCTAGGAGCTTGGACAAGATTTTTCTCTATTCTCTTACCCTCAGCCCTCTCACAACAATCCTGCTCTTACTCTGTCCTGTCACCGACTAACAACTCTCTAGAAAGATCCATTTACCTCAGACTAGCTCCACCAACTGTCACCTTGTTTTCTCTGATTGGATGCCCACAATCACTCCATTACCTAAGCTCCTCCCACTGTACCTACCTTCCACACTAACCCCCAACACCCTTTCCTAGTCAGTCTGGGATGAGGCCATCCTCCTGCCGGGTACACCCAGAAAGCACTGACTAACTAGTGTGTGTGTTGAGTGCAGGGTTAGGAGTCCTGAGTGGTGATCCCTCCTTACCTGAGGGTGGAATACCACACCTTTGGATGAGGTGCAGTACCTCTGTGGTGACCGTACCCTCAGAGGTGCTATTGTACCCTTTCTAAAATTTCTATATTGTTGTCGGATCCATACTGGGCCTGAGAGCGTCTGTGTTTACCTCCTGAAATGTATACGGAGATTCAGTATGTTTAAACTATACTATGTATACCTTGTATCTAGTGATACTGTACCCTTTTGCAAATTTTTATATTATTGTCTAATCCATACTGAGCCTGTGACCATCTGAGTCTGAATCATGAAATATAAATGATTTACAATTATCCCTAGACTGTATAGAGCTGTCCGCTTCTGAAACAGTACCATATATCTGCTGGTATTTTGAGTCCATTTTCACAAAAATTATTAAGTATGGTGGAAGAGGCCACGGATGTGGGTGTGGGGGGCCAGCTGGTACTGATGGTGGTGGTGGTGCATCTGCTGGTAGTGCCAAAAGCACAATAGCAGCTAAGGCAGGAGGTTTTGAGCCTACGTCATCATCTGGCACAAGAAGGCCTTTAAGGCGCCCTTTTCTGGGAGTTGGTAAACTGTTTTTAAAGCCGGAGCATCAGGAACTGGTTTTACCTTACATTGCCGAAAAAGCCTCCAGCTCTATAGCCTCCTCTTCTGAAGTTTAAAAAAATGCAAGCACTGAGTTGTCAGTGCAGGCTTCTGGTCAGGAACCACCCCTTTCCTTGTCTCCTTCACCCCCACTAAAAGTGAGGATGTTGCAGCCCACACTTCAGATTACTCCATGGAGCTCTTTTCACATGTCATGTCATGTAAGCAGTGAAGTATTTTTCATTGTACTATACCTATATTTCTGTGCCGTATTGGAGCATTATGAATTGTGGTATGTGTTAAAAGGGCGCACTGACACTCTTTGGCCAAGGGCACATGAAAACCTGGCGCCAGCCCTATCCCCCCACAACTTTAGCCAAATAACCCCCAGTTTTCAATGCATAACTATCATTATAAAGAAAATTAAGGTTGACAAGCTTAAGTAATAAGAATAGATGTCGTTGGCATTGAAATGGGCACTGTGGGTGTGTTTACTGTCCTCCACTCCCTGCCGACTTTGCTTCCCCATTGACTTGCATTGGGTTTTGTGTTTCAGTCGGACCCCGACTTTTCCCTATAGTCGGCCGATTTCGTTCGACTCGACTTTTAAGAAAGTCGGGTTTCATGAAACCCAACTCGACCCGAAAAAAGGCAAAGTCACTCATCTCTATTTCCAGCACGTCACTTCCGGTGGAACCTCACATACGAATTTTAAAGTGCTCCTCGGGGCTCTGCCGTGTACGCCTGTGTCTGCGGGAAAAGTAACCTCCCGGCCGGGGCAGTGGGGCAGACTCTTAAAATCGGGACTGTCCTGCTGGATCCGGAACGGTTGGAAGGTATGAATGCTCCCCACCATACACTTTGTACACGCATGGCTCCGCACACCTCATACACACACGGTTCTGCTTTGTATGCCTCGTACACACATGGCTCCACTCCGTACACCTCGCACACACACATGGCTCCACTCCATACACACCGTGGTTCCGCTCCATACACACACAGCTCCGCTGCATACACCCTGTACACACACGGCTCTGCTCAGCTCCGTAAACACATGGCTCAGCTCTGTACACCTCGTACACACATGGCTCTGCTCCGTACACCTCGCAAACACGCGGCTCCGCTCCGTACACCTTGTACACACATAGCTCCGCTCCGTACACCTTGTACACACACGGCTCCGCTCCATACACCTTGTACACACATGGCTCTGCTATATCCACCCTGTAAACCCCTCCTAACACCACAAATAAACTTCACCTCATCCAGCACCATGACGACCAGCACAGCAGAGTCCTGCATACACTGAGGCTCCTGATCGTGTGACCCCTGACTCCTCCTCTCTGTGACCTCATCACAGGTCCTGTGCGCAGCACAGAAGTGAACAGCCTAGCGCCGTCATTGCAGGCTGTGAGGGGCTGCGACTGCGGTGGTTCTCTGGGAGGGCGAGGATGGGGTGCATGGGGGGGCATGCGACTTATCTCCCTGCAGTGCGGGAAAAATAGAGTCCCGGGCGGGACAGCAGGTAGGCAGGGCAAAAACGGGACTGTTCTGCTGAATCTGGGACGGTTGGGAGCTATGAGTACATGGATGGCTCACTATACTGTAAAAGGTGGTTTTAAACATGACATGGCACTTTGATTGACAGTCGGCTCTACAGGGCAGTCTGAGCTGTTAAACAAAGTGCCGGGGCATGCTCCCAACATAGTGAGCAGTGTTATGAGCAGTGACTGTAGCAGTGACTGACCAGTGAGCACACCCCTATGACTGAAAGCTGGTGGTTTCCAGGAGAAAATACGTTGTTTCTCTTGGTAGCCACACTTTCAGTACAACTTAAAGGGAACCTGCCACCTCACTGAACCACATGCACTGTGAGTCAGAGTTCGGCTATGCTATAGCAGCTATGCATGTTCTCTGAAAAGTTGAACTGTTAGGCCGGGGTCACACCTGCAATTGCAATGCGAGACACTAGCGCGAGTCTCTGGCATCAATACCCAGCACTGCCGCCGGCACTCGGGACTGGAGCATTCCCCTGCATAGAAATATACTGTATGCATGCAGCCGCAGACTCCAGTCCCGAGTGCCTGCGGCAGTGTCAGGTATTCATACGAAAGACTCACGCGAGTTTCTCGTATTGCAGTTGCAAGTGTAACCCCAGCCTTAGAGAAAACATACTTTGAAGAGTCAGCAACGGACTATGGCCCCAATCTTCACACCGGCCTTTATGAGGTGGCATGCAGGGTTCAATTGTGCCAGATTCTTTAAGAGGTGCATGCCTCTTAATGAATCAGGTTCATCTAAAAAGTGGGAGCCACAAATCTTACTTCAGTCAAGGACCGGATTTGTGGCACAATGCACAGCGCAGCTCATCATGAATTAGATAACCAGTGGCGTAACGCTGCTGTTTCACCAATGTTGATAAAGCTGGGCAAAGCGGTGTGAAAAATACAACATTTGCAGAATTTTTAGTGCTGCACATAAAATTTGCAACTTTTGAAACCAATTTACACCAGAATTATGGTGCAATTGCTTTGCTGAATCCCTTTACCTGACAGGTCTCTCCCCATACACGCGTACGGACAGACCTGTCAGTCTAGGGCAGCAGAGAGAGGGCAAGGCAATATTTCAAAGTAAGGGCTCATTTTTGACCGGATAGCACATGGACAGCACAGGACGCATGTTAAATAAGGCTGTTCAGATTTGTCTATCCATGCGGAAAAAAAATCGCAGCATGCACTGTTCTCTTCTGAATCTTGGATGAGACTCACCCTTTCAAGTCTAAGTAAATTAAATTTTATTCCACATGGAGCATCCAAGTTGCATCTGATTTTTATGGATATATTTCTATTATTGACCTTGGAAATTGCATTTGATCATGCGCATTTTTTAATATAGATGTTGGAAAATTGATGCCACACAAGACATCACACGGACATATAAAACAGACACAGATGAAAGTCGGATGAAAATTTTCCAAGTTTTTTAGATAAAACTTGAATGATTTTCCATACGTTGGTTTGCAGCCGGCCTAAAACATACACTGCTGCACTAGTGCAGCCAGACTCATTATCAGGGCAGCATGAATCCAATGACAAGTTCAAGCTTAAGGGTGTGTGCACACGCTGCGGATTCTGCTGCGGATCCGCAGCAGTTTTTGCTGCGGTGTACAGTAGCATGCAAACCTATGGAAAAAAAAACGCTGTGCAGACGCTGCGGAATTTTACCCGCGGATTTGCTGCGGTTTCAAAACCGCAGAAAGAATTGACATGTCAATTCTTTCTGCAGATTCCGCTGTGGTTTGCCGTCTCCTCCATTGAGGAGATGAAAAACCGCAGGCTAATCCGCAGGTAAAACCGCAGGTCTTTTGACCTGCAGATTTATCTGCGGATTTTACAAAATCCACGCAGCCAAATCCGCAGAGCATTCCGCAGCGTGTGCACATACCCTTAAGCTACATTCCCACAATGAGATTTTGGTGGGTTTTTGAAGTTGTAGATTTTCGGTAAAATTTTTTCAGTTTTTTCCACATGGGTTTTTATCATATTTTTGATGCCGAGTTTTTTGTCTCTTTTTGAAACGGCATGTTTTAAATGAAGTTGCTTTGTTTTTAATACTTCCTGGTATTTGGCTGTGAGAAAATTTCATGTGCAGATTACATGCGTTTTTTATGCATTTCGGCCACAGACACATTCTGAAAACACATGTGCATTTTCACCTGTGAATTTTCCACATCTAATGCAAGTCTGTGGGGACAATCCTCACAGAAAACTCAGTGTACCCATAAGAGAAATTGACATGTTATGGATGCGAAACACGCACAACGGATCAGTTTATGCTGAGCATAAAAAATCCCACCCATTCTGCTAGAACTGTATCTGCTGCCTTTTTGAGACAGCAAAAGCATACTGCATCAAAAACTCATCAAGAATCATTGCAGGCACACAGCTGCAATGATCAAAGGTGCTTATAAAGCACTCTGCCTGGTCATATATGTGTGGTGTGTGTATGGATGTATAAGCAGAGAAATTATATTTTTCATTTTTAAACAGACAACCACTCTGCCTCCATTTTTTTACCACTAGAGGGAGCTTGCTGCTTTTGGATTTATAAAGCCATTAAAAAAACTCTTATAGCTGATTACCGCCCCATTCCTGCATTTGTTTGGGGTTTTTTTTTTGGTTTTTTTTTAATTTTACCCATGGAGTGGTGTCACTATTGTAAGTTCTCATAAAGACTGGCCTATCGCCTCAACACACTTATTGAGCTATCCCTGTTTTGCCCATACAAAATTTTCTCCAAAACCAGGGCCCTGGTATCATCTGTTCTCACACCCTTCATGCAATTATTATCCCTCGGTGTCTGTACACATACTGGTTGGTGAACGATTCATGCAGCATTACATGAACACCCTATTTATAATATTGATGGCTGGACCGTACTATACAAGTAATTGTTACCATCCACCTTTCGTGTCTCACCTATTTCCTTCTAGATTGAAGTTTGTAAGAAGGGCCCTCAGTACTCCTCTTGGCATCTGTTGATTTATCGTATATAATTGTGTATAAGCTGAGTTTTTCAGCAAATTTTTTTGTGCTGAAAACGCCTCCCTCGGCTTATACATGAGTCAATTGTCCAGAAAGCCAGCGGGGAAGGGGAGCGGTGGAGCAGAGGGTTACAGGAGGCAGGAGCCGGTGACTGTAAGGCCGGGGTCACACTGGCGAGGAATCCGGATGAGTGAGAGGTGTTAAAAGCACGCATTACACAGGGACAAATGATTCTCTATGGGTCAGTTCCCAACAGCCGTATATTTCTCATCCGTATTCTCCGGTCCGTGCCAATCGCAGCATGCTGCGATTGTCAGCGTACTACGGCCGTAGTACGCCAATGCAAGTCTATGGGCGCACAAAAAATACGGATTACACACGGACCACATGTGTGACCTGCGAGAAATACGCATGTCTTTTGGCTGCTGCCAGGAAATGGCCCAATCCATCATCAGGAAGCTGATACATGCAAATCACCTCAAATAGCGCTCCAGACATCCAGGAAGTCAGCCTCCACGGAGTACAGCGGCGTCATGGCGAAATTTTTTCTGAATGTGGAAATGCTAATTGTCCTGGTGCAGGAGCAGCCCGAACTAGGGGACCAATGTGATGCCCATTATGCCAACCGGGCAAGAAAGGAGGCGTCATGGAGGCTCATATGTAGGCAGATGTTCCATGACTTTGGTGATCGACCACGTGAGGAGCAGCAGATACTGAGTAAGTACAAGCCAAAAAATTAGTAAAATTACCGCACAACAAAAAATGAATATAGAATCAGCACCCCCCTTCCTGTGCTTGTACTTTTTTCCTCATGAGGCCGTTAGATTTTGATGTGACACGTGGTTTGACACTGCCATAATTTGGGCCAGGCCACAGGCTCCTCATCCTCCTAGCCAAACAAGTTATTAAGTGTAGTTACTTGATACATCAACTAATGTGACCCTGTGTATCTGGCCTGTATGCCCCAATTAGATATGCCACCATGGGTAGAAAGCACACCCCAGAAGGCCCCATGCCTAGACTACTGGTAGCAAATGTGACCTATCAAATATGTGAATTTGACAATATTTTCTGTCACATTGCAGTGGAAGATGTGATGAGACGCTGGCGAAGCATCCGGGACCAATACCACCGGGAACGTCAGCAGCGGTCCAAGAGTGGGGATGCGGGCTACGTCAAGAGAAAGTACATATACTATGACCGCCTCAACCTTCCTCGCCCCAATTCTGGATCTCAGACCGTAAGTAGATACCTCACACCACATTACACAGATACTTTGCAGGGCCAAAAATATTTAGTTATATTTGGCTCTGTTCTATTTCATAACAGAACTCAGTCCAACCTTACGGACAGAGGAACTGGCTCCGAAACTGACACCATCATCGATCCTGTGTCTGCAGGGGAAGAGGTGACTGGCCCATCTTCTCCCCCTACTAGGAGCATGGCTGAAGATTCTAGTCAGGAAGTGGCATTGCCTGCACCCCAAAGCCCACCACCAGGACCATCTGGTGCTGCTGCAACATCAGCAAGAGCAGAGGAGCAGGGCAACATCAGCAGCAGCCCAACTGGCCACATCCGGGGCTCCCCACAGCCTGCTGCCACATCCCGGCAAGGAAGAAGCCGAAGGCGGCAAATACCTGCCACTGATACCCGCCCTAATGTGGACACTGGGGTCCTAAATTATTTATCCAGAGTAAATAGTGATGATGGGGAGGAGGCATACTCACGCATCCTGGCCCTTTTTCTCCGTGCCCTTTCCCGTGAGGTCAGGCTCCGTATTCGAGGATGTTTTCAGATCCTGCTTGATGCGTGCACATACCCCAATACCCCCTACGAATTATTTGAATATATTGATAGGTGGCATCTTTCCCCAAGAAATCTCATGCGCCTTAGGCACCCCCCACAAATGCATGCTCAAGCAGGATCTGAGGATCCTCAAATACGTGGGCCTACACCTCACCCCCTTCCTCCCACTACCCAACCTTCAATACAGCAGCCACAAATGTCTGCCTCTAGCCAACCACACCAATATGGCCACTTGTTCCCACCCAGTGTTGGAGGCTGGTCCCAACCTGGTTGGGGACGATATGGCTATCTTGGTGGGTATGAGACACGTGCCTACCACAGCCAACAAGATGCCCCTCCTCATTATTACTCTGGCTAGTACCCCCAACAATCACAGGAGGCAGGACACTACCCACATCATGGGCAACAGTATGGCCCCACACAGGGCGATGTTGGGCAGAGTAGCCAGCAGCAACCACAGGCTGCTCTTCCGCTTTCTCCTTCCCCAACGTATGAGAATTTATAATTGTGTGTCCACAATCAGTCTGATGCCAGGAGATGTCCAGTGCGGTTTCACTGGTGCTACAAATACCAATCCAAAGGAAAAAACAGGTGGTCTCCATCACCAAACTTTGTGAAAAAAGTGAAAACTCACATTTTTTCAGAATGTTTTCCAATCATATTAATAATCCACCATGACAGGCAAGGCTACCTTACGCCTTTCAGACAGATATTACATGTCTGTACAAAAGAGAATATTTAACCATGCTATACTGATCAAGTGAAAGGATGAAAATACACTACTCACTTGTTAAGACATAGAGAGAGCGTGATGTTCTTAAGGCTGGTCGCCTTGATTTGTGACTATAGATAGCTGGCAAAAAAGTGACTACTTCACTAAGGCCAGCACGCCTTTCCTAGGCATTAGCAAGTGAGTAGTGTATTTTCATCCTTTGACTTTACAGTATAGCGCGGTGAAATATTCTCTTTTGTACAGACATGTAATATCTGTCTGAAAGGCGTAAGGTAGCCTTGCCTGTCATGGTGGAATATTAATATGATTGGAAAACATTCAGAAGAAATGTGAGTGTTATCTTTTATCAATAATTTTGGTGCTGGAGACCACCTCTTTTTTCCTTTGGATTGTAAATTTCTAATGTAGCAATGTTGTTATTGCATAATATTATTTTGTGTTCTGTTTGAAAATGTTACTTTTCAAAAAAGTTTTCTTATGCAAAAAGGGCAATTCTGCCCATTGCCACAGTTTTCATATGGCAATAATATGTTTGCCTTTAAAAAAAAACAAAAAAAGGCAAAAGTAAAAATTTGTCTACTACAGTTTACGTATCTGTGTGATTTCTCAAAAACAGTGTCAGCATACTAACATACGCTTAGCAATGCAATGAAACAGTCATAGAATCAGAAGGGGTATAAATATACGGTATATATTTAGACACACATAAAACCAAAAATTATAACATAGACACAGCATGCTCTTGCCAAGAAGTTTCCCCCTCAGGTGAGATAAAGTAATTAGTGAAAATATCACGCACTTTGAGCCCAGAGAGCGGTCTACGTTGAGGGTTGATAGGTGGTCTCACCCTGCGCACATTGTCCGGCCTACGCACAACACCAGCTGAGGAGGAACAATCATGTATCCTGGTGAAGTTATGAAGAACCACACAGGCTTTAACAACTTCATTAACATTTTGTTCACTCAGCTGAATGGCAGACTGGAGTACCCGCCATTTGGCACAAAGAATGCCAAAGGAACACTCCACCAGTCGCCTAGCACGTGATAGGTGCAAGTTAAAAATTCTGCGCCTGTGGTCAAGGTTGCGCCGGGGATATGGCCTCATGACACTGCGCTTTAACTGAAACGCCTCATCTGCCACAAGGACATAAGGGACTGATTCTTCAGTGGAGCCTGGTAGCTGGCGTGGTGGTGGTAGATCCAACTGGTTGGTGCGTAGCCGCCGAGCCATTATGGAAGTATTGAAGACTCTAGAGTCTCCCGTCCTTCGATAGTCCCCAATGTCAACTATTATAAACTTGTATTGAGGGTCTGCCAGAGCCAACAATACAACAGAAAAGTATTGTTTATAATTGAAGAATTGGGAGCCAGAGTTCGGCGGCTTACGCACCCGGATATGTTTGCCATCAAGGGCCCCAATACAATTAGGAAACTGGCATTCCTCCTCAAAGTCCCTTGATATCCTCAACCAGTCTTCCATCCTGGGCTCGGGCATAACGACTTGATGGAGTCTTGTCCAGATTTCTATACATGTTGACATGACTATGCCAGAAATGGTAGATCTTCCAATGAGAAACTCATGGTGGAGGGCGGCATAAGACAGGCCAGTGGACAGGAAGCTGAAGAACAACAGAAATGGATAATTTTAGAATGCAGAAATTCAAAAAAAATCAGTTACATGCCGACCAAACTTGGTAGGAATTGAGATAGACTAACACACACATATTTGGTTGCACAATGACTAAGTGATATTCAGTGCATATTAGACCTAACATTCTGGTCTGTAAGTTTAAACATATGTGGACTAAGATAGGGGCATTAAACTTAGTCCAATAAGCCAAAAATACATACTTTGGCCCACACATTATGAACATAGAGAATGTGGTTTTGTAGTACATACCGTATTGTGAGTAGAAGTCGCTCCTCTGCAGATATAGCTTTGCGCATCCTTGTGTCCTGAAAGGTTATCCCAGGGCGCACTGTCTCCAAGAGTCGATCAAATGTGGCAATGCTCATGCGACAGTATTGGTAAAATTTAACAGGATGCTCCCGCAGAGAAGAATAGAGGCGGTGAAAATGACCTCTTGTGAGTCGTTGCCTCAAAAGTGGATGGACCCACATGCGTCTCCTCCTCCGCGGATCCACTATCACTGGGTATGGGTGACCAAAGCGGCGTGACAAAAGCCAGTTGAAGAGAACCTGCTCAGTTGTGTTGAAACTCAGACCCTCTGCCATGTTGCACATACAACACCAACACACCTAGTGAAGGCAAGGTCACAAATGGCCAGAATGGAGGCAGCCACCTGTTCCTGAGGCAATAAATAGGGTGCAGGCTAATGATTTAAATAGTTAGCAGGCCTCAAAACCGTTAAATGTCCATTTTGCAAGGCTGCGAGAAAATCTCAGCACACGGATTGCATACGGATTACATACGGATGCTGACATGCGCAAAATACGCCACCACACCTTGCATACGGATGACATACGGAGCACTATTTAGGGGTCATTCATTCGTATTACGCATGTAAACTACGGACCGTATTTTGCGTCGGTAAGTGTGACCCCGGCCTAACTGTGCCCGCTGCTAAAGAGAAATTAATTTTCATTTCTCTTACAGCAGCGCACAGTGACAGCTGCCGGCTTCCAGGAGGCATCCTACTGACCCACCAGCGTGCCCTCGCACAGTCTCGGTGCGCCTGGCGTCTTCGCAGCATCTCCAAGCTTCCGGCTTCCAGCAGCTCTTCCGGCGCGATCACGTGGCACCGCTCATTAAGGTAATGAATATGCACGTGTGGCGCCCCTGAGGGTTCAGTCACCACAGAGGTACTGCACTTCCTCATGAGGTGTGGTACCCCACCATTCAGGTAAGGTGGAGACACCTGACCACACTCCAACACCTGCATCCCACACAACATAGTTGTGTAGCAAAGCACCTTTGGTGGCTCCCTGCTTGGAACATGAAGAGTGCTGGGAGGTGGGTGGAGCTTAGTCTGTGGGTCACCCTCCCAGGGCTGCGGGGTACTTGGTACCGGGCCGGTGTCAGCGGGATGTGTCACAGCAGCGGTGACCCGGTCCATGGCCCTGGGCACCCAAGTAATGGGGGAAATTTGTATTGTAGTTAGTTTGAATGAATAGTTAATGACGCCACCTGTGGTATTCGGCAAGTGAGGTGTTAAGCCGACGCTGCTTGCAGATCCTCTGGGGCTGGTGGTGTGTGGCAGCCAAGAAGGTGAAGCTCCCACAGATGGAGCTGTAGCCCCAGGGCAGTGTAGGTGTAATGAATGAAAAGCGCAGGCAGTGTAGGAGCTGGTACCCAGATGTAGTGGTGCTGAGGGTGTAGGTGCGATAATGAATGGAGGACACCGGGGTTTGTAGTTCCAAAGCTTTACTCACAGTCTGTAGTGCACACAGGTGCCTGCCTCCGGGCCGTGTCCTCCGGGTCAGCGACTCAGTCAACCTCCAGGCAAGATGGTAGGCTCCCCTCCAACACTCCGCCATCATGTACCTTTCTGAAAGTCTCCTCTATAGCGCCTTAAAGTGTGAAGATCTCCTAGTACTGAGTTACACTGGAGTTCCTCTCATCAGATGTTCCCAAGAACTCTCCTTATACGGCAGACAGCTGTAGCCTGCTTCGCGGACTCCCTTCTCCTGAGCCCCGGCACTCTATCCAAATGCTGTTGTGACTCAAGTCTTAGATGGGAGTAGTGCATTTACAGCCAACTACTCCACCAGTGTCTGCTTCAGAACCATAAGTGTCCATACAACCTCGGGGACCGGGCCCCGGCCTTGCGCTTAGAACCTATAGGCAGGGTGCTTCCTTCTAACCCACGTCCTCTCTGTTCTATTCTCCTTCGTTCCGTACTATTCTCTCTTTCTTATGGATGCTTAGGTTACAGATCAGTGTCCTTCTTCCTTCCTTCCTTTCCCATGCCAGCTGGCTCAGGTCACTGAGGCAGCTGCAGCACTCCTTCCTCCATCCCTTCTTCCAGGGATCCCAACTCCTCTACAAGTGGCTTCCTTCTCAGACTTCCCTCATGGACTCCCCTAACTCCCCTAAGGGACTGCCTTCGCAGACTGACCCCTAATTCTAAACCTTCCCAGTCTTTTATGTATTCTAACTCCACCCACCTCCCAGCACATCCAGTGTTCTAAGCAGGGAACTACCAAAGGTGCTCTGCTACTCTCTAAGCGCTGAGCCGCAATGTGGTTGTGCAGAACTACCCTGCAGTGTGGGGTGTGAGTGTTGGAGCGTGGAAAGGAGTTCCCACCTTACCTGGATGGTGGGGCACTACACCTTAGGAGAAGGTGCAGTACCTCTGTGGCGACTGAGCCTCAGGGGTGCCACATGCCCCCCGTTAAACACAGAACGTCTGCGGGCTGCAAGGTAAACAAAGAGCACAACACAGGGACATACAAAAATTTTTTATGATGCTGGATAAACATTTCTTATACTAAACTTCACAATATGAGAGGCACTGTTTCTTAAACATTGCACACAATTCTTAATTATCTTATCTAAAATTCTAAGTCAAAAAATGCAAAATTTCTTTTTCTTTATCATCTGTTACTCCCTATTCTTCACCAATACAATTCTTTCTTTTCACTGTCTCTTCTAGACTCTGGACGATAACCGCAACTACCTGGTTCATCACATACAATTCTCAATTCTTTATTCAAATCCCTCATCTTCTTCATAAACTTCAATATAAAAGCCATTTACTATCATAAGACACATCATTAAACATTTCACGGTAAAACTTTTCAAAAATTCTTGTAAGTGCTGGACACCGCTCCCAGCCGGGATCTCTTGCAGTGTCCTTTGAGGTAGTCTTCTATTCTTCGAAAAGTGTCTTTATGTAAAACCAAGAGAGGGCACCTTAAGAGGTGCAACTATTTACAATAAAGTTTGTGATGCACTCCAAGTTCATGATCACGGAAGTTCAAATTAGAAGACGCTGCCAATAAAATGGGGCAACACTGGAAAAATAACTAAACCATGATGCAAAAAAAACAAAAAGGCACAAAGGTGCAAAATACCCTCCTGGGTAACGAGAGTTATTACTGCTGATCTCCTCCTGGGGTTCTGGAAGCTGGTGAACCGCTACCAGTTGTGAGACTTTGGGTATCTTCATCCTGTTGCTGGTCGCTTGACAGTTCTCGTGCTCTGGTGCGTGGCCTAGCACCGAGGGATGCCTCTGCTTGTTGGCGCTGATAGGCGACTACATGGGGACTTGGCAGCCAAGGGATCCTGAGGTCACTATCCCACAGCGACCTAGACTCCTCCAATCCCCGAAGACGCCAAATCGTGCGTGCCTGTTCCAGCCGTACCCTCCTCAGTAGGGACCTCCTCCACCTCCCCATCTCCGACAGTCCAGTGCCCCCAGCCGACTCTTCCAACTGCCCCATTTCGAGTTCCCGCAAGCCAGCCTCTGACAATGTGAAGTCGGGGGGCAACCCATTAGGAGGGCCGGGGTATATACCTGGTGCCTCCTGGCGGTGAGGTATCTGCTCCGGTGCAGGTGTAGTGGCAGTGGATGCTGGTTGGTGCGATACCGGGGACGGCGGTGGAGCTAATGGTGGCTCCAGATCCGCGGGGTTCTCCATAGGGACCCGTGCGGCTGCGTCCGGTCCGGATGGGGGCTTCTTCTCTGCTTCAGCTCCCTGCGCTGTGTATAACTCTTCCGGTAGTAGCGGCAGTGAGAGAACAAGGTACGCTGCCGATGGCATGGCAGCGGTTGCAGGCTCCGCAGGGTCTGCCTGGAAGAGGTCCGGCGCAGCAGCGGCGGGTACCGGTGTTGTGGGTGCCGCAGGTGTAGGCCCCTCCTGGGCATGCTGCAGATTCAATGTCCATAGCGCTTCCTGCCTCAGTTGCAGGCGGCGTGTCAGCTGGGCAATTTCGTCATCCAGCTGCCAGCGGTTCATCTCGGAGACAGGGTCGGAGCCTTCAGCCATGGTGCCAAGGAGATTCGCTTCCCCGCACTCCACAGGCCTCCTCCCATCTCTCTCCAAAATGGCGTTCTGGCGTTCTTCTTCCTGCCTCGGCCCCTTTCCCGCCATTGGCTTCGTCTGCCTCTCCTTCCGGGGGCGGCATCCTCTTCCAGCGCCTCCATACCAAGCCAGTATACGAACCCCTTGGGGGGGTGGGCCATGTTGCTGTCACATAGTAATTCAGGCAGGGGAGGTCCAAGACTCTTCGCGGTCTTTTCCTAGGACCTCCCATCTCTTCACGCCCTTCTTCTCCACACCAGCGGCCATTTTCAATGTTCATGTCACAGTCTATTAAATAGGGTCTTCTGCACATTTTCAAAAGTTCTACGTCCAACAAATCTCAGGCACACAGAACCCGATGGCATCGGGTCTCCTCATCCTGTTCGTGATGCCAAGTTGGGTCGTCCTCCCAGGGCTGCGGGGTACTCGGTACTGGGCCGGTGTCAGCGGGATGTGTCACAGCAGCGGTGACCCAGTCGATGTCCCTGGGCGCCAAAGTAATGGGGGAAATTTGTATTGTAGTTAGTTTGAATGAATAATTTGTGACGCCACCTGTGGTGTTCGGCAAGTGAGGTTTTAAGCTGACGCTGCTTGCAGATCCTCTGGGGCTGGTGGTGTGTGGCAGCCAAGATGGTGAAGCTCCCCACAGGTGGAGCTGTAGCCCCAGGGCAGTGTAGGTGTAATGGATGAGGAGAAGCGCAGGCAGTATAGGAGCTGGTACCCAGATGTAGTGGTGCTGAGGGTGTAGGCGCGATAATGAATGGAGGACACCGGGGCTTGTAGTTCCAAAGCTTTACTCACAGTCTGTAGTGCACACAGGTGCCTGCCTCTGGGCCGTGTCCTCCGGGTCAGAGAGTCAGTCAACCTCCAGGCAAGATGGTAGGCTCCCCTCCAACACTCCGCCAACATGTACCTTTCTGAACGTCTCCTGTATAGCGCCTTAAAGTGTGAAGATCTCCTAGTACTGAGTTACACTGGAGTTCCTCTCATCAGATGTTCCCAAGAACTCTCCTTGTACGGCAGACAGCTGTAGCCTGCTTCGGGGTCTCCCTTCTCCTGAGCCCCGGCGCTCTATCCAAATGCTGTTGTGCCCCAAGTCTTAGATGGGAGTAGTGCATTTACAGCCAACTACTCCACCGGTGTCTGCTTCAGAACCATAAGTGTCCATACAACCTCGGGGACCGGGCCCCAGCCTTGCGCTTAGAACCTATAGGCAGGGTGCTTCCTTCCAACCCACGTCCTCTCTGTTCTATTCTCCTTCGTTCTGTACTATTCTCTCTTTCTTATGGATGCTTAGGTTACAGATCAGTGTCCTTCTTCCTTCCTTCCTTCCTTTCCCGTGCCAGCTGGCTCAGGTCACTGAGGCAGCTGCAGCACTCCTTCCTCCATCCCTTCTTCCAGGGATCCTCACTCCTCTCCAAGTGGCTCCTTCTCAGACTTCCCTCATGGACTCCCCTAAGGGACTGCCTTCGCAGACTGACCCCTAATTCTAAACCTTCCCAGTCTTTTATGTATTCTAACTCCAGCCACCTCCCAGCACATCCAGTGTTCCAAGCAGGGAACCACCAAAGGTGCTCTGCTACTTTCTAAGCACTGAGCCGTAATGTGGTTGTGCAGAACTACCCTGGTGTGTGGGGTGTGAGTGTGGGAGCGTGGAAAGGAGTTCCCACCTTACCTGGATGGTGGGGCACTACACCTTAGGAGAAGGTGCAGTACCTCTGTGGCGACTGAGCCTCAGGGGTGCCACATCTGCACAAGAGAGCAGGAGATGATTAGGACGAGGTCAGTCTGTCTGACTCAGTGAGTCTGGGAGAGAAGATCCCCTGAGTGGGATGGATTGAAGGAAGTGCTGCAGTAGACCTCAGTGACCTGGGTCTGCTGGCACAGGAAAGAAATATTCAGAAAGCCTAATTCTCCATAAGAAATATTGATTTGTACGGAATGTGAGAAGAAGAGAACTAAGGATTAGGGTTAGAGCAGAGCCCTTCCTCAAGTTCTAAGCGCAAGGCTGGGGTCCGGTCCCCGAGGTTGTATGGATACTAATGGTCCTGCGACAGACACCGGAGGAATAGAAGTTATCACCACTTTAATCCCACACAAGACTTGGGGGCACAACAGCATCTTGAGAGAGCCGGGATCTAGTAGTAAGGAATCCCCGAAGCAGGCTACAGCTGTCTGCCGTACAAGTAGAGTTCTAAGAACATCTGAAAGGAGGAACTCCAGTGTAACTCAGTACTGTGAGTACTTCAAATAGGTGCTAGAAGGGAGACATTCAGAAAAGGCGCATATGTTGGCGGAGTGTTGGAACGGAGTACTTCATCTTGCCTGGAGGTTGGCTGAGCCCCTGACCTGGAGGACACGGCATGGATGCGGGCACCTGACTGTGAGTAAAGCTTTGGAACTACATGCCCTGGTGTCCTCCGCTTATTCCTGCGCCAACCCACTCAGCACTGCTTCATCTCTGTGCTGAACACTGCACTATTACGCTCTCCTCACTAGCTCTCCATCTACACTTCCCTGGGACTACAGCCCTGCCTGTGGAGAGCTACACCATCATTGCTGCACCACATCATCTGTCCCAGAAGATCTGTCTGCAGCGTCGGCTTAACATCTTCATTGCCGAACACCACAGGTGGCGTCATGAATCATTCACTTATAAACTTTAATCATCATCCACACGCTCAACATTCCCCTTTTACAATGGACGCCCAGGGCCATGGACCGGGTCACAGCTACCGTGACAACTCCCATTGAAACCTACGGGCCCAGTACCGAGTACCCCTCTGCCCTGGGTGAGGGCGATCCATTTTTGGCGCCACGAACAGGATGACGAAGCCCGGTACCACCGGGTTCTGTGTGCTGAAGATTTATTGGACTTGTGATTGCTGAAAATGTGCAAAATAACCAAATTGATATTTGTAAAATGGACTCTCAAAATGGCCGCCGGCGCGGTGAAGAAGGGCGTGACAATATGGGCGGACCTAAGAAAAGAGTGCGAACTGTCCTGGGCTTCCCCTGCCTAAACTTCTATGCAACAGCAACATGGCCTACCCCCAGAGGGGTTCGTATACTGGCCTGGTATAGAGGAATAGGAAGAAAGAGGAGCAAAGCCCTGTGGTGGGAAAGGAGCCCGGGAAGGAGAGAGAACGACAGGACACCATGATGGAAGAAGGAAGGAGGCCCGAAGAGCACGAGGAGGTTGAGCTGAACTTCCCCGGCGCAGTAGCTGAAGGCTCCGACCCAGCTTCCACAATGGACCGCCAGCAGCTGGAAGATGAGATTGCCCAGCTGACTCAACGTCTGCGGCTGAGACAAGAGGCTCTCTAGACCCTGGACCTGCAGCGCGCCCAGACGGGGCCCACACCAGCAGTTCCTTCACCACCGGTACCCACCACCGATGCACTGGTTCACCCTCAGGCAGCATCTGTGGAGCCCGCAGCCGCTGCGATGCCATCAGCAGCGCCTGTTACCATCTCCCCGCTGCAACCGCCGCTGAGCGCTGCCGGCTAGGAGGAGTTACTGGAGGGTCCGGGAGCTGAGCAGGAAGAAGCTGTGCTCCAGCCTGGACCTAGCGTGGCTGCGCAGGTCCCGCTGGAGGCCCTTGCAGACCCAGAGACGCCATTCACTCCACCACCGTCTCCCGCCTCTGCCCAGGCAGCTCCAGTCACCACCGCTGCCACCGGCTGCCGCCCGATGCCTGCACCAGAGCCGACACAACACCGCCTGGAGGCTCCAGGTATGAACGCCGCCCCTGCGGCTGGGAAGGCCTCAGGGTGCATCCAGGCAGGTTGTGCTGGATTTGGTCTGGGACCGGGATTCTAGCCCCTGGGGGGGAACACCTGAACCCCTAGCAGTAGTGCCCCTGTCCACAGTGGGTAGTGGCCGGCTCCAAGAGGTGGAGGAGGAAGAAGAGTCCTATTGCCAGCAGACCCTCCGCCAACTGGCAGCCGAGCAGAGGGAACGGGAACAGCGGAGACTGGCCATGCTGGGCCCTGACATGGACCGGAAAGAAAGGGTCCGTGGCGGTCACTATGGTCCCCGGGACTCAGCAGGATGGGGTCAGGTCCTTAATGTCAACCAAGAACGGGGGTTTGGCTTCATCTCAGACCCCCAGAGGATCTCTGACCTCTTCTTCAGCCAGAGAGATGTAGAGTCCCATCTCCGGAGGGGACACCCTGGTCGTGACTTGCACCTGGGAGAATATGTCACCTTTACCGGGCATGAGGGGCTACGTGGCTGGTATGCCCTGAATGTGCGCTGCATACCGGAGGACTTCATAGCGGCCTACAAGAGGGAAAACGCCTATGTTCCTCTGGCAGGGATACCTCCAACTGTGGTAGTTGTACCTGCAAAGGTCAGGCAGGCCACATCCACTAAAGTGCAACATCCAATGGTACAAGTTGCTACCCCTGCTGTACCACAGGCAGCAGTTCCACCAGCTGCCACCTCATCTGCATAGGAAGCCACCAACCTAACTCCTTGGGAGAAAGAGAACCTGCAATTTGTTAATCCGCCAGGAGGTGGAATAGCAGAAAGTCTTCCCTGGAAGCAAAAAAAGAAGTCGGCTTCCACTACCCCAGGAGAAGACCATCAATAAAGAACATTTCCATAATAACTGTTACCCAAGAGGGTATTGGCACGTTTGCAATTGTTATTTTTCCCCATTGTTTATCATGTTTTTCTTCAAGTTTGCCTAGTTTTTGGCATTAGTATTTTTGAAATTTGAACTGCCGTGATCATGAACTTGGAATGAGTCACAGACTTTCTTGTATATAGTTGCACCTTTTAAGGTGCCCTCTCTTGGTTTTACATAGGCCTTCTGTAAATAAGAACTACCTCGGACTGGGAGCTCTTCTCCTATCATAAGGACATTTCAAGACATTTTGGGCTGGACCAGTGTCTACTTTATCCAAGAATAATTGCACTAATGTCTTAATAACCAATGCTTAGTATTTTATCGTGAAGGATAAGAACAGGTTGTTATGATAGTTTTTGATAAAGATACTGATAGCAATAGAAATTAGTAGGTATTGGAATAGACAGAATTTGATAATGCTTTAATAAAGATGTGTGTTGAATAAAGAAATAAAGGTTTAAATTCAGGTGACGAACCAGGCAACAGCAGTTGTCACTCATGGTCTAAAAGAAATGTGTATGAAACGTATTAGTAATTAGTACTTCAATATAACTTTAAATTAGGTAATATGCTAAGTTATAGATAGTCTGTTAAATTGTTTGTAACGTTCAAGAATCAGTGCCTCCAAAATTGGGAAGTTTAGCTTAAGAATTGTTTATTAAGCATTTCAAAAATTTTGTATGTTCCTTATTTGTTTCATCTTTCTTTCACTTGCAGCCCGCGGACATGCTGTGTTTAACGGGGGGGTATGTGGTGCCCCTGAGGGTTCAGTTGCCAAAGAGGTACTGCACCTCCTCCTGAGGTGTGGTACCCCACCATTCAGGTAAGGTGGAGACACCTGACCACACTCCAACACCTGCATCCCACACAACATAGTAGTGTAGCAAAGCACCTTTGGTGGCTCCCTGCTTGGAACACGAAGAATGCTGGGAGGTGTGTGGAGCTTAGTCTGCACAAGAAATCGGGAGATGATTAGGACGAGGTCAGTCAGTCTGACTCAGTGAGTCTGGGAGAGAAGATCCCCTGAGTGGGATGGATTAAAGGAAGTGCTGCAGCAGACCTCAGTGACCTGGGTCTGCTGGCACAGGAAAGAGATATTCAGAAAGCCTAATTCTCCATAAGAAAGATTGATTTGTATGGAACGTGAGAAGAAGAGAACTAAGGATTAGGGTTAGAGCAGAGCCCTTCCTCAAGTTCTAAGCGCAAGGCTGGGGTCCAGTCCCCGAGGTTGTATGGATACTAATGGTCCTGCGACAGACACCGGAGGAATAGAAGTTGTCACCACTTTAATCCCACACAAGACTTGGGGACACAACAGCAACGTGAGAGAGCCGGGATCTAGTAGCAAGGAGTCCCCGAAGCAGGCTACAGCTGTCTGCCGTACAAGTAGAGTTCTAAGAACATCTGAAAGGAGGAACTCCAGTGTAACTCAGTACTGTGAGTACTTCAAATAGGTGCTAGAAGGGAGACATTCAGAAAAGGCACATATGATGGTGGAGTGTTGGAACGGAGTACTTCATCTTGCCTGGAGGCTGGCTGAGCCCCTGACCTGGAGGACACGGCACGGATGCAGGCACCTGTATGCACAACAGACTGTGAGTAAAGCTTTGGAACTACATGCCCTGGTGTCCTCCGCTTATTCCTGCGCCAACCCACTCAGCACTGCTTCATCTCTGTGCTGAACACTGCACTATTACGCTCTCCTCACTAGCTCTCCATCTACACTGCCCTGGGACTGAAGCCCTGCCTGTGGAGAGCTACACCATCATTGCTGCACCACACCATGTGTCCCAGAGGATCTGTCTGCAGCGTCGGCACAACATCTTCATTGCTGAACACCACAGGTGGCATCACGAATCATTCACTTATAAACTTTAATCATCATCCACACGCTCAACATGCCCAGGGCCACGGATCGGGTCACAGCTACCGTGACAACTCCCATTGAAACCAACGGGCCCAGTACCGAGTACCCCGCTGCCCTAGGTGAGGGCGATCCACATGAGTCTCCACTCCAAGACACTAGACTGCTGCAGGATGAGTGATGTAGAGGTGATTTAAATAAAGTTCTGTACTAGTGATTGTGCCCCTGTAGCTGTTCTTCTTAGCCTTTCCTCCTCTGCTCATGTGCAAAGAGAACAACAGAGAATTGTTGGTAAAATCCCCTTCCTCTTACCTGTGGAGCTGAATTCACTTTTCTTGCTGCTGCTGTAGGACACAGAGTGTAAACGAACTTTAAAGGGAAGGTGCAGTGATTTTAATTTTTGTATTAAAAATTATTGATTATACAATCAGTTATTTTTAATACAAAATTAAATTAACTAATAGTTTTTTATTTATTAAATTTTATGTTTGCTACTGGGGCTGCCATTTTCATTAGTGTGGGCATAAGTGTCTGGGCACGACACTTGCACACCTCACTTCCAAGGCTATTAATATCAGCCCATAGCTGTCTGCATAGCCTTTGCTGGTTATTAACGTATTTTTTTGGGGGGTCCTCCATTTTAATTGCCAGTAAAGGCTAAGTATACAGCTGCAAGCTGATATTAATAGCCTTGGAAGCCCAGGCTAAAAACATCTGCCCGCAGATGTCGGCTTTCCCTCTACTGGTTATTAAAATTACGCAGGGGCCCAGTCACTTTTTTAAAAAAATGTTTAAATTTAAAATTAACAGTTCCTGTGTGGTTACAGCCTATGTACGTTCGTTCTGTTAACACTCCTGCATAGGCTGGTGACAATGTGTACCTAGGTTAGTGTTTAGTTATCGGCTTAGTAATGAGGATGTCGGGCTGAGTGTGAGTGTATGCGTGAAAGTGTGAGTGTGAGAGTAAGCATGAGCGTGAGAGTGAGAGGGTAAGCATGAGTGTGAGCATGTGAGAGCATGAGTGTGTGAGCATGAGCATATGACAGAGCGTGAGAGAGAGTGTGACAGTGTGAGAGTGTGAGCGTGAGAGAGAGCATGAGTGCGTGAGCATGAGTGTCAGTGTTTGTGCATAAGCATGAGAGTGAGTGTGAGTGCGTGAATGTGTGAGCGTGAGTGTGTGAATGTGAGTGTGTATTTTCGTGTATGAGTGTGTTTAAATTTGTGTGTGTGAGCGTGCATTTGTATTTCCCAGTTTATGATACAAAGCAGCACCAACTAACAGAACCATTGCTGCCTGCCATCCTTGGTGACCGTCTGCTTGTCAGTATAACTTTGCAGTCACCAACAAAATGGCGCCGCACTGTGTTCCTACATCTCATCCTCTATTTTCATGTGAGCAGATTCAGCCCATATTTACTGCAGTCGTAATGTGAGCAGTAGCTGCTCCCCCTAGTGTTTAAAAGTGGAAATACCAAACCTTTTAAAATTATTTTTCATATTTTACTAAATTATAAACAAATGATAATACTTTTTAACAAAATGTAAGCATTAATTGTTTACATTGTTTCAATTGCTGAAAAATTTTTTTTTGGGAATGCACCTTCCCTTTAAATGGGTTGTTCGGCCTTAGACTACAAGTCTTCAGTCATTCTGTGTGACAGTAGACTTGTAATTTCTCACATTGTGTGCACTGTTCACTGTGATGATTTTCCAGTGTCTACACCAGGAGTAGCCTCACTCAATGCAAGTGCAGATAGTAAGACCAGACACGTCTAGCTGGAAGGTGGCCAGAAGTATGCAAATCACATCCTTGCCGACACATGATCTCTTAATCCCGGTGCCTTCACCGGAAAAAACTCACAGCTCTCAGTGGTAATCTTAGTGGAAACAAGATTTGGTCAGGTGATGGAGATGGAAGCAGTGAGTGACACCATCACCGCAATATAACTTAGAAGCTGCAGGAGCAGAGACAGACACAGAGTGCAGAGAGCCAGGCCTGCACTCACCTCTCAACCAACTTCAAACAGCGCCATGGCAGGACGTCTTTATAGGGCGCTAACACAGGAAAGTAGTTAGTAAATGCAGCACTGTCCCTTGATGATGTCGTCCTGTTCCAGGAGTGGTGATGGACGCTACGGGAAAGTGACTGCAGCTCCAGCCTCCTATGATGTCCTGTTTGAGACACCCCTCAAATGAAACAATATAGGAAGTGAAGTAAAAAATAACATATTTAGGGATTAGCTTTATAGGGAGAAATGTAGGGTATTTTATAAAAAAGCAAATTGCAAAAATGATTAGGGTGTAAAAAATACATATTTCGGTATTTTAGGTACAGGACCACCCCATTAATGTACATACATAAATGACTCCGGGCATGCCTCCAGTCATAAAAGTCATCTGCACAATGAAAATGAAGGTAATATATAAACTGTATTGACTGCTGGCTCACATCTCTGTGATTATACCTGTAGTAGGTGTAATTATTCAGTATGTCCTGAGATAAGGGATGATCTGCTGATGTCCGCGTAATTATTACTATTTATAATTAATGCCTGCTTGAATACTGTCATTTGCAATTATGTCAGTGTCAATATAATGCTTCCTGTGAGAGAATGATAACCGCTGTCTATTTCTATATAAATCAGTATGGGAAGCTTCTACTGTGTAATAACAGGACAAAAGACACAATAAAACCCACAAGTCCAGCAATTCAGAAGAGGCATTGATGGAGGGGCTATGTCCTGACTGGAACGTTGGATCCGCTCCCTCCAATGATTTTACATGTTCCTTGGTGTAATGTATGATATTCTACATGGAAAGTACATGTATTACAATATTTAGCGTACGGTAATAGCTAAATTATGTTACAATGCTGCCTTACTGAAAGTGCGGCTGTTGGGAGAAAATGAACTTATTTGGAGCATTCCAGTCACAACTCACATTACTGCTCACTTTCTGTATCTCTCAGTGAGACTTCTGCACCTGCCCTCTTGTACTGTATTTTGGTCAAATCCTCATGAGCCACTTGCTACAGGTGTCTCAGGTATGAAGAGGCCTTCTCCAGACTAGAGGTTTCAGCTCCTTCCACAGATGTTCAATATGATTTTGATCAGGGCTCATAGAAGGGTCCAATGCTTTGCTCTTAACCATCTTTGGATTATTTTAGCTGTGTCTTTTTCTTGCTGGAGGACCCATGATCTGGAATCAGACCAAGCTTTCTGAGATTGGGCAGAAAATTTCGCTACAGAATACCTTGATGGTCTTGAGATTTTATTGTACCCTGCATGGATTCAAGACATCCTGCGCCATATGCAGGAAAACAGCACAAAACATAACCAAGCCTCCTCTATGTGTCACAGTAGGTACAATGTTTTTTCCTTGATATGCATCATTTTTGCATCTGTGAACATACGCTGATGTGACTTGCCAAAATACTCCAGTATTATCTCTTCTGTTCAAAAGACATTCTCCCAGAAGCTTTGTTGCTTGTCAGTATACAATTTGGAAAATTCCACTCTCGCTGTTTTATGATTTGCTTTTAACACTGGTTTCCTGCTTGGTCGTCTTCCATAAAGATGACTTTGGCCAAGACAGCAACGGATGTTGTGATCTGACACTGATGTACCTTGACTTTGGAGTTGACTTCTAGTCTCCTGACTCATTATAAATGCAAAAAAATCCCCAAAATTATATTAATAAATACATTCACTGATTATCATTATTAAGGGTCTGTTAAAATATTACTTTTACTGGATATCATAAAAAAGATTGAGCACCACAAAGCAGCATATTCCAATCAACATAATTTTATGACAACAAAAAAGAAAAAAGAATAGTGCTAGGTAATGAGTGACTTCCTCAACATTTGAGTGATTACACATCAAATGTCCAGTTTTGGGCACCACATTTTAAAAAAGACATCAACACACTGGATCAAGTTAAGAAAAGAGCAACCAGAATGGTGACCGGTCTGCAAACCCTGTCTTATGAGGAAAGGTTGCAGGATTTGGGATTGTTTAGTTTGCAAAAGAGAAGACTGAGAGGAGACTTAATAGCTGTATACAAATATCTAAAGGGCTGTCACATTGTAGAAGGATCACTATATTCTCATTTGAAGCTTACTGTTTGCCACATGGGTTTTTTTTGCCTTCCTCTGGATCAACATGTTAGGGCAAGTTAGGATAGGATATGGGTTGAACTAGATGGACTTAAAGTCTCCCTTCAACCTTAATAACTATGTTACTATGTTACAAGGAAAGACTAGAAGCAATGGGATGAAACTGAATGGGAGGAGACACAGATTAGATATTAGAAAAAACTTTTTGACAGTTAGAGTGATCAATGAGTGGAACAGGCTGCCACGAGAAGTGGTGAGTTCTCCTTCAATGGAAGTCTTCAAACAGAGGCTGGACAGACATCTGACTGGATGATTTAGCGAATCCTGCTTTGAGCAGGGGGTTGGACCAGATGGCCCAGGAGGTCCCTTCCAACTCTACGATTCTATGATTCTATGATTCTATAAATAAGCCAATCTTCTCTCCAACTGGAATGGAGCCTAAGTGTCATCCCAGTGTAATATATGACGTCTACCATATCATTTTCATCATGATGTTAAGAATTAATCTATCCCCCATCAAAGTAATATATGACCTAATATTCCATTAGGATAGTGTGGAATGTAGCTCCAAACAGTGAGACCCAGTAGGAGACCATATAACTAATATAATTAACAGAATGACATTAAATTTGAGATTTATTACACGGCTCTAAGTACATCATGTATTATTGCACAAGCCCTGAGAGTTCCATTATATAGAATATGTTGCTATTCAAATCCCAAGTGCAACATGTGTAATTGTACAATAGCTGAGAGTTGCACTTAGAGGCCGTGTAATAATATGCTAGATTTTGTGTCATTCTAATAATAATATTAGTTCACTCTGTGGGATTAAATTGGTTCACCTTTAGTTTCTTTGGAAATTGTTCTGGGCTCTTTAGTTATCATTTGTATTATCTGTCTCTTCAATATGTTATAAATTTTGCTCTTGTACCATGTCCAAGGAGGTTGGCTACAGTCCCATAGACCTTAAACTTCAGAGTAATATGTGCAGGAACATCAAGCTGTTTGGAGATGGTCTTATAGCCTTTACCTTTAACATGTTCATCTATAGTCTTTTTTCTAATCTCCTGATATAACTTTCTCCTTAGCTTTCTTTGGTCCATGTTCAGTGTGGCACACCATGATGCCAAACAGCACATTGACTACTTTTCAGCTTTTAATTGGGCAGACTGACTGATAAGTTTGTAGACACCTGTGAAGAACAGGACGCACACTAGTTTGACATGTCCTCATTGTCAAATTATTTTCAATCTCTTTTAGGTGCACTGTCATTTTTGTCCAGGCCATTTTCATTAGATTTTTTTTCCGTTTGTTCCGTTGAATCATAATTCAAAAGAAATGTCTATTTTCATTAATTGATATTGAGTAAATTTAAATAAAAAATTACTTTTGTTAGTTTCAAGTCATTTCAGTGACCATTGTGGGTTCTTCATAATATAACAGAAGGGTACCAACAATTTTATTCACATCTGTGACCTTTTTATGTAGAGACTAGATGGAGGCCTGATGCGATCGCATCGGGAGGGCGGTAATGTCACGATGGGGGCAGGCTTTGCAGTATTGAGAATCTCCCCCCCATGTGCTCACCCACCTATTCACTCTTTCTTTCCCCATGTACTGACTTCTCCCATCTGTGCTCTCTTCTCTGACCTGTCTACCCTATGTGCTATCCCGCTTGTGTGCTTTCTCTCTCCTTCCTGTGCTGTTCTCCCCTCATGTGCTGTCCCGTTTGAGCTGCCTCCCCCATGTGCTCTGTCTCTCTCACCCCTGTGTCTGACCATGCACAGAACATACCACAGCTCCTGGGCAGGGGAGGAAGCAAAACAAAATATTGACTTTACAGCAGGAGATCGCAGAGAATACATTTTGTGAGGTAAAATATTGCATAAAAGCAGTCAGTGAAATATTTTATCACACAAAATGAATCCTCTGTGATCCCTGCCGTAATGTCAGTATTGTCTTTTGCTTCCTCCCCTGCCCAGGAGATGTGGTATGCTCCGTACACGGTCAGACAGACAATTTTTAAAATGAACTTTCGTTCGTGGGAAAACCCCTTTAACGTGATGGGCTTCCTCTGCCTGTAGACAAGTCAAGTATCTGCCACCGGGATCAGCCGAATGATTCACTGCGCCTGCGTGGAATTTGCGCAGGCACAGTGCGACGGTGTTCCGCTGGTGGTACCACGCAAGAGGCTGCGTGATTGTGAGTGTGTGAGTGTGTGAGTCTGAGTGTGTTAGTCTGAGAGTGTGAGTGTGTGAGCCTGAGTGTGTGAGTAAGTGTGTGAGAGTGAGTGTCTGAGTGTGAGTCTGAGTGTGTGAGTGTGAGTGAGAGAGTGTGATAGTGAGAGTGTGAGTGAGTATGTGTGAGTGTGTGTGTGTGTGAATGAGTGTGTGAGTGTTTGAGTGTGAGAGTGAGAGAGTGTGAGTCAGTGTGTGTGTGAGTGTGAGTGTGTGAATATGTGATTTTGAGTGTGTGAGTCTGAGTGTGTGAGTGTGAGTATGACTGAGTGTGAGAGTGTGAATGTGAGTGTGAGAGAGTATGAATGTGAGAGTGTATGAGTGTGAGAGTGTATGAGTGTGAGTGTGTGACTGTGAGTGTGACTGTGAGTGTGACTGTGAGTGTGTGATTGTGAGTGTGAGAGTTTGAATGTGAGTACGTGAGGGTGTGTGTGTTGCATACGGCGTATAGAGTGTGTGTGTGTGTATGGTGCTGTGGGGAGGTTGACCTGACAGAGAAATCTGCTTTTAGTAAAAGGCAGAGGGAATAATTCAGTCTAGAAATAGAGGCACTGAGAAGGAAAAAGAGTGCCGTATTGAGTGTGACCATTAGAGGGCAGTGGGGAGCACAGAAGAGAGTGGTTACATAACTGCCACAGGTCATAGAATCATAGAATCATAGAATCGTAGAGTTGGAAGGGACCTCCTGGGCCATCTGGACCAACCCCCTGCTCAAAGCAGGATTCGCTAAATCATCCAGTCAGATGTCTGTCCAGCCTCTGTTTGAAGATTTCCACTGAAGGAGAACTCACCACTTCTCGTGACAGCCTGTTCCACTCATTGATCACTCTAACTGTCAAAAAGTTTTTTCTAATATCTAATCTGTGTCTCCTCCCATTCAGTTTGATTCCATTGCTTCTAGTCTTTCCTTGTGCAAATGAGAATAAAGATGATCCTTCTACAATGTGACAGCCCTTTAGATATTTGTAGACAGCTATTAAGTCTCCTCTCAGTCTTCTCTTTTGCAAACTAACTTGACCAATGAGTGTCAAGTTCACACTCATTGGTCAAAGGTGACTGTCAGGTGACAGTGGGCGGAGCTACCTAGGCTGGGAGTATAAAGTCTGGGAGAAGCTTCCAGAAAGTCCAGTCAGCCAGGGGAGCTCACGAGTAAGGAGGGTCTACTGCGCAATGGAGAGCCCTCAGAGAGCACCAGACAGTAGAGATGGTCACGGGGGTGACCCAGGAACACAGAAGCATCAGACGGAGACAGTCTGGGTGAAGTAAGGGACGGTGTACTCTGATTGGGGAAACGCTGTGGTGGAAGTGCCTAGGGCAGCCACAGTGAGGAGAACCGCAGAGGACACCATGACGGTGACACAGACAGAGAAAGAAGGTACCCGGGTCTGTGTGAAAAGGGATTGCCAAAAGTCCTGTCATGGTTTGTGGAAGTCGTCAAGGAAGTTGGTGAATAAAACACAGACCTGTTGAATGCACTTTCCTGTCTCAGTCTCCAGTCTGTTTGCGTCAAGAAGTGGGTCACCCCCAGCCCTGTTAGATCAGCACACCTCCCTCCCTATCAGCATCAGCAGCACCACCTAATTACCCTTCCTCACCACCCCTACATTTGGCATAGTCGGCAGGATCAATTGCCGCCAATACAACATCTTCAGCGGCAGGCCTGCCACCAAGTAGCAAAGGCCCCAAGTTGTGTGGGGTGAAGAATTGTTTGGTTGCTGTACCCTGTGGATTACAAATAAAAACAAAAAATTGGACTGTGGATTGCTGGCTGCCAATAAAATGGCTGTGGTGATTTGGCACCCAAAGAAAGAGAAACAGACATTGCTGATTGTACTACTGGATGATTCGGGGCTTTGTCAAATCCGCCCCTGGGGGAGTGGAGTTTGCCTGAAGAGAACTGTTCCCTTATGTTGGACCCTGGAAGATGGGTGGAGAAGCCCACCGCCGTGCCCCCCAAGAACGGGAGTGGCCCGGGTGGAGAGACTTGCTGTGGCTGTTTGGCGCCATTCAGCTACTGGACCTCGGACGGCATGAGACGCTGTAGCTGTCGGGGTGTCGGACGCCAGGAATGGCGGTGGTGCCAAGAATTGGAGACATGTCGGGAGACCTGCTCAGGGAGCCTCCCCGCAGAGCTGTTAGGCCTGGAGGCCAGCCCTGTCGGACGGTGGGGTGAAAATCAACGGCCAACGAAGGAGCAGTGGGAGAATCTGCTGGGAGCCGCGGCGGCTGGGAAGGTGAGCGTGTCCTCGGCCCTGCCGGCGACTCCCCGGGCAAACCCCGTCCCCACGTGCCATGCAGCGGACAGACCACGAGGCCTTGACACTGGTCCTCGGCCTCCCCGCCCACCTCTATATGCTGTGGTGCCTCCCGCTCTGAGCGACAACGTAGCCCCCACCAAGCTGACCTCCAACGCATCGGTCTCACTCCTGGCCACTACTGAAATCGGGCCATCAACTGCAGTGTCTGACTTACCGGAAAGTGCGGCCGATGCCTCATCTGTGGCCCTACCTGAGATTGCTTTGCCGGAGCCCGTGGAAGCCTTGGTACCAGCTGCGGCCTCCCCTGCGGCCGCGCTAACGTCGCTGTCAAAGCCGGCTGCGGCCTATTCACCATTGGAGCCTGTGGCTGCTTCTGTTCCACCCTCAACCGCGACCCGCCCCCCGGACTCTGCGGCCTATACCGGACCCTCCGCCTGGGTTGCGGAGGTCATTGAAGGAAAAAAGGCCAGAGAACGGGAGATCTGGGGGCTGCTCCATGAAAAAGGAGAGGCGGGCATGGCGGCTCCACGGTCTATCGGAAGGCTGGTGCACGCAAACCGGGAAAAAGGGTATGGCTGTATCCGGGATCGCGCCACTGGAGAGAAAGTTTACCTAAATGTGGCGTCCATCTGGCATGGCCGGGCTTTACAAGAAGGAGACTGGATCTCTTACTACAAGGAGTATTGCCCCCGTGGCTATTACGCGGTAGCCGTCATCGCCTGCCCTGAGGGGTGCAAGCCTCCATAAAAGGACGAGGACTCCTGGGTCTCGAGCATCAGGGACACTCAAGGCCCAGAGGTATTTTTGGCATCCCAGAGACTCCACGGCTGTGGAATCCCCCTGTTATGATGAGACATCGGCTGCCAGGAGGTGGCCCGGAGCACCTACTACATTGAACTGCCGGGACTGTAGTGCACTGTTGCACAATGAGGGGACTGTTCCGCATCCCCGTAGGAAACATATCCTCCTGGTGCATCAGGGATGCCAAATGAGAGTGTTTTATTTAAAGGAAGGGGGCACCCCTGTCCTCATCTGGTTGACATGTTTTTTTTTGTGTATGTGTAGTTATGTTTACAAAAAAAAGGAAAGAAAAAAAAAAGAGCTCTGTTTTGATAAAAACGTATTGCAACAAATGTGGAAAACTGTGCAGTGAATTTGAAATGTTAAAGTGTTATTTATTTTAAACAAGAAAATGTGTATTCCGCAGGTCCCGGGTGCAGAGAGTATGACGACCACGACTTGTCCAGATTGACAGGACGACGGGACAAGAAGGAGACAGACAGACCAGGTACATGAGTAAGGGGTCTGTGTGACCAAGGGTCTGTGTGACAAAGGGGTCTGTGTGACCGAGAGTGAGTCTGTCTGAAAAAGGGGTCTGTGTGACCCTATGTCTGTGTGACCGAGAGTTTGTGTGAAAAAAGGGGTCTGTGTGACCAAGGGTCTGTGTAACCAAGAGTCTGTGTGACAAAGGGGTCTGTGTGACCCAGACGCCGACCTTGACTTATTGTTAAAGTGCCAGGTTCCAGACACCACATACACCCCAGGGGAATGGGAAGAGATGATGACAATGGTTAAAGGAAGGAAGAATGTGGGGAGGTTGACCTGACAAAGAAATCTGCTTTTAGTAAAAGGCAGAGGGAATAATTCAGTGTAGAAATAGAGGCACTGGAAGAAAGAAAAAGGGTGCCGTATTGAGTGTGACCATTAGAGGGCAGTGGGGAGCACAGAAGAGAGTGGTTACATAACTGCCACAGGTTAAGTTCACACTCATTGGTCAAAGGTGACTGTCAGGTGACAGTGGGCGGAGCTACCTAGGCTGGGAGTATAAAGTCTGGGAGACGCTTCCAGAAAGTCCAGTCAGCCAGGGGAGCTCACGAGTAAGGAGGGTCTACTACGCAGTGGAGAGCCCTCAGAGAGCACCAGACAGTAGAGACAGTCATGGGGGGTGACCCAGGAACACAGAAGCATCAGACGGAGACAGTCTGGGCGAATTAAGGGACAGTGTACTCTGATCGGGGAAACGCTGTGGTGGAAGTGCCTAGGGCAGCCACAGTGAGGAGAACCGCAGAGGACACCACGACAGTGACACAGACAGAAAAAGAAGGTACCCGGGTCTGTGTGAAAAGGGATTGCCAAAAGTCCGGTTATGGTTTGTGGAAGTCGTCAAGGAAGTTGGTGAATAAAACACGGACCTGTTGAATGCACTTTCCTGTCTCAGTCTCCAGTCTGTTTGCATCAAGAAGTGGGTCACCCCCCAGCCCTGTTGGATCAGCACACCTCCCCCGCCTATCAGCATCAGCAGCACCACCTAATTACCCTTCCTTGCCACCCCTACAGTGCAACGGTGTTTCGCTGGTGGTACCCCGCAATAGGTTGGTGCCAGAAGCAGTTTCCATATTGAGATACCCATCACTTGGGTGTCCCAATATGGCGGTCAGTGAACTTCCTCCACTTGGAATTCTGGGATACGGTGACATCTGGCCAGAACAGGAAATGAAAACATTACAAGGCAATTATATATATAGATTTAATATATACCGTAACTCTGTTTTCAATGTATAACTTGTATTACACATAGATCATATACTGGCCATGAATGTTGCCCTTTTAATCATGAACTTTGGTTCTAGGTTGCCCCCCCCCATGCATTGTATTAATTTTTACATATTACCTATATATTCGATTTTTTTTTTGTAAGAAAATATTAATGTAAACAACTAAAGCAGTGAAACCCCACGTTTGTATAGTGGCTAATTTTTCCATACTTTGGCTTGAAGCACATTGCCAGTGGCCAAAACGTTGGTAAATAAAAAATTTGTGGATATTATCTCTGGAAGACTCTTATTCTGGAAAATAATGGCAATTGGGTTGCGAGTCGCTATAAGGAGGCAGTGATGTGTCACTTATTAGGCAGTGTGCTGCTGTTTCAAGAAAATCTGAGCGTTATAAGCAGGAGATTATCATTACAGGCAGGGCCGGCATTTGGGACAGGCAGACCAGGCAGATGCCTGGGGCCCCCCCTACAAAGGGGGCCCCCTGCATCTGCAGCCCATTTATCAAGTGCCCAGAGGGTGTACAGCAGTGAATAATGCTATGCATTGCTCTGAAGTCTTGGAGTACCTCTCGCAAACCCCTTGAGCTCCCCTCTCTTTCTCCCTGCAGTTAGTTTAAAAGTTGAGAGTGAGGGGGAGGGGCCGATTGCAGCACAGTGACAGCCAGGAAGATGCCAGAAGCTTTGTCTCCTCCTGAGTGCTGATCATGGCTGCTCCTAGCACTGTCCTGAGAATGGATATGCCTAAGTGAAGCCACAGAACCTGGTAAGAGCAGCAATAACAGGTCAGAGTGCAGTGATTTACTCACTGTGGTCCCAGAGTTCTGTGCTGATCACTGTAGGATCAAGATTCACAGCCACATACAGCAGCGATCAGCATCAGCTCTGACCACAGTCACTAATCACTGCTTGTAATGTGACAGGGCGACCTCCTGTCACTACTGTCTGAATGACACAAGACAGGGATATTGTCTGCTGAATCAGGGGATTTATGATATAGAAATAAATGAATTCCCATGTGAAATAATAACGGTAAACCCATACACATACTGTATATAGTACAGGTGTGCATAGGAATCAGCGTTTTTGGTGCATTTTTTTTTTTTTGCTGCCAAGCCTGCTCTCTTGGCAGTAAAAACACCACTTTCAAAACACCAATTTTTTAGGGTATGTGCAGACGATCCGGAAATGGCAGCACTTTGGACGCAGCGGACATGTGCTCTGTCTAAAGTGCTGCCATCTTACGCAGGTGATTCCACATGTGTTCATCCCATCCACTGTGCTGTAACACCTGGCCGCTGTGGGTTGGATAGTGCGGATGTACGCAGCATCCAGAGTTTACTGATTGTGGACACAGACCCTTAGAGCTTTTGCTGTTTTTTTTTGTATAGTATTCATTTTGTCTACAGTACATGTTTAATAAAGTTAGTTTTATTCACCAAAAACGCAGCAAAAAACAGCGTTGCAACATTTGCAGGTTTTCTAAAACTTTTTCATTGCTTTCTACGGGTGAAAAATATTGCTGAAAGAAGTGACACGCTGCGGATTTAAAAAACGCTGCAGTGTAAAATTCAGTCAGGAGAAAATAAAAGGAGATTTCTGAAAATCTCAGTTTTTGCTTGTGCTATAAAATGCTGTAAACTTCTTATTTGTAGAAGAAAAAGCTGCAAAAATTCTGCATATGAACATGGCCAAGAGCGGCTTTTTAAAGTGCCAGCAAAACATATGAGATTTCTGAAATCTCCTGCATGCGCTTGTTATTTTCTGACTGAATTTCCTAACTGTAGCGCTTTTTAAATCTGCAGCGTGTCACTTCTTTCAGTGTGTTTTCACCCATAGAAAGCAATGAAAGAATAAAAAAAGCTGCAGATATTGCAACGGCATTTTTCGCTGCAATTTTTTAGGTGGTTTTGGTGAATTAAACTATTAAGTCTCATTTACATGTTTAGTATTTGGTCAGGATTTCACATCAGGATTTGTAATGCAGAAACAGCAGTGGAACAATGAGAGGAAAAATATAATAGAAACCCGTCACCACTTCTGGATTTCTCACCCTCCTGGTTTTGACTTGCACATACTGATGTGAAATACCGACCGAATACTCAACGTGTGAACGTGGCCTTAAGCATACTCTAGACAAAGCAAACATCCTCACTTTAAAAAAAGCTGAAAAAAGTGTAAAGAACACCAGAAACAAGCTGAAAAACAGGTGTTTTGAACGCAACATATTTACTCCCAATAGAACAGGTTTTGGCTACTGAAAAAAATGCGTGTGAACATAACCATAGAGTTTCAGAGTAAGACTATCTGTCGTTTACATAGGACTGCAGGTGACATCTACTACATTATCTGTTCTCAGAGAGTTATTTCTGCTATCTCTGGTGTTACATAGGAAAAGGTCACAGTCATGTGACTGGTCACGTGAGCCGGGAGGGCTTCTGTTCTGGAGTGTGCTGTGCATATGTGGCACCCACAGGAGTATGGTCGCCACAGTGGCATTGCCTTCCTCCAGGGAGGGTGATGTCAGGCTTGGAAGCAATGAAGGGTCTCTCTAGCAGTTAACCATAACATGCAACACAGTTCCCATTCCGGGCCAGCAGAGGGAGCTCTGAACCAGAATTGGGGGAGGAGTGCTCTCTGAGGGCCAGGAGGGGAAAGGAGAGTTAGTGTGAGGAGGCTGAAGTGTGTAGATGTGGAGAGAGAAGCTGGAGGACTGAGCGGAGTTGAGAGCTCGTTTCCAGCTGGAGCGCATGATCTGGAGCCTGGTCTCCACGGTTGTATGGATACTGAAGGTCCTGCAACAGAAAACAGAGGAATAGGAAGCTGTAAATGCTCTGTTCCCACCTAAGACTCGGAGGCACAGCAGCAACGGGTGAGCCAAGAGAAGAGATAGAAGGCTAGAGCTGTCTGCCATACGAGGTAGATCTGAGAGGGAACAAGAATGAGGAACTTCAGTGTAACACAGTACTGCATGTACCTCAAGTAAGCGCTAGGAAGGATTCCTGAGTTGTTTCCAGGCTAATCAGCTCTTGTGCCATCTGTAATCTGGACCCTGGACTGGATTAACGAAGTGAAGGTAAAGAAACTACATTCCGCTGTGTCCTTGCCTTCTTTCTACAACTTCTCCAGCACTGCTACATCTCTGTGCCAGACACTGCACCCTCTTCCCCAACACCGACCTACACTGCCCTGGGACTACAGCCCTGCCTGTGGAGTGCTACACCATCATTGCTGCACCACTCCATCTGTCACAGAGGATCTGTCTGCAGCGTCGGCTTAACATCTTCATTGCCGAATACCACAGGTGGCATCACGAAACATTCATTAATAAACTCTATTCCATCACTCAACATTCACCCTTTTACATGGGTGCCCAGGGCCACGGACCGGGTCACCGCTGCTGTGACACCTCCCTCTGAGAGAGACCGGCCCGGTACCGAGTACCCAACAGCCCTGGGAGGGCGACCCACATAGATGGAATTGTATGGCAATCGGTACACAGCCCCTTCTGAAATGACAGGTGGGCGTGGTGGCTAATTTGCAGTGCGGGAAAACTACAATGCCGCAGGTGGGAGTGTCAAAATCAGGACTGTCACGCTGGATCCAGGACGGTTGGGAGCCCTGCTGTGTTATTTCCAGTGTTAAAAAAAAAATTAAGAGGGGGTTGGGGGACAACTCTTTGTCTTTGGTGCTTGGGCCCCCAATCTTTTCTGACCCTAGCAACGCTCCTGTGTAATGCTAATAATGGCAGACCCGTCGGCCGATATAAGGCCCCTGAATATGGGGGCCACAGTGCGAGCACTGGCTTCAGGCCCCTCTGCCAACTGTTCATGTAATTTAACCTAAATGTATGATTTTACAATGTTAGCATTTGGGGCCCCACTTTAAACTTTTGCCTAGAGCCCCACTTTGTCTAAAACCGGCCCTGATTACAGGACTAAGTGTCTCATGCCTCTCGGTCAACTGCTCTGTGAGGCCCCACTCCCAGCACTGATTGGTAAATTTCTGCCTATGCACAGTGTACACAGAAACCTGTCAATCAGTGGTGTGGGTGGGGTTATACAGAGGTCAGAATTCAGAGCACTGCTAGATCTGCTTCAGAGAAAACAGTGATTGTATAAAAATAAAAACATGCAGACCAGCAAGTGATATATCACTGGAATCAGGATCTCAGTCCCTATATTATGCTGCTCTAGAATTAAATGTAGAAAAAACCCAGTGATAGATTCCCTTTAACATAAAAATATAGGCAATTTTCTGACAATACATTTCCTTTCAGATGTCTTTACCCCTGAAATGTTAATTGGCACAGACTTGTGTACCTTACACAACTTGTCCTGAACATTCTCAGGACTGTTCTTAACATTGAGCTTGTTCTGATTATTGAAAACAGATGCATTGTGCTGTTTCTCCAGCTCAGGGATCACTCCTCTCATTACTCTGTATGGATTAACTGAACTTTCTGTAGTACATCCATAAACCACGTATCCCCCTATCAAATCTCTTGTTGGTGTAAGTTAGACAACGTGTTCAAGGGTCAGGCTGGATGATGACATTGGAAGAGGTCTCTTACTTTACTTCTAAATTTATGTGACTTTCAGTTATATCAAATGTTTCTTCAAGCCTGCACCGCTAAAGCAAATTGCCCCAAACTACAACTTAAAGGGGGCCAAGCATTAATACTACTGACACTAGACTTTTGCTTTGCATCAAGAAAACTTGTGGGTATGATGAAGACTTTACTGATAAAAGCTGATTAGTAGAACTGACTTTTGAACATTTTCCTGAAATATTTCCTTTGGGGATGTGGTGGTGGTGGGTGGGAGTCTGAAACCGAATCCGTCACCAGTTTATACTTTTCTATTTAAAATTAGTATAAAACTGGGTAGCAGAGGTAGCAGTGCTGTATCACTGAAATTCAGTTGTTCTGTCAAAAATGGCGCAACATAAAACTGGTGACTGCTTTTTTTAAAGGGGTTGTCCACTACTCAGAGAACCCCTTCTCAATGCCAATATTTCCCCACATAGAATATTAACACCTTCTGCTCATCTTCAGTGCCAGCACCATTCTTGCAAGTTGAGTTTGCATTGTCATGTCACATGAGCCAATCAGTGGCCGCTAGTGGTCTGCTGTTACCCAGATGCCCCGGTATGTCTGATTCTCTTGTGCTCCATGATGGGCTTTGCAAGTAGCCCAGCATGCTCTCTTGTAATGAACTGTAAGAGGGTCATAGGGATGGTCATGTGCTTCTCCCTTGATTAGAAAAATGGTTACAACCTGTGAATACAAAAAGTGTTTATATTGCATAAAACATTATAGGCAACAAGGTGCACAGTTAATGTATTGCTATAATATGTGGATGACTCAATGTGTTCTGATAAATGTATTAGATATAGGGAATACACCAACCTGACTAACAAGGTAATACAAACAGATATAAAGGAAAATATCAATCATACAAATATACAAATATACTCACACAAATGACAGAGGTAAACACCAGGGAGTGGAGGATGGGGTAAACCCAAAGTAGGGAATGAAGGGCACACAACCAAAACCTAGCAACAGTCTCAGATAAAGCCACCAAACGCCTTTTCAAACAGCAACAACAATCTACCATCTCCTAATCAAGCACCATGAAGCTAGCTCTGGGAATAGGTGCTTGCCAGGGCCCAGAATACAAAGGAGAGGGGAGTGGCCAACAGTGAACAGCTGAGAGCTTTAATGCAGGAAAGCTTCCAAGGGTTCTCAACTTAGCAGATTAACCCCTGCACTGCTAAAATAACCTACACCATTCAATATGAAGGTGAAGTGATTCTAAACAGTTCAGGAGTAGGAGTAATGAGATGCTGTGGTATCCTGGCTCTTCTCTGTCGTAGTAAACCCGTGACAAACAGTTAATGTGTTCAGGAACAGCTGTAGTGTGGGAAGGGCAGGGCCAGTTAACAAGTGGAACAGGAACACTTCCTGCTTAGTGCAGTGGGAGTAAGAAAATTAGATGGAGAGAGAGCAGTAGTTGGAGGTCTGAGGGCACGAGGAGCATAGGCTGTTCAACAGCAAGACAAATCTGCCATAAATTCAGAGCATTATGGACGTTAAAACTGAAAGGTTTGTGCCGAACACTGTGTGTTTCAGCGTGATGAAAATGGACAGTTAAGTAAACTTCTTTATTATAGAATGAATTTCATGTGCCCTAATGTCTGTGCGTCGGTTCCTGAAGTTGAAGAACCAGAGACGGCAAAGGCCTGCAACCAAAACATGTGTTACGCACCACACACATAGCACAGGAGAATCCGCAAACTTTATTTCTAAGGGTGCCAGATGTGGTAACACATCAGCCCCTCGTCCATGACTACCCATCACTTTACAACTTGGCATAATCGGCAGATCAAGAGTCCTCGAGTATAGAGAGCAAAGGAACCCCTTAAAAAGCTAAGATGGCAATTGTCAAGGGACCTAAGATAGTGGACAAAGGTGCAAAAACCAGAGGAAGTTCCTCCCCTCATTGGCTTTTGTGGAGAAAGATGGCAAAAAGCCCATCCAGCCCAAGAGGTGGTCTGCCTGGAGAAGATGTTCCATCGTTAGAGGTCCCCGCCCCAGATGGTTGCGGCGGAAGAAGAAACCCCACCCGCTTCTATGAATGACTGGACAATGGGCAAGGACTCGCACAAAGCAGGCAGGTGAGCTGGAAGAAGCCCTACCCGGAAGAGGCAGAGCAACAGAACAGTAAACCACAAGCAGAGCTGGCAGGCACCATTGTTGGTCAGAGAGAGAAAGAGTGAGCAAGTAGAGATGGAGTATCACAAATTTCCTCTGGAGAGAGACTGCTGGTGGTATGGCCTAGCACACCGTGGGGAACCAGTAAGGTTCGAATAGAAGCAGCAGCTGGTGCAGCAGTCGGAGGAGATACAACCCAGAAGATTACAGGAGCCATAGGTCCCAAGTAATGAGCAAGACCCCTAGGCAAAAGTGGCCTTGTTGGTGTGGCTGAAGTCCTGTGGGAGGGCGGAACGCCTGAAGTCACTGGTGACGACATGGCCATTGAGTACCTCATAGCCCCCCAAAGAGATATCGGTCCAGGAAGCCGTGTGGCAGTAGGCGGCTGCTGGCCCTCAAGCAAAAGTCACCACTTGTAGTCCCCAAGACACAGTTCCCCAGCAGGTGGCAGCTGAGGACACACTTCAAGCAGAGGCCCAAATGGGAGCGATACCCAAGCGGCAGAGTCCAACACTCGCTGGAGAGAGAGTCCCAAGAGAGTGAGGAATTAACATTCAGTGACTCTTCTAAGGCCACATTTATTATCTGCCGAGGCCCGGGAGCGGCCACCTATGTCGGCCGTGAGTATAAGAAAATCCTTGTGTGAGTGCAATAGCTTTAAAGTAGTGGTTGGAATTTTGCAGTTGTGCTAGTTGCACAGAAATATGAGAGAGGGACTGTTTTGCATTCCTTAGGGCAAGAGGACAAGAATATACCAAAGGATACTGGAACTGAACAGTGGCCAAAGTTTTTATGTACAGTAAATTGTACCCCTCCAAGTTAGTTTAGCGTACCTTTGTGCACCCCCCTGCTGTATTATGGGACTAAGACCCTTAAGGGGTCAACCACCCTTTGTGACTTAAAAGGACTGTATGCAGCTGACCCATAGACTCTGTCCCAATGCCCCATGAACTATACTTTTATCTAACCTTGAATTTTTCCTCAGGGTCTGAAGGGCAGCACAACTCTCTTTTAAAGGGACCATACTCTATAAAAAGGAGGAAGGGGGAAAACTAGACAAGAGGACCTGGGGATCAAGTGGGTGAGGACTGTATGGACTGAGAATGCTCCTAGACTGTTAGAGCAGGTGTAAGTTGGCCAATGGGCCTGGCGTTTTTTTAAATGGACATGCTGTATCAGGGTACCTGGACCGGGGTCATGTGGACCCATGTTTAAAAGGAACTTGAACGCTTTGTATCTGGCCCTCAAAGCAGTGGGACCAAGCTCAGGGGGACCCATGCAGCAAAACGGCATGCCAGATTGAAGAGGACTGTGCCCATGTGTTTTTGAGTGATTATTTGTTGGGGCCAGTTTAAGAAAAGGACTCTGGCAAAGAGAGTGTTATGTTTTATGCATATACAGTATGAATGTATTTGGTGTCTTACAGGTTCCGGGACGACCATGTTTTAAGAGGAGGAATGTATGAGAGTGACCAGGACAGTCATGTGTTTCTCCCTGATCAATAAGTTCAGGAAGTAGACAGGTTTAAGATAGAAGCAATTAATGTGTTCAGGAGCAGCTCCAGTGTGGGAGTGACTGGGCCATTTAACAATAGGAACATTTCCTGGTTAATGCAGTGAGAGTAAGGCGTCTTTCACACTTCCGTTTTTTCTTGTGAGTTAAAATCCGCCAAAATGGCGGAAAGCGGATCAATTTGTAACTGATGCAAACGGATGCCACCGGACCGTTTTTTTTGACGGATCCGTTGAATGCAGAATTTTAAAGGAACCGCAGTCCGGGAAGGAGAGAGAGAGAGCGAGAGAGAGAGAGAGATTTTTTTTCCACCGCCAGAAAGGATTTCAGGGTTAAATCCCCGGCTGACTTCCTTTCTCCGGGCATGCGCACTGTAAAATGCGGATCCTACAGCCAAAAAAACGTTGCAGGGTCCGTCCAGGCATGCCGGCGGACGCAAACATTTTGGCGAATCCACAAAAAACCGGATCCAACGGATGGCCATCCGTCAAGATCCGCCGGTAATGCAATTCAATGGCGGATCCGTTTTTTTCAAAAACTGGCGGATTTTGACTGATGGTCAAAAACGGAAGTGTGAAAGAGGTATAAGTGATTAGATGGAGAGAGAGCAGTAGTTGAAGGTCTGAGGGCATGAGGAGCACGGGCTGTTCAGCAGCAAGAGAACATCAGCCATAAACTTGGAGCAGACATTCCTGAAATGTTCGGGGCCTATGGTCCATATGAAGCACTGAAAAGCATGCATCAATATCATCCTAGGAGAGGAAGTCTGACAGGGAATCGCATAAGGGAGATGGGACGGGACTCATGGAAGCTGCAGAGTCAGATGGGGTATCCCAGTGGCGAGAGATGTCAGAGATGAAAGGGATAGCTCAGGGCGAGCGAATAGCGGACATCAGAAAGTACTGTGCTATGGACTTTGAAAACGGAAAAGTTTGTGCCCAATAGTGCATGTTTCAATGTGATGAAAATGGACAGGTAAGTAAACTTTTCATTACAAAATTAATAGGATGACCCCCAATGTGTGTGCGGTGGTACATGAAGTTGAAGAACCAGAGACAGGTGAGGCCTACAACCAAACCGTGAGTGATACGCACCACACGCATAACAGAGAAGAATCTGGACACCGTTTATTTGCAGGATGCCAAGATGTGGGAACGCAGCAACCCTTCGCCCATGACTACTACCCTAAGCACCTTACAGAATTTCCCAGGCCTATTTAAGGCTCCTAAGACTCACACCTCTGTCTTGGTATCGCTCTAAGGCCACGTTCACACGTTCAGTATTTAGTCAGTTTTTACCTCAGTATTTGTAAGCTAAATTCAGGAATGTGTGACATGTTTCTTTTATACTTTTCCTCTGTTCCACTCCTGATTTTAACTTACAAATACTGAGGTAACAATCAAGGAAAAGTATAACAGATAACGTCACCACTTCTGCATTTGTCACCCACTCCTGATTTTTGCTTACAAATACTGATGTAAAATATTAACCAAATACTGAACGTGCTACTTGCTAGTAACTCTTAATTTGCTGTGCACAGTTCACATTCATCAGGATGTCTCCTGCTTTTATGTGGTTTCCAGTCCCTGAGTTTCTTCTCTGCTGTTTTCAATATCGCCACCTAGCGAGCACGGGCGCACCCAGAGGCTGAACAGTTCATTGCATCATCCAACCTACTTGTTTTGCATCTCTCTGCCCCTTATTGCTTTTTTGATAGCACTATAGGTAATTCCTTCCCGCATTGGGGATGTTTAGTTTTTTCTGCCCCTTTTTTCAAGAGAGCTAACTTTATTTTTCTATTGATATAACTGTATGAGGGCTAAAAGTTTATGGGTTTAGTTGTACTTCTGAATTACACCATCCATTTTATCATCTGATGTACTGGAAAATGTGAAAAAAATTCCAAGTGCGAAGTAATTGTGAAAAAAAAACCCCAAAAACAAATCCACAATTTTTTTGGTGTTTAGTTGTTATGCCATTCATTATAGGGTCAAAATGCCCCCTCAAAACAGTCGTCCAGGCCAGTATGATTACAAGTATAACAAATATGCATGGTTACTAAAAAGTGTGGAAATTTGAAGAAAAAAAATTGCTTGTGTTGTCAAGTTCTGAGTTAGTATCATTATCATTTCCTTGCTCCCTGAACTGATGTTTTTGATTGATACCATGTTGGGGTAAAGACAGTGTTTTGAACATCTCTTACTTAATTTTTTGCAGTCTTACAGTGGACAAAAAAAAAAATCAAGATTCTGGCATTTTCTAATTACACCAGTTACTGATCTGCTTAATTAATTTTTTATTTTGTTAGATCAGACTTTTATGGATACCACACATGTGCATTATATTTTTATGCTTTCCTGATCTAAATGCCCCACATTATTAATGTCCCCTTTCATTTAATAAAGATCTGGAGGCAGACTCTCGGTGAGATCTATGTCCAGCCCATAGATTTTAACAGCTCATTTACATTTTTAAAAAAAATATGCATCTTTGTGGAATAAAACATTGGATCGCAGATATCATGATATCATTTTACTCAATTTTCAACGACCTGCGCACCCGTATAGATGGCTTAGGAGGGTTGAGTCTACTGAGAGATTCCCTTTAAGTGTTAAATAAATACAAACATGGTCTATTACAGACCATTGGGTATTATTTTGTAGAAATATGGGATTCTTATTTTTTGAACACTTGCGTACTTATGACGTAGCGCATATCTGAATGACCATAACTTCATCTGTAGGGAATTGTAGCTGACAGGTAGGCAATTGCTTGCACTTATAGTTTGCTAGTCGTCGGAATTTGATAAATTATTTTGAACTATCTGATAGTGGATATAATATGATGTTTCTAGACAGAATATATTGTATGTCACATACATCACATTAATCATCCATAATAAAACACGTGGAACATGATAATAAACCACTGAACATCAGAAGAACTACTCTATTTATAGCAGAGCGCATTTTGCTTGCCCAAAATCAATTACAGAAATGACTTTTGCAGCATTTTTATCTTCAGCACATTTTTCAGTTAACAATCTATAACAAAAATGTTATTTCACTGGATTTTTTCATTTTAGATCTGATTTTTAGATCAGGAATAAGAAATATTAATCTTGTGTGCTATGGTACAGAATGGTGATCTGATACTTAGGTTCTCCTACTCATAAAATAACCATAGTTTTTTTTTTCCCAGGACTTTAAGGAAATAAACCAAGATGTTACGACGTAATGTTCTTAAGTGGGAGAAAATTATTCCACTGCCTAAAAACAAAACTAGAGCACACATCTAGGGGAACACTATGTTCATTGAAGGAATCCCATTAATGTGAGCTGTGCTGTACTTGGCATCATTTCCACTGCAGTGCTATATACAATTTGCTTATCCACTCTCAATAATGTTTTTTGTTGTTGTTGTTTTTTTTAAAAAAACCCAGAGTAGAGAAAATAAAATTTGGGCAGACACCTTGATTCTCTCTATTATTCATGTTGCTCTAAAATGTTGTATAGTGACTTTGCTTTTGATGGTGGCATGGTAATGATACTGAGGTTTTTTCTTTGAGTGTAGAGGAATTTGGTGTCACTTGGGGGTTTGAGAATGAGATTTTCCCCAAAATCCTTTGTCTCTGATCACTAGCTACATGGTGAGTGGAGGGGGGGCAGGCAGTAATTCTAGCCTTACATCGCTCTTCTCATTCCAGTCAGTGTTTTGATCTGGTGCAAAATTGGAATTTAGGGCTCTGGATGAGTCTTACAGCTCACGTTGAAGCAGCTTACAGTGTAAGTATACACCCCGATGCGGATACTTCTACTTTGTGTGGTCAGAGGCACTTTCATGGCGTCTCTGGAGCCGGTGATGAGACCTAGCAGTCATGTGACTGCATGCAAGCATGCTACAGTCATATGTAAAAGTTTGGGCACCCCTATTAATGTTAACCTTTTTTCTTTATAACAATTTTGGTTTTTGCAACAGCTATTTCAGTTTCATATATCTAATAACTGATGGACTCAGTTATATTTCTGGATTCAAATGAGGTTTATTGTACTAACAGAAAATGTGCAATCTGCATTTAAACAAAATTTGACCGGTGCAAAAGTATGGGCACCCTTATCATTTTCTTGATTTGAACACTCCTAACTACTTTTTACTGACTTTCTGAAGCACTAAATTGGTTTTGTAACCTCATTGAGCTTTGAACTTCATAGCCAAGTATATCAAATCATGAGAAAAGGTATTTAAAGTGGCCACTTGCAAGTAGATCTCCTATTTGATTCTCCTATGAAGAGTGGCATCATGGGCTCCTCAAAACAACTCTCAAATGATCTGAAAACAAAGATTATTCAACATAGCTTTTCAGGGGGAAGGATACAAAAAGTTGTCTCAGAGATTTAACCTGTCAGTTTCCACTGTGAGGAATATAGTAAGGAAATGGAAGAACACAGGTACAGTTCTTGTTAAGCCCAGAAGTGGCAGGCCAAGAAAAATATCAGAAAGGCAGAGAAGAAGAATGGTGAGAACAGTCAAGGACAATCCACAGACCACCTCCAAAGACCTGCAGCATCATCTTGCTGCAGATGGTGTCACTGTTAATCGGTCAACAATACAGCGCACTTTGCACAAGGAGAAGCTGTATGGGAGAGTGATGCGAAAGAAGCCGTTTCTGCAAGCACGCCACAAACAGTCGCTTGAGGTATGCAAAAGCACATTTGGACAAGCCAGTTACATTTTGGAAGAAGGTCCTGTGAACTGATGAAACAAAGATTGAGTTGTTTGGTCATACAAAAAGGCGTTATGCATGCGCTGTATTGTTGACCGATGCACAGTGACACCATCTGCAGCAAGATGATGCTGCAGGTCTTTGGAGGTGGTCTGTGGATTGTCCTTGACTGTTCTCACCATTCTTCTTCTCTGCCTTTCTGATATTTTTCTTGGCCTGCCACTTCTGGGCTTAACAAGAACTGTACCTGTGTTCTTCCATTTCCTTACTATGTTCCTCACAGTGGAAACTGACAGGTTAAATCTCTGAGACAACTTTTTGTATCCTTCCCCTGAAAAGCTATGTTGAATAATCTTTGTTTTCAGATCATTTGAGAGTTGTTTTGAGGAACCCATGATGCCACTCTTCATAGGAGAATCAAATAGGAGAACTACTTGCAAGTGGCCACTTTAAATACCTTTTCTCATGATTTGATACACCTGGCTATGAAGTTCAAAGCTCAATGAGGTTACAAAACCAATTTAGTGCTTCAGGAAGTCAGTAAAAAGTAGTTAGAAGTGTTCAAATCAAGAAAATGATAAGGGTGCCCATACTTTTGCACCAGTCAAATTTTGTTTAAATGCAGATTGCACATTTTCTGTTAGTACAATAAACCTCATTTGAATCCAGAAATATAACTGAGTCCATCAGTTATTAGACATATGAAACTGAAATACCTGTTGCAAAAACCAAAATTGTTATAAAGAAAAAAGGTTAACATTAATAGGGGTGCCCAAACTTTTACATATGACTGTATATGCATATTCCTTGCTACATTCTGACTAAACGTGCATGGCTTCACTCAATTACCATGCATTCAGCGGGGCCAGGAATATGCTTATCCCATACCTGCGAACACATGACTGCTCGGTCTCCCGCCAGCACCAAAGAATCCTCACAGAGAGAGCTGTATGTACACATTGTGGGTATTCACAAGTCTGCAGTTACTCTAGACTTTTGTGAAAAACCTGTACAAGCCCATTTTCTGTGGCTCTGATGAGCAGGGACTGGCTGGCACTTTCAGCCTGAGGTGCAATCACAAGGCAGTGGCCCTCGAATTGTGATGGCCCATCTCTGCCCTGCTTATCTCTGGCTGCTGCATGATATGGGAGGATATCCAAGCTTACTGCCTACATAGATACTGTAACAGAAGCAAGCTGACTACATAGACACGATAACGGAACCAAGATTGCTATGTAGACAAGGAAACTGACTGGAGCTTACTATAGAGATATGGGAGCAGAACTGAGCTTACTACAGAGATATGGGAGCAGAACTGAGCTTACCACAGAGATATAGGAGCAAAACTGAGCTTACTACAGAGACATGGGAGCAGAACCGAGCTTACTACAGTGATAAATGAACAGAACAGAGCTTACTACAGAGATAAGGGAGCAGAACCGAGCTTACTACAGAGATATGGGAGCAGAACCGAGATTACTTGAGAGATATATGAGCTGAACAGAGCTTACTACAGAAATATGGGAGCAGGACAGAGCTTACTACAGAGATATGGGAGCAGAACCGAGCTTACTACAGAAATATGGGAGCAGAACTGAGCTTACTACAGAGATATGGGAGCAGAATCAAGCTTACTACAGAAATATGGGAGCAGAACCGAACTTACTACAGTGAAAAAGGAGCAGAACAGCGCTTACTACAGAGATAAGGGAGCAGAACCAAGCTTACTACAGAGATAAGAGAGCAAAACCGAGCTTACTACAGAAATAAGGGAGCAGAACCGAGGTTACTACAGACATAAGAGAACAGGACAGAGCTTAGTACAGAAATAAGGGAGCAGAACCGAGCTTACTACAGAGATATGGGAGCAGAACCGAGCTTACTAGAGATATGGGAGCAGAACAGAGATTACTACAGAGATATCGGAGAAGAACCAAACTTTAAAATATGCAAAAAAGTTTTAGTGTCTGCTCACCTCCTCCTGGAGCACACAGATGCTGCTGTGCCGCAAATTTTCAGAACTTAATAAAAATAAGTCCAGCGCTGGACTTATTTTTTCAAAGAACCGAGCTTAGTACCGAAATATAGGAACTGAAAAGAGCTTACTACAGAAATATGAGAGCACAGCAGAACTTACTACAGAGAAAAGGGAGCTGAACTGAGTTTACTAGAGAGATATGGCAACAGAACAGAGCTTACTAGAGAGATATGGGAGCAGAACCAAGCTTACTACAGAGGTATCACACCAGAACCAAGCTTACTACAGGGATAAAGGAGCAGGACCAAGCTTACTAAAGAGACATAAGACCAGAACCGAGCTTACCACAGTGATATTAGACCAGAACTGAGATTGCCACAGAAATAATGGAGCAGAACCAAGCTTACTGCAGAGATTAGTGAGCAGAACCGAGCTTACTAGAGAGATATGGAAGCAAAACCACTCTTACTACAAAGATATGGGAGCAGAACCGAGCTTAGTACAGAAATATAGGCACTGAAAGAGGCTTACTACAGAGATATGAGAGCAAAACTAAGCTTACTACAAAGACATGGGAGCAGAACAGAGCTTACTACAGAGTTAAGGGAACAGGACTGAGCTTACTACAGAGATATGGGTGCAGAACCGAGCTTACTACAGTGATATGGGAGCAGAACCGAGATTACTACAGAGATATGGTAGCAGAACCGAGCTTACTAGAGATATTGGAGCAGAACAGAGCTTACTACAGAAATATATGCACTGAAAGAGGCTTACTACAGAGATATGGAGCAAAGCTAAGATTACTACAGAGACATGGGAGCAGAACAGAGCTGACTACAGAGTTAAGGGAACAGAATCAAGCTTACTACAAAGATATGGGTGCAGAACCGAGCTTACTACAGAGATATGGGAGCAGAACCGAGCTTACTTGAGAGCTATAGGAGCTAAACCGAGCTTACTACAGAGATATGGGAGCAGAACTGAGCTCGCTACAGATATATGGAGCAGAACCAAGCTTACTACAGATGGGAGCAAAACCGAACTTATTACAGAAATAAGGGAGCAGAACCAAGCTTATTGCAGAGATAAAGGAGCAGAACCGATGTTACTACAGAAATATGGGAGCAGAACTGAGCTTACTAGAGATATATGGGAGCAGAACGGAGCTTAGTACAGAAATATAGGCACTGAAAGAAGCTTACTACAAATATATCTGAGCAGAACTGAGCTTACTACAGAGATACGGAGCAGAACCAAGCTTACTACAGAGATATGGGAGAAGAACAGAGCTTACTCCAGAGATATGGGAGCAGAACAGAGCTTACTACAGAGATAAGAGAGCTGAACCAAGTTTACTAGAGTGATAAGGAAGAACTGAGCTTACTAGAGAGATATGGGAGCAGAGCAGAGCTTACTAAAGAGATATGGGAGCAGAACCAAGCTTACTGAAGAGACATAAGACCAGAACCGAGCTTACCACAGAGAGATCAGACCAGAACTGAGATTACTACAGAAATAAGGGAGTAGAACCAAGCTTACTGCAGAGATAAGGGAGCAGAACTGAGATTACTAGAGAGATATGGAAGCAAAATCGAGCTTAGTAAAGAAACATAGGCACTGAAAGAGGCTTACTACAGAGATATGGGAGCAGAACCAAGCTTACTACAGAGACATAGGAGCAGAACAGAGCTTACTACACAGATAAGGGAGCTAAACCGAGTTTACTAGAGAGATAAAGAAGCAGAAAAGAGCATACTAGAGAGATATGGGTGCAGAATTGAGCTTACTACAGATATATGGGAGCAGAAATGAGCTTGTTACAGAGATATGGGAACAGAACTGAGCTTGTTACAGAGATATGGAGCAGAACTGAGCTTATTACAGAGATATGAGGGCAGAACCGAGCTTACTACATAGATATGGGAGCAGAACAGAGCTTACTACAAAGATATGGGAGCAGAACCGAGCTTACTACAGAGATAAGGGAGCAGAACCGGGCTTACTACATAGATATGGGAACAGAACCGAGCTTACTACTGAGATATGGGTGCAGAACCAAGCTTAGTACAGAGATATGGGAGCAGAATTGAGTTTGTTACAGAGATATTGGAGCAGAACTGAGCTTGTTACAGAGATATGGAGCAGAACTGAGCTTACTACAGAGATATGAGGGCAGAACTGAGCTTACTACATAGATATGGGAGCAGAACCGAGCTTACTACAAAGATATGTGTGGCGCCCCCAGGAGTATGGTCACCACAGTGGCATTACCTTCCTCCTAGGGAGTGTGATGTCATGCTTGGAAGCAATGAAGGGTCTCTCTATCAGTTAAATACAACACACAGCACAGTTCTCACTCCAGGCCGGCAGAGGGAGCTCTGAAACAAAACTGGGGGGGAACAGCTGCTTTCTGGGGGCCAGGAAGGGGAAGTTTAGTTCAGTTTAGAGTTGAGCGACTTTTGTTTTTTTAGGGTCGCGCTTCGTTTCGTGAAACCCGACTTTTCCAAAAGTCCGGTCGAGCAAGATCGTCCAATTATAGGGAAAAGTCGGGGTCGTCCCGAAACACGAAACCCAATGTAAGTCAATGGGGAATAAAAGTCGGCAGTGAGAGGAGGACAGGAAACACACCTACAGTGCCCATTTGAATGCCAAAAGCATCAATTCTTCTTTCTTAAGCTTGTCAACCTTAATTAACTTCATAATACAAGTTACGCATTGAAAAATGGGGGTTATTTGGCTACAAACTGTGGGGGGGGAGGGCTGGCTCCAGGTTTTCATGTGCCCTGGGCGAAAGAGCGCCCCTTTAACACATACCACAACTCATCATGCTCCGATACGGCAGAGAAATAGCGGTATAGTACAATGAAAAATACCTCACTTTTTACATCTCATGACGAGGCCCATCTATTTCTCCATACAGAATCATTGGTCCCATATAATGTTTGAAACAGTATATGATGAGCTCCACATAATGCTACAGTATATGTTGGTCCCCATGGATGAAGCTCCACTGTCTTATGGGCCCAAATAATGCTCCAAACATAATGGGCCCCATTTCTAATGATCTAGTGTATAATGGGCCCTGTAAATGCTGCTCCAGTGTCTGATGTCCACCTTTGGAATGTTCCAGTGTATGGTGGGCCCCATCTATCATTCTCCAGAGTATAGTGCTCCCCAAAAATTGCTGTCCCAACATTGAAAACAATCAAATAAGTCTCCTCGCTAGGGAATCCCTGTACTTGTCTGGACAGGTGCTGTAGCTTGCTTAACAGCTCGCCAGCCGTTCTCACACCCAGTATGGATTACACGTGATTGCACAAAGGTGAGAAAGGGTACCGTATCCCCAGATAACATGTATGGATAGCGTACACATTCAAAATATATGTCTCAGGAGGCAGGCTCAGACGGTGTTAGGCCCAGTATGGATTGCACGTGATTGCACAAAGGTTAGAAAGGGTACCGTATCCCCGGATAAAATGTATGGATAGCGTACACATTCAAAATATATGTCTATACAGCATGAGGCAGGCTCAGACGGTGTTAGGCCCAGTATGGATTGCACGTGATTGCACAAAGGTTAGAAAGGGTACCGTATCCCCGGATAACATGTATGGATAGCGTACACATTCAAAATATATGTCTATACAGCATGAGGCAGGCTCAGACGGTGTTAGGCCCAGTATGGATTGCACGTGATTGCACAAAGGTTAGAAAGGGTACCGTATCCCTGGATAACATGTATGGATAGCGTACACATTCAAAATATATGTCTATACAGCATGAGGCAGGCTCAGACGGTGTTAGGCCCAGTATGGATTGCACGTGATTGCACAAAGGTTAGAAAGGGTACCGTATCCCTGGATAACATGTATGGATAGCGTACACATTCAAAATATATGTCTCAGGAGGCAGGCTCAGACGGTGTTAGGCCCAGTATGGATTGCACGTGATTGCACAAAGGTTAGAAAGGGTACCGTATCCCCGGATAACATGTATGGATAGCGTACACATTCAAAATATATGTCTATACAGCATGAGTCAGGCTCAGACGGTGTTAGGCCCAGTATGGATTGCACGTGATTGCACAAAGGTTAGAAAGGGTACCGTATCCCTGGATAACATGTATGGATAGCGTACACATTCAAAATATATGTCTATACAGCATGAGGCAGGCTCAGATGGTGTTAGGCCCAGTATGGATTGCACGTGATTGCACAAAGGTTAGAAAGGGTACCGTATCCCTGGATAACATGTATGGATAGCGTACACATTCAAAATATATGTCTCAGGAGGCAGGCTCTGACGGTGTTAGGCCCAGTATAGATCGCACGTGATTGCACAAAGGTTAGAAAGGGTACCGTATCCATGGATAACAAGTATGGATAGCGTACACATTCAAAATATATGTCTCAGGAGGCAGGCTCAGATGGTGTTAGGCCCAGTATGGATTGCACGTGATTGCACAAAGGTTAGAAAGGGTACCGTATCCCTGGATAACATGTATGGATAGCGTACACATTCAAAATATACGTCTCAGGAGGCAGGCTCAGACGGTGTTAGGCCCAGTATGGATTGCACGTGATTGCACAAAGGTTAGAAAGGGTACCGTATCCCTGGATAACATGTATGGATAGCGTACACATTCAAAATATATGTCTATACAGCATGAGGCAGGCTCAGACGGTGTTAGGCCCAGTATGGATTGCACGTGATTGCACAAAGGTTAGAAAGGGTACCGTATCCCTGGATAACATGTATGGATAGGGTACACATTCAAAATATATGTCTATACAGCATGAGGCAGGCTCAGACGGTGTTAGGCCCAGTATGGATTGCACGTGATTGCACAAAGGTTAGAAAGGGTACCGTATCCCTGGATAACATGTATGGATAGCATACACATTCAAAATATATGTCTCAGGAGGCAGGCTCAGACGGTGTTAGGCCCAGTATGGATCGCACGTGATTGCACAAAGGTTAGAAAGGGTACCGTATCCCTGGATAACAAGTATGGATAGCGTACACATTCAAAATATATGTCTCAGGAGGCAGGCTCAGACGGTGTTAGGCCCAGTATGGATTGCACGTGATTGCACAAAGGTTAGAAAGGGTACCGTATCCCTGGATAACATGTATGGATAGCGTACACATTCAAAATATATGTCTATACAGCATGAGGCAGGCTCAGACGGTGTTAGGCCCAGTATGGATTGCACGTGATTGCACAAAGGTTAGAAAGGGTACCGTATCCCTGGATAACATGTATGGATAGCGTACACATTCAAAATATATGTCTCAGGAGGCAGGCTCAGACGGTGTCAGGCACAGTATGGATTTGACGGCCCAGATTACACAGCGGAGGAGCAGGGAGAGGTAAAGATTGCAAATGCTGGGACCCTGCCCAAGCAAGGGGGGCCCACTCGTGAGCATCGGTACTGGCACTGGGCCCCTCATAGTACAGCGGTGTGTCTGACGGCGGGTGTGCACCACCACCGTCAGAGACACTTGATTGCACTATGAGGGACCCTGTGCCAGTGCCCGCGCCCAAGAGTCGGCCTACCCACCTCTCCAGGGCAACGGCACTCGCACGGTGTCGTGCGGTAGGTGGTGACCCCGGCCATGGGGGGGGAGGCAGCACAGTTAGGGAGTTTTAGAAAGTGGCATATGTTGATGTTGGACATTCAGCTGATGCAAAAGGCGAAATAGGTGAAGTACCAGGAAGAGGTGGACCAAAGCAAGCCATTTTTCTGTCACCCTATGTGTCATCAGGGGAAGGTGGGACAAAATCCTTGGAAACCCATGCGTGGTTCATTTTAATGAAGGTTAGATCATCCACATTTTGGGTTGACAGACGGGTCCTTTTTTCTGTCAGGATTGATCCAGCTGCACTGAAGACTCTTTCCGATAGCACACTTGCAGCTGGGCAAGCGAGCTCCTGTAAGGCATATTGTGCCAATTCAGGCCAGGTGTCCAGTTTAGCGGCCCAATAGTCAAAGGGGAATGACCTGTGTGGGAGAATCATAGAATCATAGAATCATAGAATCATAGAATCGTAGAGTTGGAAGGGACCTCCTGGGCCATCTGGTCCAACCCCCTGCTCAAAGCAGGATTCGCTAAATCATCCCAGTCAGATGTCTGTCCAGCCTCTGTTTGAAGACTTCCATTGAAGGAGAACTCACCACTTCTCGTGGCAGCCTGTTCCACTCATTGATCACTCTAACTGTCAAAAAGTTTTTTCTAATATCTAATCTGTGTCTCTTCCCATTCAGTTTCATCCCATTGCTTCTAGTCTTTCCTTGTGCAAATGAGAATAAAGTTGATCCTTCTACAATGTGACAGCCCTTTAGATATTTGTAGACAGCTATTAAGTCTCCTCTCAGTCTTCTCTTTTGCAAACTAAACATTCCCAAATCCTGCAACCTTTCCTCATAAGACAGGGTTTGCAGACCGGTCACCATTCTGGTCGCTCTTTTCTGAACTTGCTCCAGTTTGTTGATGTCTTTTTTAAAATGTGGTGCCCAAAACTGGACACAATATTCCAGATGAGGTCTGACCAAAGAGGAGTAGAGGGAAATAATGACTTCACGTGATCTAGACTGTATGCTTCTGTTAATACATCCTAGAATTGCATTTGCCTTTTTTGCTGCTGCATCACACTGTTGACTCATATTCAGTCTGTGATCTATTAGTATACCCAAGTCTTTTTCACATGTGCTGTCACTTAGCCCTATTCCTCCCATTCTATATATACTTTTTTCATTTTTATTGCCCAGATGTAGTACTTTGCATTTCTCCCTGTTAAAAACCATTCTGTTAGTTGCTGCCCACTTCTCCAGTTTATTTAAATCTTTTTGAATCATCTCTCTCTCCTCTCTAGTATTAGCTATCCCTCCTAGCTTTGTGTCATCAGCAAATTTAATCAGTTTACCCTCAATTCCTTCATCTAAATCGTTGATAAAGATGTTGAACAATACAGGGCCCAGGACAGAGCCCTGTGGTACCCCACTTGAGACATTCTTCCAAGTGGATGTGCAGCCATTTACGACCACTCTTTGGGTCCGATCACTAAGCCAGTTATGAATCCACCTAACAGTTGCCTTGTCCATTCCATACTTAGTCATTTTTTCAATAAGGATTGTATGAGAGACTTTGTCAAATGCTTTGCTGAAGTCAAGATATACTATATCTACAGCATTTCCTTGATCCACCCAATCAGTGATACCGTCATAGAAGGAAATTAAGTTAGTCTGACATGACTTATCAGTTACAAACCCATGCTGACTCTGTTTAATCACTTCATTCTTATCCAGGTATTGACATACATGTTGTTTAATAATTTGTTCAAAGATCTTTCCTGGTATAGAAGTCAGACTCACCGGCCTATAGTTGCCTGGGTCCACCTTCTTCCCCTTTTTGAAGATAGGAACATTTGCTCTTCTCCAGTCTTCTGGCACTTCTCCTGTTCTCCAAGAATTTTCAAAGATTATGGAGAGGGGTTCAAAAATTTCTTCTGCTATCTCCTTCAGTACTCTGGGGTGTAATTCATCTGGACCTGGAGACTTGAATTCATTTAGGTTGGCTAAGTGTTTCCTCACTATCTTTCTGTTTATAGATATCCTGGATTCTTCTATTCCCTTAATAGGACAGTGAATAACAGTTGATGTTACATTTCCTTTCTGAGAGAAAACAGATGCAAAATAGGAATTTAAAAGTTCAGCCTTCTCAACATCCTGTCTTACCACTTCATCATTTTCATCCTGTAAAAATCCTATAGCATCTTTGACTTTTCTTTTACTTTTGACATATCCCCAAAATCCTTTATTATTGCTTTTGACATCTCTTGCAAGCCTCAATTCATTTTCAGCTTTTGTGCCCTGCAGGTTCTGCAGACAGCATTATATTCTTCTTTAGATATGCCTCCCTCTTTCCATTTTATAAACATTTTTTTCTTCCTTTTTAGCATGTGCTTAAGTTCTGTGTTCATCCATCCTGGTTTCCTTAAATGCTTCCTATTCTTCCCTCTTTTTGGAATTGTTAACAACTGTGCTTTGAGAATTTCATTTTTCAAGATTTCCCATCCTTCCTGGACATTTTTGTCTTTAAGGATATCCAGCCATTGGATCCCTCCAATTCTCTTTCTGAATCCCTTAAAATCTGCCTTTCTGAAATCTAACCTTGACGTCTGAGTCTTCACAGGTCTTCCGCCTCTAATTATCCAAAATTCTAAAATAGCATGGTCGCTACCTCCTAGGGTCTCTGGGGTGTAATTCATCTGGACCTGGAGACTTGAATTCATTTAGGTTAGCTAAGTGTTTCCTCACTATCTTTCTGTTTATAGATATCCTGGATTCTTCTATTCCCTTAATAGGACAGTGAATAACAGTTGATGTTGCATTTCGATATGGGAGGAAAAGTAGTTTGTAACCATAGTTGACAACTGCTGTCTCCTGTCACTTTCCATCGATGCAGTATTACCAGTTGTGTGAGCGGTATTTGAAAAATCAGTCCACAACATTGTCATGAAACCCCTGTCTCCAACGCCACTTCTGCTGTGTGCACCACGAACACCTCTGCCAAGCTGCCCCCGGCCCGTACGGCTCGTGTGAGAACCATCACCGCTGCTGTGTGCTGGGAATGCCTCAAGCAACCGATTTACCAGAGTTGCTTGTTTATTAGCCAATATTAGGTCAAGGTTCTCCTGTGGCATGATGTTTTGTAATTTGCCTTTATAGCGTGGATCCAGGATGCTGGCCAACCAGTAGTCGTCATCGTTCATCATTTTGGCAGTGCGGGGGTCCCTTTTTAGGATCCGCAAGGCATAATCTGACATGTGGGCCAATGTTCCCGGTGTCAATGATGCACTGCGAGTGCTGGGTGGAGGAGCACTTTCTGGCAAATCCACATCCCTCCAGTCACGCACAAACCTTGTACCAGACCTTGCCACGCCAACATTTTCACTTGCCCCACGAGATGCATCCTCCTCCCCTAAGTAATCATCCCCATCATCCTTCTCCTCCTCCTCTTCTTCCTCCACCTCGTCCAGGAGAGGTCCCTGAGCAGACAATGGCTGAATGTCATCAAGGATTCCCTCCTCCTCTTCCTCCTCATCAACATTGGCTGCAAACGCCTGCTCCTTAAGGTGCGTCAAAGTTTGCATGAGCAGACGCATAAGTGGGATGCTCATGCTTAGGATGGCGTCGTCTGCGCTTACCAGCCGTGTGCATTCCTCAAAACACTGAAGGACTTTACAAAGGTCTTTCAGCTTCGACCACTGCACACCTGTCAACTCCATGTCTGCTCTCAAAGTGCCTGGCCGTGTATCCTCCCACAAATGCATTATGGCCTGCCTCTGCTCGCACAGCCGCTCCACCATGTGCAGGGTGGAGTTCCACCTTGTTGCAATGTCGATAATGAGGTGGTGGTTGGGAAGGTGGAGCAATCGCTGCAGCTTCTGCATACGAACGGAGTGTACAGGCGACCGGCGGATGTGCGCGCACAGTCTTCGCACCTTCTGGAGCAGGGCTGTTAACTCCGGATAATTTTTGAGGAAGCACTGCACCACCAGGTTCAAGGTGAGAGCCAAGCAAGGTATGTGGCTGAGTTTTGAAAGGGCTATGGCTGCCACAAAATTACGGCCGTTATCACTTACTACCTTGCCTGCCTCAAGATGTACACTGCCCAGCCATGACTCAGTTTGTCGCTTCAAGTACTCGGCCAGCACCTCGGCGGTGTGTCTGTCGCCCAAACACATCATCTGCAACACAGCCTGCTGACGCTTTCCACTAGCTGCTCGATAGGGGGACACATCGTGTGCAACAGTGGCAGCTGCAGATGGAGTGCTCGTACGACTGCGCTCTGTAGACGAGCTTTCGCTTCTGAAGGAGGTGGAGGAGGAGGAGGGTCGAACGCCTACAGCCAACTGTTTCCTATACCGTGGGCTAGGCAGCACTGTCCCACCACCGCTGTCCCCTGTGGACCCTGCATCCACCACATTAACCCAGTGCGCAGTGATGGACACGTAACGGTCCTGGCCATGCCGACTGGACCATGCATCAGTTGTGAGGTGCACCTTTCCGCTCACTGACTGCTTGAGTGCATGGACAATGCGGTCTTTCACATGATGGTGGAGGGCTGGGATGGCTTTGCGAGAGAAGAAGTGGCGACTGGGTAGGTCATAGCGTGGTACTGCATAGGCCATGAGTTCGCGGAAAGCTGTGCTTTCCACCAACCGAAAGGGCATCATCTCAAACGAGATTAGTTTGGCAATGTGGGCGTTCAAACCCAGTGTACGCGGATGAGAGACTGAGTACTTTCTTGACCTACTCATAGTGTCTGGGAGGGTGAGCTGGACTTGAGAGCTGCATATGGTGGAAGTAGCGGTGGACAGGGCGGACTGAGAGAGGGTTGATGATGGTGATGGAGTTGGTGTTCTTTCTGATGGCCTAGAATCAGTCTTTCGTTGATATAACAGTGGGATTCCCTGACTGCTGTGGCCTTGCAACGACACCTCAACATTTGCTGCTGTGCTAACCGGTGGGCTTACAGTGGGGGAAACAATGTAGCGTTGCTGACTACCTTCGTTGTGATCAGTTGCACATGTGGCACTTGAGGTTTGGTGTTGTGTCCACGCTTGCAAGTGCATGCTGGTTAAATGTCTAAGCATGCAACTGGTATTCAAATTTTTCAGATTTTTCCCTCGGCTAAAGGTCTTTGCGCACTTCTTACAGATAACCTTGGCCTGATCATGAGGATTTTGTTCAAAAAAGTGCCACACTGCTCTCTTCCTACTTTGGCAGACATTTTGCGGCCTAGCACGCTGTGATCTTTTGACCCTCTGGACAAGCTGTCCAGCAACTCTTTTGATGTTTGGAACCTGTCTTTGGAGTGCTCTGGGCCTGCCAGATAACAGCTGTTGCGATGTCGATGTCTGCTGTGGATGCTCCTCATCTGAGCTATTGGAAGCAGCACCCTCTTCCCCCAATGGATGCCAATCTGGGTCAACAACTGGGTCATCCATCACCTCCTCTTCTATGTCATGTGCACCTTCCTCTGTGTCACCGTGTATGGTGGTATAGTGTGCGGGAAGGGGCACCTGAGTCTCATCAGGGTCAGAATCTGGCTCTGTACACTGCGAGGACAATGTAGTGCTCTGAGTGAATGTACCAGCAGAATCATCCATCAGCGGCTGTGCATCAGTGCACTCCATGTCAGATTCATCTTGGCCTGGGTAATTCACCATTTCACTTGATAATCCAGGCATGGTATGTGAAAACAGCTCCATGGAGTAATCAGTAGTATGGCCTGCGTCATCCTTCAATCTTGGTTGGGGTGAAGGACACAAGGAAAGGTGTGGTTCATGAACATGAGCCTCCAATGACGACTCAGTGCTTTTACTTTTTACAACTGAAGAAGAGGAGGAGATAGAGCTGGAGGCTGAGTCAGCAATGTAAGACAAAACTTTTTCCTGATGCTCTGGCTTTAAAAGCGGTTTGCCAACTCCTAGAAAACTAAGCGTTCGAGGCCTTATGTAGCCAGACGATGACGCAGGCTCAACACCTCCTGCATTCGGTCCTATTTTGCTCTTGCCACTACCATCAGATCCACCACCAACACCATCATTACCAGCTGCCAACCCCCGCCCAATTCCACGGCCTCTTCCACCAGCCTTCCTCATTTTTGGTAGAAATGTAGACAAAATCCAACAAACTATATAGTATGTAAAACAAGGTGTCTATAGGACAGGGGAGATTTTGAATCTCTGCACACACTTTTGGACACTGGACACTTTTGGATTGTGTGAGGCCCACTGATATCTGAGCGCTATGTGACAGGCTCGATGGCACAGCTGTGACCTAAGTGACTAGAGAATAAGTGAGATTTTGAATCTCTGCACACACTTTTGGACACTGGACACTTTTGGATTGTGTGAGGCCCAATGAATATCTGAGCGCTATGTGACAAGCTTGATGGCACAGCTGTGACCTAAGTGACTAGAGGATAAGTGAGAGTTTGAATCTCTGCACACACTTTTGGACACTGGACACTTTTGGATTGTTTGAGGCCCAATGAATATCTGAGCGCTATGTGACAAGCTCGATGGCACAGCTGTGACCTAAGTGACTAGAGGATAAGTGAGAGTTTGAATCTCTGCACACACTTTTGGACACTGGACACTTTTGGATTGTGTGAGGCCCAATGAATATCTGAGCGCTATGTGACAAGCTCGATGGCACAGCTGTGACCTAAGTGACTAGAGAATAAGTGAGATTTTGAATCTCTGCACACACTTTTGGACACTGGACACTTTTGGATTGTGTGAGGCCCAATGAATATCTGAGCGCTATGTGACAAGCTCGATGGCACAGCTGTGACCTAAGTGACTAGAGGATAAGTGAGAGTTTGAATCTCTGCACACACTTTTGGACACTGGACACTTTTGGATTGTGTGAGGCCCAATGAATATCTGAGCGCTATGTGACAAGCTCGATGGCACAGCTGTGACCTAAGTGACTAGAGGATAAGTGAGAGTTTGAATCTCTGCACACACTTTTGGACACTGGACACTTTTGGATTGTGTGAGGCCCAATGAATATCTGAGCGCTATGTGACAAGCTCGATGGCACAGCTGTGACCTAAGTGACTAGAGGATAAGTGAGAGTTTGAATCTCTGCACACACTTTTGGACACTGGACACTTTTGGATTGTGTGAGGCCCAATGAATATCTGAGCGCTATGTGACAAGCTCGATGGCACAGCTGTGACCTAAGTGACTAGAGAATAAGTGAGATTTTGAATCTCTGCACACACTTTTGGACACTGGACACTTTTGGATTGTGTGAGGCCCAATGAATATCTGAGTGCTATGTGACAGGCTCGATGGCACAGCTGTGACCTAAGTGACTAGAGAATAAGTGAGATTTTGAATCTCTGCACACACTTTTGGACACTGGACACTTTTGGATTGTGTGAGGCCCAATGAATATCTGAGCGCTATGTGACAAGCTCGATGGCACAGCTGTGACCTAAGTGACTAGAGGATAAGTGAGAGTTTGAATCTCTGCACACACTTTTGGACACTGGACACTTTTGGATTGTGTGAGGCCCAATGAATATCTGAGCGCTATGTGACAAGCTCGATGGCACAGCTGTGACCTAAGTGACTAGAGAATAAGTGAGATTTTGAATCTCTGCACACACTTTTGGACACTGGACACTTTTGGATTGTGTGAGGCCCAATGAATATCTGAGCGCTTTGTGACAAGCTCGATGGCACAGCTGTGACCTAAGTGACTAGAGGATAAGTGAGAGTTTGAATCTCTGCACACACTTTTGGACACTGGACACTTTTGGATTGTGTGAGGCCCAATGAATATCTGAGCGCTATGTGACAAGCTCGATGGCACAGCTGTGACCTAAGTGACTAGAGGATAAGTGAGAGTTTGAATCTCTGCACACACTTTTGGACACTGGACACTTTTGGATTGTGTGAGGCCCAATGAATATCTGAGCGCTATGTGACAAGCTCGATGGCACAGCTGTGACCTAAGTGACTAGAGAATAAGTGAGATTTTGAATCTCTGCACACACTTTTGGACACTGGACACTTTTGGATTGTGTGAGGCCCAATGAATATCTGAGTGCTATGTGACAGGCTCGATGGCACAGCTGTGACCTAAGTGACTAGAGAATAAGTGAGATTTTGAATCTCTGCACACACTTTTGGACACTGGACACTTTTGGATTGTGTGAGGCCCAATGAATATCTGAGCGCTATGTGACAAGCTCGATGGCACAGCTGTGACCTAAGTGACTAGAGGATAAGTGAGAGTTTGAATCTCTGCACACACTTTTGGACACTGGACACTTTTGGATTGTGTGAGGCCCAATGAATATCTGAGCGCTATGTGACAAGCTCGATGGCACAGCTGTGACCTAAGTGACTAGAGGATAAGGGAGATTGGATTGCTTTTAAAAAAGCAGTTTGCGTAGCAGTGGGTAAACAGCAATGCCAGCCTGTCAGGAAGCCTTAAAAGGCAGCCCAACAACCAACACCACTGATACACCACTATATAGCCTCCCCTTGCACTGCACACAGTGACTGGTGTGTTGTGCAGGCCAAATTGCTATCAGCAGCTGAAGCAGTTTTTTTTTCTTCTCAGCAGGACAAAAAAAAAAAATTGGGATTGCTTTTAAAAAAGCAGTTTGTGGCCCAATGAATATCTGAGCGCTATGTGACAGGCTCGATGGCACAGCTGTGACCAAAGTGACTAGAGGATAAGGGAGATTGGATTGCTTTTAAAAAAGCAGTTTGCGGAGCAGTGGGTAAACAGCAATGCCAGCCTGTCAGGAAGCCTTAGAAGGCAGCCCAACAACCAACACCACTGATACACCACTATATAGCCTCCCCTTGCACTGCACACACAGTGACTGGTGTGTTGTGCAGGCCAAATTGCTAGCAGCAGAAGCAGTTTTTTGGTCTTCTTCCCTGCCTAACGCTCTCCCTACAGAATCAGCAGCAACCTCTCCCTATACTGAGATCGGCAGAAGTAAGATGGCGGTCGGCGTGCACGCCCTTTTATACCCCCTGTGACGCCCACCAAAGAAAGCCAATCACTTGCATGCCCTTCTGAAAGATGGTGGTGACCCGTGCCTATGTCATCACGTTGCCCACAGTGTCCGTGGATCCTGATTGGCTGAAAAAGAGCGCAAAACAAACTTTTGAAACGCGACTTTGGCGCGTAAGTCGCCGACCTCGTGGCCGACCTCATCCTAGGGTCGGGTTTCGTTTCATGAAACCCGACTTTGCCAAAAGTCGGCGACTTTTGAATTTTTTCGACCCGTTTCGCTCAACTCTAGTTCAGTTCATGTGAGGAAGGAAACGTGTGTGGACGTGAGGAGAAGAGCTGGAAGATTGAGCGGAGTTCAGGCTCACTTCTAGCTGTAGCGCATGATCTGGAGTACGGTCTCCAAGGTTGTACGGATACTGATGTTCCTGCAGCATAAACCAGAGGAATAGGAAGCTGTAAATGCTCTGTTCCCACATAAGAGTCGGAGGCACAACAGCAACATGTGAGCCAGAAGAAGAAGGCTACAGCTGTCTGCCATACGCGAGGGAGTTCTAAAAGAGAACAAGCAAGTGGAACTTCAGTGTAACACAGTACTGCAAGTTACCTCAGATAAGTGCTAGAAAGGAGACTGTTATGAATGGGAAACCAAGGAGGAAAAAAAGACAACATGCTAAGTCTCAGAAAACCAGAGAAGTTGGTAACTTTGCAGATTGCAGATCCCTGATCTTAACCGCACAACTAGAAGCAGTCCTACATTGTAGGAGCGTTCCTACATTGGTCCTAGATGCCTCGTCACAACCGGAGAACTACGTAAGCCTAAAGAAGGAAAAGAGGAAAACTAACTGCCCCAGAGCAGACCCCAAAGGAAAGACAGCCCCCCACAAGTATTGACGGTGAAACAAGATGAAAATACAAACAAAGGCAGGAAAATAGGCTGAGCAAACGATGGGGCCCGGCTAACTAAAAAGGACAGAAAAGGAAAGACACTGTCTGCAATCTGCCAAAAAAAAACTACAAAAATATTGTCCAACACTTCTGATAGCAAAATTAACCCTGAAGTCACTAGACTTCTAAACCTATATCAGCACTCTGAAATATTCTGAGACAGAGCAAAAAAGAGGCCAATCTAATAAGGGACAAAAAGCAGATTGGCAAATACTGATTAATAGGAGTGGAATTTCAGCATAGCCCCAGCAGGGGCAGGCTGATTACACAAAAAACTGAATTGACCAACAAGCACAAGTGTGAACAATAGCAAAAAACAAACTTAACATGAGAAGACTGGAAGAGAGCTGAAGTCCTGGACCTGAGAAGCAGACTGAATCACCAGCACCCGGATAGGGCGTCGGCTGTCTTATATCCAGTCTGATACTCCAGAGATCCAATCGTTATCTTCCTCATCAGGTGGCAAATCACTACAACTTAAACCAACTGCACTACCTCCTGTCACCACCAGAGGGAGAATGGAAGGGGAACTCTCAACTGGTGGAGCAGAAAATGAGTTCATGACAGGAGACTACACAACCCATCTGCATAGAGAGATTCCTAAGTTGCTTCCAGGCTGCCAACTCCTGTTCCTTCTGTAATCTGGACCCTGGACTGCACTTACAAAGCACAGTAAAGGTAACAGAAACAGCACCCTGTTGTGTCATTGCATTCTTCCTGCAAACCCTCCAGAACTGCTATATCTCTGTGCCAGACACTACACCCTCTTCCTCAACACCTATCCTCACTGCCCTGGGACTACAGCTCTACCTGTGGGGAGCTATTACATCTTACTGCCTTATACCATCTGTACCAGAGGATCTGCCTGCAGTGTCGGCTTAACCCCTTCATTGCCGATCACCACAGGTGGCGTCACGTATCATCCACTTATAAACTTTAACCAGCCACTCTTAACCCCTTTTACATGGATGCCTAGGGCCACGGACCAGGTCACTGCTACTGTGACACTTCCCTCTGAGATACCAACCCGGTACCGAGTACCCCACTGCCCTGACGGGCGATCCATTTTGGCATCACGAACAAGATTTACGGAGCACGGTGTTCCCGGGTCCTGTGTGCCAGAGACTGTGTTGTGCGCCATAGACTATCTGCGTAGTTGCCGCCATTACCCCGCCGCTTGGCGCGCGCGGGAAGCCAAAGGGGCGGGCCTTCGTGGGCGGAGCGAGCCGAAAAGCGCGAAAAAGTGAAGTGCTGCGTGGGAAGAGGCCAGAGCGCGGGAAGTGAGAAGCCGAGGCCTGCAGTCCCGACTTCCCCCGATCATTCAGTCTGCATAGCGGCAGCCGGTAAGCCAGCACAACTCAGGGCCTGGCCAACGCTAACTAGGGGGGGAGGAGAATGTCTGAGGCAAGAGCAGATGCAGCGGTGCACGCCACTGCATCCCCCACAGTGCCGCAAGATGTTGGGGCCAGCACAGCTGTGGCTCCAATGGCACCGCAGAATCCAGCAGCCAGCGCTGCCTCCAGAGCACCGCAAGAATCAGTGCCCATCGCAGCAGTCCCCATAATGCCGCTATCTATGCCCTACATACCGGGAGCCAGGGCCGCCATCAGGGCATGACAGGCATTACACCTGTATGGGGCCCGGTGATTAGAGGGGCCCGCCCGGGCCCAGCGGCCGCGGCAGTGCCTGAGCAAGCTGGGCGCTGCAGCCTGGTCCACGCTCGCCGCTCGGGTCCCGGCCGGGCCCCCCCTATAATTTTTTCAGCATTTCGGGGCCCCCCGTCCTCCCCTTCAGCCTGCTCTGCCTGTGGTGTTACATTCACTCACTGTGACAGACAGCAGGGAAGGTCCGGCCAGCGCTTGGCTCCTCCTCCTCCTCCTCTTCTCTCCCCTACCCCCAGTGCACCATGGTCCACTCCAGCACCGCCCCCGGCTCACGTCACATGCTGCTCTTCACTTCTTCATTCCTGAGCAAGCAGAAGAGCACATGGCATCGGCGTGGGACTGGGAGGCGAGCGGCTGCAGCAGAGCAGAAGATGTCGGTCCCTGGGTGATGGTCTGATGGTGCGGTGGACGGTGAGCGAGCAGGTAAGTGAATATTCTTTTTATGTCTGTCTGTGTCGGGGGCCCTGGCTGTGCTGATCATGGGGAGGTCTGGGGGCCTGGGGCCGGTTGTTGTGATCATGGGGGGGAGTCTGGGGGCCCCGGCAAGGCCGGACAGTTGCTGTCTGATCATGAGGGACATTGGGGTCCTGTGGGGGACCCAGGGGCCCGGGTGGCTGATGGTGGGGGACCCAGGGGCCCGGGCGGCTGATGGTGGGGCGTGGGGGACCCAGGGGCCTGGGTGGCTGATGGTGGGGGACCCAGGGGCCCGGGTGGCTGATGGTGGGGGACCCAGGGGCCCGGGTGACTGATGGTGGGGACCCGGGGGCCGCCTGGCTGTTCGTGGGGGACCCAGGGGCCTGTCCGGCTGTTCGTGGGGGACCCGGGGGCCCGCCCGGCTGTTCGTGGGGGACCCAGGGGCCCACCCGGCTGTTTGTGGGGATCCTGTGGGGTCCTTGGGAGCCAGGGGGTCCTGTGGGGATCCTGTGGAGACCTGGGGAGCCAGGGGGTCCTATGGGGATCCTGTGGGGTCCTGGGGAGCCAGGGGGTCCTGTGGGGACCCAGTGGCCCGGCTGTTCATGGGGGGGTAGCCAGGAGGCCCGGCTGATGATGGAGTGAGCCAGGGGGCTGATGGGGTGAGCCAGGGCCCAGGGGGACAAATCTCCAGCGTCCATGATTAATAGGCACATTGTTGACTGTCTCCACCTGCAGCTGAGCCCGTAGTCCTGTCCTTTTCGTCAGCACAGACTGTGCTGCACATGCACAGTACCAGCGTGTTGACTGTCTCCACCTGCAGCTCAGCCCATAGTCCTATCCTTTTCGTCAGCACAGACTGTGTGGCACATGCACAGTACCAGCATGTTGACTGTCTCCACCTGCAGCTCAGCCTGTAGTCCTATGCTTTTAGTCAGCACACACTGTGCTGAGACCAGTACCTACATCATGTTGACTGTCTCCACCTGCAGCTCAGCCTATAGTCCTATCCTTTCAGTCAGCATAGACTGTGCTGACTAGTACCAGCATGTTGACTGTCTCCACCTGCAGCTCAGCCCATAGTCCTATCCTTTTAGTTATCACAGACTGTGCTGACCAGTACCAGCATGTTGACTGTCTCCACCTACAGCTCAGCCCGTAGTCCTATATGGGGTATCAGCCTACTCAGGATAAATTGCACAACTACTGTTAGGGTCCAATTTCTCATGTTACACTTGGAAAAAACAAACTTTGGGTGTGAAAAGATAATTTTTGTGAAAATAAAATTAGATTTTTGATTTTTATGGCTCTACATTATAAACTGTCAAGCACTTGGGGGTTCAAAGTGCTCACCACACATCTTGATAAATTCTTAAGGGGTCTACTTTACCGTAGCGTTTACTGATCGTGGGAACATACCCTAAAGAGTTTTTGAATTATGACTGTATAAAAGTTAGTAAACTAAATGGGGTGATCAGCCCTTTACTCTTGACTCCTATTTTATTACTTTTTTTTTTACATAATCACTTACAGTTACGTTTTGAGGTGTATTTACGTTCTATAATTTATCGGTTTTAAATAATTACCAATAAAGATATTTTTTGTAGTGTATAATCAGTGATTATATATGCAATAATATACACTTTCCATTCATTTGGTGGGCAGGCTGAGGCGGCAGCGGTGAGCAGGCTGAGACGACCACTAGATTCTTCTTGACTGGGTGGTGGGCTCGGAGGCAACACCGGCTGTGTGAGTAAGTAACAAATCCATGTATTCGTTTGTCCACCATTTTAGTGATAATACTTACCGTATATATACATTGCTATTGGGGAGACGAAGGGGGAGGGGGAAGGAATCATTGTATAATGATTCCTTCCCCCTCCCCCTTTGACTCCCCAGTAGCAATGTATATATAAGCTGCTGGATGATCCTGACCTGCTGGAAAACCAAATGCCCAATGATAACATATGGCAGCTGTGCTCAGGATAATCCAGTAGCTTAGAAGTGAAAGGTCGGAGGGATCTTGGAAGGTTTGTGTGGTGGAGGAGGAGCTAGGGTGGAGGCGGAACTGGGGGTGGAGCCTGGGAGGAGTCTCAAGGGGGGGCCCCATATTTTTTGCCAGTATGGGGCCCCGATATTTCTAGTGGCAGCCCTGCCGGGAGCGGCCTGGTTACCGCAGTACTCAGGGGAGTCACATACCCTGAGTGAATTTAACGAGAGACTGCAGTTTGTTTGAGGTGTATCCTCTGTCTGAAAGCCAGAAAGTGAACATCCTTATTGGGCAGCTAACTGGTGCAGTGCAAAGGGAAGTAAAAGCCTGGCAAGACACTGATAAAGAGACTGTTAAAAAGATCCTGGCTAAGCTAAGAAGCACCTTCGACACCAGCACTGCAGCTGAAATAAAAATGAGATTCTTTGGGTGTAAGCAGAGAGCGCAGAACAGTATATGGGACTATGCTCTTAACCTGCAGGAGGCGCTGCGAGCCATAAAGCAGATTGACCCAGACAGTGTGAAAGATGGAGACAGACTGTTAAAGGAGCAATTTATTGAGGGCCTCCTATCCAGTATCCACAGAGCACAGCTGCGCATCATAGCCCTACAAAACCCTGACCTAGACTTTGCAGACTTCAAAGACAGGGCTATCCGGGTGCTGCATGAACCAAATGTCAGCCGTCCAGCGCCCCTAGGCGCCCAGAGCTCACATACCACCAAGAAGAAGCATCTTTCCCTCCCAGCCCTGTGGGGGCTGATGCACAGACTCTGGATAATGATATTCAGGTCCAAGAGCTGGCCAAAAGTATGACTGCACTTGCTAAAACTGTGCAGTCCATGCAGGTGTCCTCAAAGGAGAATATCCAGCTGGCTTCCAGTCCAGAGGATGTCCCATGGTTACGGAAGAAGAGGATCCCGCCACGCCGAGGGAGAGACAACGATCGCTATGACCAGGATGGACGTCTCATCTGTCGTCACTGCTGCAAGGCAGGCCACATCGCAAGATTCTGCCACCCTGGGGCAGAGGGCCAACCCCCAGGAGTAGGACCACAAGGCCCAAAGAACTGGCGAGCCAAGTATGTTGGAGGGCGACCGGTCCTCCCAGTGGTGATTGACGGCATCCCCATGAACGCTTTGCTGGACATTGGCTCTCAGGTGACAACTATGCCATATATCCTTTACAAGCGGTATTGGGCTGACTCTGAACTTACTCGCGGCCCAAGTGATGAACTCACAGTAGTTGCCAGCAATGGTCAGGCTTTGCCGCAAGTAGGATGTAAAGAGATTACCATTAAAGTGGGACGAGTAGAGTTAAAATCTCAAGGTCTGATAGCTGTAGACATTGATCGACGAGAATATAACCCAATGATGACCTTAGGTACTAATGTGATCAAAAATTGTCTTGCCGAGGTTATTGTTTTGTTGCAACAGGTGGCTGAGACGGCTGGTTCCAGTGAACAACGAGTCCTGCAGAAGGAGATCAAGGCCCTGATGCAAAGACAACAGGTAGAACTGTCTGGCGGAGAAATTGGAAGCGTCAGAGTGAGTGATCCTTTCCCCATTGTGATACCCCCCAGATGTGAAATGTTAATTTGGTGTCAGGCAGCCATAGGCCTCAGAGGAAAGGATTACCATGCATTGGTAGAGCCAGTGTACTCTGATAGCAGGCCCACTGTCCTGACAGCCAGAGGGGTAGTTGATGTCCGCAAAGGGAGAGTACCCGTACGCCTCTTGAATTGTGGGGAAGAGGAGGCCACAATACCTCGGTATGCCACAGTTGCTAAGGCTGGTTTCACATTTGCGTTTTTTAGCGCTGGAAAAAAACGCATACGTGCGCATGCGATTTTTCCCCTATATTTAACATGGGTGCGCATACCTGCGCGCTTGTAAGCGCATGTATGCGATTTTCATGTGCTGCGTTTTTTTGGGGTGTGCGTTGGTATTTTCCAGACGCAGCATGTTGCATTTTTTGGCCCTGGAAAAAATCGCATGCGCACGTATGCGCACGTTTTGCGCTAAAAATGGCCATTATAGCCTATGGATGCGCATACGTGCGCACTGGCATGCGCAGGTATGCGTTTTTTTAGCGCTGCGTTTTTTGGGTGGTGTCCACTTTTTATCCTAGTTAGAATCTTCTAAAGTCAAAAAAAAAAGTCTATATAAAGGAGGTGCCTGCCAAAACTCTGCCACTACTACACTGACAGATTGAAGAGCAGACAGTCAACCAAGAACCCATTATATCAGCGAAGAATGTGAGTATATTACATTATATGCCTGTCCTTTTAAATTATGTATGTACTAATGATTTTTATTATTTTTACATGCAGTATGTCTTCAGAATCCGAGTATTCCCCATCGCGGCAGGAATTGGCGCAAGCAGACCGTGAGGTGATTATTTTCGTGCATCTGGTAAGTATATCTGCTGCTTCTCCAAATCTCTTACGTTTTTTTCAACTTTCTTAAGACATCGTCATCATCATCTGCGGACGGGACTAGTGAGGGCGAAGAGCAGGAGCAGCGAAGCCAAGTCCCGGTGGTGATACGGAATGTAAGTATCAAATGATTTGTAATGTTCTTTATTTTTTATCTTCTATTTTTACTCTTTTTTTTGTTTCTTTTTTTGTAACTTTTTATTCAATTTAAATTTGATTATTCTAATGAATGTGTTTTGTCTAGGTTCCACAACGGGATGAAGACGTCTACCTGGATAATGAGCAGCTCATCAGCCTGGTCCAGGAGCGTTCGCCGTTGTGGGACAGCCGTGACCGGCTGTACAAGGACAATGTGGTGACCCAGCGGCTATGGAATGAGGTGGCCGCAGCATTGATGGATGGCTGGGACAGCGCCACAGCATCCTCCAAAAAGGCGTTTAGTGAGTATTTCCCTGCTCTGTATTGTGCCGCAGTGACTGTTGTCCTTGACGGCACTGTTGGGTTTCGTGCTAGGCGTATTCTAGCAGGAAACCCAACAGTGTCATCGGGGTCTACAGTGACTGCTTTGAGTATTGTATTGCTACATTGTGCCGCAGTGACTGTTGTCCTTGACGGCACTGTTGGGTTTCGTGCTAGGTGTATTCTAGCAGGAAACCCAACAGTGTCATCGGGGTCTACAGTGACTGCTTTGAGTATTGTATTGCTACATTGTGCCGCAGTGACTGTTGTCCTTGATGGCACTGTTGGGTTTCGTGCTAGGCGTATTCTAGCAGGAAACCCAACAGTGTCATCGGGGTCTACAGTGACTGCTTTGAGTATTGTATTGCTACATTGTGCCGCAGTGACTGTTGTCCTTGACGGCACTGTTTTTTTTTATCAACAGTGGACAAAGTCCGAACACGTTGGCGTTCGATCAAGGACCGCTTCAACAGTGATGTTCGTGCTGAGGGCCAGGTTCGCAGTGGATCTGCGTCAAGGACCAGAACTAGATACCGTCACTATCACGCGTTGCAGTTCCTAAGACCGGTCCTTGCCACAAGATCGTAAGTATTATACATTTTGGGTTTTTATTTTTATTAATCTGTGTTTTTCTAATCCACAGCTGATGCTTCTTGTAAAGGCATGGTAGTAATGATTTTACTTTCTTCCACAGCACCTGGAGCAGCACCCTGCAACCTGACGTCCTCTGACCCGTCCCAGCCATCTGACAGCCAGGAAGCACCTTGCAGGTCAACCACACACACAGCTGGTGACCAGGAAGCTGGGCCATCAGGTGTTCCCCTGTCCCAGGTCTCTGCCACTGGTTATGCGGGCACTACCCGCCAGCGGCAGAGGGCCTTGGACAGGAATGTCTTGCCCGAGTTTATGCATTTGAGCGAGACATTTAATTCCAGCCTCAAGTCACTGTCCGACAGAGTTGAAAGCGGTTTTGCACTCATGGAACGTGGTTTTAACCACTTTGAACACCGCTTCAATTCTGTAGAACAGCGCCTTGACCGTCTGGAGGCCGACCTCAACAGACCAGCACACCATTTTTTTAGTAAGATTGAAAAGGGCATGGCGGAACACCTTAGTCCTGATCAACAGCTGAATGTGCTGCAGGCCTGCAACAATGCTTTCTTGCAGGCTATGCAGCATAATCGGTACGGTCAGCAGTCAGTGGTGTCCTTTCCACCTGTGCCACCATTGACTCGCTTCACCTCACTACCTACTTGTGCTGCATACCACTGCACGGACACCTCTATTCAAAGCCAGGACACCCACCGTTACACCACCACAAGTCTGAGTGCAGCTGGTCACTTCACCGACACCACCATGGCAAGCGCTGCTCCTGTCTGGAGCACCACCGCCAATCCCATGCATGCGTGGAGCTCAGCCACCACTAGGCAAACATGGAACAGCCCTGCCGCTACAACAACATGTAGTAGCCCTGCCACCACCACTCTGCAAACCTGGACCATCACTGCCGCCACCAGTCCTCCTGCAAGGACGAGCACTGACAACGAAGAGCAGCAGCAGCCACCTCAGCAGCAGCAGCCACCTCAGCAGCAGCAGCCACCTCAGCAGCAGCCACCTCAGCAGCAGCCGCCACCTCAGCAGCAGCAGCAACCACCTCAGCAGCAGCCACCTCAGCAGCAGCCGCCACCTCAGCAGCAGCAGCCACCTCAGCAGCAGCCGCCACCTCAGCAGCAGCCGCCACCTCAGCAGCAGCAGCCGCCACCTCAGCAGCAGCAGCCATACCAGCAGACGGGGGACCTACATTCCATATTTGCCCCTAGTTCAAGGCGAAATCAATCAAGGCGGGCATTGGGCCAAAGTCGGTCCAGGCACACAAGCCTACGGCGACATGCCATTACAACTAATGTACCTGAACAGATTTCCTCTCCTACAAGTGTTCCTAGTTTAATTCCCTTAACTGGACTACCTTCCCCCACAAGTTTTGTTGCCCCTTCCCCTCAAACACCGTCTTCAACTGCAAGTGTTGCATATTCCCTGCACACCCCCAAATTGAAACCATCTGCCCCCAAACGCCGTAAAAAATAATTTTTAGGTTTATTTTTGTGATAAAAAATAAATTTACATTTGTGGTTCACCATTACTAAGTTTCATTAATGTTGTTTGCGCCGCTCACACACACTGATGGGTAAATACATGTTAAAAACCAACCCAAGGCCTAGTATAGTCATATGTGAAATAACATGGACTAGTATAGTCATTCCAAGGCCTAGTGTAATAACTCTAGTTTTACCAACTAGAATCTGGTTTCATGAAAAACAAACTGTTGAAACTTGTCTAAAAAATAAGTTTCTTTCTAGTTTCACCAGTTTGTTTTTTGTGAAACAAGATGCTAGTTGTTAAAAATCGAGTTATTACAGTAGGCCTTGGTATGACTATACTAGGCCGTGGTATTTCACATATTACTATACTACTAGCCCCAAGGCCTACTATACTCATATTTGAAATACCACGGCCTAGTATAGTCATTCCAAGGCCTAGTGTAATAACTCTAGTTTTACCAACTAGAATCTGGTTTCATGAAAAACAAACTGTTGAAACTTGTCTTAAAAATAATTATCTTTCTAGTTTCACCAGTTTGTTTTTTGTGAAACAAGATTGTTAAAAATCGAGTTATTACAGTAGGCCTTGGTATGACTATACTAGGCCGTGGCATTTCACATATTACTATACTACTAGCCCCAAGGCCTACTATACTCATATTTGAAATACCACGGCCTAGTATAGTCATTCCAAGGCCTAGTGTAATAACTCGAGTTTTACCAACTAGAATCTGGTTTCATGAAAAACAAACTGTTGAAACTTGTCAAGTTTCACCCGTTTGTTTTTTGTGAAACAAGATCCTAGTTGGTAAAAATCGAGTAGGCCTTGTTATGACTATACTAGGCCGTGGTATTTCACATATGACTATACTAGTAGGCCCAAGGCCTACTATACTCATATTTGAAATACCACGGACTAGTATAGTCATTCCAAGGCCTAGTGTAATAACTTGTAAGTTGGAATGGAGCAGATTACATTCATCCACTCAATGCTGACTTGTATTCCCCATGGACTTTCATTGGGGTTGGGTTTTGAGGGTTGTGTTTTGAGAAAATCACATACTTTGTTTTCAACTAGTTGCACAACTTTCTCTTGAAAAAAAATGGTTTCCTGATTCATGGCCTGCAGCTTTGCTCGTTCCAATATATTTCACGCAGACTAGCAATGCTGCATTTTAACTCATATGTGTATTTACCTGCCCAGGTGTGTGAACATCAAAAAATTCAGTTATACATGGGAAGTTTTTTATTAAATTGGAGTTTAAAAAATATAGTGCACTCAGTAATGGTATCAAATAAGGTTTTTTATTACCATAAACAAACAAAAACATTACACCATTTCATCTTGCCAGTGCACCCGTCCTACATCAGAAATAAAGTAGGCCGCAAATTGGTCCCTCATTTGGCCAACTTCAACGGATGACCTGAGAGTGTGCTGAGTGAATTCAGGCAATGGGTTAGGAGCATCATCGTCCAGTTCAAAGGTCGGGTGCTCTTTAGCCATCACAAAGTTATGTAGAACCACACAGGCCTTCACCACCTCATCGACTGTTTCAAGTTTAAGATTAATGGCCGTGCCCAGAATTCGCCATCTGGAAACAAGAATCCCAAAAGAACACTCGACAGTTCTTCTGGCCCTGGTCAGCCTGTAATTAAATATTTTTTTGGTGTGGTCCAAGTCCCGGCTGGAGTAGGGTTTCAGTAAGTTTCCGCACATTTGAAAAGCCTCATCGCCAACCATTACAAAGGGCAGTGGCGGAGCTTCGGTGTGAGGAAGAGGCCGTGGCATAGGGAAATTAAATTGGTTGCCATACAACCTCCGGCCCATGTCTGAGTTTTTAAAAGCCTGTGAGTCATTACCACGGCCAAATGCTCCAATGTCCACTGCTACAAACATACATCCGGCATCCGCAATCGCAATGAGTACTATTGAAAAGTACTTTTTGTAATTATAGTACTCAGATCCCGTTCTTTGGGGTTTGATGATCCGTATGTGTTTACCATCAACAGCTCCCAAACAGTTGGGAAAATTGCATACTGTCCAGAATTTGTCAGCAATTTCCATCCACTTTTCAGCGGTGGGCAGGGGCATAAATTCTGGGCAAAGAACATTCCAGAGAGCCCGGCAGGTGTCAGCAACAATTCCAGACAAGGTAGAGATTCCAATACGGTACTGGAAGTGTAGTGAAGATAGGGTTTCTCCAGTCGCCAGGAATCTGTGAACAGACAAAGAAGTAAAATTAATATTTATGTATATTATTTTAAAAAACTATAAAATAAAATATTAGTACATTTACGAAAACTAATTACCCAAGGTTTTGAATACTAAATTTAAAAAAAAACCATCAGACCGCACCCCTTGGTTTTTAAAACATACCGTAATGTCACCAGTAGCCGTTCCTCAGGAGGAATCGCACGACGGAGCTGTGTGTCCTGTCTCCGGATGGATTGTTGGACACGAGCAAGCAAATCCAAGAAACTTTCGTGGGACATCCGGATATAATCTGTAAATTTCTCCGGGTTTGCCTGTAGCTCGCTGTAGAGGGTGTGGTATGCCCCACGGCTCTCCCGGAGTTCAACAATCGGATGTATCCACATACGCCGCCGTCTTCGCTGCCTCTCTCTCTTCCTTTGTTCATGGCAAGCAACTGCATACGCCTGAGCCATCGCGATGTCCAAATCCAAGTTGAAGTGAAAACTCTTCCAGCGCAGATCCATGGTCACGAGAAGAATCAAGCAAATGTGAAGAATACTGTAGACAGGGTCTATATATATTAACATACCACACCCACAATGAAGTCCCATTGGTCTTGTGTGTTGTTGAATGGTTGTTTTTTCTTTTTTGTGGGGTTTTTCCAAAATCTGTAAAAAAACGCAAACGCACAAAAAACGCATACAAACGCGCAAAAACGCTGCGTTTTTTTCCTGCATGCGCATTAAAATGCTGGAAAAAAACGCAGCGTTTGTATGCATTTGTATGCGTTTTTTTAATGCGTTTTTTTGCGGGAAAAACGCGCTGCAAAAAAAAGCAAGTGTGAAACTAGCCTTAGCTGCTTACCGTCAGTAACAACGCAATACAGGCAGCAGAGCCCTTGGTCTCGTCCGACCAGGCAGGGGACAATGGGTCTGTAAAGCAGCTGGAGGAGTGGTGTCAGCAACTGCAGGTGGGGACTGACTCCACCCCTTCATACCAAAAGAGTGGGGTTTACCGAGTGACTCAAGAGTATGAGCGGGTATTCAGTAAACACCCCCTAGATTTTGGGAAGGCAAAAGGGGTTCAACACCATATCCCCACTGGAGATCATCCACCCATTAAAGAAAGGTCCCGGCCTATACCCCCAACACAATATCAATGTGCCAAAAGTATGTTGCGGGAAATGAAGGAGGCTAGGGTGATCAGAGACAGTTGTAGCTCCTGGGCAGCTCCAATAGTCTTTGTGAAAAATAAAGATAGTACCATGAGAATGTGTGTTGATTACCAAAAAATTAACAGCATTACACATAAGGATGCCTACCCATTACCCAGAATTGAGGAGTCTGTTGTGAAATCATTTTCTGGTTTACTTCTGGCTTCTGGTGAGGGTGGTGGAGCTGGCTGTGTTGACAGAGGAGTTGTGAGTTCTCCATCCGGGCTCCCTCTAGTGGTGACAGTAGGTAATGAAGCTGATCTAAATGGCAGAGACCTGCCACCTGAGGAGGAGGACTGTGAGTGGACATCAGGAGTCTCTGACTGGATTTAAGACAGCCGACTCACTAATTTTGTGCTGGTGATTTTTTTCCTGCCCTGAGGTTCTGGTTTCCAGTCCTGTTCCTGCCTTCTCAAGCTAAGTGTGCTCTGCTATTTTTTCACATGAGATTTGGTCTGGTTTACTCAGTTTTTGTGGTCAGCCAGCCCCTGCTGGGGCTGTGCTGTATTTCCATTCTTATGTCTCTGTTTATGCCAGTTTGCTTTTGTCCCTGATCAGATTGGTCTCTTTTGGTCTGTCTTCAGAATATACCAGAGTGCTGATATAGGGAATTGAAGTCTAGCGACTTCAAGGTTTTTGTTATCAGAAAGTGTTGGACATTTTTTGGCAGGGTTTTGTGCGTGATTGCAGACAGCATCTTTCCTTTCCTGTCCTTTCTAGTTAGTGTAGGCCCCATCGTTTGCTCAGCCTATTTTTCTATCTGTGTTTGTGTTTTCATCTTGTCTCACCGACAATACATGTTTTGGGGGCTGTCTATTGCTTTGGGGTCTTCTCTGGGGCAGTTTAGATTTCCCCTTTTCTTGCTTTAGGCTTACTTAGTTCTCCGGCTGTGACGAGGCGTCTAGGATCATCGAAAATACGCTCCACGGCTACTGCTAGTTGTGTGGATAGGATCAGGGGTCTGCAATCTGCTTAGTTACCAACCTCTCTGGTTTTCTGTGGCTTAGCTTGTTTTTGTTTTTCCTCCTCGGTGACTCATTCATAACAGGAGTTATTAGCCGCACTTAAAACTGCTAACTATTTTTCCACCTTTGATCTCACTAGTGGGTATTGGCAGGTTCCCATGGCAGAGGCAGACAAGGAGAAAACAGCGATTACTACACCAATGGGTGTCTGTGAGTTCAACTACATGCCGTTCGGGCTCTGCACCGCCCCAGGGACATTTCAACGGCTAATGGAATGCTATCTCGGACACAAGAACTTCGAGACAGTTCTGTTGTACCTGGATGATGTCATTGTTTTCTCCAAGACTTATAAAGACCATCTGGAGCACCTGGCTGAGGTGTTTGAAGCCTTGTCAAAATTTGGCCTGAAAGTGAAGCCATCCAAATGCCACCTTCTGAAGCCTAAGGTACAGTACCTCGGTCATGTAGTGAGTGCAGAAGGTGTGGCACCAGATCCTGACAAAGTCACAGTCATCCGGGACTGGCAGAAGCCCAGCAACCTCCATGAAGCACGTCAATTCCTCGGGTTAGTAGGCTACTACCGAAGGTTCACCAAAGGCTTCACTGAGATAGGCACGCCTATGCAAAATCTTCTGGTGGGTCAGCCCAAGAAAGCCAGGAAGAAGAGTCCTACATTTGAATGGAATAAGGAACTGGAGAGGTCCTTCACTCGATTGAAAATGGCTCTCACAGGAGATGAAGTTCTGGCCTACCCTGATTATGACCAGCCATTTGTGTTGTATACTGATGCCAGCAACGTGGGACTGGGAGTACTGTCACAGGTACAGAATGGCAAAGAAAGAGTGATCTCCTACACCAGCAGGAAGCTTCGTCCCACTGAAAGGAACCCTGACAACTACAGTTCCTTCAAGCTGGAGTTCCTCGCCATAGTCTGGGCTGTGACTGAACAAGTCAAGCATTACCTAGCTTCAGCCAAGTTTACCATCTTCACGGACAACAACCTGTTGACTCACTTGGAAACTGCCAAACTAGGTGCACTGGAGCAGCGATGGATGGCCCGGCTGTCGAACTATGAATTCAACATCAAGTACCGAGCGGGGCACAAGAATGCCAATGCTGATGCACTGTCCAGAATGCCTAATCTGCCAGATGAAGGAGAAGACCCTGAGGCACTAGAAGAAATAGAGTTACCTGCCTTCCACCGGCCAATTGCGGCCCAAGGAGTGAGAAACAGACAGTCTATCATGAAAGAGGCCACCCTAAATCCGTTGCTTCATCGTGACTGGGCAGAAACGCAGGATAACGACCCCGCAGTCCGCCTGGTAAAGGAGCTACTGTCACAAGCTGACTCACGCCCGGGTCCAGATGCTCCTGAAGAAACCCAGCAGTTGTGGAAGGAAAGAGGAAGGCTGTTCCTCTATGAGGGAAAGCTGTGTCGGAGGAGTATCAATGCCCGCACTCATGAGTTGGTCTGGCAGGTGGTAGTCCCAAAGAGGGAGGCATCGATGGTCCTGGGAGCATACCACAATGGAGCTGGACACTTTGGATGAAAGAAGTTGGAGGCCTTGCTCCAGGAGAGATTCTACTGGGCTGGATGAGGAAGGCCATTGAAAATTGGTGCTGGGAGGGTGGACAATGTAACCTGCGCAGGAAGGACCGTAACAGCCAGCGAGCTCCTTTACAGCCAATAATAACCAAACAACCCCTTGAGTTGGTCGCCCTGGACCATGTGAAGCTGGTCCCAAGCTGTTCAGGCTACGTTTATGCTCTTAACATCGTTGACCACTGCTCGAGATTCCTGGTAGTCGTGCCTGTCAAGGATCAAACAGCCAGGACAGCAGCCAGAGCATTCCAACAGCACTTTTGTCAACCACACGGATACCCCGCGCGAGTGCTTACAGATCAAGGTCCAGCCTTTGAGGCAGAAGTGTTCCAGGAATTCTGTAATTTGTACGGTTGCAAGAAGATCAGGACAACACCGTACCATCCACAGACCAATGGCATGTGTGAAATGATGAATCAGGTGGTGATCGACCTACTGAAGACCTTGCCTTTGGAAGAAAGGAATCTGTGGCCAGAGAAGTTGCCAGATCTGGTCGATCTCTACATTCACATTCCTGTGAATTCCACCAACTGCACTCCAGCCTACATAATAAGAGCAAGGCCTGGCAAGCTGCCTATTGATTTGGATATGGGAGTCATGACACCTGAGGTAACATCACCAGATGCTGACTGGGATACAGAACGGCAGCAGCAGTACCGTAGAGTACAAGAGTGCGTAGAAAAGAGTCTAGCTCAGGCGAGACAAAAACAGGAGAACTACAATCAACATGCACCTGCAGTCCCTTTGTCACCAGGAGAACAAGTTCTAAAGAGGAAAAGAAGGATGCATAAATTCGATGACCAATGGGAAGCTGAACCCTACACCATCTTACCATCAAACTTCGACAACACCAAAGAGTGCCTTATCAGTAAGGATGGAGGAGAAACCTCATCAGCAGTATCGAGGGATCATCTGAAACTGTGCCCTGACGAGCTAAAGGAAAGGATGGGAGAACAAAGCAACCTTCAACCCATAGAAGAGGAAGAAAAGGTCAGCACTGTACTTGGAGAATTTCCTGCAAACTGGACAAGAATGGATCAAGCCATCATAGTTCCTGTCCTAATCTTTCCCCAGCCTACTGCAACTGAAGTAGCAGAGACTCAAGAGAACCCTGAAAATCAGGAAGTTCAGGCAGCGGATGCCACACCAGCAGTGGAGCCAGAGAATCCTCGCCCTGCCAGTGGTGAATCTGTCATGCCCACAGTGAGTCTAAGAGTTCGTAGACGGCTACTACCCAGTTTGCCAACAGCAGTAACAGGCCCACTAAACCTAAATAGGCCATTAGAAGTACCCATGCTACGCAGATCTACCCGTAGTACAAAAGGTGAGATCCCAGTTAGGTAAAAAGAGTAAAGTGCAAATAGAAAATGTAAACTGTACATGTAAATATGCAACTTTTCAAGTTTATGTGACTACTAGAGTTGAGCGATACCAGCCGATACTTGAAAATATCGGATCGGAATGGATCGGCCGATCTTTAAAAAAAGTATCGGTATCGCCGATTCCGATACCGGGAACCAATGCAAGTCAATGGGGCCAAAATATCGGAATTAAAAAAAACCCTTTCTTTCCTTGTAGGTTAATTCTACATGAAGAAAAACAACTAAGAATAATGTAGAATGTATTGTGGGAGGTGGAGGAGACATTAAAGCCATAGAGGTTTAGCCCAATCAAATGGAATAGCAGGAATTAAACTTTTTTTTTAAAGATGTTAGGAGTTACAAAGATATTGACTATGTTAGCCTCATTTATATTTTGCCAGACATGTATGTCTTCTTCTTCTACTTCCTTTTTTTACATTCTTCTTCTTCTTCTTCTACTTCCTTTTTTTACATTCCTCTTCTTCTTCTTCTACTTCCTTTTTTTACATTCTTCTTCTTCTTCTTCTTCTACTTCCTTTTTTTACATTCTTCTTCTTATTCCTTTTTTTACATTCTTCTTCTTCTTCTTCTACTTCCTTTTTTTACATTCTTCTTCTTCTTCTTCTTCTTCTTCTTCTTCCTTTTCTTACATTCTTCATATTCTTCTTATTCAACAATTATTATTCTACATATTCAGCTTATTCATCTTCTTCCTATTCTTCTTCATCATATTCTTGTTTGTGTCAGGCATTCCTGTAGTTGTTATCTAGAAAAGTTAGAAGTTTACACCTTCCGTTCTGCCTGTCACAAAAGATTTACAACAGGATTTGTCCGCGTTCAGTTTGGCCTGCAGCAGCAGGCCTTTTCCAGGGGCACCACGAGGAGGAACGGACTCACCCCCATACACTGCTTAGTCTTCTTCTGCTTATAAATAAGATAATATCATTTGCTCAGAGTATTAGTCTTATGCTTAATGTTCTTCTGCTTTGTTTTTTTTATGCTTCTTTGTCTTCTCTCTCTTGTTGTTCTGCATCTTGGTGGTTGTCTTCCTGTTCTTTGTCCTCTTGAACCAGCTGACGGTACTGGCACCCGGAGGGGCAGCAGAAGGAACAAGAGCCAATGGCACTACCGAGGACCAGCTGACGGTGCTGGAACCCGGTTACTAAGCAGGAGGTACCTGTGCTACAAAGCACTACCAAGGACCAGCAGACGTTGCCGGAACTCGGATACCGAGATGGAGGCACCTAGGCCAAAGGCTCTGACGAGAACCAGCTGACGGTGCTGGAACCCGGAGGGGTAGCATAAGCTGCAAGAGCAAATGGAAATAGCGAGGACCAGCTGACAGTGCTGGCACCCGGAGGGGCAGCAGAAGGAATAAGAGCCAATGGCACAACCGAGGACCAGCTGACGGTGCTGGAACCCGGTTACTAAGCAGGAGGTACCTGTGCTACAAAGCACTACCAAGGACCAGCAGACGTTGCCGGAACTCGGATACCGAGATGGAGGCACCTAGGCCAAAGGCTCTGATGAGAACCAGCTGACGGTGCTGGAACCCGGAGGGGTATCAGAAGTTACCCCTGAAAAGCAAAGTTGGCATGCCGCAAGCTGGCCGCAGTTACCGAATCACACAGTCCTACAGGGGGTGCTTGTCCTACTGGCACTATGGAACAAACCTTTCTTACCAGAACCCGCAGTCCACATAGGAAGCACCTAAACTGCTGGCACCCTAGCCTCGGCTAACCCAACCGCAACACGACATGGCAACTTGGGGTGGCAAACTGACATTGACACTTCCCGGAAACAGCAGGCAGGGCTGGAACCAAGCTGGGCAGGAGGGAGTACCCGTGCCAAAGTCAGTTATGAGCAGCAACTGGCGATGTTGGAGCCCAGGACAAGCACTTAGCAGGCTGAGGCCTGATGTGCTGTCAATTGGGAGGCAGCAGGACAGATTGCCATCAAAACAGCAGGGGAACAGCTGACGTTACTGAACCCCACAAACACAGGAGCTAGTGTTTTACTCCGTGAAGACGGCACTTCCGAGCAACAACTGGCTGTGTTGAAGCCCAGGGACAAGCACGGAGCAGGCTTAGGCTGCATTGAAGAAATTTTAAGATCGGTTGTAGACTACTAATTTGAACCAAGCTCCACTTAGGCCTGTGGCTTCACTGATTTTCGTATTTCCCCTGTCCTCCAACCCCGCCAGTTACAGCTCCGAAGTGGCGTCTGCACAATCCACACTTGTTCCTGTGTTACAGGTGTTCAGTCCGGTCAGTTAATCCCCTGATGTGTGTCCGGCAATGTCGCCTGCTCTGTCCACATTCCCATAATGGGAATGTGGACAGAGCAGGCGACATTGCCGGACACACATCAGGGGATTAACTGACCGGACTGAACACCTGTAACACAGGAACAAGTGTGGATTGTGCAGACGCCACTTCGGAGCTGTAACTGGCAGGGTTGGAGGACAGGGGAAATACGAGAGACAGTGGAGCCACAGGCCTAATTGGAGCACGGTTAAAAATCAGTAGTGGTACGACTGTGTAGGCAGCAGGAGACTTTGCCATCCACACAGCAGGGGATCAGCTGACATTACTGAACCCCACTGAGACACGGGAGCAAGTATCTCTTTCCGTGTGGACGGCACTTCCGAACTACAACTGGCTGTGTTGAAGCCCAGGAAATAGGAGGGTGTAGGCAGAGGCCTACTGTATTTTGATTGAGGTGACAGCAGGAGAGACTGCCATCCACACAGCAGGGGATCAGCTGACGTTACTGAACCCCACTGAGACACGGGAGCAAGTATCTCTTTCCGTGTGGACGGCACTTCCGAACTACAACTGGCTGTGCTGAAGCCCAGGAAATAGGAGGGTGTAGGCAGAGGCCTACTGTATTTTGAATGAGTTTACAGCAGGAGAGACTGCCATCCACACAGCAGGGGATCAGCTGACGTTACTGAACCCCACTGAGACACGGGAGCAAGTATCTCTTTCCGTGTGGACGGCACTTCCGAACTACAACTGGCTGTGTTGAAGCCCAGGAAATAGGAGGGTGTAGGCAGAGGCCTACTGTATTTTGATTGAGGTGACAGCAGGAGAGACTGCCATCCACACAGCAGGGGATCAGCTGACGTTACTGAACCCCACTGAGACACGGGAGCAAGTATCTCTTTCCGTGTGGACGGCACTTCCGAACTACAACTGGCTGTGTTGAAGCCCAGGAAATAGGAGGGTGTAGGCAGAGGCCTACTGTATTTTGATTGAGGTGACAGCAGGAGAGACTGCCATCCACACAGCAGGGGATCAGCTGACGTTACTGAACCCCACTGAGACACGGGAGCAAGTATCTCTTTCCGTGTGGACGGCACTTCCGAACTACAACTGGCTGTGTTGAAGCCCAGGAAATAGGAGGGTGTAGGCAGAGGCCTACTGTATTTTGATTGAGTTTACAGCAGGAGAGACTGCCATCCACACAGCAGGGGATCAGCTGACGTTACTGAACCCCACTGAGACACGGGAGCAAGTATCTCTTTCCGTGTGGACGGCACTTCTGAACTACAACTGGCTGTGTTGAAGCCCAGGAAATAGGAGGGTGTAGGCAGAGGCCTACTGTATTTTGAATGAGTTTACAGCAGGAGAGACTGCCATCCACACAGCAGGGGATCAGCTGACGTTACTGAACCCCACTGAGACACGGGAGCAAGTATCTCTTTCCGTGTGGACGGCACTTCCGAACTACAACTGGCTGTGTTGAAGCCCAGGAAATAGGAGGGTGTAGGCAGAGGCCTACTGTATTTTGAATGAGTTTACAGCAGGAGAGACTGCCATCCACACAGCAGGGGATCAGCTGACGTTACTGAACCCCACTGAGACACGGGAGCAAGTATCTCTTTCCGTGTGGACGGCACTTCTGAACTACAACTGGCTGTGTTGAAGCCCAGGAAATAGGAGGGTGTAGGCAGAGGCCTACTGTATTTTGAATGAGTTTACAGCAGGAGAGACTGCCATCCACACAGCAGGGGATCAGCTGACGTTACTGAACCCCACTGAGACACGGGAGCAAGTATCTCTTTCCGTGTGGACGGCACTTCCGAACTACAACTGGCTGTGTTGAAGCCCAGGAAATAGGAGGGTGTAGGCAGAGGCCTACTGTATTTTGATTGAGGTGACAGCAGGAGAGACTGCCATCCACACAGCAGGGGATCAGCTGACGTTACTGAACCCCACTGAGACACGGGAGCAAGTATCTCTTTCCGTGTGGACGGCACTTCCGAACTACAACTGGCTGTGTTGAAGCCCAGGAAATAGGAGGGTGTAGGCAGAGGCCTACTGTATTTTGATTGAGGTGACAGCAGGAGAGACTGCCATCCACACAGCAGGGGATCAGCTGACGTTACTGAACCCCACTGAGACACGGGAGCAAGTATCTCTTTCCGTGTGGACGGCACTTCCGAACTACAACTGGCTGTGTTGAAGCCCAGGAAATAGGAGGGTGTAGGCAGAGGCCTACTGTATTTTGATTGAGTTTACAGCAGGAGAGACTGCCATCCACACAGCAGGGGATCAGCTGACGTTACTGAACCCCACTGAGACACGGGAGCAAGTATCTCTTTCCGTGTGGACGGCACTTCTGAACTACAACTGGCTGTGTTGAAGCCCAGGAAATAGGAGGGTGTAGGCAGAGGCCTACTGTATTTTGAATGAGTTTACAGCAGGAGAGACTGCCATCCACACAGCAGGGGATCAGCTGACGTTACTGAACCCCACTGAGACACGGGAGCAAGTATCTCTTTCCGTGTGGACGGCACTTCCGAACTACAACTGGCTGTGTTGAAGCCCAGGAAATAGGAGGGTGTAGGCAGAGGCCTACTGTATTTTGAATGAGGTGACAGCAGGAGAGACTGCCATCCACACAGCAGGGGATCAGCTGACGTTACTGAACCCCACTGAGACACGGGAGCAAGTATCTCTTTCCGTGTGGACGGCACTTCCGAACTACAACTGGCTGTGTTGAAGCCCAGGAAATAGGAGGGTGTAGGCAGAGGCCTACTGTATTTTGAATGAGTTTACAGCAGGAGAGACTGCCATCCACACAGCAGGGGATCAGCTGACGTTACTGAACCCCACTGAGACACGGGAGCAAGTATCTCTTTCCGTGTGGACGGCACTTCTGAACTACAATTGGCTGTGTTGAAACCCAGGAAATAGGAGGGTGTAGGCAGAGGCCTACTGTATTTTGAATGAGTTTACAGCAGGAGAGACTGCCATCCACACAGCAGGGGATCAGCTGACGTTACTGAACCCCACTGAGACACGGGAGCAAGTATCTCTTTCCGTGTGGACGGCACTTCCGAACTACAACTGGCTGTGTTGAAGCCCAGGAAATAGGAGGGTGTAGGCAGAGGCCTACTGTATTTTGAATGAGTTTACAGCAGGAGAGACTGCCATCCACACAGCAGGGGATCAGCTGACGTTACTGAACCCCACTGAGACACGGGAGCAAGTATCTCTTTCCGTGTGGACGGCACTTCCGAACTACAACTGGCTGTGTTGAAGCCCAGGAAATAGGAGGGTGTAGGCAGAGGCCTACTGTATTTTGAATGAGTTTACAGCAGGAGAGACTGCCATCCACACAGCAGGGGATCAGCTGACGTTACTGAACCCCACTGAGACACGGGAGCAAGTATCTCTTTCCGTGTGGACGGCACTTCCGAACTACAACTGGCTGTGTTGAAGCCCAGGAAATAGGAGGGTGTAGGCAGAGGCCTACTGTATTTTGATTGAGGTGACAGCAGGAGAGACTGCCATCCACACAGCAGGGGATCAGCTGACGTTACTGAACCCCACTGAGACACGGGAGCAAGTATCTCTTTCCGTGTGGACGGCACTTCCGAACTACAACTGGCTGTGTTGAAGCCCAGGAAATAGGAGGGTGTAGGCAGAGGCCTACTGTATTTTGATTGAGGTGACAGCAGGAGAGACTGCCATCCACACAGCAGGGGATCAGCTGACGTTACTGAACCCCACTGAGACACGGGAGCAAGTATCTCTTTCCGTGTGGACGGCACTTCCGAACTACAACTGGCTGTGTTGAAGCCCAGGAAATAGGAGGGTGTAGGCAGAGGCCTACTGTCTTTGTAATGCGGAGACAGCAGGAGAGACTGCCATCTCCACAGCAGGGGATCAGCTGGCAATGATGAACCCCACTAACACTTGAACGAATGTGTTTGGCTCTGTGGAGACGACACTTCTGAACACCAACTGACGCTGTTGGAGCCCAGGATTAGGCGAGGAGCAGGCTGTGGCCTACTGGATTTTGGCACGTGAAGGCAGCAGGAGACTTGCCATCTCCACAGCAGGGGAACAGCTGGCAGTGCTGAACCCCACTAACACTCTAACGAAGGTGTTTGGCTCTGTGGAGACGACACTTCTGAACACCAACTGACGCTGTTGGAGCCCAGGATTAGGCGAGGAGCAGGCTGTGGCCTACTGGATTTTGGCACGTGAAGGCAGCAGGAGACTTGCCATCTCCACAGCAGGGGAACAGCTGGCAGTGCTGAACCCCACTAACACTCTAACGAAGGTGTTTGGCTCTGTGGAGACGACACTTCTGAACACCAACTGACGCTGTTGGAGCCCAGGATTAGGCGAGGAGCAGGCTGTGGCCTACTGGATTTTGGCAGGTGAAGGCAGCAGGAGACTTGCCATCTCCACAGCAGGGGAACAGCTGGCAGTGCTGAACCCCACTAACACTCTAACGAAGGTGTTTGGCTCTGTGGAGACGACACTTCTGAACACCAACTGACGCTGTTGGAGCCCAGGATTAGGCGAGGAGCAGGCTGTGGCCTACTGGATTTTGGCAGGTGAAGGCAGCAGGAGACTTGCCATCTCCACAGCAGGGGAACAGCTGGCAGTGCTGAACCCCACTAACACTCTAACGAAGGTGTTTGGCTCTGTGGAGACGACACTTCTGAACACCAACTGACGCTGTTGGAGCCCAGGATTAGGCGAGGAGCAGGCTGGGGCCTACTGGATTTTGGCAGGTGAAGGCAGCAGGAGACTTGCCATCTCCACAGCAGGGGAACAGCTGGCAGTGCTGAACCCCACTAACACTCTAACGAAGGTGTTTGGCTCTGTGGAGACGACACTTCTGAACACCAACTGACGCTGTTGGAGCCCAGGATTAGGCGAGGAGCAGGCTGGGGCCTACTGGATTTTGGCAGGTGAAGGCAGCAGGAGACTTGCCATCTCCACAGCAGGGGAACAGCTGGCAGTGCTGAACCCCACTAACACTCTAACGAAGGTGTTTGGCTCTGTGGAGACGACACTTCTGAACACCAACTGACGCTGTTGGAGCCCAGGATTAGGCGAGGAGCAGGCTGGGGCCTACTGGATTTTGGCAGGTGAAGGCAGCAGGAGACTTGCCATCTCCACAGCAGGGGAACAGCTGGCAGTGCTGAACCCCACTAACACTCTAACGAAGGTGTTTGGCTCTGTGGAGACGACACTTCTGAACACCAACTGACGCTGTTGGAGCCCAGGATTAGGCGAGGAGCAGGCTGGGGCCTACTGGATTTTGGCAGGTGAAGGCAGCAGGAGACTTGCCATCTCCACAGCAGGGGAACAGCTGGCAGTGCTGAACCCCACTAACACTCTAACGAAGGTGTTTGGCTCTGTGGAGACGACACTTCTGAACACCAACTGACGCTGTTGGAGCCCAGGATTAGGCGAGGAGCAGGCTGGGGCCTACTGGATTTTGGCAGGTGAAGGCAGCAGGAGACTTGCCATCTCCACAGCAGGGGAACAGCTGGCAGTGCTGAACCCCACTAACACTCTAACGAAGGTGTTTGGCTCTGTGGAGACGACACTTCTGAACACCAACTGACGCTGTTGGAGCCCAGGATTACGCATGCCGCATGCAGAGGCCAATGGGCAGCGGTTTTTATGGAGGTTGTGGACTACTACTGATTCTAACCATGCTCCACTTAGGCCTCTGGCTCCACTGTCTCTACTATTTACCCTGGCCTCCAACCCCGCCAGCTACATCTCTGAAGTGGCGTCAGCACAATCTACACTTGTTCCTGTGTTACTGGTGCTCAGTCCCGTCAGTTGATCCCCTGATGTTTGTCCGGCAAGTTCGCCAGCTCTGTCCTCATTCCCACTACTGGTTATGGGAATGTGGACAGAGCAGGAGACCTTGCCGGACACACATCAGGGGATAAACTGATGGGACTGAGCCACAGGAACACAGGAACAAGTGTAGATTGTGCTGACGCCACTTCAGAGATGTAGATGGTGGGGTTGGAGGTCAGGGGAAATAGTAGAGACAGTGGAGCCAGAGACCTAAGTTGGGCACGGTTAAAAATCAGTAGTGGTTTGAATGTTGATTGAGCTGGTGACTTTGCCGTCCACACAGCAGGGGATCAGCTGGCATTACTGAACCCCACTAACACAGGAGCTAGTGTGTTTCTCTGTGCAGACGACACATCTGAGCGACAACTGGCTGTGTTGAAGCAAAGGGATTATAGTTCAGGTGGTAGAAAAATGAACACACCAGCAGACCTGGATACAGTTGCCAACCACTAATTTAGTCTGTAAGAGAAATGGCAAAGTCTTTGGAGATCCAGGCCTTGTTCATTTTCAGAAAAGTCAGCCGGTCAACATTATCGGAAGATAGTCGCGTGCGACGGTCTGTTAGTACACCACCTGCGGCACTAAAGACACGTTCCGATAATACACTGGCAGCAGGGCAAGCCAGCACCTCCAATGCATACTGGCTAAGCTCTGGCCATGTATCCAGCTTAGAGACCCAAAACTTGAAGGGGGAAGAGCCATCTGGGAGTACAGCGACAGGGCAAGACATGTAGTCTGACACCATCTGACGGAAGCGTTGCCTCCTGCTGACTCGAGGCGTCGCTGATGGTGTAGACAATTGTGGTGGACACACAAAACTTTGCCACATTTGGGCCATAGTGGTCTTGCCTTGTGCTGCGGCGCTGCCTCTGCTCCCTCTTTGTGCAGAGTTTCCTCCACTGCCTCGACGCACAGAGCTGCTTTGTAAAGCACTAGCAACAATGCTGTCGGGTGGAATGGAAAACATTATGGACTGCACCAGTGACTCTTCGTACTCCCGCATTTTACGCTCCCGGTTCAACGTTGGTATGAGCCTTTGTACGCTGTCCCGGTAGCGAGGATCTAGGAGGGTGTACACCCAATAATCAGCCGAGACGAGAATGTGGGCGATGCGGCGGTCGTTTCTCAGGCACTGCAGCATGAAATCAACCATGTGCTGCAGACTCCCAACTGCCAAAGAACCGCTGTCCCCTGTTTGAGGCGTGACCTCGGCCTGCTCTGCATCACCCCACCCTCGCTGTACATACTGAGTAGAGGTTTGTGTACCTCCCTCCTCTGGAGAGATGTCTTCCTCCTCCATCGACTCCTCCTCATCCTCCTCACAAAGTGTCCCCTGCCTAGGCCTTTGTGAGGAAACACGTAGCGCAGACTGTCCAGAAGCAGATGGCATTTGGGACTCCTCATCCTCCACCTCTTCTGAAACCTCATCCCTTAGTGCTTGCAGTGTTTGTTGAAGCAGGCAGATAAGGGGGACAGTCATGCTGACTAGTGCATCATCTGCACTCGCCATCCGCGTGGATTCATCGAAGGCACGCAAAACGAGGCAGATGTCCTTCATAGAGGCCCACTCAATGGTGCTGAAGTGTGAACGGCGCACAGTGCGACTTGTTTGCGCCTGATGCAGCTGGTACTCCATGACTGCTGCCTGCTGCTCACACAACCGCTCCAACATATGTAACGTTGAATTCCACCGGGTGTGTAGGTCACATATGATGCGATGTTCCGGAATGCCAAATCGTCTCTGCAGAGCAGCGAGGCGCGATCTTGCCGTGCTGGAACGTCGCAAGTGAGCGCACTCTATGCGGACCTTGTGCAACAGTGCAGCAAGATCCGGATAGTCCCTCAGAAAGCTCTGCACGACCAAGTTAAGAACATGTGCCAGACATGGGATGTGTGTGAGGTTGCCTAGGCCAAGAGCTGCCACCAGATTTCGGCCATTGTCACACACTACCAAGCCCGGCTGGAGATTCGCTGGCCCAAACCACACATCGCTCTCCAGCTTGATAGCATTCCAGAGCTCCTGCGCTGTGTGGCTTCGATTCCCCAAAGAAATTAATTTGAGTACAGCCTGTTGACGTTTGGCCACGGCTGTGCTCATATCGGTCGTAACAGGCTCCTGCTCTGCTGTTTCTGAGGAACTTGAGTAGGAGGAGGAGTCTATGTGTACAGACTGGAGTCCTGCAATCCGTGGCGTTGGAAGAACACGTACAGCTCCACTCTCCAGATCCGTACCCGGCTCCACAACATTGACCCAGTGGGCAGTGAGGGAAAGGTATCGTCCCTGTCCATGGTTACTGGTCCACGCATCGGTGGTCAGGTGGACCTTGCTACTAACGGCGTTTAGTAGCGCATGTTTTATTTTGCCCTCAACATGTTTCTGCAGGGCAGGGACGGCTCGCCTGCTGAAATAAAAGCAGCTGGGCACGTTGTATTGGGGGACTGCCAATGCCATTAAGTCCCGGAAGGTGTCAGTGTCCACCAGCCTGAATGACAGCATTTCAACTGCCAGAAGTTTGGCAATGCCAGCATTCAGAGACTGTGCTCGGGGATGGTTTGCCGAGTAAGGGCGCCTTTTATCCCATGCCTGTGCTACCGATGGCTGTGATGGATGGGAACGTGCTGCTATGGGTGGAATCTGACAGGGTCTCCGGACAACAGTGGCAGAGGTTCTTCCTTGGCGATCCTGTGAGGAAGCCGAACCAGCAGTGTGTGAGCTGGAGGAAGAGGGCCCAACACGAACTGAAGAGGTGGTAGGTGGTGCTGTACGTTGGCCTACGTCTTCAGGGTGTCTCTGCAACTCCAACTCGTGCTTGGTGCGCACATGTTTCCACATATTTGTGGTATTGAGGTTGCTGACATTTCTCCCTCTTTTGACTCTCTGATGACACAGCTTGCATTTGACAAAGCAAATGTCATCTGCAACTGTGTCAAAAAAGGACCACGCACTGCAACTCTTGTGAGCGCCCGGTTTGCCTTTGGAAGGAGGAATGCTCCTAACGGGTGCCGAAGTGGAGGGTACAGGCAACCAAGTCTTCCCCCTCCCTCTGCCTCCTGTTTTGGCCGGTAGGGGAATCTCTTCCTCCGAGCTGCTCCCACCACCTTCCTGTTGCTCACACCATGATGGGTCAAGGACCTCATCATCTTCCCTCCCCTCTTCAAACAGCTGCTTCTCCGGGGTTGTCTCGCCAGCACCGTACGCACCAGAAAGTGGCAACTGAGTCTCGTCATCATCTGATGCGTACTGAGGTGTGCTGACCATAGGCACTGGCCCACTCGCCTCTTCAGATTCAGAGGGACAAAGAAGTTGCGCATTACTGCATACTCCCTCTTCTTCACATTCAGGAATGCTGCTTGGCTGGCCCCCTCTTTCCAAGCCAACAGATTCCGAGAACAGAAGTAGAGACTGTGATGGCTCCTGTCCATGTCTCTCTGACTGCCTGGGCACTTTGGCAGGTGGTGAAGAGACAGATGGTTGCTCTTCGGTGCTCTGACCCTGAGAGGATGCGGAAGTAATTGAAGTCGATGCGTTAGCTGCCATCCATCCGACAACGGCTTCAATTTGTTCCTCCCGCAGCAGTGGGGTACGTTGAGGTCCTACAAAGCTGCGCATAAAGGACTGTTGCCTGCTAAAACTGGGGGATGCTGATCCACTGGTGCCCGCAGCAGGCCCAGAATCCCCACGTCCTCTACCTGTAGAATCCCCACGTCCTCTCCCTGCAGAATCCCCACGTCCTCTCCCTGCTGAAACTCCACGCCCACGCCCACGCGCCTTACTCCCTGCCTTCTTCATCTTGCAAGACTGCTTAAGATAGGCAAAAAAGTACAAAGGGGGGCCTTAGTGTGCTTATTCCTGAACAGCTGGTTACAGGTACAAGAAACACTAATTTTATGAAGTGTGTGTGTGTGTGGACTAGACTTTAATAGGAGCTGATGTGGCCTACACAAGTTCAAAATGTAGTGTTTGGTGAACTTTTTTTGTGGTTTCTTTGTTGGAAACAAACTCAAAGTATGTGAACAAAGAATTGAAACTGATAGTATCACCAACTTTTTGGAGCTATTACAATGCAGGCAGGTAACCTACAATGCAAAAGATGAGGCTCCAAAAAAATTGGGTAATACTAATCTGGCTGCGCCGGCAGGGCACAAGCCAGAAAAAAAGGCTCCTCTATCTACTCCTATATAGTGTTTGCAACCAACCAATGTTGATGGATACGGATGGATGCACACTAATAGGAGAAGAAAAAATGAGCTGCACTCAAAGACAAATATGTGTGAGGCAGTGACGCACGTTGAGCGTCCTACAACCAGACGTAGCTGCAGGACACTCTACTCAGCGTGAGCTGCACTCACACACAGTCAGAGGCCTCTCAGACAGCCGTCAACAGTGCAGCTAAGTGGGCACTGGCACTGACAGGCTGCAGAAAGGCTCCGCTGTGTACTCCTTTATAGTGTTTGCAACCACCGTAGATGGAGACGGATGGATGCACACTAATAGAAGAAAAAATGAGCTGCACTCAAATAAAAATATGTGTGAGGCACTGACGCACGCTGAGCGTCCTACAGCCAGACGTAGCTGCAGGACACACTACTCAGCGTGAGCTGCACTCACACACAGTCAGAGACCTCTCAGACAGCCGTGAACAGTGCAGCAAAGTGGACACTAGCACTGAAAGGCTGCAGAAAGGCTCCGCTGTCTACTACTAGTGTTTGCAACCAACGTATATGGATACGGATGGAAGCACACTAGATTGAAATTATGTAAAAAATGCAGCTCAAAAAATAAAAGATGTATGAGGCAGCAGTGATCACACTGGGTGGCCTACAGCCTGACGTGGCTGCAGGACCCACTCCACAGCGTGAGCTGCACTCACACAGCCCTTGCAGACAGCTGTGAACACTGCTGCTAGGGCAAAGAAGGCTACAGTGGTGGTTTATGTAGCCTGGGTAAAGCACTAGATGTTTGGTGGAATCGCTATTTCTAACTGTCCCTCACAGTCTTCTACAGCAGCCTGTCCCTAACTGAATTCACAGCAGAGTGACCAGAAATGGCGGCTGCGGTGGCTTTTATAGTGCATCATGACATCATTTCGGCAGCCAATCACAGCCATGCCAATAGTTAACATGCCTACATGCCTAACAGGATGTGCCCACACTTCGGAGGATTCCCATTGGCTTAATCAAAGCAAGCAGGCTCATAGCATGATGGGAACTTCCTATTCCGATTCCGATTCCGGAATCCGATATGACAAAAGTATCGGAATTAAGTATCGGAATTCCGATACCGCTAATATCGGCCGATACCCGATACTTGCGGTATCGGAATGCTCAACACTAGTGACTACAGAGACTCTGTAAGAACTTTTGAACAATCTCAGTTTGTTTTTGATGGACAATTGGGCCACAGGACTATGTGTGGTCAAAACTATCTTGTACATAGTTACCAATTGCTCAAGAAATGGGTCATGGACATTGACGCATGGACTAATCGTCATCAGGACTATTTTTGAGCTTTGGTTTTTGTAATTTTTCATTTTTGAAATCTTGTAACAGTTACAATTGTTAATTTGTTAATATCTTTTTGCATGTTTTCTTCAGTCCGGGAGTACTGAATTGCACTAGGGGGGAATGTGGCGCCGCCAGGAGTATGGTCGCCACAGTGGCATTACCTTCCTCCTAGGGAGTATGATGTCATGCTTGGAAGCAATGAAGGGTCTCTCTATCAGTTAAATACAACACACAGCACAGTTCCCACTCCGGGCCAGCAGAGGGAGCTCTGAACCAAAACTGGGGGAAGAGCTGCTCTCTGGGGGCCAGGAAGGGGAAGTTTAGTTTAGTTCGTGTGAGGAGGGAAACGTGTATGGGTGTGAGGAGAAGAGCTGGAAGATTGAGCAGAGTTCAGGCTCACTTCTAGCTGTAGCGCATGATCTGGAGTCCAGTCTCCAAGGTTGTACGGATACTGATGTTCCTGCAGCAGAAACCGGAGGAATAGGAAACTGTAAATGCTCTGTTCCCACATAAGACTCAGAGGCACAACAGCAACGTGTGATCCAGAAGAAGAAGGCTACAACTGTCTGCCATACAAGGGAGTTCTAAAAGAGAACAAGCAAGTGGAACTTCAGTGTAACACAGTAGTGCAAGTACCTCAGATAAGTGCTAGAAAGGAGACTACACAACCCATCTGCATAGAGAGATTCCTAAGTTGCTTCCAGGCTGCCAACTCCTGTTCCATCTGTAATCTGGACTCTGGACTGCACTTACAAAGCACAGTAAAGGTAACAGAAACCGCACCCTGTTGTGTCATTGCATTCTTCCTGCAAACCCTCCAGCACTGCTACATCTCTGTGCCAGACACTACAACCTCTTCCTCAACACCTATCCTCACTGCCCTGGGACTACAGCTCTACCTGTGGGGAGCTATTACATCTTGCTGCCTTATACCATCTGTCCCAGAGGATCTGCCTGCAGCGTCGGCTTAACCCCTTCATTGCCGATCACCACAGGTGGCGTCACGTATCATCCACTTATAAACTTTAACCAGCCACTCTTAACCCCTTTTACATGGACGCCCAGGGCCACAGACCGGGTCACTGCTACTGTGACACTACCCTCTGAGATACCGGCCCAGTACCGAGTAACCCACTGCCCTGGCGGGTGATCCATTTGGGAACAGAACCGAGCTTACTACAGAGATAAGGTAGCAGAACTGAGCTTACTACAGAGATATGGGAGCCGAGTTTATTACAGAGATAAGAGAGCAGAACTGAGCTTACTACATACATATCAGACCATAACCAAGCATACTGCAGAGGTAAGGGAGCAGAATCAAGCTTACTACAGAGAAAACGGAACAGAAATGAGGTTATTACAGAAATAAGGGAGCAGAACCAAGCTTACTGCAGAGATAGGGGAGCAGAACTAAGCTTAGCACAGAGATATCAGACCAGAACAGAACTTACTACAGAAATAAGGGAGCAGAACCAAGCTTATTACCGAGATAAGGGAGCAGAACCGATGTTACTACAGAGATATGGGAGCAAAACGGAGCTTAGTACAGAAATATATATGCAAATTGCCTCTCCAGAGGGAAAGAGGACTTGAACTCTACGGTGCCACCTGAGCTTACTACAGACATGTGGAGCAGAACCGAGTTTACTACAAAGATATGAGAGTAGAACCGAGCTTATTACAGAGATAAGGAAGCAGAACCATGCTTACTACAGAGATATAAGACCAGAACCGAGCTTACCACAGAGAGATCAGACCAGAACCGAACATATTACAGAAATAAGGGAGCAAGACCAAGCTTATTACATAGATAAGGGAGCAGAACTGAGGTTACTACAGAGATAAAAGGGCAGAACCGCGGTTACTACAGAGATAAAGCAGCAGAATGGAGGTTACCACAGAGATAAGGGAGCAGAACCAAGCTTACTACAGAGATAAGAGAACAGAAGAGCTTACTACAGAGAAAAGGGAGCAGAACCAAGCTTCCTACAGACATAAGGGAGCAGAACAGAGCTTACCAAGTCTCGTCATAGATATGGGAACAATACGAAGCTTACCGCATACATATGGTACCAGAATCTAGATTACTACATCGATACAGTACCAGAACCAAGCTTACTGCTTAGATATGGTACCACAACTGACCTTGCCTACAAACATACAACTCCAGAAACAAAGATATGTAAACACACAGTACGGCAGGGGCATTGCTAGGGGTCCCAAAAGATCAGGGGGCCAAGCCCCAAACTGCATGTTTCCCCATATGACCCCCCTATAGCCATTTAAAATTGCATCTGTACATACATAATTACAGTATACCACTGTTGCTAGCCAACAACACACAATGCAAAGACCAATATGATCAAAATGACTGCTATGAAAGACCAAAACAATACGTCTACACAATGTCCACTGCCATCACCACTACACAGTGAATACATAATAATATGACCTTTACCTCTAACTTACATATGATATTCTTTCTGATTCGGGTCGTTCACTTTTCCAGTCTTTTTCATCAGGCCCAGACCTCCATTACCACTTCTCCAGCCACAACTTGTCTGCACAGATTACAACAAAAACACATTTCCAGCGACGTCACCATCTATTTCCAACCTACAAAAACTTTTTACTCTGCGTGTTATAAAAAATTGTGCCATTATTAAGATTACTCCCTCCTCAAAAATGAAAGTGTCCCATAGAAAGTATTAATGCCCCTACTGTGCAAAGGCCTGTATTCTATATAATATCCCAAGAGCCCCCTTCCAGCAACAAATACTCTTGAGTGTCCACTTAAGGGCTCATACTCACATGCGAGAAACTTAGACGAGTCTCGCACGTCAATACCCGGCATTGCCACATGCACTCGGATCAGAGCGTTTAGCTGCATGTATTTCTATGCAGCTGATTGCTCCGATCCGAGTGCCAGTGGCAGTGCCGGGTGTTGATGTTCGAGACTCGTCCGAGTTTCTCGCATGTGAGTATGAGCGCTAAAGTTAATAATGCCCCCCCAACAAAAATAAATAAATAATGGAACCTGAGTGCCCCTATCAAAACTAATATTGTCCCCATTTATAACAAATAATGTCTTTTGAGTGCCCACACAGCTCTGTATATACAGAATGATGGTCCTACAGCCCTCAATACACAATATGATGGTCCCTAAAGCACTTTATTATACATTGAGGACCCCAGAGCTCCCTATATATAGTAAAATGGCTACACAGCCCCTATATACAATATGATGTCCTCACTGCCCCCTATATATAGTATTATGTTCCCACTGCCCCATGAGGAAGCGACATTTGAACGCGAAACGTGCGTCGGGGTATGTGACTGGGGTCCAGGCGAGATCTTTCACTTCAATGGGTAATTATTCCCGATCTTGATTTTCATGACGCGATAAGAAATGACTTGTACAGAGTGATATAGTGATATATGGATACTAGGCACAGATGCACCTTACACTAGTTCACTATATTTAAAGGCATATGCACCTAATATTGGGGATACTTTTGAATGTTCATTTGCATTATCCTTGATCTCTCTTTTTCTAACTATTTAATCTCGTCCTGTATCTTCGGCTATTTATTACACCTATGGATACAATCACATTGTATATGATGGAACCCATTGTTTATAAGCAATGAGTAATATAATAGCTTTTGTAATTTACTATTAGGCTACTTTTCAATAAATATAATTTTTTTGTGTATACATTCTGGCAATTTTTGGACTCTGTTTCTCCTTTGTAATTTCTGTTTTTTCAGTCAAGATGGGGTGCAGAGTTTACATTAGCCCCTTTACCCCCAAGGTGGTTTGCACGTTCATGACCAGGCCAATTTTTACAATTCTGACCACTGTCCCTTTATGAGGTAATAACTCTGAAACACTTCCATGGATCCCACTGTTTTCTCGTGACATATTGTACTTCATGTTAGTGGTAAAATTTCATTCAAATAACTTGCGTTTATTTGTGAAAAAAACAGAAATTTGGCAAAAATTTTGCAATTTTCCAACTTTGAATTTTTATGCCCTTAAATCACAGAGATATGGCACACAAAAAACTTAATAAGTAACATTTCACATATGTTTACTTTACATCAGCACAATTTTGGAACCAAAATTTTTTTTTGTTAGGAAGTTATAAGGGTTCCCACTGCCCCATAAGGAAGCGACACTTGAACGCGAAACGTGCGTCGGGGTATGTGACTGGGGTCCAGGCGAGATCTTTCACTTCAATGGGTAACTGGCACAGGCAGTGCTGTAGGCTTCCTCATGCCGGCATTTTGCAGGCATGATGAAGCCGGCTCCCTGCAGGCCCCCGAAGGTCACCGCGCCATTGTGGATCCAGGGACCTGCAGGGAAAGAGACCCCCGCAGCAGCGCTGCACATTGCGCTGCTGCGGGGGTCGCAGGGAAGCACGGAGGGAGCCCCCTCCCTGCCGATGCTTCCCTAAACCCCCGGTACACTGTGATCGTGTTTGATCGCAGTGTGCCAGGGGTTAACGTGTCGGGGGAGGTCCGTGACCACCCCTGACACATAGTGCCGGGTGTCAGCTGTGATAATCAGCTGACACCCGGCCGCGATCAGCGGAGCTCCCCCCGTGAGCGCCGCTGATTGCTATGACGTACTATCCCATCCATGGGCATAGGGGCCCGGGTCCCATGTATAGGATAGTACATCAGATGTCAAGAAGGGGTTAATGAGAAAAAAATGAACTTTTTTGAATTTACCAAATGGCTGCAATGAAACAAAGTGAAAAATTTAAAGAGGTCTGAATACTTTCCGTACTCACTATACAGTATGATGGTCCGCACTGCACCATGTACTGTATGTAGTAGGATGGCCCCAGTTCCCCTATATATATAGTAGGATGGCTCCCAATTTCCATATATATATATATATATATAGTAGGATGGCCCAAGTTCCCCCATATATATAGTATAATGGCCCCAGTTCTCCGCATATAGTGTATATAGTATTATGACCCAGTTCTCCCCAATAGAAAATATGATCGACCCAGTTCTCCTCATATGTGTAGTATGATGGCTCCAGTTCCTCCCATATATATAGTACGATGGCCCCAGTACTCCCCATATATATATATACACATATATATATATATAGTAGGATGGCCCAAATTCTCCCATATATAGTATGATGACCCCAGTTCTCCCTGATAGAAAGTATGATGGACCGAGTTCTCTCCATATATATAGTATGATGGCACCAGTTCCCCCAAATTTATATTATGATAATGGCCCTAGTTCCCCCCATATAATATGATGGCCCTAGTTCCCCCTATATAGTATGATGGCCCTCGTTCCCCCCATATAGTATGATGGCCCTAGTTCCCCCCATATATTATGATGGCCCTAGTTACCCCATATATACTTTGATGGCCCCACAGTCAGTTCATATAAAAAATAATAAAGTTTATACTCACCTCATCCAGATTCCCGACACCGCAGGGTAGCGACTAGATCGGAGTTGATTTTTTGAGGGAATGATGTCACCGGAAAGGGCAGCGCTTCTTTCAGTTCAGCCGTCTAGATCGGAGTGTCTAAAATGAGAATCACAAAAAATCAACTCCGATCTAGACGTAACCCTGCTGCCAGCCGCATCACAGTACAGTACAGCACAGCAGACATGGCCGCGCGCAGTTTGCTGTGAGCGTCCGTCAGGCTGCTGGTCCTGTACAGCTACTGGGGGAGTGGCCCGATGGGGCATCTGTCTCCCTGCCGCCCGGCCCAGCCCACTCCTGCTGATGAGGAATACACATGGTGATTAAAAGGATATGAGGAAGTGAGCTCATATACAAGGCTGCAGGACACTCCTACATGCTAGAAAAATCTAAAAGGAGAGGCGAGGGAGTGACACAAAGCTTCTGGTCAGTAGGTGGCAGCAGCAGACAAGCATTAATAATACAACAGTAAAATCAAAGATATGCAAGGAATATGAAGGGAACAGCACAGTCATCTCTAGTTTGGGTGCACTGTATTCCACCAGTCTTGTGGTGATCAATTTCTACTTCCCTGCTCCCGCAGGTCTTTAGCACACATTTGGCCAAACTATGCCCTCAATAATGAGAGCCTATACAGCTGCTCCAGTAACCATGCCCATACCTCCTCTGAATACTTATGACCATGTGATATTTCAGTTTTTCTTTTTTTAATAAATTTGCAACAATTTCTACATTTCAGTTTTATTCAGTAAAGATGGGGTGCAGAGTGTACATTAATGAGAAAAAAAATGAACATTTTTGAATTTACCAAATGGCTGCAATGAAACAGAGTGAAAAATTTAAAGGGGTCTACATACTTTCTGTATCCACTGTAAAAACATCAAACTTTTACTTGTTGAATAGCAGTATTTACAGTATTTACACAAAGATGCAGAGGATAAGGCCCAACAGGTTGTCATCTTTCCCACGGGTACCGGATACAATTTAGGCTCTGGTTCTCAGTATAGGTAGAATGTCCCTCTCACTGGCTTCTCTAGCCCTATGGAGTCTTCTCCACCACTAGCAGTATTTTCAGATTGCAATGCCTTCTACTCCATGTAGTGTAAGTCCATCTTTCCCTGTAGCTTCACAGGCTGAGTTCGCCCCACTCTCCCGAAATCCATCTCGAGGTTTCCACAGACCATTAGACGGAATCACACGGATGGGTATTTTCGGCAATCCACAGCTCCGACTATTGGGCCCATGCTGTCCCTTGCAGCCTCTTGACTTAGGCCTGCTACTTCACACACTGCACTCCACATACTAACTGGCCCTGTCACTTGCGGGACTTGCCACTAGCTCTCAATTTCCCCTTCCAAACTGGGCCGGCCATCACAGTTAACCCTGTCTAAGCTAACTGTAGAGCCAGTGGGTATCATCCTTTTATAACATACATAAGCATCGAATGCATTAAACCCTTGGAAACCATCAGCCCCCAACACTGCTACAAATATATCATACAAATATTTAGAACAAGTTCTGCAACTGCAGTTGATTACTGTGAGAGGTGGCCCCTTGAGTCGTTAGTGGTTATGGACAGCTTCCTGGTGGCTCCCCCACGAAGAGAAAAGACAGTGAGAGATAAGTCCTAAAGTGACATGTTGTGATTGTCCATGCCAACTTCTCTGTACTGCAATCACCTGTGGAGATGTTGGAGTGGTCTGAGACCTAGACCTGTAATGCTAAGTGGTGTTATGGCCTGAGATACAGAGACCAGCTGTGAAACTGTCAATGTATTTTGACTGCATCATAAGACTTGTCAGCTGCATCTCTGTGGATATGTGCAGACGATCAGGAATTGGCAGCGCTTTGGACGCAGCGCATGTTTGCTGCATCAAAAGTGCTGCTGGCTATTGAACGCAGGTGAATCCAAATATTCTCATTGAACTGTGTGGATCCACCACTTCAATACATTCTATTGGGGACATTTCTGTTGCGGAGAATAGCATCTCTGCAAGAGAAATACACATGTTGTGATCTGGAGAGACACGCCGCATGTCCGTGTCTGCAGGTGAGCCGCGGGCATCTATGGACGCATAGTGGGCATGGGATTTTTTTAAATCCCATCCACCCTGTTATAACATCTGGATGCTATGGGTTGGACGCTGCACAAGTACGCAGCATCCAACCCGCAGAGTTTACTGATCGTCTGCACATACCCTGTAAATAACATTGCTGACATTTCCTGTGGACTGTTCCAAGTGTCATTTACTGCAGTGTATGTTATGTTCAAGGGGTTGTCCACTACTCGGATAACCCCTTCTGAATCATCATGTTCCTCCCTTGTAAACTAATAACACTTATACTCACCTGTGGTGCAGGTGTTGTTCCAGTGGTGTCGGCACTGGCAATCCTGTGGATCAAGTCACATTGTTATGTCAAGGCGATGCCTGAGTCCAATCAGAGCTCTCTTCACTCTCGCCGGCTTCGGAAAAATCATATACATCAAAAGGAAGGGAGAGCTGATGCTCTCTCATTTCCTCCATATGTATGTGATACGTCCAAACTCAGAGAGAGTGCTGATTGGATGCAGGGATTGTGTGACATAACAATGTGACTTGATCCACGGGAAAGCCAGGGCCGACAAAAGTATACATGTTATTATTTTTGAATGGGAAAGTGCCTTGTACCTAAGGGTGTTGAGCTTTGGTCATTACATTCTTATTATAAGTGTGGCGCACCTGAGGATTCAGTTGCCACAGAGGTACTGCACCTCCTCCTGAGGTGTGGTACCCCACCATCCAGGTAGGTTGGAGGCTCCTGACCACGCTCCAACACCTGCATCCCACACAACACGGTAGTTCAGCAAAGCCACATTGCGGCTCCCTGCTTGGAGTGTAGCAGAGCACCTTTGGTGGCTCCCTGCTTGGAACACGAAACGTGCTGGGAGGCGGGTGGAGTTAGAATACATAAAAGAGCGAGAAGGTTTAGGATTTCAGGTCAGTCGGTCAGTCAGGAGGAGAGAATGAGGAGGGAAGATCCCTGGGAGAGGGATGGAGGAAGGAGGTGCTGCAGCAGACCTCAGTGACCTGGGTCTGCTGGCACGGGAAAGGAAAGAAGGAGAAAGACATTGAGCAGAAACCTGATCTTCCATAAGAAGGAGAGACTAGTACAGAACGAAGGAGTAAAAGGGAACAGAGAATGTGGGTTAGGCGAGAACCCTGCCTAGAAGTTCTAAGCGCAAGGCCGGGGCCCAGTCCCCGAGGTTGTATGTATACTAATGGTCCTACAGCAGACACCGGTGGAGTAGTGAGCTGTAAATGCATTACTCCCATCTAAGACTTGGGGGCACAACAGCAACTTGGATAGTGAGCCGGGACTCAGGAGTAAGGAGTCCCCGAAGCAGGCTACAGCTGTCTGCCGTACAAGTATGGTTCTTGGGAACATCTGTCAGGAGGAACTCCAGTGTAACTCAGTACTAGGAGTACTTCACACCAAAGGCGCTATAAGAGGAGACGTTCAGAAAGGCATATGTTGGCGGAGTGTTGGAAGGGAGCATTCCATCTGACCTGGAGGTTGACTGAGTCCCTGACCCGGAGGACACAGCACGGAGGCAGGCACCTGTGTGTACTACAGACTGTGAGTAAAGCTTTGGAACTACATGCCCTGGTGTCCTCCAATCATTCCTGCGCTAACACACCCTGTACCACTACATCGGGGTACCAGCTTCTACACCGCCTGTGCCTCTCCTCTAACACTACATCTACACTGCCCTGGGACTACAGCTCCACCTGTGGTGAGCTACACCATCTTGACTGCACCACACGACCAGTCCCAGTGGATCTGCATGCAGCGTCGGCTTAACTTCTCACTTGTCGAACACCACAGGTGGCGTCACAAACTATTCCATTAACTACATTCCAACATTCAAACTCCCCCTATTAATTGGGAGCCCAGGGCCACGGACTGGGTCACCGCTGCTTTGACACATCCCGCTGACACCGGCCTGGTACCAAGTTCCCCACAGCCCTGGGAGGGCGACCCATAGACATGGCCATGACATGGTAACGTGTTAAGGTAAATTCACATATTGCAGATTTTATGTAAATATTTTCTGCAGAAAATGAGCAAGTAAGATTCCTTCACAACTGATTTTGAAGATAGGTATGGCAGAGCTGAGCTTTGTCTCATTACAAACACCTCTTCAGCTGCAGCTCTCCTCTCACAGCACTGTCAGCTCTGCTCTGTCCCCTTTCACCACAATGACTGCTGTGAGATGAAATCTGAAAGGTGTTAGTATCACAGAAAGAAGCTCTAGGGTGGTGTAGTCTTCAACACAGAGGATGGTGATGGGGGGATATAAATCCCAAATTATGTGCCAGATGGAGAACTTTCATGAAGTCAGTATATACTTTACCTTTGCTCCTGTGTATATTGTCTTATTGTGCAGAAACAGCAGACACCAGGTGTGAACAGTGAAAACCGTTTTCTTTTCCTTGTGAGAAGATTTCTTTTACAAATTACAGGCATTTAGTGTAGCAGCAGACATGTACAGTGCAAGGAGCCAGCGCTGTTCTCAGCCAGGTGAACAGAGCCTCTCCATCCTCTCTGCAGCTCACACAAACATGTCTGCCTCCATCTCACATCTACACAGCTCCCTGTGTAATGTCTTCTCTGCCAATGTTACCTTATTCCCGTATATGGAAAGCTGAGCTGCTTCATTAAAGGGAATCTCTCATTTTAACAAAAATGCTATTACCTGGAGATATAGGGTTAATCTGAAGGTTAATAGAATTTTGAAGCTACCCGGCACCTGCACTGAAAGCCCGGCTACTGGGAAGAAATAAACTTTATTCCTCCTGGCAGCCTCAGGCTTTCAGTCATAGAGGGACGGACGGCGTGGCTTCAGTCACCACTAAGTACATAGTGAGCGGCAGCTGTAACCATGCTCCATCACGGATTTACAGCCAACTCCTGTTACAGCCAATTCCTCACTGATGCACTGCTGAGCCTGCTGTCAATCAGCTTCAGAACACTACTAACTTGCACATTAACCCCATCTCTGCAGGTTAATAGCATTTTTTTCACATGAAAGGTTCCCTTTATCTGTTAGCTTCCCCTTAATGGCAGAACACAAACACCTCACTCACTCATCTCACTTCTATGTGCTGGTATTCTTATATGTATTACCCAAAAAGGAAAATATTAATATAGTGCAAACATTAGGTGGTAGCTGACAGCTGTGCTAAATCAGAAAGGTACATACAGTACAACTTTGGGGCATTACAATAGTAAACTCTGCTAAACTCCTGGCACTTTTAAATGCTCTGCAGTGAGACCTGTGAGGAGATCTGTCATTACATGGCTCACAAAGGAGAAAGCCTATTCTAACCTTTTGAGGAGTGTGTTCTTTTTTTCCATGTATGGTGCTGCCTGCTTATGATTGGTCGATCTCATACAAAGGAAGACGTACTCACCCCGCAGAGACAAATCTCTGGTAACGCCCCTTGGACTTAAAAAAATAAAAAATATGTTTTATCAGTTCAGCAGCCACTATTCCATGATAGGGGAAGAAGGTGGACCCAGGTAACTATAGGCCGGTGAGTCTGACTTCTATACCAGGAAAGATCTTTGAACAAATTATTAAACAACATGTATGTAAGTACCTGGATAATAATGAAGTGATTAAACAGAGTCAGCATGGGTTTGTAACTAATAAGTCATGTCAGACTAACTTAATTTCCTTCTATGACGGTATCACTGATTGGGTGGATCAAGGAAATGCTGTAGATATAGTATATCTTGACTTCAGCAAAGCATTTGACAAAGTCTCTCATACAATCCTTATTGAAAAAATGACTAAGTATGGAATGGACAAGGCAACTGTTAGGTGGATTCATAACTGGCTTAGTGATCGGACCCAAAGAGTGGTCGTAAATGGCTGCACATCCAGTTGGAAGAATGTCTCAAGTGGGGTACCACAGGGCTCTGTCCTGGGCCCTGTATTGTTCAACATCTTTATCAACGATTTAGATGAAGGAATTGAGGGTAAACTGATTAAATTTGCTGATGACACAAAGCTAGGAGGGATAGCTAATACTAGAGAAGAGAGAGAGAGGATTCAAAAAGATTTAAATAAACTGGAGAAGTGGGCAGCAACTAACAGAATGGTTTTTAACAGGGAGAAATGCAAAGTACTACATCTGGGCAATAAAAATGGAAAAAGCATATATAGAATGGGAGGAATAGGGCTAAGTGACAGCACATGTGAAAAAGACTTGGGTATACTAATAGATCACAGACTGAATATGAGTCAACAGTGTGATGCAGCAGCAAAAAAGGCAAATGCAATTCTAGGATGTATTAACAGAAGCATACAGTCTAGATCACGTGAAGTCATTATTTCCCTCTACTCCTCTTTGGTCAGACCTCATCTGGAATATTGTGTCCAGTTTTGGGCACCACATTTTAAAAAAGACATCAACAAACTGGAGCAAGTTCAGAAAAGAGCGACCAGAATGGTGACCGGTCTGCAAACCCTGTCTTATGAGGAAAGGTTTCAGGATTTGGGAATGTTTAGTTTGCAAAAGAGAAGACTGAGGGGAGACTTAATAGCTGTCTACAAATATCTAAAGGGCTGTCACATTGTAGAGGGATCAACTTTATTCTCATTTGCACAAGGAAAGACTAGAAGCAATGGGATGAAACTGAATGGGAGGAGACACAGATTAGATATTAGAAAAAACTTTTTGACTGTTAGAGTGATCAATGAGTGGTACAGGCTGCCACGAGAAGTGGTGAGTTCTCCTTCAATGGAAGTCTTCAAACAGAGGCTGGACAGACATCTGACTGGGATGATTTAGCGAATCCTGCTTTGAGCAGGGGGTTGGACCAGATGGCCCAGGAGGTCCCTTCCAACTCTACGATTCTATGATTCTATGATTCTATGATATGGTCAGTGGCCAGTACAAGTTGCTTAAACAGAACTGGTCCTCTTTACGAGACATGTGACTATTAATGCATTTGGTGCATGTTACTCCAGTGGACCATCAAATGCCAGTGTTAGTGAATTCACCCCAAAATCCTCTAATATAGATGTTTTGCTAAATCCCTTCCATGAAAATGCAAAAGGCAATGTACAGTATCTGTATAACACAGATCCCTAACACAATGACCCTATCCATTTATGGTGTCATAAATGTCTATGACCATAGTATTTATATTTACTCTGTCTACAATATCATTTATCTGTACAGTTTATAGCTGCATTATCTCTGAACCATATATTTGATGTCATGTTTTGTACTGTTATTTGAATATGGTTTGGTACTGTTATCTGCAAAGTGGATAACACATTTTGCAGTGTATGGCCTTAATACTTTTCAATGTAGAAGGCACTACATATAATAAACCGTATACAGTATGCAACATTCTGAAGAATTAAGTATCTTACTTTTTAAAGTTGTTGTCCACTTCTTTGATCATGATGATGATGTTGATGATTTATCCAATTGGTGTATTTTGACACCCAGTACCCCATCTGATCAGCTGTTACAATACCAGCACTGGTGGCCTATTAAAATGAAGAGGGGCTGATCTGCAATATTAATGTATTGTCACAAAACAGTGTATGGGGCTGCACTATTCCAGCGGTTTACATCTGGCCACAGCTGGAGTTGATAACAGCTGATTAGTGGGGATGCTGAGTATCAGATCCCCACCAAGCTGATATTGATGACCAACCCAATCAGACAACCTCTTTAATAACCCTAAATCTTTCTTTACTGTTTGTACTAATTCCTGTCCCTAGTCATCAGCTCTTCTGTCACAGTCATCACTGCCTTTTAAAATTCCTCCTTTTCAGGGTGAGTGCACACGTTAAAAAAAAAAAAAAACACAAAAATTGAGCTTGGTTTGAGTTGGTACACATGCAGCATAAAAAATGCATGTTCACTTGGCCAAAAAGCATACAAAACCTACAAAAGACAAAATGAAAAAAACCCTGCTAAAAAGCAAAAGTGCATTTAAATCATACAGAGTTCTTAGTAATACTGTATTTGATCAAACATAGCATAAAAGCCGTCCCACCATCGACAAGGTGACTCTGTGGTTGGGGCGGTCCTACACTGTCTAGCATTAGTAACCTTATCATGTGTCAAAGTTGACGTCTGTGTGAATAAGGGCAGACAAGGACCAGGTCCCAACCACCGGACACCAGTCAGGGAAAGCCTTCAAATACAATTTCCAGCTCAGGAGAGGGAATAGAGTCCACAGCAGCAAGTACCTCAGAGAATAGCGCTAGAGAGGAGGCCTCACAACCCACCTGAATAAGGAGATTCCCAAATTGCTTCCAGGCTGACCGTCTCCAGAACCATCTGTTCCTTGAACCTTGGACTGTACCTACACAGCTCAGTAAAAGGTAAAGGAAACTTCACTATGTTGTGTCCTCTAGTTATTCCTCTGTCACTTATCCAACTCTGCTACATCTATCATCCTCAAACATATCATCTTCACTACCCCAACTGCTCTGGGACAAAGCTAAGCCTATGGAGAGCTATACCAACTCTGCTGCATCACCATCAGTCCCAGAGGATCTGCCCTGCAGGGCAGGTCGCCTCTGATCAGACACCACAGGTGGTGTCAAGAACAATTTAATAATAATAATAATAATAATATTAATATTCTTAATTTATATAGCGCCAACATATTCTGCAGCGCTTTACAGTTTAACAGTTTCAAAACACAAGTCATAAGTAACAAAGTTAACAATACAATAATTAAATCAAAATAAGGCGACCCTGCTCGTGAGAGCTTACAATCTACAATGAGCTGAGGGAGATACAAAGTACAGGTGTGTGTTGTGAACTCATTTTCTGCTCCTCATTCCGTTCTCCCTCTGGTGGTGACAGGAGGTAGTGAGGTTGGTTTAATTGGTAGTGATCTGCCACCTGAAGAGGAGGACAATGATTGGATCTCTGGAGTATCAGACTGGATATAAGACAGCCGACGCCCTATCCTGGTGCTGGTGATTCAGTCTGCATCTCAGGTCTTGGACTTCAGCTCTGTTCCAGTCTTCTCAAGTTAAGTTTGTTTTTGCTATTGTTCACACTTGCTCTTGTTGGTCAATTCAGTTTTTTGTGGTCAGCCAGCCCCTGCTGGGGTTGTGCTGAATTTCCACTCCCATTTATCTGTATGCTGAGTGCTGATATAGTGGGAGAAGTCTAGTGACTTCAGGGTTAATTTTGCTATCAGACGTGTTGGACATTATTTTGGTAGGGTTTTTGGCAGATTGCAGACAGTGTCTTTCCTTTCATGTCCTTTCTAGTTAGTCGGGCCCCATTGTTTGCTCAGTCTATTTTTCTGCCTTTGTTTGTGTTTTCATCTTGTTTCACCGTCAATACATGTGGGAGGCTGTCTTTCCTTTGGGGTCTGCTCTGGGGCAGTTAGTTTTCCTCTTTTCCTGCTTTAGGCTTATGTAGCTCTCCGGTTGTGATGAGGCATCTAGGATCATCGTAGGTACGCTCCATGACTGCTGCTAGTTGTGTGGTAAGATCAGGGATCTGCAATCTGCATAGTTACCAACCCCTCTGGTTTTCTGAGACTTGGCTTGTGTTGTTTTTTCCTCCTCGGAGACCCATTCATAACAGGTATGTATTTACAATGGTGTATTTACAATGATGGTCCAGCCATCTTGATGGAGTGCGGGATGGATGGAGATAGTGAATGGGCCACACATGTACACTTACACATAGAATGACTTTGATTAGTGAACGTGATATGCCGCTCTGAACAAATGTGTATTGAGGGAGTGCCTGAAACTATGCAAATTGTGGATAGTCCTAATTTCTTGTGGTAGAGCATTCCAGAGGATTGGCGCAACGTGGGAGAAGTTTTGGAGTCAGGAGTGGGAGGTACGTATTAGTGCAGAGGTTAGTTGAAAGTCGTTTGCAGAGCGCAGCGGTCGGTTAGGCCGATAGACAGAAATAAGGGAGGAGATATAGGGGGGTGCTGCACTGTGGAGAGCTTTGTGGGTGAGAACAAGAACATTGAATTGGATTCTATAATGAATGGGCAGCCAATGTAAAGACTGGTGAAGAGCAGACATGTCCGAGTACCGATTAGCCAGATAGATGACCCTGGCTGCTGCATTAAGTATGGACTGGAGAGGGGATAGTCGAGTAACGGGGAGGCCAATTAATAGAGCGTTGCAGTAATCCAGGCAGGATCAATGCTACAGTGAGGGTTTTTGTTGTTTCCATGGTGAGAAAAGGGCGGATTCTAGAGATGTTCTTTAGGTGTAAGCGGCAAGAGCAGGCAAGAGATTGTATATGGGAGGTGAAGGAGAGATTGGTGGCAAACATAACACCCAGACAGTGTGCCTGCTGCCGGGGTGTTATTGTGGTGCCACCCACAGATCAGATTTAGGGAGGTTAGTAGACGGCGGGAGCAGAAGAAGTTCAGTTTTGGAGAGGTTGAGTTTCAGATAGAGAGCGGACATGATGTTGGAGACTGCGGACAGTCACTGGCGTTCTGTATTACAGCGGGGGTAACGTCGGGGGATGACGTATATAGTTGTGTGTCATCAGCACAAAGATGGTACTGAAAGCCAAATCTACTGATGGTCTGTCCAACTGGGGCCGTGTAGAGAGAGAAGAGAAGGGGGCCAAGGACTGAGCCCTGAGGTACCCCGACAGCAAGAGGAATAGGAGATGACGTGGAGACAGAGAGCAAAACACTGAGGAGCAGTCAGAAGGATAGGAAGAGAACCAGGAGAGAGCAGTGTCCTTAATGCCTAGTGACTGGAGCCTAGAGAGTAGGAGATGGTGGTCAACAGTGTCAAAAGCTTCAGATAGGTCAAGAAGAATGAGCAGGGATTGGTCACCGTTAAGTTTTGCTGTCAGAAGGTCATTGGTCACTTTGATGAGTGCAGTTTCAGTCGAATGTAGAGGGCAGAAGCCGGACTGTGAAGGGTCTAGAAGGGAGTGAGTGGAGAGGTAACGGGTAAGGCGGGAGTAAACTAGGTGCTCCAAGAGTTTAGAGATGAAAGGGAGATTGGAGACTGGTCTGTAGTTGTTTGTGCAGGATGGGTTGAGAGCTTGTTTCATTACGAAATGGAGTAATGATGGCGTATTTGAAGGAGGATGGGAATATGCCCGAGGAGAGGGAGAGATTAAAGATTGCAGTTAGGTGAGTTGTGACGACTGGAGGAGATGTCAGGGAATGGGGTCGGTAGTGCATGTAGTTGGACGAGAGGAAGAGAGGAGTCTGGAGACTTCTTCTTCTGAGACGGGATCAAATGTGGAAAGTGAGCCAGTGGAGATGCAGGAAGGGATGGGAGTCACAGCACTTGGTGGTTGGGAGCAGATTTCCTGATGGATATTATCTATTTTTGCTGTAAAGTGGGAGGCCAGGTCATCAGCACAAATGTCTGTGATAGGGGCTTATGCTTTTGGCCTGAGGAGGGAGTGAAAAGTGTCAAAAAGTTTCTTGGGGTTGTTGGCTAGTGAGGAGATCAGGGTGTTGAAGTTGGTCTGTTTGGCGAGGTGAAGGGCATCGAGGGCATAGAGCATCGCTGGAGAAGTTGAATTTGCTATGTGAGCCAGGGCTGTTTTACTCTGTGCTTAGAGGTTCTGAGGGTGAGGGGAGCTACTTGGTCAAGGGTGCTTATAAGAGTGTTGTTGTACAGCCAGATCATGACAGGAAAAAGAGGAGATTGGGGACAGTGATGAGAGTAGGGAGTTTGAAAGTGTCTGAGGGTTAATGGCTTGTAGATTTCTGAATGTGTGGTAGGTAGGAGTCAGCTGGGATGGATGAGGATTTGTGAGCATGAAGGAGAGAATGTTGTGGTCAGAGAGTGGAAGCGGTCAGTTATTTAGGTGGGAGATTTAACAGAGTCGGACAAACACCAGATCAAGGCTGTTAGGGTATGTGCACACAGTGCGGATTCTGCTGCGGATCCGCAGCGTTTCTGCAGCTACGGAGCCTCAGCAGATTTAGGTGCGTTGTACAGTACCATTGTTTTCAATGGTAAACAGGAAAACACTGTGCACATGCTGCGGATCTTTCTGCGCGGTTTTGCTGCGGTTTACAATCCGCAGCATGTCAATTCTTTTGTGCAGAAACGCTGCAGTTTCACACCTCATCCATTATGAGGTGCGAAACCGCAGGCAAATCCGCAGATAAACCGCAGGACTTTAGTCCAGCGGATTTATCTGCGGATTTTACTACAAAATCCGCACCACCAAAAAACTCCGTGTGCACATACCCTTACAGTCCTTTTGTGTCTCAGAGGTTGAAAGCTGCAAGAGGCCTAGAGAGGTGATTAGTGACAGAAGCTGGGATGCAGATGTGGAAGTAGGGCTGTTAATGGGGATGTTGAAGTCTCTGAGGATAAGAGTTGGTAATTCTGAGGACATGAAGTGCGGCAGCCAGGCTGAAAAGTGGTCAAGGAAGTGGGTGGGTGAGCCTGGGGGCCGGTATATGACCGCTACTATGAGGGAGAGGCGATGGAAGAGCCTGATGGTGTGGACCTCAAAAGAAGGGAATGAGAGTGATGGAACTGGGGGGATGACCTGGAAAGTGCATTGTGGGGACAGGAGTATGCCGACTCCACCACCATGTCTGTTTGTGGGTCACGGGGAATGAGAGAATTGTAAGCCACAATAGGAAATGGCAGCAGGAGAGACAGTGTCAGAATCCAGAATCCAGGTTTCAGTGAGGGCCAACAGATTAGGAGAGTTGTTCAGAAAGTAGTTGTGCAGGAAAGGAAGCTTGTTACAAACAGACCGTGGATTCCAGAGGGCACAATTAAAAGATGGAGATGAGGGAGTGCAAGTAATATTACTAAGATTATTATGGTTTCGATATGAGGTATGGTAGGGGTTGAAGTTGGGGGATGGTGGACCAGGGTTGGGGGAGATGTCACCTGAAATCAGTAGGAGTAGGAAGATAAAGAGCAAGTAGATGTTGGAATTGTAAATAGTTTTTTTCTGCGCTCTGTTTGGGCAAGATGAGCTGAGGTTTCTCAGGAAGGTGAGGAGTGCATGGGAGATGTACGTGGGAGAGGGAAGTATAGAGGGGCTGATGGGTATGAGTCATGATGGTGGGGGGATGGGGCGGTGAATGTGAATGGCAAGGGAACACAGGAGGATAGAAATAAAGCACATGATTAAAGGGGAAAGCAAAGTGTGGGTTACCTGACTCCTGCCCTGATTAATTGCCATGGATAACTGCCATTTACTTGATGTTTAGCTTCTGTGATGCTTTGCTTATGGGATGCTTGCGTGCTGTAACCCACACTGCGTGCTTCCCCTTAGGAACTACTAAATATATAGGCCACACTACAGGGTCAGGAGAGAGTGATTGTGGGAGCTGGTTGGGGATAATTTGGCAGCTGGGGCCAGCAAACCAGGGGGTGATTAGATGGTCAAATGCACTAGATCAGGCTGCATCTATATGCTATAGCAGTTTCCACCTAATAAGATCTAGAGAGGCCCCAGTCACGGATATAAAGCAGTAAGTATTAAATACAGTGCAACAAATGAACTATACCAAAGCTTTAGCAGGCACATTAAAATATGTAGCAAGATGGTAAAGCAGCAGAAGACAGACAGCAAGCAGAAGTATGGAGTTGTACCATTTGGATATATTGCAGCAGAAAAGACAGCCAGCAGAGGTGGGGAGTTGTCCCATTCAGGCTGCTTGCTAACAGTGAATGGAGTGAATACATGCAGAGTGGATCAGTTCAGAAGTTGAATGATTTGATTACCGCCGCTGTGACACTGCCCCTTTAAGAAGCGGCCCGGTACTGAGTACCCCATGACCCTGACGGGCGCTCCATCTGCAGGAAGAGACGTCTTTGCAGTGAGAGCTGTGTCTGCAGAGAGAGCAGCATGGGCCTGTGTGCTTTAAAATGGCAGGGCAGAATTTCAGTCCCAGTTAGTACCTGCAGTATAAGCTATGCTGAATGAATCCCCACCCTCTCACAAGACAAACCATGCCTGCTAGTCAATTTTCAGAGCCAAAATCTCATGGAGATTTTGAGGTGACATTGCAGAGGAAGTCAGGGGATTCTCAGCCAGAGATTGTGACCAGGGCAGAAACTCAGGTTACAGAAGGATTATTATTATTATTATTATTTATTGTTATAGCGCCATTTATTCCATGGCGCTTTACATGTGAGGAGGGGTATACATAAAAACAAGTACAATAATCTTAAACAATACAAGTCATAACTGGTACAGGAGGAGAGAGGACCCTGCCCGCGAGGGCTCACAATCTTCAAGGGATGGGTGATAATACAGTAGGCGAGGGTAGAGCTGGTCGTGCAGCGGTTTGGTCGATCGGTGGTTACTGCAGGTTATAGGCTTGTCGGAAGAGGTGGGTCTTCAGGCTCTTTTTGAAGGTTTCGATGGTAGGTGAGAGTCTGATATGTTGTGGTAGAGAGTTCCAGAGTAGGGGTGATGCGCGAGAGAAATCTTGTATGCGATTGTGGGAAGAGGAGATAAGAGGGGAGTAAAGAAGGAGATCTTGTGAGGATCGGAGGTTGCGTGCAGGAAAGTACCGGGAGACGAGGTCACAGATGTATGGAGGAGACAGGTTGTGGACTGCTTTGTATGTCATGGTTAGGGTTTTGTAATGGAGTCTCTGGGCAATTGGGAGCCAGTGAAGGGATTGACAGAGGGGAGAAGCTGGGGAATAGCGGGGGGACAGGTGGATTAGTCGGGCAGCAGAGTTTAGAATAGATTGGAGGGGTGCGAGAGTGTTTGAGGGGAGGCCACAGAGCATGAGGTTGCAGTAGTCAAGGCGAGAGATGATGAGGGCATGGACTAGGGTTTTTGCAGATTCTTGGGTGAGGAATGAACGGATGCGTGAAATATTTTTGAGTTGAAGTCGGCAGGAAGTGGAAAGGGTTTGGATATGTGGTTTGAAGGAGAGATCAGCGTCAAGGATTACTCCGAGGCAGCGAGCGTGTGGGACTGGGGAGAGTGGGCAGTCATTTACTGTAATTGATAGGTTCGTAGGGGGGGTCACGTGAGATGGGGGAAAGATGATGAATTCTGTTTTGTCCATGTTGAGTTTCAGATATCTAGTGGAGAAGAAGGATGAGATAGTGGACAGACATTGAGGGATTCTGGTTAGTAGGGAGGTGATATCTGGTCCAGAGATGTAGATCTGTGTGTCATCAGCATAAAGATGATACTGAAAGCCATGAGATTCTATGAGCTGTCCCAGGCCAAAGGTGTAAATAGAGAACAGCAGGGGCCCAAGGGCTGAACCTTGTGGGACTCCGACAGATAGGGGGCGAGGTGAGGAGGTGGTGTGTGAGTGGGAGACGCTGAATGTCCGGTCTGTTAGGTATGATGAGATCCAGGAGAGGGCCAAGTCTGTGATGCCGAGGGATGAGAGGGTCTGTAATAATAGGGAATGGTCCACTGTGTCAAAGGCAGCCGACAGGTCCAGGAGGAGGAGGACAGAGTAGTGTCGCTTGCTCTTGGCAGTTAAGAGGTCATTGGTGACCTTATAAGGGCAGTTTCAGTGGAGTGGTGTGACCGGAAGCCAGATTGTAAGCGGTCGAAGAGGGAGCAAGAAGAGAGATGGGAGGACAGTTCAAGGTAGACGTGTTGTTCCAGTAGCTTGGAGGCGTATGTGAGAAGTGATATAGGGCGATAGCTAGATACAGAGGATGGGTCAAGAGAGGGCTTTTTGAGGATAGGTGTGATGGAGGCATGTTTAAAGCTTGAGGGGAAAACACCAGTTGTTAGTGACAGGTTGAAGAGATGGGTTAGGGTTGGGATGAAGACTGTGGTGAGGTTTGGGATGAAGTGGGATGGGATCGGGTCGAGTGCACAGGTGGTGAGATGTGATCTTGAGAGTAGAGTGGAGAGTCGATCTTCTGTAATGGTGGAGAAGTTGGTTTTGAAGGTGGAGGGCTGGGAAGTCGGGAGGAAGGGCTCTGGGGGTTGTTGACCAAAACTGTCCCTGATGTTATCAATTTTCTGCTTGAAAAATGAGGCAAAGTCTTCAGCTGAGATGAGTGGGGAGGGAGGAGGTGCTGGGGGGCGGAGGAGAGAATTGAAGGTGCTGAATAACTGTTTAGGGTTGTGAGACAGGGAGGATATGAGAGATGAGAAGTAGGTTTGTTTAGCTGTGGCGAGTGTGGTCTTGAAAGTAGTGAGGGACTGTTTGAATGCGATGAAGTGCTCGTTGGAGTGGGATCTTTTCCATCTGCGCTCAGCAGCCCTGGCAGCTCGCCTCAGCTCTTTGGTCAGGCTGGTGTGCCAGGGCTGTCTGTTGATTTTGCGAGTTTTGGTATGTGTAAGTGGGGCAGCGGATTCCAAAGCTACAGCTATTGTGGTGTTATATAGAGCGGCAGCGTCATCCGCATTGTGTAAGGAACTTATATCTGTAAGAGGGAGGAGGGATTCAGAGAATGAGTGTAGGTCAAGGTGTTTAAGATTCCTGCGAGGGTGTGAAAGTTTGTGGGGTGGGGATTGTAGACATGGAGTGAAGAGGGAAGAGAATGTGAGCAGGTTGTGGTCAGAGAGAGGAAGAGGTGAGTTAGAGAGGTTAGATAGGGAGCAGAGGCGGGTGAAGATGAGGTCCAGTGTGTGGCCATCTTTGTGGGTGGCTGTAGAAGACCATTGAGTGAGGCCGAAGGAGGAAGTGAGAGATAGAAGTTTAGTGGCAGCTGAGAGGGAAGTGTCGATGGGGATGTTGAAGTCGCCCATGATGATAGTAGGGATGTCCGCGGAAAGGAAATGAAGTAACCAGGTGGTGAAGTGGTCAAAGAAGGTGGTGGCTGGCCCTGGGGGACGGTAGATGACAGCCAGTCGGAGGTTGGAGGGGGAGTAGATGCGCACAGAGTGCACCTCAAAGGAAGGGAGGGTAACAGAGGGTGGCAGTGGGATTGGGGCGAAGGAGCAGGTATCTGACAGGAGAAAACCAACTCCTCCACCATGTTTGCTGCTGGGGCGGGGGGTGTGAGAAAGGTGGAAGCCGCCATACGAAAGTGCAGCAGGAGAGGCTGTGTCAGAAGGGGTGAGCCAGGTTTCGGTAATGGCGAGGAAGGAGAGTTTGGTAGTAACAAAAAGATCATGGATGTAGGAAAGCTTGTTGCAGACAGAGCGAGCGTTCCACAGAGCTCCTGTTAGTGGGACTGCGGAAGCGGGGGCTGGGTGAATGGGTATAAGGTTGGAGAGGTTACGGAAGGTTGTGATAGAGTGTGGATGGGAGGTAGAAATGACTGTGGGAATGTGGTGAGGAGGACCAGGATTTGGGGAGATATCGCCAGCAGTGAGAAGGAGCAGAGAAAGTGTTAGCAGGTGGGAGCAGGAGAGGGCATGAGGGGGCTGTCTGTGTTTGGAGACAGAGGATTGTATGTTAAGGAACAGTTTTGAGGCGGAGGTGAGGTGGATGGGGAGGATTGAAGAAGAGATGAACAGTTCCTTAATAGGAGTAGGGATTAGGGGAATTAGCAGAAAGTGAAGGATTATTGGGGTGAAAGGAAGGGAAGGGTGAAAGGATTCAGGAAAGCAAGGTATTTAGTAAAATGGTTATCTATGGCAATAAGATAATATGAAAAAGATTTGTAAAGTAGTGGTCAACCCCTTTTAGTGGAGGAAAAGTCTAACTAACATTACAATTTTCTTAGTACAATCCATCTATCAGTGCTTGGACAAATTAGATGAAGCTCTCGCCTAAATCTCTATTAATTATTTCCATAAAGACTTTACTATAGATCTTACCACTGTTTTCCATCAATACACCATTATTCACAACAAACGTAACTAGATTGTTGATTTGCAGCCATTACTCATGTGGTTCTACATATTGATGGCTGCATTGCCTAACTAAAATAGGATCAGGCTGATAGAAGATCTATTGCATCTTAAAGGGAACCTGTCCGCAGGTTTGGCCGATATAAGATGCAGCCACTGCCTTTCAGGGCTTATTTAAAGCATTCTATAATGCTGTTGATAAGCCCCCAATCTGACCTGAAAGATAAGAAAAATAAGTTTTATTTTACTCACCCGGGGGGGGGGGCGGTCCAGTCCGATCGTTGTCACAGGTCCGGGTCCAGCGCCTCCCATCTTCTTATGATCGCCACCTTCCTGCTTGCTTCTTGACTTCCCGGCATCGCGCCCCTGTGCAGGCGTACTCATCTGCCCTGTTGATGTCAGAGCAAAGTACCGTAGTGAGCAGGCACTGGGCCTCTCTGACCTTTCCCGGTGCCTGTGCACTGCAGTACTTTCCTCTGCCCTCAACAGGGCAGATGAGCACGCCTGCGCAGGAGCGCGATGTCGGGGATGCCATGAAGCCAGCAGGAGGGTGGCGATCATAAGAAGATGGGAAGCGCCGGACCTGGACCTGCGTCGCCCATTGGACCAGACTGCCCCCAGGTGAGTATAATAACACTTATTTTTCGTATCTTGCAGGTTGGATCGGGGGCTTATCTATAGCATCTCAATATGTTAATGAACTTCCTGATCCAAACTATAACCAAGAACACGACATATCCAGTGAAGCAAGTGAGAGTCATCATGAGGCTCAGCTCCAGGAAAACGTGAAGCAAAATAACTCTGCTAGAGTCTACCTTGCCCCTCGCCAGGTATCCAGCATGAATCACCTTGCTGACACACCACACGTCAGACCAAAGCAATATGACACCGGGTGGCGCCACCCTGAGGATACTAACAGGTATGAACACACCTCACATCACTATCAGGGTGACCCAGCACCAGTATACAATGCTGACAACCGGTTCACAACAGAATTTGCTAAGTTCTTCACATGACGTGATCTGGTTGCCAAGGGACTCATGAAATTCACTGACCATGCTGAAGATTACAGAGCTTGGAAAGCTTCCTTCCAAAATGTCACTAGAGACTTGGGGCTACAACACAAGGTAGAGATAGACCTCTTAGTCAAATACCTAGGAGAAGAGTCAGTCAAACATGCAGTAAGGGTCAGAGACATTAATATAAACCACCCTCAAATTGGCCTCCAATAGATCTGGAAAAGGCTGGATGAGTGTTACGGCTCAGCAGAAGTAAAAGAGAAAGCCTTGTTCAAATGAATCGATGACTTTCATAAAATATCTAACAAAGGTCTCCAGAAACTTAGAGAACTAGGTGACCTGATAAAGGAAGTACTAGTTGCCAAATGTGAAGGTGACCTACAAGGACTTGCATTCCTTGACACAGCCAAAGGTGTTAACCCTATAGTCCAAAAGTTGCCCTATAATCTATAGCAGAGGTGGCTCACACGTGTTTCCACGTACAAATACAAACACAGCGTTCCATTCCCTCCCTTATCTATTTTTGTAGATTTTATACACGAACAAGTGACAATCAGAAATGATTCCAGCTTTGATTTTGCAATGTCACATGCCACACCGTCACCAGATGCAAACCCACGCAGAACATCTGTGGCAGAGCACAAAACTTATGTTTCTTCTCCAAGTTCCAATTACAGGTCTGCTGGCTGCTCTCAATCAGAGACAAAGGTACAGGATCCTGACAAGCAATCCATCAGAAGCCTCATCCACTCCTGAAATGCAGAGCCTTCAGGGGAAAATCTATGCCAGATCGCAGAAGCTTCCTGAAAGAGAATGGTATCTGCTACAATTGCTGCTCATCCACAACTCATCTCGCCAAGGATTGTAAGGTCAGTGTAAAATGCACAGAGTGTGGCACCACAGATCATAACACTGCTCTTCACCCTGGCCCAGCTCCATGGAGTGCACAAAACACGCCAGCTGACAGTGAGCATGGCGGGGAGGAAAGGAGCACTGATACAGCTACGCCAGAGATCACTTCACAATGTACAGAAGTCTGTAAAGGGACAATAGACAGTAGGTCCTGTTCAAAAATATGCCTCGTCAGAGTGTACCCAAAGGACGATACAGACAAAGCTGTAAGACTGTATGCTATCTTGGATGATCAAAGTAATCGATCCTTGGCTAGATCAACATTCTTTGACCTATTCAACATCAAACGGCCAAGCACCCCCTACTCATTAAAGACATGTGCAGGTACTGTGACAACAGCAGGTAGGAAAGCTACTGACTACCAAATTGAGTCCTTAGACGGACGATTCTGCCTACCACTACCTACAATATATAAACCTGAGGCTCAAAAACGTATTTATAATTTGCAAAATTTATTGGAAAATTTATTGGAACAATTGGTTACACAGAATCCCAACGTTTCGGCCTTATCAGGCCTTTAGCAAGGGTTTTATCTAAATGAAAAATAACAAATGACAATAATATCCAGTTAGAAAAACATGCTGGGACTAAAATAACCATTCAATCCATGGCTAACATGTCAATAAGAGAAAAAAAAGGGAAAAAAACATCATAATGATTGGCATGTAAAAGAATTACAATGTAACAAATAACAGGGATTCCATCCAAAGAGTAGACCATTAACATTCTCTGTTGAAAAAGAAAAAAAGAAAAATAATTTTTCATATATAAATATATATGCATATACACATGGAATCCATAAAAAGCTCAGACCTACAGCAGCTTTCAGGTATCACAAGAATAGTGCATAGAATAGCCAGACTAAATACCTGTGTAATCATATGCTCCACTCTTAGGGTTCTAGAAGGAACGAAAGAAAGAAAAGGAGGAGAATGTGAATAAAAAATGAGATATAGCCCAGAAAGGCAAAGGAGAATTTAATTGTGACCAAAAGTAATGTGTAAGCAGTGTTACCTAACCCTGTATTAATAAGACACAGAGAACTGGGGACCATGCCGCCGCCTGGTTGTCAAATGTGTGTGTGGGGGGAGAGCAGGATTTATACAGCCAATTAAATGCGCTGCAGCTGTGTAATATGAGGTCGCGCCGAAATCGCGCCTGCGCACTGCATTCTCAGGAGACGGAGGTGGGGAATGAGAAAACGGAAGTGTGGCATATGAGCGTCCGCGTCGAAATCGCGCATGCACAATGCATTCTCAAGAGACGGAAGTGGGGACTGAAAAACAGGAAGTGTGGCAGATAAACGTCCACAATGACTGAACCAGCATGACGGCTATAGGGCGCCTACACAATACAAAAACGAGTCCTACTGTTAGATGTAAAATAAAGTATTTGTATTTTTAAATATATATATATATATACAGTATATATATATATATATATATATATATATATATATAAAAAAAAAGGGGGAGGGGAAGGAGAATATAATAAACATCAGTCTATAGCCTAATGTGGAACTTGCGATATTTAAATTATATATGCCTATCCACACATGTAAAAATAAATATATGTCAACACCTCATCCTGTGCATCAAGATATATGATGCACAAATGAATATGCGTATATAGAGAACCTTATGTATACCCACATAAAAAATGACAAAATATGATGAAAACCGATAACATTATATTTCAATGTATAAATATGTAAATGAATTAGAAAAAAGGAAACAAGAGAAAGAAGGAAGGATACAATCTACGAATGAAAACCAGGAAAACAAATGTGAATACCTTATTTCCGCAATTTTAAGTCTGTAGGAAAGAGAAAAAAATTATTTAAGAAAATTAAAAAACTTTATAGTGGTACAAAATTATTTTGTAACATGAATAATACAAGAAAAATATTTATCTATGTGTATATACAAATATATACACATTCATGAACGTGCATGCACACACATATGCACGCACGCCATTAATCATACTCGAAGAAACATATTTTTGTAATGATATACTCACTACTAGTGTTGAGCATTCCGATACCGCAAGTATCGGGTATCGGCCGATATTCACTGTATCGGAATTCCGATACTGAGTTCCGATACTTTTAGCATATCGAATACCGGAATCGGAAGTTCCCATAATGCTATGAGCCAGTTTGATTTGATTCAGCCAATGACAATCCTCAGAAGTGTGGGCACATCCTGTTAGGCATGTAGGCATGTTAACTAATCGCATGGCTGTGATTGGCTGCTGAAATGATGTCATGATGCACTATAAAAGCCGCCGCAGCCGCCATTTCTGGTTCACTCTGCTGTGAATTCAGTTAGGGACAGGCTGCTGTTCAAGACTGTGAGGGACAGTTAGAAATAGCGATTCTACCAAACATATTGTACTTTAACCAGGCTACATAAACCACCACTGTAGCTTTCTTTTGCCTTGCAGCAGTGTTCACAGCTGTCTGCAAGGTCTGTGTGAGTGCAGCTCACGCTGAGTAGTGTGTACTGCAGCCATGTCTGGTTGTAGGATGCTCAGCGTGTCACTGCCTCATACATATTTTTCTTTTTTTGCTGCTCATTTTTCATTCTCCTATTAGTGTGCACTGTGCATCCATCCGTATCCATATACGATGGTTGCAAACACTATAGGAGTAGACAGCGAAGCCTCTCTGCAGCCTTTCAGTGCTAGTGCCCAGTTTGCTGCACTGTTCACGGCTGTCTAAGAGGTCTCTGTGTGTGAGTGCAGCTCACGCTGAGTAGTGTGTCCTTCAGCTACGTCTGGTTGTAGGCCGCTCAGCGTGCGTCACTGCCTCACACATATTTTTCTTTTATTGCAGCTCATTTTTTATTCTCCTATTAGTGTGCATCCATCCGTATCCATATACGGTGGTTGCAAACACTATAGGAGTAGACAGCGGACCCTCTCTGCAGCCTTTCAGTGCTAATGCTCACTTATCTGCACTGTTCACGGCTGTCTGAGAGGTCTCTGACTGTGTGTGAGTGCAGCTCACACTGAGTAGTGTGTCCTGCAGCTACGTCTGGTTGTAGGCCGCTCAGCGTGCGTCACTGCCTCACATATATTTTTCTTTTATTGCAGCTCATTTTTTATTCTCCTATTAGTGTGCATCCATCCGTATCCATCTACATTGGTTGGTTGCAAACACTATATAGGAGTAGATAGAGGAGCCTTTTTTCTGGCTTGTGCCCTTCAGCTGCAGCCAGATTAGTATTACCCTATTTTTTGGAGCCTCATGTTTTGCATTGTAGGTTACCTTCCTGCATTGTAATAGCTCCAAAAAGTTAGTGATACTATTGCTTTCAAATCTTTGGTCACATCCTTTTAGTTTTTTTAAAAAAACAAAAACAAAATAAAGTTCACCAAACACTCCATTTGACAGTTGTGTAGGCCACATTAGCTCCTATTAAAGTGTAGTCCACACACACACTTCATAAAATTAGTGTTTCTTATACCTGTTACCAGCTGTTCAGGAATAAGCACACTAAGCCCCCCTTTGTACTTTTCTGCCTATCTTTATCAGTCTACCAAGATGAAGAAGGCAGGGAGTAAGGCACGTGGGCGTGGGCGTAGAGTTTCAGCAGGGAGAGGACGTGGGGATTCTGCAGGGAGAGGATGTGGGGATTCTGCAGGGAGAGGACGTGGGGATTCTGTGCCTGCTGCGGGCACCAGTGAGTCAGCATCCCCCAGTTTTAGCAGGCAACAGTCCTTTATGCGCAGCTTTGTAGGACCTCGCCGTACCCCACTGCTGCGGGAGGAACAAATTGAAGCCGTTGTCGGATGGATGGCAGCTAACGCATCGACTTCAATGACTTCCATGTCCTCTTAGGGCCAGAGCACTGAAGAGCAACCATCTGTCTCTTCACCACCTGCCCAAGTGCCCAGGCAGTCAGAGAGCCCTGGACAGGAGCCATCACAGTCTCTACTTCTGTTCTCTGAATCTGTTGGCTTGGAAAGAGGGGGACAGCCAAGCAGCATTCAAGAATGTGAAGAAGAGAGAGTATGCAGTGATGCGCAACTTCTTTGTCCCTCTGAATCTGAAGAGGCGGGTGGGCCAATGCCTATGGTCAGCACACCTCAGTACGCATCAGATGATGACGAGACTCAGGTGCCACTTTCTGGTGCATATGGTGCTGGCGAGACAACCCAGGAGAAGCAGGTGTTTGAAGAGGGGAGTGTAGATGATGAGGTCCTTGACCCATCATGGCGTGAGGAACAGGAAGGTGGTGGGAGCAGCTCTGAGGAAGAGATTCCCCGAATGGCCAAAACAGGAGGGAGAGGGAGGGGGCAGACATGGTTGCCTGTAGCCTCCACTTCTGCACCCGTTAGGAGCATTCCTCTTTCAAAAGCCAAAACGGGCGCTCCCAAGACTTGCAGTGCGTGGTCCTTTTTTGACACAGTTGCAGATGACATTTGCTTTGTCAAATGCAAGCTGTGTCATCAGAAAGTCAAAAGAGGTAAAAATGCCAGCAACCTCAATACCACAAATATGTGGAAACATGTGCGGACCAAGCACGAGGTGGAGTTACACAGACACACTGAAGACGTAGGCCAACGTACAGCACCACCTACCACCTCTTCAGCTCGTGTTGGGGCCTCTTCCTCCAGCTCACACACAGCTGGTTCGGCTTCCTCACAGGATCGCCAAGGAAGAACCTCTGGCACTGTTGTCCGGAGACCCAGTGACATTCCACCCACAGCACCACGTTCCCAGTCATCCTCACTCTCCCAGGCCACTCTACAGCCATCGTTAGCACAGGCATGAGATAAAAGGCGGCCATACTCGGCAAACCATCCCCGAGCACAGGCTCTGAATGCTGGCATTGCCAAACTACTGGCCCTTGAAATGCTCTCATTCAGGCTGGTGGAGACTGACACCTTCCGGAACTTCATGGCATTGGCAGTCCCACAATACACCGTGCCCAGCCGCTTTTATTTCAGCAGGCAAGCCGTCCCTGCCCTGCAAAAACATGTGGAGGGAAAATAAAACATGCGCTACTAAACGCCGTCAGTAGCAAGGTCCACCTGACCACCGATGCGTGGACCAGTAACCATGGACCGGGACGATACCTTTCCCTCACTGCCCATTGGGTCAATATTGTGGAGCTGGATACAGATCTGGAGAGTGGCGCTGTACGTGTTCTGCCAACTCCACGTATTGCAGGAATCCAGTCTCTACACATTGACTCCTCCTCCTACTCAAGTTCCTCAGAAACAGCGCTGCAGGAGCCTGTTACGACCGATATGAGCACAGCCGTGTCCAAACGTCAACAGGCCGTACTCAAATTAATTTCTTTGGGAAATTGAAGCCACACAGCGCAGGAGCTCTGGAATGCCATCAAGCAGGAGAGCGACGTGTGGTTTGTGCCAGCGAATCTCCAGCCGGGCTTGGTAGTGTGTGACAATGGCCGAAATCTGGTGGCAGCTCTGGGCCTAGGCAACCTCACTCACATCCCATGTCTGGCAAATGTGCTGAAGTTGGTCGTGCAGAGCTTTCTGAGGGACTATCCGGATCTTGATGCACTGCTGCACAAGGTCCGCATAGAGTGCGCTCACTTGCGGCCTTCCAGCACGGCAAGATCGCGCCTTGCTGCTCTGCAGCACCGATTACTAGTAGTGGGAATGTGGACAGAGCAGGAGACCTTGCCGGACACACATCAGGGGATCAACTGACGTGACTGAGCCCCAGTAACACATGAACAAGTGTGGATTGTGCAGACTCCACTTCAGAGCAGCAACTGGCGGGGTTGGAGGCCAGGGGAAATACTAGAGACAGTGGAGCCAGAGGCCATAGTGGAGCATGGTTACAATCAGTAGTAGTCTACAACCTATATCAAAATTGCTGCAAGTTGGCCTCCGCCTGCTGCATGCTTGATCCTGGGCTTCAACACAGCCAGTTGTCGCTTTGAAGTGCTGTCCATACAGAGAAAAACACTAGCTCCTGTGTTAGTGGGGTTCAGTAACGTCTGCTGTTCTCCTGCTGTGTGGACGACAAAGTCTCCTGCTGCCTCCACATTCAAAAACCATCAGGCCTCAGCCTGCTCCATGCTTGATCCTGGGCTCCAACAATGCCAGTTGGTGTTCAGAAGTGCCATCTTCACAGAGAAAAACACTAGCTCCTGTGTTAGTGGGGTTCAGTAACGTCTGCTGTTCCCCTGCTGTGTGGACAACAAAGTCTCCTGCTGCCTCCACATTCAAAAACCATCAGGCCTCTGCCTGCTCCATGCTTGATCCTGGGCTCCAACAACGCCAGTTGGAGTTCAGAAGTGCCATCTTCACAGAGAAAAACACACTAGCTCCTTTGTTAGTGGGGTTCAGTAACGTCAGCTGTTCCCCTGCTGTGTGGATGACAAAGTCTCCTGCTGCCTCCACATTCAAAAACCATCAGGCCTCAGCCTGCTCCATGCTTGATCCTGGGCTCCAACAACGCCAGTTGGTGTTCAGAAGTGCGGTCTTCACAGAGAAAAACACTAGCTCCTGTGTTAGTGGGGTTCAGTAACGTCTGCTGTTCCCCTGCTGTGTGGACGACAAAGTCTCCTGCTGCCTCCACATTCAAAAACCATTAGGCCTCAGCCTGCTCCATGCTTGATCCTGGGCTCCAACAACGCCAGTTGGTGTTCAGAAGTGCCGTCTTCACAGAGAAAAACACAATAGCTCCTGTGTTAGTGGGGTTCAGTAACGTCTGCTGTTCCCCTACTCTGTGGACGGCAAAGTCTCCTGCTGCCTCCACATTCAAAAACCATCAGGCCTCTGCCTGCTCCATGCTTGATCCTGGGCTCCAACAACGCCAGTTGGTGTTCAGAAGTGCCGTCTTCACAGAGAAAAACACTAGCTCCTGTGTTAGTGGGGTTCAGTAACGTCTGCTGTTCCCCTGCTGTGTGGACGACAAAGTCTCCTGCTGCCTCCACATTCAAAAACCATCAGGCCTCTGCCTGCTCCATGCTTGATCCTGGGCTCCAACAACACCAGTTGTTGTTCAGAAGTGCCGTCTTCACAGAGAAAAACACAAGCTCCTGTGTTAGTGGGGTTTAGTAACGTCTGCTGTTCCCCTGCTGTGTGGACGACAAAGTCTCCTGCTGCCTGCACATTCAAAAACCATCAGGCCTCTGCCTGCTCCATGCTTGATCCTGGGCTCCAACAACGCCAGTTGGTGTTCAGAAGTGCCGTCTTCACAGAGAAAAGCACAATAGCTCCTGTGTTAGTGGGGTTCAGTAACGCCAGCTGCTCCCCTGCTGTGTGGATGACAAAATCTCCTGCTGCCTCCAAAATCACACTACATCTTATTTTCTACTTGCTCCAAGTAGGCCTCAGCCTGCTCCATGATTGATCCTGGGCTTCAACACAGCCAGTTGTTGCTCGGAAGTGCCGTCCACACAGAGAGAAACACTAGCTCCTGTGTCAGTGGGGTTCATTAACGCCAGCTGCTCCCCTGCTGTGTGGATGGCAAAGTCTCCTGCTGCCTACACAGTCACACTACTACTGATTTTTAACTGTGCTCCACTTAGGCCTCTGGCTCCACTGTCTCTAGTATTTCCCCTGGGCTCCAACCCCGCCAGTTGCTGCTCTGAATGGCGTCTGCACAATCCACACTTGTTCCTGTGTTACTGGGGCTCAGTCACGTCAGTTGATCCCCTTATGTGTGTCTGGCAATGTCTCCTGCTCTGTGCACATTCCCATTACTAGTAGTGGGAATGTGGACAGAGCAGGAGACCTTGCCGGATACACATCAGGGGATCAACTGACGTGACTGAGCCCCTGTAACCCAGGAACAAGTGTGGATTGTGCAGACGCCACTTCAGAGCAGCAACTGGCGGGGTTGGAGGCCAAGGGAAAAACTAGAGACAGTAGAGGCAGAGGCCTAAGTGGAGCACGGTTACAATCAGTAGTAGTGTACAACCGATATAAAACTTGCTTCAAGTAGCCTCAGCCTGCTCCATGATTGATCCTGGGCTTCAACACAGCCAGTTATTGCTCGGAAGTGCCATCTGCACGGAGAGAAACACTAGCTCTTGTGTCAGTGGGGTTCAGTAACACCAGCTGCTACCCTGCTGTGTGGATGGCAAAGTCTCCTGCTGCCTACACAGTCACACTACTACTGATTTTTAACTGTGCTCCACTTAGGCCTCTGGCTCCACTGTCACTTGTATTTGCCCTTGCCTCCAACCCCGCCAGTTGCTGCTCTGAAGTGGTGTCTGCACAATCCACACTTGTTCCTGTGTTACTGGGGCTCAGTCACGTCAGTTGATCCCCAGATGTGTGTCCGGCAATGTCTCCTGCTCTGTCCACATTCCCATTACGGGTAGTGGGAATGTGGACAGAGCAGGAGACCTTGCCGGATACACATCAGGGGATCAACTGACGTGACTGAGCCCCTGTAACCCAGGAACAAGTGTGGATTGTGCAGACACCACTTCAGAGCAGCAACTGGCGGGATTGGAGGCCAATGGAAAAACTAGAGACAGTAGAGCCAAAGGCCTAAGTGGAGCACGGTTACAATCAGTAGTAGTGTACAACCGATATAAAACTTGCTTCAAGTAGGCCTCAGCCTGTTCCATGATTGATCCTGGGCTTCAACACAGCCAGTTGTTGCTCAGAAGTGCCATCTGCACAGAGGAAAACACATGCTCCAGTGTGGGGTTCAGTAACGCCAGCTGCTCCCCTGCTGTGTGGACGACAAAGTCTCCTGCTGCCTCCAAAATCACACTACATCTTATTTACTACTCGCTCCAAGTAGGCCTCAGCCTGCTGCATGATTGACCCTGGGCTCCAACATCGCAAGTTGCTGCTCAGAAGTGACTTTGGCACTGGTACTCCCTCCTGCCCAGCCTGGTTCCAGCACGCCTGCTGTTTCCGGGGATTGTGAACGTCACTTTGCCACCAAAATGTTGTCCAGTCGTGTTGCGGTCGGGTTAGCCGAGTCTATGGTGCCTGCAGTTTAGGTGCTTCCTACGTGGGCTGCGGGTTCTGGTAATAAAGGCTGGTTCCGTAGTGCCAATAGGACAAGCACCCCCTGTAGGACTGTGGGTTTCGGTAACTGCGGCCGGCTCGCGGCCTTGCAACGTTGTTTTTCAGGGGTAGCTTCTGCTACCCATCCGGGTTCCAGCACCGTCAGCTGGTCCTCGGCAGTGTCTTTGGCACGGCTACTCCCTCCTGCCCAACCTGGTTCCAGCACACTTGCTGTTTCCGGGTAGTGTCAACGTCACTTTGCCACCAAAACGTTGTCCAGTCGTGTTGCGATCGGGTTAGCCGAGTCTATGGTGCCTGCAGTTTAGGTGCTTCCTACGTGGGCTGCGGGTTCTGGTAATAAAGGCTGATTCCGTAGTGCCAATAGGACAAGCACCCCCTGTAGGACTGTGGGTTTCGGTAACTGCGGCCGGCTCGCGGCCTTGCAACGTTGTTTTTAAGGGGTAGCTTCTGCTACCCATCCGTGTTCCAGTACCGTCAGCTGGTTCTCGGCAGTGCCTTTGGCCTAGGTGCCTCCTTCTCGGTATCCGAGTTCCAGCAACGTCTTCTGGTCATTGGTAGTGCTTTGTAGCACAGGTACCTCCTGCTTAGTAACCGTGTTCCAGCACCGTCAGCTGGTCCACGGCTGTGCCATTGGCTCTTGTTCCTTCTGCTGCCCCTCCGGGTTCCAGCACTGTCTGCTGGTCCTCGCTGGTTCCATTTGCTCTTGTTCCTTCTGCTACCCATCCGGGTTCCAGTACCGTCAGCTGGTTCTCAGCAGTGCCTTTGGCCTAGGTGCCTCCTTCTCGGTATCCGAGTTCCAGCAACGTCTGCTGGTCCTTGGTAGTGCTTTGTAGCACAGGTACCTCCTGCTTAGTAACCGTGTTCCAGCACCGTCAGCTGGTCCACGGTTGTGCCATTGGCTCTTGTTCCTTCTGATGCCACTCTGGGTACCTGCACTGTCAGCTGGTTCTCAGTAGTTCCATTGACTCTTGTAGCTTCTGCTACCCATCCAGGTACCAGCACCGTCAGCTGGTTCTCGGCAGTGTCTTTGGCCTAGGTGCCTCTTTCTTGGTATCCGAGTTCCAGCAACGTCTGCTGGTCCTTGGTAGTGCTTTGTAGCAAAGGTACCTCCTGCTTAGTAACCGGGTTCCAGCACCGTCAGCTGGTCCACGGTTGTGCCATTGGCTCTTGTTCCTTCTGCTGCCCCTCCGGGTTCCAGCACCGTCAGCTGGTCCTCACTAGTTCCATTTGCTTTTGTTCCTTCTGCTACCCATCCGGGTTCCAGTACTGTAAGCTGGTTCTCGGCAGTGTCTTTGGCCTAGGTGCCTCCTTCTCGGTATCCGAGTTCCAGCAACGTCTGCTGGTCCTTGGTAGTGCTTTATAGCACAGATACCTCCTGCTTAGTAACCGTGTTCCAGCACCGTCAGCTGGTACACGGTTGTGTCATTGGCTCTTGTTCCTTCTGCTGCCACTCTGGGTACCAGAATGATCAGCTGGTTCTCGGTAGTTCCATTGACTATGGTAGCTTCTGCTACCCATCCGGGTTCCAGCACCGTCAGCTGGTTCTCAGCAGTGCCTTTGGCCTAGGTGCCTCCTTCTCGGTATCCGAGTTCCAGCAACGTCTGCTGGTCCTTGGTAGTGCTTTATAGCACAGGTACCTCCTGCTTAGTAACCGTGTTCCAGCACCGTCAGCTGGTCCACGGTTGTACCATTGGCTCTTGTTCCTTCTGCTGCCCATCCGGGTTCCAGTACCATCAGCTGGTTCTCGGCAGTTCCTCAGCCTTCTTGTACCTTCTGCTACTTTTCAAAGTTCACGCTTGTGGAAATGGTTTTTGGTTCTCACTCTGGATCTCCCTGACGACAACCCTGAAGACGACGACCCTGAAGACCACACGGAAGAAGACCAAAAAGATGACCCTGAAGAAGATGATCAAGAGGACAAAGAACAAGAAGACAATGACCAAGATGCAGAACAACAAGAGACAGAAGAGCAAGAAGCAGAAAAACCAAAAGCAGAAGAACATTAAGCATAAGACTAAAAATCAGAGCAAATGATATTATCTAAATTATAAGCAGAAGAAGACTAAGCAGTGTATGGGGGTGAGTCCGTTCCTCCTCGTGGTGCCCCTGAAAAATGCCTGCTGCTGCAGGCCAAACTGAACGCGGGCAAATCCTGTTGTACATCTTTTGTGACAGGCAGAACGGAAGGTGTAATCTTCAAACTTTTATAGATAACAACTACAGGAATGCCTGTCACAAATAAGAATATGATGAAGAAGAAGAATAGGAAGAAGATGAATAAGAAGAATATGAAGAATGTGCAAAAAAAGAATAATAGGAAGAAGATGAAGAATGTAAAAAAAATGAATAATAGGAAGAAGGTGAAGAAGAAGATGAATAAGGTGAAGAAGTTGATGAAAAAGATGCTGCTGCTGAGGATGATGAAGTAGAAAGTGTTGAAGAAGTAAAACAGAAGGTGAAGAGCATGGAAGTAGTGAAACATACATATCTAACAAAATATACAAAAGGTTAACATAGTCAATATCTTTGTAACTCCAAACATCTTTAAAAAAAAAATTATTCCTGCTATTCCATTTGATTGGGCTAAACTTCTATGCCTTTAATGTCTCCTCCACCTCCCCCAATACATTCTACATTATTCTTAGTTGTTTTTCTTCATGTAGAATTAAACTACAAGGAAAGAAAGTTTTTTTTTTTAATTCCGATATTTCTGTTCCTATGACTTGAATTGTACTTCCGGGATCGGAATCGGCGATACCCGATACTTTTTTGATATCAGCCGATCCAATCCAATCCGATATTTTTCAATATCGGGTGGTATCGCTCAACACTAATAATAACCTTTTTTCTAGTGCATGTGATACGCTTCCTGATCCTATATTGGCGTGATTGACTAGAGTCAGTAAACGTATCACAGTGATCAGTATTGGGGCATGCTACGCAGCGACCACATGGGACGCATCCATGTCTCTCCGCAATTGCATTTAGAAAAGTACTGGATGGTTCAGCGACATAGTGACTGAGGACCAGACAATCCCGTAAGCTCCTAGATCGACGTGCTGTGATGGCAGCCCTCTCAGGTAGGAACCTAGAGACAACGGGGTCAGCTTTAAGGATAAGCCAAGATTTATCAAGTGCTTTCCTCACCAATGGAAATTGCGAGTGAAAGTTGGTAATAAAACAGGCAATATCCTGGTCTTCCCACCTCTGTGTTTTATAGAGGAGATCGTGTCTCGTGGAGCATTTGGCCCTATCATAGGCTTTTTTATCATATGTTTGCTACAACCACGCTTGACTAGCTGTAATTTATGGTCCTCTACTTGTATCGCAAAGTCAGTTTCAGTCGAGCATAGCCTATGAAAGCGCAGAAATTGTCCCGTGGGGACAGATTGAATCATGTACCTAGGATGTGAGGAGGAGGCATGCAATAGCAAGTTAGTAGTAGACTTACGAAATATGTTCATCTGTACTTCATCATTGTTATGCCTCTTCAATGTATATGTAAGGGGAGACCAGGACTTTAGTCGTGACCAGAGACACTGAAGCATCTGTGTCCCGACCTTCCCTCACAGAAAACTGTGTCCCACTCCTCGATGCATACCTGCATCTCCCGGTTCAGGTCCCCCTGAGCACTTTCCAGGTGACGAAGGCCCCTCTTCCAGGCGACCCCCAGTAATGGAGACACAGTCCAGGATAACTTGAACAGTCTCTTTACTTAGTACTGCACACGTTACATCCACAGTTGGCACATCATGGAATTCACTTGTTTCCTCATCTTTCCCTGCTTTGCTGACGCATCTGTGCGGCACATGTCCAGATCAGACTGTCTTTGACTGCTCCCCAGTTCCTTTCTGGCCTAACCTCACCATGATGACAATTCCTTCTTCCTGTTTTGCCCCAGACTCGAAATCATCTGCCACCCAGTTTAGTTGCCTCTGGTAAAACATCCGGCCTGTCTTTACCATTCCCGTCGAAGCTTCAATTGCCTTCAGTTCCTCACTCCAACCGACTCCCGCCCTAAAGGTGTCCGCCCAGGCTATGAGTCGCCACATCTTTCTTCTCCTGTAATGGCCTACTGCTATGATGCCCAGTGGCCATGGATAACGCAAGCTGCAGCTACTTGACGTTGCATGGCTGCAGAGCTGGCCGAGGCCGCCCTGGACCTATATAGCCCATGTGGACATTTTGAGCACCCTGGCCCTGTCTGACTAAACTTCCCTAAAACTTACCAACTAGCATCCCCTCCTACTTTAACCTCCTATACACTAGCTATAATGTATTCTAACCATGCACACTAGTATGCCCCCATCTAGTGGCCCACAAAGAAACTACACTTACCTTTATCTATGAGAACTATAATACTAATACTAAGGTGCCCCCCTCTAAAGTCCGAAGGGTGCACTTCACTTTCCCTAAACTGTACATGAGCCATAGTAAACATTATTACATTATATACAGTGAAGAACATGACAACACAATAATGGTAATACCCAAAAGGGGTAGCAGTACCATAACATGAATTAGGTAGTACATAAAACATGTGGCAATACCCAATAAACAAACAGACATAAATAAAGCAATGAACATTATTAAACCAACCCCCATTACATAACATCCAAAAATTCGATGGTATCATGGTTACATTGACATGTGAGGTGATGTTACGGTAATTGGTATTCAAGAAGTTAATGAACTCGTGAAGAGATTCAGTGGATCCCTGCAAGATCAGCAACTTAAGGAACCCTTAAAAACAAAAAAATTATGGGTCAGTGTAAACTTCAACAGCTCCAGTATCAGAACTCTGATGTCATGGGGCAAATTGGACATACCAAGAAAAAATTCAATGACCCGAAGTCCCTCCTTGTCTGATGCTGATGTACAGGGACTCAATGTCCACCGTCAACAGCATAGCATCACTGTCCAAGTGTAAGCCATCAACCTATCTAAGGAGCTCCCCTGTGTCCTTGAGGAATGATGGCAGCCCCTCTACTAGGGGTTTTGGAATTTAGAATCTATCCATTGATTCAGATTTTCCAGGTAATTCCCCCTTCCTGAAATAATGGGTTGGCCAGGGGGGTGTCTGCACCTTCTTATGAATCTTAGGCAGCAGATAGAGGGTGGAGATGGTGGGTTCCAAAATTGTAAGAGCAGTAGCTAATTCTTTAGTAATAATGCCACCCTCTTTGGCTCTACTAATAATAGTCTGTAATTATGTGGTATATGTGGACAAGGGTTTAAAGGTGAGTTTCTTGTAACATACCTTGTTGTTAATTTGGCGAAAGGCCTCCTTCTAATAGAGAACCTTAGACCAAACAGCGATGTTACCCCCCATTGTCCACTGGTTGAAATACCACATCAGGTAGATTCTGAAGAATGTGCAGGTGCCCCGTTCCTCTCTTGTAAGATTGTCATCATGGAAATGACGAGGAATGTCGAAAAGATCTTTTGTGACAATCTGAACAAACATTTGCACAAGATGATGAGGGAAGGGGGATTTTTTAGAGTGTGGTCGAATAAAGGGGGATACCTTACCTTCTTCAGTAGTATTGTGCTTGATGGATAGATCCTCTAAAGTGCGTAATTATATTTGTTCTTCCTCTGTGGGGAACAATTGAGAAAGATTAGCATAAAAAAAAATTTCCTAAATATCAATGACCGTGCAAACAAGTGAAGGTCTTTAATGCTATTGAATAAATTGAATGCAGCAGCTGGTGAAAATGACAGGCCTTTTTTGTTAAGGGGGGACAGATCAATAGACAAAAAGAAGTGCTGACTAAGATTAATTACCTTGTTATCACGTCTTTTATAATCTAGTGACCGGTACTCATGACGTCTATATGGATGGAAATTAACGTCTCTCGATCTTTTTGATGTTGCTCCTGACCTAGTGATCATTGATACACCTGATGCTTCACACTGATTACTGATAGATGAGATAGAAGAGTGAGATGGTGTACGTTGGAGTTGTTGGCCTTGTGACAAGGGTCTTCTCCAAAAATATAGTTTATTATTTTTGTAATCATGTAGATCTCTGCTAAATTTGGCTTTTTGTGTATCGTGAATTTTCTTTACAACCATATCGATGGTCTCTTCCATTTCGTTGTTGAAACTCATATATTTCTCAGGAGAACAGCCAGTCTTAAGTTCCTCCTCTGTAGTCCCAATTAATGACTCTAATTTAGTGATAGCACTAGTATTCAGGTCACTCAGTAATTGCATCAGTATATTGGAACAACTATTGCACGCCTCCTCCCAGTTGCCTATAAAATCAATGTCCTCCATGGTAAATGTAGGGACCACGTGCACACGTAGGCCCCTAGGTATTCATTTCCTTGTCAAATACATATCAAGAAACGCTCAATTCCACCATAACTTGGTCCATTGGACAACCATGTTTTGTAAAGCTAATGCTTGGTATTTCCATCTGTGATCACTGGTCTGTTGAGGAATGGACCCCTCACCCCCAAACACCTGGTCAATTTGACAAAGCCAAACTTTTTCCTTGACCTTAAAGTCCATGTCAAAGAGAAAGCCTGTGCAAAACACAGTAAGAATTAGATAAGAAACACTCAAACGACAAAAACACATGGTAATAATCATCTTATAGACATACAGTCATGGCCAAAAGTATTGACACCCCTGCAATTCTGTCAGATAATACTCAGTTTCTTCCTGAAAATGATTGCAAATACAAATTCTTTGGTATTATTATCTTCATTTAATTTGTCTTAAATGAAAAAACACAAAAAGAATTGTCCTAAAGCCAAATTGGATATAATTCCACACCAAACATAAAAAAGAGGGTGGACAAAAGTATTGGCACTGTTCGAAAAATCATGTGATGCTTCTCTAATTTGTGTAATTAACAGCACCTATAACTTACCTGTGGCACCTAACAGGTGTTGGCAATAACTAAATCACACTTGCAACCAGTTGACATGGATTAAAGTTGACTCAACCTCTGTCCTGTGTCCTTGTGTGTACCACATTGAGCATGGAGAAAAGAAAGAAGACCAAAGAACTGTCTGAGGACTTGAGAAACCAAATTGTGAGGAAGCATGAGCAATCTCAAGGCTACAAGTCCATCTCCAAAGACCTGAATGTTCCTGTGTCTACTGTGCGCAGTGTCATCAAGAAGTGTAAAGCCCATGGCACTGTGGCTAACCTCCCTAGATGTGGACGGAAAAGAAAAATTCACAAGAGATTTCAACGCAAGATTGTGCGGATGTTGGATAAAGAACCTCGACTAACATCCAAACAAGTTCAATCTGCCCTGCAGTCCGAGGGTACAACAGTGTCAACCCGTACTATCCGTCGGCGTCTGAATGAAAAGGGACTGTATGGTAGGAGACCCAGGAAGACCCCACTTCTTACCCCGAGACATAAAAAAGCCAGGCTGGAGTTTGCCAAAACTTACCTGAAAAAGCCTAAAACATTTTGGAAGAATGTTCTCTGGTCAGATGAGACAAAAGTAGAGCTTTTAGGGCAAAAGCATCAACATAGAGTTTACAGGAGAAAAAAGAGGCATTCACAGAAAAGTACACGGTCCCTACAGTCAAACATGGCGGAGGTTCCCTGATGTTTTGGGGCTGCTTTGCTGCCTCTGGCACTGGACTGCTTGACCGTGTGCATGGCATTATGAAGTCAGAAGACTACCAACAAATTTTGCAGCATAATTTAGGGCCCAGTGTGAGAAAGCTGGGTCTACCTCAGAGGTCATGGGTGTTCCAGCAGGACAATAACACAAAACACACTTCAAAAAGCACTAGAAAATGGTTTGAGAGAAAGCACTGGAGACTTCTAAGGTGGCCAGCAGTGAGTCCAGACCTGAATCCCATAGAACACATGTGGAGAGATCTAAAAATGGCAGTTTGGAGAAGGCACCCTTCAAATATCAGGGACCTGGAGTAGTTTGCCAAAGAAGAATGGTCCAAAATTCCAGCAGAGCATTGTAAGAAACTCATTGATGGTTACCGGAAGCGGTTGGTCGCAGTTATTTTGGCTAAAGGTTGTGCAACCAAGTATTAGGCTGAGGGTGCCAATACTTTTGTCCAGCCCATTTTTGGAGTTTTGTGTGAAATGATCAATGTTTTGCTTTTTGCTTCATTCTCTTTTGTGTTTTTTCATTTAAGACAAATTAAATGAAGATAATAATACCAAAGAATTTGTGTTTGCAATCATTTTCAGGAAGAAACTGAGTATTATCTGACAGAATTGCAGGGGTGTCAATACTTTTGGCCATGACTGTATATACATGTCTAAAAGCATATATACCGATGTGTGTTTGTAATACCGTACCTATCATCATGAAACACACACGAGCATGGGAGAAATGATGATTGACTAGTCCAACAATAGTAAATCAATTATACTTTATTACTAAAAGGATAACAACTGGTGTGGGGAAAGGGGATATAAAAATTGTATATCAAACAAGTATATATATGTCTGCTGTAAGTACTTAGAGCACACACATCATGGATACGACTGTACATGGCAAACAAATACACATAGTGCTGCTGATGGTTGTTCACTTGAATCAATGACAATAATGCCACAGCACCTGATCAATCAAGGTATAAAAAGAATTAATCCGATCAGTAAACGGATTAAACAAAATTACGTTTTTTTTTGGTCGCCACAACATTGCATTAAAATGCAATAACGGGTGACAAAAAGATTGTATCCACTCCAAAATGGTATCATGGAAAACATCTGCTCAACATGGAAAAAATAAGCCCTAACCCTGCCCTAGATCACGAAAAATGGAGATGCTACGGGAATCGAAAAAGGCACAATTTTTTTTTACAAACTTTTTGGATTTTTTTTTTACCAATTAAATAAAAATGAACCTAGACATGTTTGGTGTCTGTGAACTCATAATGACATGAAGAATCATAATGGCAGGTCATTTTTAACATTTAGTGAACATGGTAAAGAAAATTCCAAAAAATATTTGTGGAGTTTCAATTTTTTTTGCAATTTCACTGCACTTGGAAATTTTTGGTCAAAAGTTCCACTCGTCCTGCAAAAACCAAAGACAAGTTCTCACGTGGCCAAATTGACAGAAAAATAAAAAAATTATGGCTCTGGGAAGAAGGGGAGCGAAAAACAGAAATGCAAAAATGAAAAAGGGCTGCGGCGTGAAAGGGTTAAGGTAGGCCAAGATTTATCAAGTGCTTTCCTAACGAATAGAACTTGCGAGTGAAAGTGGGTAATAAAACGGGCAATATCCTCGTCTTCCCTCCTTTGCGTTTTATAGAGGTGGTTGAGTCTCGCGGTGCCAATTATAGGCTTTTTTTTATTATACATTTGTTATAACCACGCTCAACTAGCCATAATTTATGTTCTTCTGCTTGTATCACAAAGTCAGTTTCATTCGAGCATAGCCTACGAAGGCGCAGAAATTGTCCCGTGGGGACAGATTGAATCATGTGCCTTTGATGTGAGGAGGAGGTATGCAATAGCATGTTGGTAGAAGTAGATTTACAAAATAATGTATATTTGTCTGTACTTCATCATTGTTATTCCTCTTTCCTCTTCAATGTAACGTCCAGAAATTCAATGATATCATGGTTACATTGATATGTGAGGTAGACGTTATGGTCAGTGGTCAGGAGAGGAGGCGGTCCATTGATGACAGCCTGTTGTGAGTTCATTTTCCCCTTCGTCACTGAGGTCTGGTGAACTCCCTATTCTGGTAAAGGAAGGTAGTGAGCCTGATTATCAGGCACCTGAGCCTGATTATGATGACTGGCTGAGTGGAGTCACGGACTGGATATAAGGCTGCCGACGCCCTTCTGCCCTGCGGGTGATTTCTCTGTGGACTTCTGTGAGACCAGTCTGATTCCTGCTCCTCTAAAGCTAAGTTTTCTGCTTTGCCTGTTAGCATTTGTGTTTTGTTTTTGTTTGCCTTGCTTTTCTGGATTCTGCCATTCCCTGCTGGGGTGAGCTGAATCTTCTTTTGCAGGTTGCTCTGTCTTCAGAATATTCCTGAGTACTGACATAGCTTTTTGAAGCCTAGCGTCTTCAGGGCCTTTTTCACTGTCAGTTTGTTGGCTCTTATTTTCATAGGGTTTTTCACGGATTGCAGACAGCAGCCTTCCTGTCCTTTCCTATCTAGTTAGCTTGGGCCCCGTCTTTGCTCAGTCTATCTTTCTGTCTGTGTTAGTGTTCTTTCTTCTTGCTTCACCGTCATTATATGTTGGGGGCTGCCTTTTGCTTTGGGGTCTGCTCTGGGGCAGTTTAGATTTCCCTTTCTGTCTTTAGGCTATATAGTTCTCCGGCTGTGATCGAGGGGTCTAGGGCATCGTAGGAACCCCCCACGGCTACTGCTAGTTGTGTTGATAGGTTCAGGGGTCTGCAATCCGATAGCTGCCAACCTCTGGTTTTCTGGACTTAGCTAGCATTTCTGTTTTTGCCTCCTATGGTGACTCGTTCATAACAACAGCCAATCTGACAGGAAGAGGTCCCTTTCCCACAGCCCCAGGAGCAGGTTGGTGTAAGAAGGGGTGAAGGAGGCCCCCATCGCTGTTCCCTGGAGCTGTAGGAAAAAGGACCCCTTAAATACAAAAAAGGGGCATGGCTTAGCTGTGATGGAGTGAAGAAGCTGCTTCCTAGTGCTCCTGGGACAGGGAGAATATACTTCACTTAAAATCACCCACAGGATCCATGTGTGCTTCCAGAAGAAGGGGAACTGGTACCAGCAACACTCCAGTCCCTTCCCACCACAAGGAAACAGCCCTGACCCGCATGTTACAGAGCCGTATGCCAAAGGGGAATCCAGCAACAGCCTCAGCAATGGTGTCCAGCACTGTGAGACCACGAGGTATGTCGGAGAAGTCTGTGGGGAGTCAGGGAAGGAGTGCTCGGGTCTCACCTGGGGAGGGTGGCTCAACCCCCCACCGAAGTCCAGATTCAGTGCACACCAAGAATGCAGCAGACCAGGAAGATAAATCTGGTGGAGATTGGCAGGGAGAGACCCATGCAGAAGGCAATGCCACAGTACACTGCAGCCCCATTCATGCAGTCTCCCAATCTGACTTCCACAGCCTGCAGGAGATGATCAAAGCCCTTCCTACTAAAGCAGACATAGACTCCCTGATAGCTAGAATAGAAGCTTCACAGGAAAGAGCAGTTTCAGCCCTTAGAAATGTTATGGACACACTATCTGTTCTCACGGCCTCAGTTGAGGAGGCTACGGCGTCACTATCTGAGAAGCTGTCTTCTCTGGAGCAGGAGCTCTCATCATCACAGGCTCATATGCAGGACATGATGCTGTTGCTGGATGACCAGGAGAATCGTGGTCGACGCAATAATGTGCGCCTCAAAGGTATACCTGAGAGCGTCACCATGGATACCTTATCTCAAAAAGGCACGGCCATCTTTAACCAAATTACGCAAAGGGCGCCAGAGACTCCTTTTGTGTTTGACAGAATCCATAGAGTCACACGTCAGGGGCCACCTTCCAGCGTGAACCCCAAAGATGTTCTGTGCAGAATGCTTTACTTCTCAGAGAAGGAGAGTATCATACGTAAAGCTTGGACATCTGGGCCGGTCTCCCTGGAGGGAGTGGAGATCCGTTTGTTACCGGATATTTCAGCTCGCACCTTGTTTATGAGACGTCTGCTTCGGCCACTACTGCAAAAGGTCAAGGAGTCTGGAGCCACTTGCCGGTGGGGCCACCCATTCCATCTAATCATATGGAGAGAGGGCTCTGTCCTCACCCTTAAAAACCCGGATGAGCGCAAGGATTTTTTCAAATTTTTGAACATATCACCATTCCCTGTACCAAATTGGCTACAAGTTGAGCGTCCTCAGCCGCTACCTCAGAGGGAGAGGAGGAATAGGGGCAGACAATCTTCCCATGTGCAGTAAAAGGAGAATGCTGATTTTGCGAAGAGCTCCACTCCCTCTGAGTCTCCCATCTCACACTCTGCTGCAAATGTTGTATGGCTATTATGAGGTTTCCTCCCTCCTGTCTGATGAGGTAGACTTAGAGGGAATTATTGGGATCCTGTCCCATGGGGCTGCGGCTTATATGCTTTTGTTCATCTAAAATACCTGAGTTTAATATATCCATGTGTAAACTTATCTTGGTCCCCCCTCCCTCCTCCCCCTGTTCTGACTGATAGAATTGTATACTCGGTGATTTGGAAGAAACCTGAGGTTATATTACCCAAATTTTGGTTGTGTTGGGTTCTTGTGGGTGAGTAGTATTATCTTATCTTGTTTAGTTAATGTATGTTTTTATGTCCTTTGTCCATTGGGGCACTGCCTCACGTCTTTCTGTGTTCCCCAAAGTACTTGCAAGTCCAATTTGGATCGACTAGGTGGTGTTTTGACCTCATCTTGCTCGGGGTGCAGAGAGCTCACCTTTACTACTGGTGGAAGAATTTTCCTCCTCCATTCTTCTTTTTTGCGTTTCGCATTAACTACTTTCTACTTTCTTTCCCTATTTTTGTATTTTTCTTTTCCCCCTATCCATTCCCCCCAAACACACACGGGGACCCACAGCTGCTTTCACTATGCCTCATGCCATCCCAATGGAGGTAAAGTGTGGCTCACTTAATGTGAGGGGATTGCATAGTTTAGGCAAGAGAGCCATTCTGACAATTTTTTTGAGAAAATCCCATATCCAAATCGCTTTCTTGCAAGAAACACATGCCATCCCATCCAAGCCAGTCAAACTATCTTCTCATTGGTTCCCAGAGGAGTACTCCTGACTGCTCTCCTGACTCAAAATCTAGAGGGACAGGTATCCTGATTTCCCGGGCTCTCCCATGGGAGTTTATGGATTCTCGCACGGATAACATGGGTAAAATAATGTTGGTAAAGGGGAAAATAGCTTCCCACATCTTTACTCTTGCCTCTGTGTATTTACCTAATGTTGGACAGCTCTCTGCACTAGCGGGTCTCCTGGATTCTATTGCTGAGTTCTTGGAGGGTACTCTGGTCCTGGGGGACATCCTCAATATCGCACTTGACCCATCTGTAGACACATCTTCTGGAGCTTCATCTCATTCCCTAGCAGCACTACGTAGACTTAGAAGGACATTAAATGATCACCAACTTATCGACACTTGGAGACTACTACACCCATCGGAAAGGGACTTCTCTTTTTAATCATCAGTCCATGACTCTTACTCTAGACTAGACTATTTCTTTGTACACCACAAAGATATCTCTAAGATGCAGAAGACTGACATAATGTAGACTCCATTACCTTCTCGGACCATGCGCTCTGTTCTATCGTGCTTGCCCTGCCCTCCTCGGCCTCCCTTCAGTGGCAGTCTTAGCTAAAACCTAATCTACGTTGATGGAACCCCAAAGCCGGTCGCCCCCTTCTTTCCTTGCGAAGTGGGAGAGAGATTTACATATTTCTTTTACGGAAGATCAGAGACCTTTAATTTTTACCCTTGTACACTGTGCCTCGATTAGCTCTGGGTTCCAGGAGGCTGGCTATAACAATTTGTTCAGATGGTACAGAGTGTCCTCGAGGTTGCACACCATATTTCCAGAAATTGACCCCAACTGCTGGAGGTGTAGAAGTGCAGTGGGCACGATTGTTCATATTTTCTGGCAATGTGACGTATTGCAATCATTTGGACGGGGGTGTCGAAAATTATTGGTCGGGTTAAGGGCTGTTCCAAAAAGTTGACTCCAGATCTGATACTACTCCAACATAATGAAATCCCTCTCAGGATCTATAAATCCTCTTTGTTGAAATTTTTAATCATGGCTGCGAGGGCTTGCATCCCGGAGAGATGGAAGAGTCCCGCTCCTCCAACCATAACTCAGTGGATCGCAAAAGTCAATGAAATTTTGTATTTGGAGGACCTCACCTCATCCATACATGAATCATACCCAAAGTTTTGGGCTACTTGGCTTGGATGGATGGATTTTCGAAGCTCTATTGAAAATGTGATCTAATGCTGGAGGCAAACCCCCCTGAGCTTAACTGAAAACATCAGGCTGAGTGGTGGACTTGGTCGGGTGGGTACCCCTTCCCTTACCCCCTCGTTTTTTCCTTCCCTCCCCCCTTTTTTTTTTTTCTTGTGCCTCAACTGCTCTCCTTCTTCTTCCTCTGTTTTGTCTTTTCTTTCCTATCTTACCTATACTGTCTGTTAAAAGTTAAAAAATGAAAGACCCTCCAAATTGGGTCATTGACCTCTACTACCAGGTCCCCGGATGTTAAGGACTCATGGACGATTGTCTTGGTCGGGAGTTAAGTTGTATTGTTTGTATTCATCTACTTGTCTGGTTTCAATTATTATGTTAACCTGGATTTCGTTGTGAGTCTTTAAATAAAGAATTATAAAAAAAAGAAAAAGTGGGTAAGTGTAAACTCCAACACCTCTAGTATCAGAACTCTGATGTCGTGGGGCAAATTAGACATACCAAAAAAAAATGTAATGGCCCGAAGGCCGTCCTTGTGTCTGATGCTGGTGTACATGAACTCGAAGTCCACCGTCTACAGCACAGCATCAAGTCCAAGTGTAAGTCATTAAACCGTCTATCGAGCTCCCTTGGGTCCTGTAGGAAAGATGGCAACCCCTCTACTAGGGGTTTGAGTTTAGAATCTAACCATCGATTCAGATTTTCCAGGTAATTCCCCCTTCCTGAAACAATGGCTCGGCCAGGGGGCATCTGTGCGATCTTATGAATCTCAGGCAGCAGATAGAGGGTGGGGATGGTGGGTTACAAAATTGTAAGAGCAGTAGCTAATTCTTTAGTAATAATCCCACCATCTCTGGCTCTACTAATAATAGTCTGTACTTGTGTTGTGTTTGTTTTGGTTTAGTAGTCTTTGGTTGATGCTCACATGTACCCCTTTCCATTGGTTATTACCTTCCCTCTCTGACAACAGCGACACTTGGATGAAGATTCCTATTGAAGAGAGATGAAAACCTATCCAACATGAATGATAAATATAATGTGCCATATATATTAATGTATATTTGTGATAATTCTCATCTCTCTATTATTTTATGTTTTGCATCTAATATATGCTGCCGATGTTGCCATTTTTTTGTGTTATATATGCATATGTGTTGCGGGTGTACAGGGCTTATCTTATTAGATATGCAATCTATAATTAAGACCCTGATTGCTGTGAGCAGGTTGCCATGCGCATGCACTATTAAGGATGTACTCTAATCGAATCTGGTATTGTGAGGTGTACCCTGGATCTTATTGTAACAGGAGCACCACTGATGGTAATCTGTGCACTGGTCCTGGCGCCCCCTGCTTGTTTGAGTGTGTATGCTCTTCTCCCATCACCCCTGTCAGCTCTCGGTGTCTCACAACAGTGATTGGCATCTTGGTTGCCTCACACCGCATGACACTGGCGGGAGTCACGGTAGTCACGGCGATATGTGCGTCACTTCCGGCCAGGAACGCTACTTCCGATTGCGTGGTGCCACTTCCGAACTAGCACAGCATGCTGCATATTAAAAATACCTAGCAAACCGTAGGACGTGCATGCCCCCTGATGAAGGCATCGCCGAAACGCGCGTTGGGGTCAACGTGCACCCCTCTGGACTCTGGCTGTACTTTGCTTATTTTGCATAGGTAATGTCTGCCATTAACGTTGCCACAATGGCCAGGCACATGGCTCACAGTGGTGGATAGATATATGTATATTGGTATGTCCGTTAAATAATTTTCCTATGCAGGGATTGCATTTCTTATTTAATGGTTGCTGTGGCATTATGGTCAGTGATTCAAGTGAACAAACATCAGCAGCACTATGTGTAATTGTTTGCCATGTATAGCCGTATCCACGATGTGTGTGCTCTACGTGTTTACAGCAGACATATACTTGTTTAATATATAATTTTTATATCCCCTTTCTACACATCAGTTGTTATCCTTTTAGTAATAAAGTACAATTGATTTACTATTAAGTACATATGGAATATTGGAAAAATGGAACAGCAAAATTGCTATAGAAAAATTACGTTACAAAGGAGGTACGGTATTTAGTAGAGATCAGCGAATATTTCAATTTTCGGTTCAGATTATGATTGCCGATTTTGCAATATTTGCAAATTTATTCATTGAAATCAATGGGAGGTAAAAACAAATGCATACACAACACCTTCAAACGGGCCCAAAAGCAGTTAAACCACATCAAATTAGGAGTGGACACCAGGAGATTGGTCTCAATTCACCCACCGCACAAATTTTAGAATGGGACAAAAGTAATCAGCCATGCATAAGGTATCAAGGTGTGGGCCAGCATTTACAGCTTTGAATTGAACTTCAAATTAAGATAAGGTGGGTGAGGCATCAGTGTATCCCTGCTGTCCTGGGAGCACTGATACCACATGCAACAGCTCAACATGCTTTTAAGCTCAACCACACTCAGGTGGCATAAATATCAGTTTCATGGACTACTGTTGTCAGAAAAATTGTAAGGATATTAACACGGGTAGTTGACTCAAAGGTAGTGGAGGGCTTCCGGTCTCGGAGGCCTACTGCTACAGGCAACACACATGAAGATGACCCAACCAGAAGTCTATACATTTCCAAAAATTAGTGGCAGTCACTACCAAAGTGGCATCAATTTCACCACAGTAGAACTAGTATAATGGGGACCGACACCTCTTCCACTACAGCTAACCCAGCAGATGAAGACTGTAACGGGCAAGGATGTGGAACCTCGGAAAGCCTGGAGGGGCGTAACTAGGTGATCTATCAAATCCAACCTCTGGCAGCAGGCTAAAGCCGCAAGCAAAGAGGTGGCACCAGGTGCGACTCCAGGGTTGACCTAAAAAGGTTGGCAGCTGACCTTCTAGAGTGGGTTGGCTGGTACAGCCCAAAGGAGGGATGAAGAATGCAGGCAGGCACTGTAGGGAAACTGGAATGATGGGTGCAGATGGGACCAGATAGGAACAGAAAGCACTGGACCAGGTGTTACACAGATGGACGTTGCAGATGCGGACTGGACCAGGTAATACACAGATAGGCATTGGCAGGCAAGGGCTGGAATGGGTGTTACGTGGATAGACATTGGCAGGTGCGGACTGGACCGGGTGTTACACAGATGGGCAATGACAGTTGCAATCTGGACCAGAGTTAAATAGATTAGCACTGGCAGGTGCATGCTGGACCGGCTTAGGAACAGGAGAGAACTGGCAGGTGCAGACTGGAACGGTTGTTAGACAGATGGGCCCTGGCATGTGTGAACTGGACCAGGTGTTACACAGATGGGCATGGCAGGTGCGGACTTGACCGGGTGTTACACAGATGGGCACTAGCAGGTGCGGGCTGGACTGGGTGTTAGACAGATGCACACTGGCAGGTGCTGATTGGACCGGGTGTTACAGATATGCACTGGCAGGTATTGGCTGGACCGGGTGTTACATAGATGGGCACTGGCAGGTGCATATTAGACTGAATTGTTAGACAGATGTGCACTGTCAGGTGCGGACTGGAACGGGTGTTACACAGATGGTCACTGGCAGGTGCGGACTAGACTAGATGAGGAATAGGTGAGTACTGGCAGGTGCGAACTGGACCAGATGTTAAACAGATGGGCACTGTCAGGTGTGATCTGGACAGGGTGTTAAAGAGATGAGCAATGGCAGAAACATGCTGGACCGGCTTGGCAAGAGCGGACTAGACCAGGTGTTACATAGATGGGCACTGGCAATTGCGGACTGGATCGGGTGTTACACAGATGGGCATTAGGAGGTGCGGACTGGACCGGGTGTTAGACAGATGGGCTCTGGCAGGTGCGGGCTGGACTGAGTGTTAGACAGAGGACAACTTGCAGGTGCAGGCTGGACTGTCTGATGGACAGAAGAGCACAGACAGGTATGAGCAGATGAGTACAGGGTAGATAAGCAGACGGGTGGATCTGGGGAACCTGACAACTAGCAAGTATACAGTGCAAACTAACAACATTGCTCAGGCACCTCCATATTGGAGGAGGATCCTTAAATAGAAGGTGTCACCCAGCTAGTGGCTGAGCACATCTTAGGGTGACGCTCGTGTTCACTTTAAGAGCTAGGGAGCGTGCGCGCCCCAAACATAGTGCCCGAGTGTGCAACTGAACCTTGGGGGACACAAACACATAGAGAAAAGATGAGGAGGTGGTGTGTGAGTGGGAAACACTGAATGTCCTGTCTGTTAGGTCCAAGGAGATCCAACAAAGGGCCAAGTCTGTAATGGCAATGCTTGAGAAAGTCTGTAGTAAGAGGGAATGATTAAGTATGTCAATGACAGATGCCAGGTCCAGGAAAAGAAGGAGGACAAACTAGCGTCTCTTGGATTTGGCTGTTGGCAGGTCGTTTGTGACTTTAGTCAGGGCAGTTTCAGTGAACTGGCACATGCACAATCAACATGTGTTAATTTTGATATCTCACTGTGATAAAATGCAGACTGGCTGGCCTCGCCCCCAGCTGTCCACCACTTCAGACACATTGTCTGATTCTTTCTTCCCTCACCGTGGCAAGTGTTGTCATATAGGTCTCTGGCTGCAGAACCTCCATTTGTTTACCTGCTACAGTTGGGGTGAGTGAGATCCCATCAACTGATACGGAAGTGGACATGCCTGCTGTTTTTAACTGATCTTAGATACCAAGCACACCCCTTCTTTCTCAACCCACCGTAATATGTCCACCTGCACCCTTCTCACAGTCCAGCGGCTTGTCGTAGTCACCCTACTCCACTCTTTGTCAGAACAGCAGCCAGCCCTTGCTTGTGCAGTTGTGCTCACGTAAAAGATTGTTTCCTCCTACACATGTCAAAGCTAAGAGCTTGAACTTCACCATCTTCAATCAATCTACTAATGATAATAATAACCTTAATTTATATAGCACAAATGTAATAATGTGCAGGAATAGGTATGTCACCACGGAACAAACGGACCAACAGTTTAAGGGAGGTTTATTTACAGGGAATAACACTGGTGAAATTAACAGTGTTGAAATGAATATAATGTGAACGGGTTTAGCAAACGGCCAAAAAGCATAAACAGTTTTAAACAATAATAAGAGTTATTTTGCTATGGTGAAGCTTATCAGTCTGCAGGGGGTCTTGATTGAAGGGGTCACTCTTCTCCAACATTGGTGCCGAATCACCAGCAGCGCTTGTAGTCCGTAGTACTCTGTATCCAGGGCCTTTAACGATGGCCAGCCAGGGTACGAGGGGTTACTGCAGGAGCCAGAGGGGATCCTCTTTGCAGGGAAGTGTCTTGACACATAACACAGTCTCTCTGCGGGGGAGCGTCTAGTCACAGATCACAGTCTCTCTGTGGGACAGCGTCTTATAACAGGGGGAGTGCGCAGCCTTCCTGACACTGCAGTCCCCGGCTTCACGTATTCACGGTCTGCAGTCTTTGTCTGTGGTCTCTCTGACTCTGGCGGCTGTACCAGAGTTCTCTCCCCGTCAGCGTCCTCCCCTGTCTGATATCTACGCTGTTCTGAGAAAAGCCAGGGCGCTTTTCCCGATCTCTGCTCTCCCCCCTTCCTGTTCCTGGCTGGTGAACAGGCTGCTAAAGTGTCCCCCGGGGAACCTGCTGCCCTGCTCAATGGTTCCGGGCACGGAGCAGAGGAGGCAACCCTCCCTCGGCTCTTCCTGTACTTCACCCCCTTACATTCCCCCTCTCTGTGAGCTTGCCATTCCATGGCCGAGAGTTTCTGGAGCTTCTGCTGACAATCTTCCAGACCTTGTACAATTTGCTGCCAGATGAATTCATCCTGGTTGTAGTATATGGGGTGTACACCTGCTGTTGACCGTTTAGCACGTCTTAGATCAGTAGAGGTTGTGGAATCGGCCACTGGGAAAGTGGAAGTTGAGGTTTCCTTGGTTACTTCCATAGTCTCAGGCACCAGCTCTGTTTCCGGGTTTCCCTGAAAGGGTAGAGAGTCTCCCTCATCTTCGTCATCAGCAGCGATCACTGGTTCAGCTGCCGGGGGCACCGGGGCAGATGGTACCACTCAAGGTTCACGAGACAAGCAGGGATGCAGCATATTCCGATGTAGTGTATGGGTGGGAAGTTCTTCACCTGTTTCAGGTTGAATCTTATAGACGGGTCCCCGTCCACCGAGCCGTCGCTTCACCCTGAATGGGCGCTTCTCCCACCGAAACTCCAACTTGTTGTGGGGGTGCTTCTCCCTTACTAAGACTTGATCCCCCGGTCGTAGGACTGTCCCCTTCTGGGGAGTGACCTGAGGGTGTTCCAATTCACGGAGTCGGTTTTGCACCAGCCGTTGAATGGTCCGCAGCCGACGATGATGTTCTCGTACCCAGGAGTACACCCCCGTCTGCGGGTAGTCCTCCTCAGGCTCCAGCACCAGTTCTGTCAGTCCCTTCCCTGGCCGGCCGAAGAACAGTGAATGGGGCGTGAATCCTCTGGTACTGTGTTTACGGTTGATGTACGCCCACACCAATTCAGGGACAGACTCAGTCCAGCTCGCTTTCTGGTCTTCTTCCAGTGTACTCAGCATCTGAATCAGGGTGCGGTTAAATCTCTCACAAGCTCCGTTCCCCTGTGGATGGTAAGGGGTGGTCTGGGACTTATCAATTTTGTACAGCTGATGTAACTCTTCCATCACCTTCCCAAGGAAGCAGGCTCCTTGATCAGAATGGATTCGCTTGGGACACCCGTACACTTGGATGAAATGTTTACAGATAGCATAGGTGTGAGATTGGGGACCTCCGGAGTGAACCCTCAGGACCGCGATGATGAATCTCCCTTGGGCGAGCTGGCCAGGTGGACCACCCCCTATACAGGGAGCATTAGGGGCAGACCCAAGGGAAACTATCACCACGGAAGCTGATACCTGGGAACAGCCGGGTAAGTATGCAGGCAGGGAAGTGCAGGCGACCAGATGGGAGATGACGACGGCCACAGGGATGGCTGCTGAGACTGCGGGAACGGCGGTGGACGGCAGACGTGACTGGCAATGGTGGACGGCAGGAACCGGTACAGGACGAGACACAGGAGCAGGAAGACGGAGGCAGGAACGGACTGAATCTAGGAGGGAACACAGGAAAGTCACAAACAGGAAGAACAGTGGAGGCCACGGAGTGGTACACAGCGCAGAGACAAAGAGGAACGCAGGAGCGTGTGGACCCGATACCACAAAAGATAGTCAGGCAGCGAGCATAGGGTGAGGCTGCCTGATATAGGGCACGCTGGTGAACTTCCGGGTCAGAGTGCAGCTGTACCATGGGGCCAGGAAATAAGATGCCAGGTCTAGGGGGCGTATCTAGCTGTACGCCTGTGTGAAGGAGCAGGGGCCGGCTGCAGGAAGGATGATTGACAGGTGCCAGCTGAGGGGGTGGAGCGAGAGGACCGGATGCGCCGGAGAGCCCCAGACAGCGTGGAGGCACGGGAGGCGGCGGGACCGAAGGCGCCGCAAGCGGTGGAGCCGCGGCATCGGCAGATGGAGCGGCCCGGGCAGAGGTAGCAGGGACAGTGGCGGTCGGGACAGCAGCCGCAGACGCCGCAGAGCGGACCACAGCCAGGGAGGTGAGCGTGCCAGGCACCGGGGAGGAGGTGAGCGTGACAGTACCCCCCACCTTACGCCCCCTCTTCTTAAGACCGGAAAGGAATCTGGCCAAGATACGAGGAGCCTGAATGTTTTCCCGGGGCTCCCAAGATCTCTCCTCAGGACAAAACCCTTCCAATCAATTAACAAGAGAGTCTTACCTCTGGATTTTTTCATTGCCAGAATGTCTTTGACTTCAAAGACATCCTGTGCAGATACAGGCGGAGGAGAACGGCCGGTGGAAGGGTGAAAGCGGTTAAGTACAACAGGCTTTAAGAGAGAGACATGGAAAGAATTTGGAATCCTAAGCGAAGCGGGAAGTTTCAGCTTGTAGGCCACATCGCTGATACGAGCCGAGACTTCAAACGGACCTATATACCGAGGACCCAGTTTATATGAGGGTTGCTTCAGGTGGACAAACTTAGAAGACAGCCATACTTTATCTCCGGGCTGGTACCGTGGAGAATCCAGGCGTCTCTTATTGGCATGTCTCTTGATCCGGCCTTGGGCCTGATAAAGCGCAGTTTTGGTCTCCTGCCAGACCCTGGAGAACTCCTCGGTCAGAAGATCGGCCACCGGCACACCCGAGACAGGACGTACCGGTAAAGGAACACCTGGATGTTGCCCGTAGACAATAAAGAAGGGTGACTTGGAGGAGGACTCACTGTAATGGTTGTTGTAGGTGAATTCGGCCCATGGGAGCAGGTTGGACCAGTCGTTCTGGTGGGCATTGGAAAAATGCCGGAGATATGTCACGAGAATTTGATTTGTTCGTTCTGCCTGGCCGTTAGTCTGAGGATGGTAGGAAGAGGAGAAGTCCAACGTTAGCTCCATCATACGGCATAGGGCCCTCCAAAACCGCAAGGTGAACTTCACCCCTCTGTCGGAAACTATATGCTTGGGGAAGCCGTGAATCCGGAAGACATAGGTGATGAAAATCCTTGCCAATTCAGGTGCGGAGGGTAACCTTGGCAGCGTAATAAAATGGGCCATTTTGGAAAATCAATCCACCACGACCAAGATGACGGTGTGACCAGAAGATCGTGGCAGATCAGTAATAAAGTCCATTGCGATATGTTGCCACGGGACCGAAGGAATCGGAAGCAGGTGTAAGAGACCAGACGGTAGATGCCGAGGGACTTTGTTTCTGGCACACAACGGGCAGGAGGCGATAAAACTTCTGACATCCTGAAAAAGAGATGGCCACCAACAGAAATGAGAGATGAGAAGGGGTGTCTTTTTGAGACCCACGTGGCCAGCCAGCTTGGAGGCATGACCCCAGTGTAACACTCGCTTACTCTCGCTCTCTTGCACAAAGGTCTTACCGGGCGGCAATGAAGTCAGGTTAATGGGTGCAACCATGATGACTTTACTGGGACCTACGATGTGTGATGGCTCTTCCTCAATATCGGAGACCAGAAAAGACCTGGATAGAGCATCTGCTTTCAGATTCTTGTCACCGGGATGGAAATGAAGCTCAAAATCGAACCGGGCAAAGAACAGCGACCATCTGGCTTGTCGGGGGTTAAGTCTTTGTGCTGACTGGATGTATGCCAGATTCTTGTGGTCAGTGTAGATTTTAAATGGATGAACAGCTCCTTCCAGGAGATACCGCTACTCCTCCAATGCCAACTTGATGGTAAGTAGCTCTCTGTCACCAATAGTGTAGTTTCTCTCGGCGGTGGAAAACATCTTAGAGAAAAAACTGCAGGTGAGTAGCCGACCAGAGGAAGATCTCTGGGAAAGAACTGCCCCGGCTCAAATGGCTGACGCATCCACCTCGAGGATGAAAGGCTTGTTAATTTCAGGACGATGAAGTACGGGAGCAGTAGCGAAAGCTTGTCTCAACGACAAGAAAAGCATCTTCAGCCTCCGGGGACCAGAGGTGAGGGTTGGCTCCTTTACAGGTCAAGGCGGAGATAGGAGCGGTCAGAGAAGAAAAGTGTGGAATAAATTACCGGTAATAATTAGCAAACCCAAGGAATCATTGGATCGCCTTGACACCCTGAGGACGCGGCCATTTGAGCACGGCGGACACTTTTCCAGGGTCCATGCGTAGACCTGAGTTGGAAATGATGTATCCCAAGAATGGCAGGGACGATTGCTCGAAGGTGCACTTCTCGAGTTTGGCGTAGAGACGCTGCTCTCTTAGGCGTAGTAAAACTTGGCGGACGTCTTTTCTGTGGGTAGCCAGGTCTGCGGAGAACACAAGGATATCGTCCAAATACACCACCACACAGGAGTAGAGAAGGTCTCGAAAGATGTCGTTGACTTACTCCTGGAATGCTGCGGGAGCATTGCACAGGCCAAAGGGCATGACTAAATATTCATAGTGACCGTCTCGGGTATTGAAGGCAGTCTTCCATTCATCTCTGAGGCGAATGCAGAACAGATTATACGTCCCGCGGAGATCCAGTTTAGTGAAGACTCGTGCTCCCCATAGACGGTCGAATAGCTACGGAATGAGAGGCAACGGATATGTGTTTTTGATATCGTTGAGACCCCGCTAATCAATGCAGGGACGAAGGGAACCATCCTTCTTCTTGACAAAAAAGAACCCTGCTCCTGCCAGTGAAGACGATTTGCGAATAAAACCTCTGGCCAGGTTCTCTTGGATGTATTCGGTCATGGCCAGGGTCTCGGAGGGAGATAGAGGATAGATCCGACCACGGGGTGGAGTAGAACCTGGGACCAGGTCGATCGGGCAATCATAGGGCCGATGCGGGGGCAGAACCACAGCCTCCTTGTTGAAGACGTCAGAGAAGGCCCAATAGGCCAAAGGTAATCCTGTAGAGACTGGAGTAGAAGGCATGACGTTCTTCGGTTGAACGGAAGACAGACATCTGGTTTGACACGACTGTCCCCAGCACAGGATGTCCCCAGAGCGCCAATCCAAGACAGGCTCATGAGTTCTCAACCAGGGCAGACCCAAGAGGATGGTATGAGATAACGAAGGCAGGACATAAAAGACTATCCTCTCTAGGTGTAAGGCTCCAATCTGCAGTTCCACTTCTTCAGTGACCTGAGTGACGGACATCCGCAGGGGTCGACCGTCAACCGAAGCAATCTGCCAAGGAGTCTCCAGGGATCGGACAGGGATCCGGAGTCTTTTAACCTCCTCGAACTGAATAAAATTGCCGGCAGCACCTGAATCAATGTAGGCCCACTCAGAGGAATGTTTGGAGCCTACGTGCAAAAGAACGGAGAGAATCAGGGGTAGAGAGGAATCACAATCACCTAGGGAGGCCTCTCTTACGTGACCTAGGCGGAGGCGTTTCCCGGGCTTATTGGACAGGAGCGGAGGAAGTGGGATGCACTCCCACAATAGAAGCAGAGCCCCTGATCAATCCTCTCTCTCCGACGCTCCTCCACTGGCTTGAGATGATCCACTTGCATGGGTTCCGGTGCAGAAGCCGCCGAGGATGTCACTGAGCGGGAACGAGGTGGACTACGAGCGGCTGGCAGGACGCGAGGCCTCCTCTCTCTAGCAGCCTCTCGGGATCGCTCCTGAAAGCGGAGGTCGATACGGGTAGCCAAGGAGATCAAATCCTCAAAGGAGGCTGGAGTATCTCGCCCCGCCAACTCATCTTTAACTCGACCAGAGAGCCCCCGCCAAAAAGCTCCTACCAAGGCCTCGTTATTCCACCCCAATTCAGAGGATAGGGTGCGAAAGCGTATGGTGTACTGGCCTACCGAGAGCGTGCCCTGTTGGAGATTAAACAGCGCTTCGGTAGTGGAGACCAATCGTCCCGGTTCATCAAACACTTTCCAAAAGGTGTTCAAAAAATTGGAGAGTTGGGAGACAATGGGGTCGTCTCGCTCCCAGAGAGGATTTACCCAAGCTAGAGCCTCCTCCTCCAAGTGGGATACAACAAAGGCCACCTCCGTAGGGTACTGCAGGGGAGACAGCTCGAAGTGGAGCAGGCATTGGTTTAGGAACCCTCTGCATAATTTGGGATCACCATTATACCGTGGAGGTTTTGCCAAGCGGGGTGGGGGGTTGTCGCCTGGACCGGGGCAGAGGCCGCGGACTGGAGAGCCAGGAGACGATTATCCACTGAGGCCATATAATTTAAAATATGGGCCTGAGTGTCGCGCTGCTGACCGAGCTCCTGCTGGAGACCCGCCATTTGGAAAGTGCTGGTGGGATCAGAGTACTGAAGGGAGGACAGACGAGACTCCATAGACTTGAGGAAGGACATTATCCTCGCTTGGTTCTCTCGCAGGAACAGGAGTTCCTTTTGGGTCGGGGTCGGGGTACCAGCGGGGTCCATGGCCTGACTATTCTGTGAGATTGGGGACCTCCGGAGTGAACCCTCAGGACCACGACGATGAACCTCCCTCGGGCGAGTTAACCAGGTGGACAACCCCCTATACAGGGAGCGTTAGGGGCAGACCCAAGGGAGACTATCGCCGCGGAAGCTGATACCTGGGAACAGCCAGGTATGTATGCAGGCAGGGAAGTGCAGGCAACCAGATGGGAGATGGCGACGGCCACAGGGATGGCTGCTGAGACTGCGGGAACGGCGGTGGACGGCAGACGTGACTGGCAATGGCAGACGGCAGGAACCGGTACAGCAGGACGAGACACAGGAGCAGGAAGACGGAGGCAGGAACGGACTGGATCTAGGAGGGAACACAGGAAAGTCACAAACAGGAAGAACAGCGGAGACCACGGAGTGGTACACAGCGCAGAGATAAAGAGGAACGCAGGAGCTTGTGGAACCGATACCACAAAAGATAGTCAGGCAGCGAGCATAGGGTGAGGCTGCCTGATATAGGGCACACTGGTGAACATCCGGGTCAGAGTGCAGCTGTACCATGGGGCCAGGAAATAAGACGCCAGGTCTAGGGGGCGTATCTAGCTCTACGCCTGTGTGAAGGAGCAGGGACCGGCCGCAGGAAGGATGATTGACAGGTGCCAGCTGTGGGGGTGGAGCGAGAGGACCGGACGCGCCGGAGAGCCCCAGACAGCGTGGAGGCACGGGAGGCGGCGGGGACCGAAGGCGCCGCAAGCGGTGGAGCCGCGGCATCGGCAGATGGAGCGGCCCAGGCAGAGGTAGCAGGGACAGCGACAGTCAAGACAGCGGCCGCAGACACCGCAGAGTGGACCAGAGCCGGGGAGGTCAGCGTGCCAGGCGCTGGGGAGGAGGTGAGTGTGACAATATGCCATAGACTCAGCAGTCTGGTCCCGAGTGGGCGTGACCACAGCAAATTTGGAAAAGTGGTCAATCATCACTAGGCAATGCTCGTAGCCCTGATGCACTGGCCCAATCGTCAAGTAGTCTATGGCCCGTAGCTCCATGGGGCCAGAGGATCTCACTCTCTCTGTGGGGGCTTGCTGTTCCGGCGATTTTGACTAGTTCACAATTCCGGCACTGCTGACATACTCTCTTCACAATGTTCCTCAAGTGGGGATGATAGAATAAATGTTGCAGCCACTGGAAAGTTTTTTCTGGCCCGAAGTGTGCTCCTTTCTCATGCGCCTCCTTAGCCACCTGGTCTACCAGGGACGAGGGGATGATTGTCTGCCAAACAAGTTTCAGTTCAGATTGTAGGTACACTTTCCTGTACAGGATACCATCCCGCAACTGTAGCCGCTCCCACTGGTGCAACATCCGTAACATCTCAGGGGACATAGATGTCCTCTCACTCTGGCCAGGCACTTGTCCGGCTACGAGCCAGCCCCTCAGCTGAGCTATCTTTCGATCTTCCTGATGCATTCGGACCCACTCATCACAGGGTTGTTCCAACATGTTCTCCTGTGTCCCTTCTTGAACTGTTTCCCGCTTCGCTGCCATAGTCCTGGCAGTCCCTCCAAACTCTGTAACCTCTACAGTCTCCAACTCTTCATCCCGACTGGGTGCTGGCGGATGGTAATTTACTCGGGAAAGGGCGTCAGCATGAGTTTTCTCCACTCCCCTCCTGTAGGAGATCTTGTACTGAAATTTTGCCATTCGTGCTACCCAACATTGCTCTAGGGCTCCCAGCTTTGCTGTTTCGAGGTGAGTCAACGGATTGTTATCCGTATGCACGTGGACTTCTGAGCCGGCCAGATACTCTGCAAACTTCTCAGTCATTGTCCACACCAGCGCCAACAACTCCAGCTTGAATGAGCTGTAATTATCCTGATTTTTTCCTAGTCATGTAAGGAGCAACTGGCATATGCGATGACATGCTCCTTTCCATCCTGCATCTGCGAGTGCACTGCTCCAAGTCCTTGTAGACCAGGGGTCCCCAACCGCCGGTCCACGGCCCAGCACCGGGCCGCTGCAGTGCCCTTGCCGGTCCGCGGACACAAGGGGAGCCAGGGGCGGTCAGTGGCGTAGCGGGGGCTGGGGCGGCGCGCAGCAGTTCTTAGCGGCGGCCAGGGAGCGATCAAGCAGCTCCGCTGCCTGCAAGAGGGAATAGCAGGAGCGGAGCTGCAAGGACCCATCCAGCTTCCTGCCCGCCGCCCGCGCTTCCTGTCTCTGACTGACACAGAGAGGAGCGCGGCCGCTGCTGTGTCAGAGCGAGGAAGTGCGGGCGATGCTGCGGACAGGTGAGAGGTGGTGTGTGTGTGTATGTATGTCTGTCTGTGTGTGTGTGTGTGTGTGTGTGTGTAGCCTGGCCCTGGAGGAGATGGGGGTGTGTGTGTGTGTGTGTGTTGGTCTGTGTTTGTGTAGCCTGGCCCTGGAGGAGATGGGGACATGAGGATAAGGCCAAGAGGGGAGTGATGGGGTGAAGGCAATGATGGAGAGACAGCAGTGATGGAGTGAAGGCAATGATGGAGAGACAGCAGTGATGGGGTGAAGGCAATTATGGGGAGATGGCAGTGATGGGGAGAGGGGAGTGATGGGGTGAAGGCAATGATGGGGAGAGGGGAGTGATGGGGTGAAGGCAATGATGGGGAGACGGCAGTGATGGGGAGAGGGGAGTGATGGGGTGAAGGCAATGATGGGGAGAAGGGAGTGATGGGGTGAAGGCAATGATGGGGAGACGGCAGTGATGGGGAGAGGGGAGTGATGGGGTGAAGGCAATGATGGGGAGAAGGGAGTGATGGGGTGAAGGCAATGATGGGGAGAATGGGGTGATGGAGCACTCATTCAAAACCTATGGTGAGTTGAGTCACATTATAAATGTTATTTAATTATAAGTATGCACTGCTAAACTACAACAGTGTCCATAGCCCCGCCCCCTTATGACCAAAGCCCCGCCCCTGCCACACCTCCATCCCCACCCTGCCGGGCCATGGAAGAATGGTCTTGCTTGAAACCGGTCCCTGGTGCAAAAAAGGTTGGGGACCACTGTTGTAGACTACCATCAGTATGTAAGATAAACGGCTGCGTGAAGTCGGCATAGGCCAAACGGGCCTCGGTCAGGGCTTTCTTCAGGGCCTGAAAAGCTTTCTCCTGTTGTTCTCCCCAGTGTATGTTCCTGTTCTTCGCACATGAGGGTACTCCTTTCAACAATTCCAGAAGGGGGTTTGCGATGCGGGTAAAATCTTTTACAAAGTGCCGGAAGTATCCCATGAGTCCCAGGAATGCTCGCACATCGTTCACGGTTTTTGGGGTCGGCCACTCCTGCACCGCAGCGATTTTCTCCTGAGAAGGCCTGACTCCTTCGGCATAGACAACATGCCCCAGATAATCGATTTGAGTCCGGAAGAGGTGGCACTTCTGGGGTTTCACTTTCAACACATAATTTTGTAGCCGACTCAGAACTTGCTCCGGTCTTCGGAGATGTTCTTCAATGGTGGGAGCAAAGATGATGATATCGTCTAGGTAAATCAGAGTGGCTTCAAAGTTCAAGTCTCCTAGACACCTCTCCATGAGACGCTGAAATGTTCCTGGGGCATTGGCTAGCCCGAAGGGCATGCGGTCGAATTCATATAATCCCATCGGAAGAATGAAAGCTGTCTTGGCTCGATCTTGTTCAGACATGGGCACTTTCCAGTATCCACTGGCCAGGTCCAGCATAGAAAAATACCGGGCATTTCCCAGCGCCGACAGGGACTCCTCTATCCGTGGCAGTGGATATGAATCTCACACCGTACAAGCTTTGAGCCGGCGGTAATCCACACAGAAGCAGAAAGGTTCCATCCTTTTTCCGCACCAAGACGATGGGGGCAGCCCACAGGCTCTGGCTCTCACAGATCACTCACTTCTTCAGCATCTGTGACAGCATTCCCTTTACCTCTTGATACATTTGTGGGGGTATCTGGCGATATCTCTCCCGTATCGGTGCCGCATCCCTAGTGGGTATCTCGTGGGTGATGGTCTGGGGACTAATTGAGAAGTATACTTCCGAGTTCATTAAGCACGTTCATGCCCAGGGTTACAGTATGATCCCTAGTGGCTTCTCCATCTACCAACACTACTCCTTTTCTCCCCACATCTTTTCCACAGACTTCTATGTTCAGCCATACCACCCCTGCGACCGGGATAGGCAGGTGATTGGCTGCCGTAAGCCTAATGACTGTGCCCCATTCAGGACGCTGCGCCTCCGTGAAGTGTCTACGAAAAAAATTTTCGGGCATGGTGGTCACTTGCGAACTGGTGTCTATCAGGCACCGCACAGCTCTCCCGCTGATTCCGGCCCAGACCAGGGGGCACATGGAAACAAGGCTGGTGGGACTCTTTTCACTCCTCTTCTGCTCTTCACACTCCGGGCGGTGTCCCTCGTGCTCAGAGCCACCTAGTTTAAGGGAGGCTGCGGGGATGGTCGGCTCCGCTGGGGACACCATCGGGCAATATGACCAGATTCTCCACAAGTATAGCAGGTGAGGGGACGTCTCCTCTGTGTGGCTGCAACTTCTCTTCGGGGAACAGCTCCTCTATATCGCCCTGGTGAACCAGGCCTCTCTGCCTGGTTTCTCCTTGAAGCCGCCATTTCTTCGCGGAACTGACTGATCTCCATTCTCAGGTCTTTACCCATCAGGGGACTTTGTCTGCAGTGGTGGTTGCCTCCCCACTCCGCAACTTTCCCACTTACCCTGTCACGTCCTGTTCTTGCTCGCGTGTGCGTGCCTTCGTGTGACATACTGCCGACTACGCCAAATGTAATAAAGTGCAGGAATAGGTATGTCACCATGGAACAGACGGACCAACAGTTAAAGGGAGGTTTATTTACAGGGAATAACACTGGTGAATAGAGATGAGCGACTTTGCCTTTTTTCGGGTCGAGTCGGGTTTCATGAAACCCGACTTTCTCAAAAGTCGGGTCGAACGAAATCGGACGAATATCGTGAAAAGTCGAAGGCCAACTGAAACACGAAACTCAATGCAAGTCAATGGGGAAGCAAAGTCGGCATGGAGTGGAGGACATTAAACACACCTACAGTGCCCATTTGAATGGCAAAAACATCAATTTTTATTACTGAAGCTTGTCAACCTTAATTTACTTCATAATAATAGTTACGCACTGAAAACGGGGTTAATTGGCTAAAGTTGTGGGGGGGGTAGGGCTGGCTCCAGGTTTTCATGTGCCCTGGGCCAAAGAGCACCCCTTTAACACATACCACAACTCACGATGCTCCGATACGGCAGGGAAATAGCGGTATAGTACAATGAAAAATACTTCACTTTTTACATCTCATGACTGATATCCATTTTAAATTCTCTAATAGCTCCAAAAACGGACAGTATATAACTCCATACAGTATTATGGGCACCGCATACTGCGCTATACAGAGTAATGAGGCCCATATATTTCTCCATACAGAATCATTGGTCCCATATAATGTTTGAAACAGTATATGATGAGCTCCACATAATGCTACAGTATATGTTGGTCCCCATGGATGAAGCTCCACTGTCTTATGGGCCCAAATAATGCTCCATATATAATGGGCCCCATTTCTAATGCTCTAGTGTATAACGGGCCCTGTAAATGCTGCTCCAGTGTCTGATGTCCACCTTTGGAATGCTCCAGTGTATGGTGGGCCCCATATATCATTCTCCAGAGTATAGTGCTCCCCAAAAATTGCTGTCCCAACATTGAAAACAATTAAATAAGTCTCCTCACAAGGGAATCTCTGTACTAGTCTGGACTCCTCGTCGTCCCCATCTTCCATCTCACTGCACTTGGCTGTTTAGGCAGAGGGCGTACAAACGTGATGTCATTGCGCTCTCTGATCAGAATATCACTGTCAGGACACGCGGAAGACGTCATGGCGGTGGAGCAGGGAGAGGTAAGTATTTTAACTTTGCAAGTGCTGTGATCCGGAGCAAGCAGGGGGGGCCCACTTGTTGGCGATGGCACTGGCACAGGGCCCCTCATAGTATGGCGGTGTGTGGCGGTGTCTGACGGCGGGTGGACCCTCCCACCGGCAGAGACACTTTTGCATACTATGAGGGGCCCTGTGCCAGTGCCTTCACCCATGATTGTGCACCCCCAACTGCTCAAGGAACCTGCACTTTCATCTGCACCTTCCTCTTTTCACCGTGTAAGGTGGTATAGTATGCGGGAAGGGGAACCTGAGTTTCCTCGGTCAGATTCTGGTTGTGTAGAGTGTGAGGGGAATGTAGTGGTCTGGGTCAATGTACCAGCAGAATCATCTAGCAGTGGCTGGGCATCAGTGCAATTGTGGCATCCCCAGGAGTACGGTCACCACAGTGGCATTACCTTCCTCCTAGGGAGTGTGATGTCATGCTTGGGAGCAACGAAGGATCTCTCTTGCAGTTAAACCAATACACAACACATTTCCCACTCCAGGCCAGCAGGGAGACCTCTGAACCTGACTGCTGAGGAGCTGCTCTCTGTGGTCGGGAGGAGGTAAGTTAGGGCACTCTGTGCAGGGAAGGGGAAGTATGTGGACGTGAGAAGGGGAGCTGGAGGATTAGCAGAGTTAAGGCTCACTCCTAGCTGGAGCGCATGGTCCGGATTCCGGTCTCCGAGTTTGTAGGGACACTGACGTTCCTGCAGCAGAAACTGGAGGAAGTAGCAGCTGTAAATGCTCTGTACCCAATTAAGGCTCGGAGGCCCCAGCATCGACGTATGGGAGCCAGAAGGAAAAGGCTATGGCTGCCTGCCATACAAGAAAGTTCCAAAAGAGAGTCAACAGGGGGAACTTCATTGAACTCAGCACTGCGAGTACCTCAGATAAGCGCTAGAACGGAGGCCACACTACCTATCTGCAGAGAGGGAATTCGAAATTGGCTTCCAGGCTGACCAACTCCTTCTCCATCTGTACTCTGGGTCCTGGACGGCAATTACCAAGTACAGGTAAAGGAACTGCACGACTGTGTCTGTCATCTTTCTCCTGCGCCTGGTGCATGGCTCTGCTACATCCTGCACTGCACACCATCTACCAACTCTTTCATCTGCCCTGCGACTACCGCCCTACCTGGGCAGGGCTTCTACATCTTACCTGCACCACAACATCTGTCCCAGAGAAGCGCCACTGCAGCGCTGGTCAATCTAATCAGAAACCACAGGTGGCGTCACGTATCATTCACCTATAAACGTAATTCCCCCCTTTGCATGGACGCCCAGGGCCACGGAACGGGTCACCACCACCGTGACACATCCCTGTGAGACACCGACCCGCTACCAATTAACCCCACTGCACTGGCTGGCCACATGTCAGATTCATCTTGGACTTGGGAATTCACGATATGACTTGATAACCCAGGCATGGTATGATAGAAAGAGCTACATGGACTAATGTGAAGTGTGGCCTGCTGCATCATTCACTTTTGGTGGGGGTGAAGGACACAAGGAAAGGGGTTCTTCCTGACCAGGAGCCAGCACTTGACGACTCAGTGCTTGCATTTTTTGAAACTTCAGAAGAGGAGGGCATATTTGCTGGAGTCTGTTTCGGCAACGTAAGCCAAAACCAGTTCCTCATGCTCCGGCTTTAAAAGCGGTTAACCTACTCCCAGAAAAAGTAGCCTTCCAGGTGTTCCGAAGCCAGACCATGATGCAGGTTCAACACCTCCTGCCTTAGCTGCTATTGTGCTTTTGCCACTACCAGCAGATGCACAACCACCATCAGCACCAGCTGGCGCCCCCACGCCCACTTCCGTGGCCTCTTACGCCAAACTTCAAAATTTTGCAGAAAATAGACCCAAAATAACATCAGATATATGGCACTGTATCAGCAGCGTACAGCTCTATTCAGTCAAAGGATAATTGTCAATCTCCCTATATATTCCATCAGTCACACAGAGACGCTCACAGGCTCAGTATGGATTAGACAATATAAAAATTAGACAAAGTGTAAAGTATCATCAGATAGCCGGTATATATAGTATAGTTTAAACATTCTAAATCTCCGTAGATATTTGAGTAGGCACACACAGACACTCTCAGACTCAGTATTGGATTACAACTAGAGTTGAGCGAAACGGGTCAAACAAATTCAAAAGTCACCGACTTTCGCCAAAGTCAGGTTTCATGAAGCGAAACCCGACCTTAGCGTGAGGTCGGCCACAAGGTTGGCGACTTTAGCGCCAAAGTCGCGTTTCAAAAGATGCTTTAGCGCCCTTTTGCAGCCAATCAGGAAGAACGGACACTGTGGGCAACGTGATGACATAGGCAGCGGTCACCATCATCTTGGAGAAGGGCATGCAAGTGATTTTCCTGCTTTGTGGGGCGTCACAGGGGGTATAAAAGGGCGTGCACGCTGACCGCCATGTTACTCATGCTGATCTCAGAATAGGGAGAGCTACTGCTGCTGCTCCTGATTCTGTAGGGAGAGCGTTAGGGAGGCAAAAAGAAAAAAAAAACTGCTTCTGCTGATAGCGCTTTTCACTGTAGTTACTGTGCAGTGAAAGGTGAAGATTTTTGCTGTTGTGCAGCAGCGCTGGTGGTGATTAGCCTGCCTTTTATGGCTAGCTGCATTGCTGTGTGCACACTGGTGTTCAAACTGCTTTTTTAAATGCAATCCAAATTGTATTGTTTTGTCCTGGTGAGGTAGTGAGCGTTCATTTTTTCACACACCGTACAGCGGTGTACGCTCCTCACACAGTACCGTGTAACGACTATTATCACGGCCAAATTGAAGCTATCTACGTGTGTGACTCTGTAAGGAAAAGTTGAGGAGTTTGTCCGTTCTTACAGACCTACACCTTATAGTTTTGTCCATTTTTCAAACAGTTTAGTATATTTGCTGTTTGATTACATTCAAAACTAGAGAGAGACAGCGTGCGTCAGTCCGTACACAAAAACATGGAGCTTGACAGCTTTACATACACCGTACAGCGGTGTACGTGTACGCTTCTCTCTCAGTACCGTGTAACAGCTGTTATCACGGCCAAATTGAAGCTATATACGTGTGTGACGCTGTAAGGAAAAGTCGAGGAGTTTGTCCGTTCTTACAGACCTACACCTTATAGTTTTGTCCGTTTTTCAAACAGTTTAGTATATTTGCTGTTTGATTACATTCCAAACTAGAGTCATTCAAATCTGACTGTCACATTGCGGTGTAATATAAACAGGGCCTGACAGTATCCAACTGTGTCCTGAAGTCTAGAGAGATTCCAATTCTCACCTGTCCTCTATACACCTTTCTAAGACCATCCAGAATCTGACTGTCACATAGCGGTGTAATATAAACAGGGCCTGACAGTATCCAACTGTGTCCTGAAGTCTAGAGAGATTCCAATTCTCACCTGTCCTCTATACTCCTTTCTAAGACCATCCAGAATCTGACTGTCACATTGCGGTGTAATATAAACAGGGCCTGACACCTGACAGTATCCAACTGTGTCCTGAAGTCTAGAGAGATTCCAATTCTAAACAGTCCTCTATATACCTTTCTAAGACCATCCAGAATCTGCCTGTCACATTGCGGTGTAATATAAACAGGGCCTGACAGTATCCAAATGTGTCCTGAAGTCTAGAGAGATTCCAATTCTCAACAATCCTCTATACACCTTTCTAAGACCATCCAGAATCTGACTGTCAGATTGCGGTGTAATATAAACAGGGTCTGACAGTATCCAACTGTGTCCTGAAGTCAAGAGAGATTCCAATTCTCACCTGTCCTCTATACATCTTTCTAAGACCATCCAGAATCTGAATGTCACATAGCGGTGTAATATAAACAGGGCCTGACAGTATCCAACTGTGTCCTGAAGTCTAGAGAGATTCCAATTCTCACCTGCCTTCTATACATCTTTCTAAGACCATCCAGAATCTGACTGTCAGATTGCGGTGAAATATAAACAGGGTCTGACAGTATCCAACTGTGTCCTGAAGTCTAGAGAGATTCCAATTCTCACCTGTCCTCTATACACCTTTCTAAGACCATCCAGAATCTGACTGTCACATTGCGGTGTAATATAAACATGGCCTGACAGTATCCAACTGTGTCCTGAAGTCTAGAGAGATTCCAATTCTCAACAGTCCTCTATACACCTTTCTAAGACCATTCAGAATCTGACTGTCACATTGCGGTGTAATATAAACAGGGCCTGACAGTATCCAACTGTGTCCTGAAGTCTAGAAAGATTCCAATTCTCAACAGTCCTCTATACACCTTTCTAAGACCATCCAGAATCTGACTGTCACATAGCGGTGTAATATAAACAGGGCCTGACAGTATCCAACTGTGTCCTGAAGTCTACAGAGATTCCAATTCTCCCCACTACTATATACACCTTGTACCTTGTTTTACAGGACCGTAGAGTTGTTGGTATTTTGGGGACATTTTCCCCAAAAATGAGGAAGTGTGGTGGAAGAGTCCGTGGAAGTGGGCGGGCGTTGGCAACTGGTAATGATGGTGTTGGTGGTGGATCTGCTGGTAGTGACAAAAGCAAAATAGCACCTAATGCAGGAGGTGTTGAGCCTGCATCATCGTCTGCCTCCACAAGGCCTCGAAGGCTCCCTTTTCTGGGAGTAGGTAAACCGCTTTTAAAGCCGGAGCTTCAAGAACAAGTTTTGGCCTACATTGCTGACTCAGACTCCAGCTCTATCACCTCCTCTTCTGAAATTTTAAAAAATAAAAGCACTGCGTCATCATTGGAGGCTCATGGACATGTACCACAACTTTCCTTGTGTCCTTCCCCACAACCAAAATCGAAGGATGCGGCAGGCCACACTACAGATTACTCCATGGAGCTGTTTTCACATACCATGCCTGGGTTATCAAGTCAAATCGTGAATTACTCAGGCCAAGATGAATCTGACATGGAGTGCACTGATGCACAGCCACTGATAGATGATTCTGCTGGTATATTCACTCAGAGCACTACATTGTCCTCGCAGTGTACTGAGCCAGAATCTGACCCTGATGAAACTCAGGTTCCCCTTCCCGCATACTATACCACCGTACAAGGAGACACAGGGGAAGGTGCACATGACATTGAAGAGGAGGTGATGGATGACCTAGTTGTTGACCCAGATTGGCATCCATTGGGGGAAGAGGGTGCCGCTGCCTATAGCTCAGAAGAGGAGGAGGAGCATCCACAGCGGGCATCGACATCGCAACAGCTGTTATCTGGCAGGCCCGGAGCAGTCCAAAAACAGGTTACAATAACCAAAAGAGTTGCAGGACAGCTTGGCCAGACGGTCAAAATAGCACAGCGTGCACCAATTTTTTCAAAATTTGCTTGTGTTTCTGATCATGAATCCGAATGTGCCATATTTGTTCCGAATTTATGTTTGGTGATTGTTTTTCGAACATATTGGCTCATCTCTAATACTTAGCGCATAGATTGGCCAATATATGTGAGCCCTATGCCCATCATTCCATCATTAAGGCATACCTAATTGTTGGGCCGGTAACCTAACAAGTCACCTCTCTTGGGCTGAAAGCCTACAATTTATAGGGCATGAAGGAACGAGCTAGTTAAGATCACCTTAGGCTGATGGGAGTAGGAGTGCACATGTCATAGGAGTTTGCTACAAACAGAAAAACTGACCAGCACATCCAAGCTAGTGTGTACAGGTGCCAGCTAAGACAATAAGTATTAAGGTAGGTTCGTGTGCATTCTGTCATCTGGTGAGGTGCTGGAGTAATTAGGTGTGTAACCCATACTCCAAGGTAAGAGAATTCATAGTGCACTCTAGGCTTTGTTGATGCAAAATTTATTAAATCCGTGAGAAGAAATTAAACACACAGGTGCTGGGAGACATGCGACAAAAATACAATAACGTTTCGAACCAGCCTGGGTCTTAATCATAATGCCATTGATAATGGGGCAGGGTTACATGTGGAGTTCTACTGGAAGGAGTCCAAAGTTTGTATATGTTGCATACTGTTCAGTCGCTGGTACCTGGCATATTATGTACAGTGTTGTGTAGACATAGTTGCATGTGGTGCTCCTGCGCCTGTCCATGTGGCTTCTAAGAAAAATATAGCTGCACTTTAAAATCCTAAGAATAATAAATTTACCCACCGCCTGTGGGAGTACTGTGTCTTTAAGCAATTGTGTGTGCTCTGCCTCCATCCCCTGTATGTGGGAGTACTGTGCCTTTAAGCTGCTGTGTGTACTCATAGAATCATAGAATGGTAGAGTTGGAAGGGACCTCCTGGGTCATCTGGTCCAAACCCCTACTCAAAGCAGGATTCACTAAATCATCCCAGACAGATGTCTGTCCAGCCTCTGTTTAAGACTTCTATTGAAGGAGAGCTCTCCACCTCTCCTGGCAGCCTGTTCCACTCATTGATCACTCTAACTGTCAAAAAGTTTTTTCTAATATCTAATCTGTGTCTCTTCCCATTCAGTTTCATCCCATTGCTTCTAGTCTTTCCTTGTGAAAATGATAAAGATGATCCTTCTACAATGTGACAGCCCTTTAGATATTTGTAGACAGCTATTAAGTCTCCTCTCAGTCTTCTCTTTTGCAAGCTAAACATTCCCCAAATCCTGCAACCTTTCCTTATAAGACATGGTTTGCAGACCAGTCACAATTCTGGTTGCTCTTTTCTGAACTTGCTCCAGTTTGTTGATATCTTTTTTAAAATGTGGCACCCAAAACTGGACCCAGTATTCCAGATGAGGTCTGACCAAAGAGGAGTAGAAGGCAATAATGACTTCATGTGATCTAGACTGTATGCTTCTGTTAATACATCCTAGAATTGCATTTGCCTTTTTTGCTGCTGCATCACTCTCTTGACTCATATTCAGACTGTGATCTATTAGTATACCTAAGTCTTTTTCACATGTGCTGTTGCTTAGTCCTATTCCTCCCATTCTGTATATTCTTTTTTCATTTTTATTGCCCAGATGTAGTACTTTGCATTTTTCCCTGTTAAAAACCATTCTGTTAGTTGCTGCCCACTGCTCCAGTTTATTTATATATTTTTGAATCCTCTCTCTCTTCTCTAGTATTAGCTATCCCTCCTAACTTTGTGTCGTCAGCAAATTTAATCAGTTTACCCTCGATTCCTTCATCTAAACCATTGATAATGATGTTCAACAATACAGGGCCCAGGACAGAGCCCTGTATTACTCCACTTGAGACATTCTTCCAACTGGATGTGCAGCCATTTACGACCACTCTTTGGGTCCGATCACTAAGCCAGTTATGAATCCACCTAACAGTTGCCTTGTCCATTCCATACTTAGCCATTTTTTCAATAAGGATTGTGTGAGATACTTTGTCAAATGCTTTGCTGAAGTCAAGATATACTATATCTACACCATTTCCCTTATCCACCCAGTCAGTATTTCTGTCATAGAAGGAAATTAAGTTAGTCTGACATGACTTATTAGTTACAAACCCATGCTGACTCTGTTTAATCACTTCATTCTTATCCAGGTATTTACATACATGTTGTTTAATAATTTGTTCAAAGATCTTTCCTGGTATAGAAGTCAGACTCATCGACCTATAGAGGGTATACTCTGCACCCCCTGACTGTGGGATTATTGTGCTTTTAAGCTGCTGTGGGTACACTGCACCCCGCAAACTGTGGGAGCACTGTGCCTTTAAGCAACTGTTTTCTAGTAGTTTTGTAAATAAATATTTGGCATCAGCCGTCTTATTACCATTTCTAGGGCAAAGAAAAAAAATTTCTGTGTGTTTTTTTTTTTAGTTCTGGGCAATAAATCATTGGCATTAATCATCCTGTTGCCATTTATAGGCCAAATAAATATTTTTTCAGGACTGCTGTGTGTTTTCTAGTAATGTTGCAAATATAAAAATTGACATCAACCATCTATCTTGTCATTTCTAGTCAAAAGTAATGATTTTTTTTTATGGACCGGTGTGTGTTTTTTTAGTAGTCTGGGAAATAAATAATTGTCATCAGTCATTTCATAGACATTAGTAGGCCAAAGAAACAAGTCTTCAGGACTGCTGTTTTTTCTAGTAGTGTTGTAAATAAATAAATCTATTCTTCCGCCATTTTTTTGAAAGCAGTGTTTAGAAAAACTACTTCCAAAATAGAATCATAGAATCGTAGAGTTGGAAGGGACCTCCTGGGCCATCTGGTCCAACCCCCTGCTCAAAGCAGGATTCGCTAAATCATCCCAGTCAGATGTCTGTCCAGCTCAAAAAATTGAGGAGAGCATCAAATAAAGGACGTTACCGTGGTCGTGGTGGTGTCTCGTGTAGCTGATGTAGGGAGAGGACGTGGATGTTCTGTACCTGCAACATGCGAAAATACAACACCTTCCTCAGGTACATGCAGGCGACAGGACATTATGCATCCTTTTGTAGGCCTGATTACCGCAGCATGAATGGTGAGGCCACAAGATGTTGAAAAGGTGTTAGATTGGATGGCTGATAGTGGCTCCAGTTCCTTCGCATTATCTTCCAACCGGTCAACTGCAGAAAGTGCACAGTTGGCACCTGAGGAACATGGTCATCCGACTTCCACCTCACCCCCTTGCAAGTTAGCCTCAGTCAAGCACTCTGAGGTAAGGTATGAGTGCAAAAAAACCTTATGATAGAGCCCTCCGCACAGCGGGACTGACGTCCTTACCTCCCCCTCTCCCACCCAGTCATATCTGTCCTCCCGTATTCCCTTTTTCCTCTCCCCTTCCCTAATTTTGCCTTTTGAACCTCCTTCCCCATAATGAAAATTGAATGTTGATTATATTGACTTGTATGCCGTTAAAATTTATCTAATAACATTCTTAAATAAAGAATTTATAAAAAAAATATATATTGGAAGTCTCTATGTAAAATTCTGAGTAATGTAGTGATTTTTTTTTTAATGGATTCATATTGACATTCCTTTAATCTCGTTGTCTTTTATCAATTTTCCATTTTCACTTCCTATCTCTTTTTCTGCAACAATTAGTTAATGCTAGTTTTAAGCAGATGCCAAGGATCTCAACTGTTTCATTCTCATTTGATTCAGAATATTTAATTTATTGTTTCCACCCAGATGCTTACTTTATAGAGTAAACTTTTGTTTTATTTAATTATCCAAGAGGCATTGCAAAGCTCTGAGTTTTTGTGATATACTACATAGAGGAATTTTACTTTTTTCTCTCCCAAACACAATGATGGCAGTGCTGTTTCACATGGCCAGCTCATTCTTCTTTAGTAACTGATTTCAACTACTACAAAGCCAAGATTCAAGTTTTAATTACAAATAGAGTATGGGAATTGCCCTGGAGTGAAGAGCAGGGACTCAGAGAGACGAATTCCCATTCTCTGATTGCTTGAATATAGTATAGGTATATTGCTGAGCAGCAGTTGAACCAACATATTTCAGCAATGAGCCTCACTCATTGTCTGAAACCTTTTGGGTCTGTGCAGATGTTTTCCTCCAGCAAAGATTTTATGCTTGCATGTTTGAAATATGAATAAAAAATACTGGATGAAAGAGATAAATTCAATATTTTAGTTAGGTGGGGAGTGAGAGCCGGGGAGTGGGACTGGAGGAGATGTGAGGGAATAGGGTCACTGGTGCAGGTAGTATAGCAAGAAGAAGCGAGGAGCCTGGTATCTTCTTCATTTCCTCTATATTTGTACAATTGTGAATTAAGAAGCAAGTTAAAGACTTCAAAATATGTTTAGCTGGGAAAAGCTGTAGGAGAGAGTGACTTCCCAGAGACCCATAGCACCACAGTTGGCTCAAGCAAGAGCCATTAGCCATCATTGGCACTTCCTGACCATCTGGAGGACTAAGGGTTTGAAAGATTGGCTTGTGGACTCTGGCAAGAGAGCGCTGAGAAAATGCACGACTGTGTTTAAGTTGGTATTCTGCAATGTTCAAGAGTAATATCTAAAAAAAAATTGTGTGATCAGTAACCATCATGTACTTTATCAAGTGAAAGCAACTTCTAAGCTGTTGTACCTCTTGGCTTACTACAAAAAAAGTGTCCTTGACATTCTAGGGAGGTGAGTACCACTTACACACATTAATCTGCTCCTCTAATCCTGCTCTATTATCAGCTGCCAGCAGAAAACAGAAGAATGACAGTCCTAGAAACAATGGAGCTGCACACCAATTCACATATTTTCTGTATAAGGATTCAATCCAGTTATAAGTGGGAATGATATTAATGACACATAGCAAGAATTAGAATAGAAGATTGATGTGATAATAGTAATAATAGCACAACTTAAAAATTGTGCAGCTCACAGAAGAATAAGAAAAGGAACATACCATCAATCCTCCCAATGTACAGAAATACATGAATTACATTTTTAATGCTGCTAACACACCAATGCAATGTGTACAAATTGCACACAAGTAGAACAGAACCTTTAGGGTACATGTCATTGTCACTTTGTTGCAGGTCACATGCTGTCAGGATTTCTACATTGTTTTGACACTAAGTCATGGGGCATGAGGTCTATGACGTTCGTGGAAACGTCTGCATCATCTGAATAACCCTGCACTGCCCAGTGCCATTATGATATTGATGTGTCACAAGTCATTTTTGTGCATTCATAAGGAGACAGGACCGCAGTTAAGCCCATAACATTGCAACACTGTGATAGATCACTAACGTGTATGGAAACAATCAATATTAAAAGTGTACACTGGAAAGCTTGTAAATGCTGTTTCCCCAAGGTGATCTTTTAATGTTACTTAGCTCAATGAAGGTTAAGAACAATTCTCTTCTCTCTGATTCACTTGTATTTTCATTTACAAATGAATATTTAGTCAGTTCAATAATAATTACCTTTTCTCCTCGGTCTACAAATCTAAAGTGAGTCCCCCAGGGTTTGCTAATGCGAAGGAACAGAAGTGATCAACAGAGAACAGCTATTTTCCAAAACTGAAGACTTCAAGGACTTTCTGTCTAGCTCATTGTCAGTGTCTTGTGTGAGCATATACGCAGGGCCGGCGTTAGGGGCAGGCAGACCAGGCAGGGGCCCCGGAAGAGGGCCCCCATCACTCATTCAACTTATCGGCATCATAGACGTTGAAAGCAGTGATGGAGAAGAGAGCTTCATGTGTCACTCCCCCTCCCATCACTCCCCAATCAATGCTTTTGACTCAGCAGTGGAGCCGATGAGAACAGATCAGAGCCTGCAGTAGCACAGGGAACAAGGAGGAGAGGTGTGTGTGTCTGTGTGTGGATCTGCACTATACTGTGTGTGCGTGGGGGCGCTGCACTGTACTGTGTGTTCGTGGTGGGAGGGCAGCAGCACTATACTGTGTGTGTGGGGGAGCTGCACTGTACTGTGTTCGGGGTGGGGGGGCAGCAGCACTATACTGTGTGCGTGTGGGAGCTGCACTGTACTGTGTGTTGTGGGGCAGCTGCACTATACTGTTTTGTGGTGGAGCTGCACTGTACTGAGGGTGGGGGGCATCACTGTACTGTGTGTTGGGGAGCTGCACTATACTGTGTGTGGGGGGAGCTGCACTATACTATGTGTGGGGGGAGCTGCACTATACTGTATGTGGGGGGAGCTGCATTATACTGTGTTGAGGGAGCTGCACTATACTGTGTATGAGGGGAGCTGCACTATACTGTGTGGGGAAGCTGCACTATACTCTGTGTGGTGGAACTGCACTATACTGTGTGTGTGGGGAGTTGCACTATACTGTGTGTGTGGGGAGCTGCACTGTACTGTGTGTTCGGGGTGGGGGGGGCAGCAGCAGTATACTGTGTGTGTGGGGGAGCTGCACTGTACTGTGTGTTCGGGGTGGGGGTGCAGCAGCACTATACTGTGTGTGTGTGGGAGCTGCACTGTACTGTGTGTTGGGGCAGCTGCCCTGTACTGTGTGTTGTGGGGAAGCTGCACTATACTGTTTTGTGGTGGAGCTGCACTGTACTGAGGGTGGGGGGGGCGTCACTGTACTGTGTGTTGGGGAGCTGCACTATACTGTGTGGGGTGAGCTGTACTGTACTGTGTGTTGATGGGGAGGTGCACTATACTGTGTGCTGAGGGAGCTGCACTATACTGTGTGTGGGGGGAGCTGCACTATACTGTGCAGGGGGAGCTGCACTATACTGTGTGTGGGGAGCTGCACTATACTGTGTGTGGGGGGAGCTGCATTATACTGTGTGGAGGGAGCTGCACTATACTGTGTATGAGGGGAGGTGCACTATACTGTGTGGGGAAGCTGCACTATACTGTGTGTGGTGGAACTGCACTATACTGTGTGTGTGGGGAGCTGCACTATACTGTGTGTGGGGGAGCTGCACTATACTACAGTATATATGGGGGAGCTGCACTATACTGTGTGTGGAGGAGGGCTGCATTATACTGTGTGTGGGGGCTGCTCTATACAGTGTGTGGCTGCAGTATAATCTGAGGGGGGCTGCAGTATATTCTATGAGGGGGTTGCAGTATATTCCATGAGGGGGGGCTGCAGTGTACTCTATCAAGGACCATGAAGAGTGTGTTATACTGTATGTACTATATGGGACCTTCATTATACTGTAACAAGGACTATCTGTGGCCATCATTTTTCCTCAGCCAGTGTAAAGAATCTCGGGAACAAGCGTCAAACGACTTCAATATTGTCAATCACTCTCATTTAATGGCCTGAACTCAAATCATGTAAAAACAACAGAAATGTTTCTGTGTGATGGTGCAATATGTGGGCATTTGGGGCCCCACTTTAAACTTTTGCCCAGGGCTCCACTTTCTCTAAAACCGGCCCTGCATATATGCACCTTCTTTTGTGCCATCAGTTGGAGACTCCACACCCCTACCAACCAAAACTTGTTCCATGTCACAATGACATGTAAAAAGTTTTTTAAGTGTCAAATACACTTTACAACATCACTGTACATGTGTAACCTGTATGTCTCCTCAGTGCCACCGTGGTCATCACATGGCTTGCTGAGATGTGCCTCTTGCAGTACTGTTGATTCTTAGCGTGGCTTCCATTTTGCCTTAGGGGGCTTGGCCGGTCTCTTCAGGAATTTAAACCTGCTGTGTCCTGCAGAGATTAGGTTCCCCAACCTATCTTGTGTCAGCAGGCTCTATATCTGGTAGCTACTCCCACCACTCCTTGACCAAACGCTGGTTCGAAGCCTGTTTGTTTTGCTAGTAGTGATCTGTTTGTGTGTTGTTTGTTGGTTTCTCCCATTGCTGCCCAGGCTTGTGTATCCGTTCTGTCTAACCTCTCCACTCCTGACCTGTGCTGCCTGCTCCAGCCTCAGACCGTCTGACGACGGTTTTGTCTTTGCCCTCCTGTACCACGTTTCTGTGCCTCTGATAATCCGGTCAGCTGCTGGAGTCCCAGGGATTGCCCTGGAGTAGTACCTGGTGACTATCTGCAGCCCAGGCTATACTCATCACCAAAGACTCAAGTGAAAACCATGTAGTCGCTTAGTCATGCCCCTCATGGGTAAACCCAGCCCACTGGCCAGTGGGTCCACATCCACCAGTGTAATATTCGCCCTCCAGCGTAACATTACATTCAGGCCATGGACCCTGCTGACAAGTCATGATCCAGTGATCCCAAGACAACAGTAAAAATGTTGGACGATGAGGTCTGCTCTCAGTGCGAGTGACGCGCCCCAGAGGCCGTGGCATACTCAGTACTGGGCCCGTTAACTTCAATGGGAAATGTCACAGTGGCAGTGACCCGGTCCGTGACCTCAGGCGGTTATGTAAAAGGGGTAGAATTGAATGGGGAATAAAGTTTATGTAGTGATTCGTGATGCCAGTTGGAGTGTTCGACTGTAGCATAGCCGGCACAGCAGATGATCCCTGGGGGAATAGTTGGTGATCGCAGTGCAGATGTTTAACCATCTCCAACCAGGGCTGGCCCCCAGAGATTGTGATGGAAGCAGAAGGCACGGAGTAATAAGGCAGGAGACAAGGAAAGTCAGTTTATCATTTACTGTACTTCAGGTGCAGTTCAGCTGAGATATTACAACTCTCACCAGGTTACAGTCTGTTCTGCAGAATGGGAGTTATCCTTTCTCTCTCTGCTGTGACTCAGTGTAAGCTTCCTGCTATTCTAATCCCTTCCAGTGTAGCTTCTACTTACTGTGTATTTCCCCTTTGGCAACTTGCAGCTTGGGTCCTATGTGAGGCAGCTCAAGTTCCCTCTTGGCACAATCCTTCACTGATCCTAGTTCGCTGCAGGTTTCCCAGGGAAAACACGATGCTGTTGGTTGTATCCCACACAGTCTCTCAGCTTACCACCCTGCTCTGAAAGCATGGATGGTCTAGGGGCTGACACCTGAAGCATCTTAGCTTTTACTCCTGGATCAAGCACATGTGTCATGGGTTCATAAAGTGTTCTTCCTCCTTCTTCGTAACACTGAAAATAACAACTCTGCTCCTCCCCCTCCCAGTTTGGGTGTGTCTGCAAAGCTCTGAGCTTCAGACAAGTGAGGGAGTGAGGTGAATTGTGTGTGTGTGTTGTCGTCTCTAGCAGAGAAAGCATAACACCCATTGCTTACAAAACACATACAAAACAGTACATATTTAACCCTTTTGTGGCGGTAAAGACGCAGGGTGCAACACGAGCACCAGGACCAGCTGATGTGGGCAAGTAATATGATGGCATCTCAGCTGCAGGATTTGTCCGCTTCTGTGTCCACTTGTCAACTGCAACAGGTCTGTTTTCCTCAGCATCGACATCATCTCCAGGGGAGCCGCCTGGAGTTCCAGTTTCTGATGGAGTAGTTAAGCTTCAGCTTCCACTTGCGTACTGCTTTGATGGAGATCCAAAGGAGAGGTGCGGCTTCATTAACCAGTGCCAGATTCTCTTCTCCCTTTGAGTTCATTTTTTCCCTTCAGACCAGACCAAGATTGCCTTCATGGTCTCACTGCTGTCAGGATGAGCCCTGGCTTGAGCAAACTGTATTTGGGAACATGGAGTTCCCGAGACTTGCGATGTTAGGAGATTCTTGGAGATGTTCCAGGCAGTATTTGAGGAACCTGACCACACTTCATCTTCCGCCTCGTCCCTGCTGATTAAGACAGGGCATGGATAATGTTTCTCAATATACTTTAGGTTTCTGCACCCTGGCAGCAGAGCTGTTCTGGAATGAAGAAACCCTAGTGGTAACCTTATGGCAGGACCTGTCTGGTTGAGGACCTGTCTGGTTGCATCAAGGATGCATTAGCAAGCAGAGATCTACCATCCTCTCTTGATTCCCTTATACATTTCGCTTCTAGGATTGATCTTTGTTTCCAGGAGCAAGCTCAAGAACAGGCTCAAGATCTCGCACCCAAGTTCCCACCTTTCATGCCTTCAGACCTGCTTTCCCTGCCTGAGACTTCTGACGCGTCTGATTCTGAGGAGGAATCCCTGCACAACTTTAAACTGGGTAATATGGTAGCTTCAACTTGGAGGAGGAGAATACAATCCAGGCGCAAGACTGCCAAAACTGCCTGCACCCCTACCTTTTCTGTGACAGGAGGGATGTTAAGAAGGGCACTGTCAAGGCTGTAGCCTGTATGCCTCCTCAGTCCCGCACTACTAGCAATGGTCATCACATGGTTTGCTGAGTTTTGCCTCTTTGCAATTCTGCTGTATCTTAGGGTGGTTTAAATTTTGGGCATGGGGTTGTGGTCGGTCTCTGCAGGAATTTTACCCTGCTGTGTCCTGCTGAGATTAGGTTCCCCAGCCAATCCATGTTAGCAGGCTCTATATCTGTCAGCTCCTCCCACCACTCCTTCACCGAACATTGGTTCCTAGTCTGTTTGTCCTGCTAGCGATTTGTTTGTGCTTTTTCCCATTACTCACCCAGCTCATGTACCCATCATATCTGACTTCTTGCCTTGTGACCTTGGCTACGTATTCTTGACCTGTGCTGCCTGCTCCGACCTCAGTCTGACCACATTTTCTTTGCCTTCCTGTACCGCTTTCCATGCCTCTGACCTTCTGGTCAGCTGCTGCAGACTGCCCTGGAGTAGTACCTTGTGAATACCTGCAGCAGGGCCGGCTCCAGGTTTTTGAGGGCCCTGGGCGAAAGAGTCTCAGTGGGCCCCCCCTTTAACACATACCACGATTCATGCCATGTGACATCCGTGGTGCTGGCCAAAAACGGACTTGTCTCCATGTGGATCACACGGACATGCATGTGATCCACACGGACACTCGGTCTGTGGTAAAACACGTTCATGTGAAGGAGGCTATTGATTAGTAGTGTACGTATGAAAGAAAGAACAGAGAGAGAAAGAAAGAACAGAGAGAGAGAACAGAAAGAGAAAGAAAGAACAGAGAGAGAGAACAGAGAAAGTGTCACGATCCATGTTCGGATCTGTGGCAGAGTCTAGACTCTCTTATATGAACCTTTTTCCTTCTGGCCTTGGGGGTTAATATGGAGTTTTGCCCCCGGTGGCCGCTGGTGTTACAACTGTAGTTGGTCGTCTGCTGGGTTTTTGCCTCAGGTGGCCGCTGGTGTTACTACATGTATAATTAGTCAGCAGGTGGTGACCTCCCCCTCCTTCCTATAAAAGGTCGTCAGCTGCTGCTGCTCCCTGTTGGTAATACTGGTCATTCACTAACCAACCTCTGAGAAGAGAAGAGCTATTTGGAGCAGTGCTGTTTCAGCTTATCTGGAGCTTTGTTGTTTCTGCTGGAAGCTTTGTCTGAGTGCCATACTCTGCTGCCTCAGGAGCATTGGCAGCAGAGAAAGCTAAGTTGTTTGTTTTTCCCTGTCTGTTGTTTTCCCTGGTGTTTTACTAGTACAGCGGTGAGGACCAGTGTCTGCACTTGCCAGTTCCCTAGTAAGGGATAGGTGCAGGGCAAGTGAGGGACTGAGGTATCCTGGTTGGTGACAGGTTGAAAGAAACTGTATTGGGAATGTGAGGAGAGTTCAGGGCTCTTCCTTAGGGAGTACAGGAGGTGTCCACTTCCCCGTTCCCTATTATAGGGCCCACCATTGTAATTGTTTCCCCGGTGTCCCCTTGTGTGTCTTGTGGTTTTGTAACCGACCGATCGTCGGGTCGCGTCACGCAGAGCCAGACATACCGTGACAATGCCGTGACAGAAAGAACGAAAGAAGAGAGAGAGAGAGAAAGGAAGAACAGAGAGAGAAAGAACAGAGAGAGAAAGAAAGAAAAGAGAGAGAAAGATTAGAGAGAGAAAGAGAAAGAAAAGAACAGAGAGAAAGAGGTGAAAGAAAGAAAGAACGAATAGATAGAGAAAGAAAGAGGGGAAAGAAAGAAAGAAAGAAAGAAAGAAAGAACAGGGAAAGAAAAAAGAAAGAAAGAAAAAGAACAGGGAGAAAGTAAGTGTACAGAAAAAAAAGAACAGAGAAAGAAAGAGGGGAAAAAAGAACAGAGGGAGAGAGAAAGAAACAGGGGAAAGAAAGAAAGAACAGAGAAAGAAAGAACAGAGAAAGAGAGTGGACAGAAAAAAAGAACAGTGAGAGAGAGAGAAAAAGAAGGAGGGGAAAGAAAGAACGAAAGAACGGAGAGGTAGAGAGAAAAAGAAAGAGGGGAAAGAAAGATGGGAAAGAAAGAAAGAACAGAGAGAGAAAGAAAGAGAAAGAAAGAACAGAGAAAGAGAAAGAAAGGAGAGAGAGAAAGACCAGAGAAAGAATAGAAAGAAAGATAGAGGGGAAAGAAAGAGAACAGAGAGAGAGAAAGAAAGAACAGAAAAAGAAAGAAAAAAAAAGATTAGAGAGAAAGAACAGAGAGAGAGAACAAAACAGAGAGAGAAATAAATATTCTCTAAAGATACCATAGCAGCCCGGCTCCCATTGTAGTGCCCACCTGAGCATCCTGGTGCAGGACATATCATGATCTGCTCACATGGTCGGCATCCCCGATTCCAAGGCGATCCGGCTGTCTGCGCTGTCAGAGGAGGACATGGTGATGGATCTGAAGCATTCCCTGAAGTGCCTCCATGGTTCCGTCACAATCTCCTCCCGAAATTACCTCATTTCTGATCAGCTTCCAGCATGTCACTTCTGGTAGAACGTCACGTGCGAGTTTTAAAGTGCTCCTTGGGGCTCCGCCATGTACTCCTGTGTCCGTGGGAAAAGTAAGCTCCCGGCTGGAGCAGTCTCTATCTCAAAATCGGGACTGTCCGGCTGGATCTTGGACTGTTGGGAGGTATGAATGCTCCCCACCATACACCTCATACACGCACGGCTCCGCTTTGTATGCCTCATACACACATGGCTCCGCTCCATACACCTTGCATATACGCGGCTCTGCTCCATACACACGCAGCTTCACTCCGAACATCCCGTACATTCCCGGCTCTGCTCTGCTCTGTAAACACATGGCTCAGCTCCGTACACACAGAGCTCCATTCCGTACACCTCATACACACACGGCTCCGCTCCATACACCTCATACACATCCAGCTCCGCTCTGTACACCTAGTACACATGCGGCTCCACACACCTCATAAACATGTGGCTCCGCTCCGCACACCTCGTACACATGCGGCTCCGCACCGTACACCTCGTACACACATGGCTCCGGGCTCCATGCCGTACACCTCGTACACACATGGCTATGCTCTGGTACACCTCGTACACACGCGGCTCTGGGCTCCACACCGTACTCCTTGTACACATGTGGCTCCGCTCCGCATATCTCGTACACACACGGCTCTGGGCTCCGCACCGTACACCTTGTACACACACGGCTCTGGGCGCCGCACCATACACCTCGTACACACAGCTCCGCTCCGCACACCTCATACACATGTGGCTCCACTCCGCTTATCTCATACACACACGGCTCCGGGCTCCGCACTGTACACCTCGTACACACACGGCTCCGGACTCCACACCGTACACCTCGTACACACACGGCTCTGCTCCGCACACCTCATACACAGGTGGCTCCGCTCCGTACACCTCGTACAGACGCGGCTCCGGGCTCCACACCGTACACCTCGTACACACGTGGCTCCGCTCTGTACACCTCGTATACACAGAGCTCCGGGCTCCGCTCCGTACACCTCATACACACACGACTCCGCTCCGTACACCTCGTACACACACGGCTCCGCTCTGTACAACTCGTACACACAGGGCTCTGCTCAGTACACCTCATACACACACGGCTCCGCTCCGTACACCTCGCACACACACACGGCTCCGCTCCGTACACTTCGTACACACACGGCTCCGGGATCCGCATACCTCGTACACACACGGCTCCAGGCTAAACTCTGTACACCTCGTACACACACATGGCTACACTCCGGTACACCCCGTAAACACACGGCTACGCTTTAGTACACCTTGTACACATACGGCTCCACTCCGTACACCTTGTACACACACGGCTTCGCTCCATACACCTCGTACACACACAGCTCCTGTCTCCGCTCTGTACACCTCGTACACACGGCTCCACTCTGTACACCTCTTTCACACGCATGGCTACACTCCGGTACACCTTGTACACACACTGCTCTGCTACATCCACCCTGTAAACCCCTCCTGAATAGAGTTGAGCGACTTTTGTTTTTTTAGGGTCGCGTTTCGTTTCGTGAAACCCGACTTTTCCAAAAGTCAGGTCGAGCAAGATCGTCCGATTATAGGGAAAAGTCGGGGTCGTCCCGAAACACGAAACCCAATGTAAGTCAATGGGGAATAAAAGTCGGCAGTGAGAGGAGGACAGGAAACACACCTACAGTGCCCATTTGAATGCCAAAAGCATCAATTCTTCTTACTTAAGCTTGTCAACCTTAATTAACTTCATAATACAAGTTACGCACTGAAAAATGGGGGTTATTTGGCTAAAGTTGTGGGGGGGGAGGGCTGGCTGCAGGTTTTCATGTGCCCTGGGCGAAAGAGCGCCCCTTTAACACATACCACAACTCATCATGCTCCGATACGGCAGATAAATAGCGGTATAGTACAATGAAAAATACCTCACTTTTTACATCTCATGACGAGGCCCATCTATTTCTCCATACAGAATCATTGGTCCCATATAATGTTTGAAACAGTATATGATGAGCTCCACATAATGCTACAGTATATGTTGGTCCCCATGGATGAAGCTCCACTGTCTTATGGGCCCAAATAATGCTCCAAACATAATGGGCCCCATTTCTAATGCTCTAGTGTCTAATGGGCCCTGTAAATGCTGCTCCAGTGTCTGATGTCCACCTTTGGAATGTTCCAGTGTATGGTGGGCCCCATCTATCATTCTCCAGAGTATAGTGCTCCCCAAAAATTGCTGTCCCAACATTGAAAACAATCAAATAAGTCTCCTCGCTAGGGAATCCCTGTACTTGTCTGGACAGGTGCTGTAGCTTGCTAAACAGCTCGCCAGCCGTTCTCACGCCCAGTATGGATTGCACGTGATTGCACAAAGGTTAGAAAGGGTACCGTATCCCTGGATAACATGTATGGATAGCGTACACATTCAAAATATATGTCTCAGGAGGCAGGCTCAGACGGTGTCAGGCACAGTATGGATTGCACGTGATTGCACAAAGGTAAGAAAGGGTACCGTATCCCCGGATAACATGTATGGATAGCGTACACATTCAAAATATATGTCTCAGGAGGCAGGCTCAGACGGTGTTAGGCCCAGTATGGATTGCACGTGATTGCACAAAGGTTAGAAAGGGTACCGTATCCCCGGATAACATGTATGGATAGCGTACACATTCAAAATATATGTCTCAGGAGGCAGGCTCAGACGGTGTTAGGCCCAGTATGGATTGCACGTGATTGCACAAAGGTTAGAAAGGGTACCGTATCCCTGGATAACATGTATGGATAGCGTACACATTCAAAATATATGTCTCAGGAGGCAGGCTCAGACGGTGTCAGGCACAGTATGGATTGCAAATGATTGCACAAAGGTTAGAAAGGGTACCGCATCCCCGGATAACATGTATGGATAGCGTACACATTCAAAATATATGTCTCAGGAGGCAGGCTCAGACGGTGTTAGGCCCAGTATGGATTGCACGTGATTGCACAAAGGTTAGAAAGGGTACCGTATCCCCGGATAACATGTATGGATAGCGTACACATTCAAAATATATGTATCAGGAGGCAGGCTAAGACGGTGTTAGGCCCAGTATGGATTGCACGTGATTGCACAAAGGTTAGAAAGGGTACCGTATCCCCGGATAACATGTATGGATAGCGTACACATTCAAAATATATGTCTCAGGAGGCAGGCTCAGACGGTGTTAGGCCCAGTATGGATTGCACGTGATTGCACAAAGGTTAGAGAGGGTACCGTATCCCTGGATAACATGTATGGATAGCGTACACATTCAAAATATATGTCTCAGGAGGCAGGCTCAGACGGTGTCAGGCCCAGTATGGATTGCACGTGATTGCACAAAGGTTAGAAAGGGTACCGTATCCCTGGATAACATGTATGGATAGCATACACATTCAAAATATATGTCTCAGGAGGCAGGCTCAGACGGTGTCAGGCACAGTATGGATTGCACGTGATTGCACAAAGGTTAGAAAGGGTACCGTATCCCCGGATAACATGTATGGATAGCGTACACATTCAAAATATATGTCTCAGGAGGCAGGCTCAGACGGTGTTAGGCCCAGTATGGATTGCACTTGATTGCACAAAGGTTAGAAAGGGTACCGTATCCCCGGATAACATGTATGGATAGCGTACACATTCAAAATATATGTCTCAGGAGGCAGGCTCAGACGGTGTCAGGCACAGTATGGATTGCACGTGATTGCACAAAGGTTAGAAAGGGTACCGTATCCCCGGATAACATGTATGGATAGCGTACACATTCAAAATATATGTCTCAGGAGGCAGGCTCAGACGGTGTTAGGCCCAGTATGGATTGCACGTGATTGCACAAAGGTTAGAAAGGGTACCGTATCCCCGGATAACATGTATGGATAGAGTACACATTCAAAATATATGTCTCAGGAGGCAGGCTCAGACGGTGTTAGGCCCAGTATGGATTGCACGTGATTGCACAAAGGTTAGAGAGGGTACCGTATCCCTGGATAACATGTATGGATAGCGTACACATTCAAAATATATGTCTCAGGAGGCAGGCTCAGACGGTGTCAGGCACAGTATGGATTGCACGTGATTGCACAAAGGTTAGAAAGGGTACCGTATCCCCGGATAACATGTATGGATACCGTACACATTCAAAATATATGTCTCAGGAGGCAGGCTCAGACGGTGTTAGGCCCAGTATGGATTGCACGTGATTGCACAAAGGTTAGAAAGGGTACCGTATCCCTGGATAACATGTATGGATAGCGTACACATTCAAAATATATGTATCAGGAGGCAGGCTCAGACGGTGTCAGGCCCAGTATGGATTGCACGTGATTGCACAAAGGTTAGAAAGGGTACCGTATCCCTGGATAACATGTATTGATAGCGTACACATTCAAAATATATGTCTCAGGAGGCAGGCTCAGACGGTGTCAGGCACAGTATGGATTGCACGTGATTGCACAAAGGTTAGAAAGGGTACCGCATCCCCGGATAACATGTATGGATAGCGTACACATTCAAAATATATGTCTCAGGAGGCAGGCTCAGACGGTGTTAGGCCCAGTATGGATTGCACGTGATTGCACAAAGGTTAGAAAGGGTACCGTATCCCCGGATAACATGTATGGATAGCGTACACATTCAAAATATATGTATCAGGAGGCAGGCTAAGACGGTGTTAGGCCCAGTATGGATTGCACGTGATTGCACAAAGGTTAGAAAGGGTACCGTATCCCCGGATAACATGTATGGATAGCGTACACATTCAAAATATATGTCTCAGGAGGCAGGCTCAGACGGTGTTAGGCCCAGTATGGATTGCACGTGATTGCACAAAGGTTAGAAAGGGTACCGTATCCCTGGATAACATGTATGGATAGCGTACACATTCAAAATATATGTCTCAGGAGGCAGGCTCAGACGGTGTCAGGCCCAGTATGGATTGCACGTGATTGCACAAAGGTTAGAAAGGGTACCGTATCCCTGGATAACATGTATGGATAGCATACACATTCAAAATATATGTCTCAGGAGGCAGGCTCAGACGGTGTCAGGCACAGTATGGATTGCACGTGATTGCACAAAGCTTAGAAAGGGTACCGTATCCCCGGATAACATGTATGGATAGCGTACACATTCAAAATATATGTCTCAGGAGGCAGGCTCAGACGGTGTTAGGCCCAGTATGGATTGCACTTGATTGCACAAAGGTTAGAAAGGGTACCGTATCCCCGGATAACATGTATGGATAGCGTACACATTCAAAATATATGTCTCAGGAGGCAGGCTCAGACGGTGTCAGGCACAGTATGGATTGCACGTGATTGCACAAAGGTTAGAAAGGGTACCGTATCCCCGAATAACATGTATGGATAGCGTACACATTCAAAATATATGTCTCAGGAGGCAGGCTCAGACGGTGTTAGGCCCAGTATGGATTGCACGTGATTGCACAAAGGTTAGAAAGGGTACCGTATCCCCGGATAACATGTATGGATAGCGTACACATTCAAAATATATGTCTCAGGAGGCAGGCTCAGACGGTGTTAGGCCCAGTATGGATTGCACTTGATTGCACAAAGGTTAGAAAGGGTACCGTATCCCCGGATAACATGTATGGATAGCGTACACATTCAAAATATATGTCTCAGGAGGCAGGCTCAGACGGTGTCAGGCACAGTATGGATTGCACGTGATTGCACAAAGGTTAGAAAGGGTACCGTATCCCCGAATAACATGTATGGATAGCGTACACATTCAAAATATATGTCTCAGGAGGCAGGCTCAGACGGTGTTAGGCCCAGTATGGATTGCACGTGATTGCACAAAGGTTAGAAAGGGTACCGTATCCCCGGATAACATGTATGGATAGCGTACACATTCAAAATATATGTCTCAGGAGGCAGGCTCAGACGGTGTTAGGCCCAGTATGGATTGCACGCGATTGCACAAAGGTTAGAAAGGGTACCGTATCCCCGGATAACATGTATGGATAGCGTACACATTCAAAATATATGTCTCAGGAGGCAGGCTCAGACGGTGTTAGGCCCAGTATGGATTGCACGCGATTGCACAAAGGTTAGAAAGGGTACCGTATCCCTGGATAACATGTATGGATAGCGTACACATTCAAAATATATGTCTCAGGAGGCAGGCTCAGACAGTGTTAGGCCCAGTATGGATTGCACGTGATTGCACAAAGGTTAGAAAGGGTACCGTATCCCTGGATAACATGTATGGATAGCGTACACATTCAAAATATATGTATCAGGAGGCAGGCTCAGACGGTGTCAGGCCCAGTATGGATTGCACGTGATTGCACAAAGGTTAGAAAGGGTACCGTATCCCCGGATAACATGTATGGATAGCGTACACATTCAAAATATATGTCTCAGGAGGCAGGCTCAGACGGTGTTAGGCCCAGTATGGATTGCACGTGATTGCACAAAGGTTAGAAAGGGTACCGTATCCCCGGATAACATGTATGGATAGCGTACACATTCAAAATATATGTCTCAGGAGACAGGCTCAGACGGTGTCAGGCACAGTATGGATTGCACGTGATTGCACAAAGGTTAGAAAGGGTACCGTATCCCCGGATAACATGTATGGATAGCGTACGCATTCAAAATATATGTCTCAGGAGGCAGGCTCAGACGGTGTTAGGCCCAGTATGGATTGCACGTGATTGCACAAAGGTTAGAAAGGGTACCGTATCCCCGGATAACATGTATGGATAGCGTACACATTCAAAATATATGTCTCAGGAGGCAGGCTCAGACGGTGTTAGGCCCAGTATGGATTGCACGTGATTGCACAAAGGTTAGAAAGGGTACCGTATCCCTGGATAACATGTATGGATAGCGTACACATTCAAAATATATGTCTCAGGAGGCAGGCTCAGACGGTGTCAGGCACAGTATGGATTGCACGTGATTGCACAAAGGTTAGAAAGGGTACCGTATCCCCGGATAACATGTATGGATAGCGTACACATTCAAAATATATGTCTCAGGAGGCAGGCTCAGACGGTGTTAGGCCCAGTATGGATTGCACGTGATTGCACAAAGGTTAGAAAGGGTACCGTATCCCCGGATAACATGTATGGATAGCGTACACATTCAAAATATATGTCTCAGGAGGCAGGCTCAGACGGTGTCAGGCACAGTATGGATTTGACGGCCCAGATTACACAGCGGAGGAGCAGGGAGAGGTAAAGATTGCAAATGCTGGGGCCCTGCCCTAGCAAGGGGGGCCCACTCGTGGGCGTCGGTACTGGCACGGGGCCCCTCATAGTACAGCGGTGTGTCTGACGGCGGGTGTGCACCACCACCGTCAGAGACACTTGATTGCACTATGAGGGACCCTGTGCCAGTGCCCGCGCCCAAGAGTCAGCCTACCCACCTGTCCAGGGCAACGGCACTCGCACGGTGTCGTGCGGTAGGTGGTGACCCCGGCCATGGGGGGGGAGGCAGCACAGTTAGGGAGTTTTAGAAAGTGGCATATGTTGATGTTGGACATTCAGCTGATGCAAAAGGCGAAATAGGTGAAGTACCAGGAAGAGGTGGACCAAAGCAAGCCATTTTTCTGTCACCCTATGTGTCATCAGGGGAAGGTGGGACAAAATCCTTGGAAACCCATGCGTGGTTCATTTTAATGAAGGTTAGATCATCCACATTTTGGGTTGACAGGCGGGTCCTTTTTTCTGTCAGGATTGATCCAGCTGCACTGAAGACTCTTTCCGATAGCACACTTGCAGCTGTGCAAGCGAGCTCCTGTAAGGCATATTGGGCCAATTCAGGCCAGGTGTCCAGTTTAGCGGCCCAATAGTCAAAGGGGAATGACCTGTGTGGGAGAACATCGATATGGGAGGAAAAGTAGTTTGTAACCATAGTTGACAACTGCTGTCTCCTGTCACTTTCCATCGATGCAGTATTACCAGTTGTGTGAGCGGTATTTGAAAAATCAGTCCACAACATTGTCATGAAACCCCTGTCTCCAACGCCACTTCTGCTGTGTGCACCACGAACACCTCTGCCAAGCTGCCCCCGGCCCGTACGGCTCGTGTGAGAACCATCACCGCTGCTGTGTGCTGGGAATGCCTCCAGCAACCGATTTACCAGAGTTGCTTGTTTATTAGCCAATATTAGGTCAAGGTTCTCCTGTGGCATGATGTTTTGTAATTTGCCTTTATAGCGTGGATCCAGGATGCTGGCCAACCAGTAGTCGTCATCGTTCATCATTTTGGCAATGCGGGGGTCCCTTTTTAGGATCCGCAAGGCATAATCTGACATGTGGGCCAATGTTCCCGGTGTCAATGATGCACTGCGAGTGCTGGGTGGAGGAGCACTTTCTGGCAAATCCACATCCCTCCAGTCACGCACAAACCCTGTACCAGACCTTGCCACGCCAACATTTTCACTTGCCCCACGAGATGCCCCACGAGATGCCCCACGAGATGCACCTGACAAATGCTACTGAGAACTCTGCTATTAGAAGTGGAAAGGAAGAACAAAGACGAAAGAATCTAATTAAAAAAAATATTGGAGAAAGAGAAACCAATCACAAACTAAAATGTTTCTATACTAATGCACAAAGCATGGGCAACAAACAAGGAGAATTGGAACTACTAACACAGGAAAAGAAATATGATGTCATTGGAATCACTGAAACTTGGTGGGACAATACACATGATTGGAATACAAGACTAGAAGGATACAACTTATTTGCAAGAAACAGACTTGATAAACGAGGAGGGGGTGTCGCATTGTATGTTAGAAATGCGTATATCTGCACAGAGATTGAAGCTTCAGAGACTGGGAGTTCTGTGGAAACTGTTTGGGTAAGAATACAAGGACAGAACAATGGAAAGGACACCATTGTAGGCATTTACTACAGGCCGCCTGTGCAAGCTGAAGATATGGATGAACTCTTTATGCATCAAATGGCCAAGTTCTCCAAAAAATATGACATAGTTGTCATGGGAGATTTCAACTATCCAGACATTTGTTGGGAATCTCTCTCAGGCAAAACTAACAGGTCAAGGAAATTCTTATCCTCTCTTGCTGACAACTTTATCTTCCAAAAGGTAAAGGAGAAAACAAGGGGAACTGCTACCTTGGATCTAATCCTTATAAACAGGGAGGAAATGGTTGAGGAGGTAAAAGTGGCTGGGACCCTAGGAGGTAGCGACCATGCTATTTTAGAATTTTGGATAACTAGAGGCGGAAGACCTGTGAAGACTCAGACGTCAAGGTTAGATTTCAGAAAAGCAGATTTTAAGGGATTCAGAAAGAGAATTGGAGGGATCCAATGGCTGGATATCCTTAAAGACAAAAATGTCCAGGAAGGATGGGAAATCTTGAAAAATGAAATTCTCAAAGCACAGTTGTTAACAATTCCGAAAAGAGGGAAGAATAGGAAGCATTTAAGGAAACCACGATGGATGAACACAGAACTTAAGCACATGCTAAAAAGGAAGCAAAAAATGTTTATAAAATGGAAAGAAGGAGGCATATCTAAAGAAGAATATAATGCTGTCTGCAGAACCTGCAAGGCACAAATCAGATTATCTAAAGCTGAAAATGAATTGAGGCTTGCAAGAGATGTCAAAAGCAATAATAAAGGATTTTGGGGATATGTCAAAAGTAAAAGAAAAGTCAAAGATGCTATAGGATTTTTACAGGATGAAAATGATGAAATGGTAAGACAGGATGTTGAGAAGGCTGAACTTTTAAATTCCTATTTTGCATCTGTTTTCTCTCAGAAAGGAAATGTAACATCAACTGTTATTCACTGTCCTATTAAGGGAATAGAAGAATCCAGGATATCTATAAACAGAAAGATAGTGAGGAAACACTTAGCTAACCTAAATGTATTCAAGTCTCCAGGTCCAGATGAATTACACCCCAGAGTACTGAAGGAGATAGCAGAAGAAATTTTTGAACCCCTCTCCATAATCTTTGAAAATTCTTGGAGAACAGGAGAAGTGCCAGAAGACTGGAGAAGAGCAAATGTTGTTCCTATCTTCAAAAAGGGGAAGAAGGTGGACCCAGGCAACTATAGGCCGGTGAGTCTGACTTCTATACCAGGAAAGATCTTTGAACAAATTATTAAACAACATGTATGTCAATACCTGGATAAGAATGAAGTGATTAAACAGAGTCAGCATGGGTTTGTAACTAATAAGTCATGTCAGACTAATTTAATTTCCTTCTATGATGGTATTACTGATTGGGTGGATCAAGGAAATGCTGAAGATATAGTATATCTTGACTTCAGCAAAGCATTTGACAAAGTCTCTCATACAATCCTTATTGAAAAAATGACTAAGTATGGAATGGACAAGGCAACTGTTAGGTGGATTCATAACTGGCTTAGTGATCGGACCCAAAGAGTGGTCGTAAATGGCTGCACATCCAGTTGGAAGAATGTCTCAAGTGGGGTACCACAGGGCTCTGTCCTGGGCCCTGTATTGTTCAACATCTTTATCAACGATTTAGATGAAGGAATTGAGGGTAAACTGATTAAATTTGCTGATGACACAAAGCTAGGAGGGATAGCTAATACTAGAGAAGAGAGAGAGAGGATTCAAAAAGATTTAAATAAACTGGAGAAGTGGGCAGCAACTAACAGAATGGTTTTTAACAGGGAGAAATGCAAAGTACTACATCTGGGCAATAAAAATGAAAAAAGCATATATAGAATGGGAGGAATAGGGCTAAGTGACAGCACATGTGAAAAAGACTTGGGTATACTAATAGATCACAGACTGAATATGAGTCAACAGTGTGATGCAGCAGCAAAAAAGGCAAATGCAATTCTAGGATGTATTAACAGAAGCATACAGTCTAGATCACGTGAAGTAATTATTTCCCTCTACTCCTCTTTGGTCAGACCTCATCTGGAATATTGTGTCCAGTTTTGGGCACCACATTTTAAAAAAGACATCAACAAACTGGAGCAAGTTCAGAAAAGAGCGACCAGAATGGTGACCGGTCTGCAAACCCTGTCTTATGAGGAAAGGTTGCAGGATTTGGGAATGTTTAGTTTGCAAAAGAGAAGACTGAGAGGAGACTTAATACCTGTCTACAAATATCTAAAGGGCTGTCACATTGTAGAAGGATCAACTTTATTCTCATTTGCACAAGGAAAGACTAGAAGCAATGGGATGAAGCTGAATGGGAGGAGACACAGATTAGATATTAGAAAAAACTTTTTGACAGTTAGAGTGATCAATGAGTGGAACAGGCTGCCACGAGAAGTGGTGAGTTCTCCTTCAATGGAAGTCTTCAAACAGAGGCTGGACAGACATCTAACTGGGATGATTTAGCGAATCCTGCTTTGAGCAGGGGGTTGGACCAGATGGCCCAGGAGGTCCCTTCCAACTCTACGATTCTATGATTCTATGATTCTATGCATCCTCCTCCCCTAAGTAATCATCCCCATCATCCTCCTCCTCCTCCTCTTCTTCCTCCACCTCATCCAGGAGAGGTCCCTGAGCAGACAATGGCTGAATGTCATCAAGGATTCCCTCCTCCTCTTCCTCCTCATCAACATTGGCTGCAGACGCCTGCTCCTTAAGGTGCGTCAAAGTTTGCATGAGCAGACGCATAAGTGGGATGCTCATGCTTAGGATGGCATCGTCTGCGCTTACCAGCCGTGTGCATTCCTCAAAACACTGAAGGACTTTACAAAGGTCTTTCAGCTTCGACCACTGCACGCCTGTCAACTCCATGTCTGCTCTCAAAGTGCCTGGCCGTGTATCCTCCCACAAATGCATTATGGCCTGCCTCTGCTCGCACAGCCGCTCCACCATGTGCAGGGTGGAGTTCCACCTTGTTGCAATGTCGATAATGAGGCGGTGGTTGGGAAGGTGGGGCAATCGCTGCAGCTTCTGCATACGAACGGAGTGTACAGGCGACCGGCGGATGTGCGCGCACAGTCTTCGCACCTTCTGGAGCAGGGCTGTTAACTCCGGATAATTTTTGAGGAAGCACTGCACCACCAGGTTCAAGGTGTGAGCCAAGCAAGGTATGTGGCTGAGTTTTGAAAGGGCTATGGCTGCCACAAAATTACGGCCGTTATCACTAACTACCTTGCCTGCCTCAAGATGTACACTGCCCAGCCATGACTCAGTTTGTCGCTTCAAGTACTCGGCCAGCACCTCGGCGGTGTGTCTGTCGCCCAAACACATCATCTGCAACACAGCCTGCTGACGCTTTCCACTAGCTGCTCGATAGGAGGACACATCGTGTGCAACAGTGGCAGCTGCAGATGGAGTGCTCGTACGACTGCGCTCTGTGGACGAGCTTTCGCTTCTGGAGGAGGAGGAGGAGGAGGAGGGTCGAACGCCTACAGCCAACTGTTTCCTATACCGTGGGCTAGGCAGCACTGTCCCACCACCGCTGTCCCCTGTGGACCCTGCATCCACCACATTAACCCAGTGCGCAGTGATGGACACGTAACGGCCCTGGCCATGCCGACTGGACCATGCATCAGTTGTGAGGTGCACCTTTCCGCTCACTGACTGCTTGAGTGCATGGACAATGCGGTCTTTCACATGATGGTGGAGGGCTGGGATGGCTTTGCGAGAGAAGTGGCGACTGGGTAGGTCATAGCGTGGTACTGCATAGGCAATGAGTTCGTGGAAAGCTGTGCTTTCCACCAACCGAAAGGGCATCATCTCAAATGAGATTAGTTTGGCAATGTGGGCGTTCAAACCCAGTGTACGCGGATGAGAGACTGAGTACTTTCTTGACCTACTCATAGTGTCTGGGAGGGTGAGCTGGACTTGAGAGCTGCATATGGTGGAAGTAGCGGTGGACAGGGCGGACTGAGAGAGGGTTGATGATGGTGATGGAGTTGGTGTTCTTTCTGATGGCCTAGAATCAGTCTTTCGTTGATATAACAGTGGGATTCCCTGACTGCTGTGGTCTTGCAACGACACCACAACATTTGCTGCTGTGCTAACCGATGGGCTTACAGTGGGGGAAACAATGTAGCGTTGCTGACTACCTTCGTTGTGATCAGTTGCACATGTGGCACTTGAGGTTTGGTGTTGGGTCCACGCTTGCAAGTGCATGCTGGTTAAATGTCTAAGCATGCAACTGGTATTCAAATTTTTCAGATTTTTCCCTCGGCTAAAGGTCTTTGCGCACTTCTTACAGATAACCTTGGCCTGATCATGAGGATTTTGTTCAAAAAAGTGCCACACTGCACTCTTCCTACTTTGGCAGACATTTTGCGGCCTAGCACGCTGTGATCTTTTGACCCTCTGGACAAGCTGTCCAGCAACTCTTTTGATGTTTGGAACCTGTCTTTGGAGTGCTCCGGGCCTGCCAGATAACAGCTGTTGCGATGTCGATGTCTGCTGTGGATGCTCCTCATCTGAGCTATTGGAAACAGCACCCTCTTCCCCCAATGGATGCCAATCTGGGTCAACAACTGGGTCATCCATCACCTCCTCTTCTATGTCATGTGCACCTTTCTCTGTGTCACCGTGTATGGTGGTATAGTGTGCGGGAAGGGGCACCTGAGTCTCATCAGGGTCAAAATCTGGCTCTGTACACTGCGAGGACAATGTAGTGCTCTGAGTGAATGTACCAGCAGAATCATCCATCAGCAGCTGTGCATCAGTGCACTCCATGTCAGATTCATCTTGGCCTGGGTAATTCACCATTTCACTTGATAATCCAGGCATGGTATGTGAAAACAGCTCCATGGAGTAATCAGTAGTATGGCGTGCGTCATCCTTCAATCTTGGTTGGGGTGAAGGACACAAGGAAAGGTGTGGTTCATGAACATGAGCCTCCAATGACGACTCAGTGCTTTTACTTTTTACAACTGAAGAAGAGGAGGCGATAGAGCTGGAGGCTGAGTCAGCAATGTAAGACAAAACTTTTTCCTGATGCTCTGCCTTTAAAAGCGGTTTGCCAACTCCTAGAAAACTAAGCGTTCGAGGCCTTATGTAGCCAGACGATGACGCAGGGTCAGCACCTCCTGCATTCGGTCCTATTTTGCTCTTGCCACTACCATCAGATCCACCACCAACACCATCATTACCAGCTGCCAACCCCCGCCCAATTCCACGGCCTCTTCCACCAGCCTTCCTCATTTTTGGTAGAAATGTAGACAAAATCCAACAAACTATATAGTAATGTAAAACAAGGTACAAGGTGTCTATAGGACAGGGGAGATTTAGAATTTCTGCACACACTTGTGGACAGTGGACACTCTTGGATTGTGTGAGGCCCACTGATATCTCAGCGCTATGTGACAGGCTCGATGGCACAGCTGCCGGTGACCAAAGTGACGAGAGGATAATGGAGATTTTGAATCTCTGCGCACAGTTTTGGACACTGGACACTTGTGGATTGTGTGAGGCCCACTGATATCTGAGCGCTATGTGACAGGCTCGATGGCACAGCTGCCTGTGACCAAAGTGACGAGAGGATAATGGAGATTTTGAATCTCTGCGCACACTTTTGGACACTGGACACTTGTGGATTGTGTGAGGCCCACTGATATCTGAGCGCTATGTGACAGGCTCGATGGCACAGCTGCCTGTGACCAAAGTGACGAGAGGATAATGGAGATTTTGAATCTCTGCGCACACTTTTGGACACTGGACACTTGTGGATTGTGTGAGGCCCACTGATATCTGAGCGCTATGTGACACGCTCGATGGCACAGCTGCCTGTGACCAAAGTGACGAGAGGATAATGGAGATTTTGAATCTCTGCGCACACTTTTGGACACTGGACACTTGTGGATTGTGTGAGGCCCACTGATATCTGAGTGCTATGTGACACACTCGATGGCACAGCTGCCTGTGACCAAAGTGACGAGAGGATAATGGAGATTTTGAATCTCTGCGCACACTTTTGGACACTGGACACTTGTGGATTGTGTGAGGCCCACTGATACCTGAGCGCTATGTGACACGCTCGATGGCACAGCTGCCTGTGACCAAAGTGACGAGAGGATAATGGAGATTTTGAATCTCTGCGCACACTTTTGGACACTGGACACTTGTGGATTGTGTGAGGCCCACTGATATCTGAGCGCTATGTGACACGCTCGATGGCACAGCTGCCTGTGACCAAAGTGACGAGAGGATAATGGAGATTTTGAATCTCTGTGCACACTTTTGGACACTGGACACTTGTGGATTGTGTGAGGCCCACTGATATCTGAGCGCTATGTGACACGCTCGATGGCACAGCTGCCTGTGACCAAAGTGACGAGAGGATAATGGAGATTTTGAATCTCTGCGCACACTTTTGGACACTGGACACTTGTGGATTGTGTGAGGCCCACTGATATCTGAGTGCTATGTGACACACTCGATGGCACAGCTGCCTGTGACCAAAGTGACGAGAGGATAATGGAGATTTTGAATCTCTGCGCACACTTTTGGACACTGGACACTTGTGGATTGTGTGAGGACCACTGATATCTGAGCGTTATGTGACAGGCTCGATGGCACAGCTGTGACAAAAGTGACTAGAGGATAAGGGAGATTGGATTGCTTTTAAAAAAGCAGTTTGCGGAGCAGTGGGTAAACAGCAATGCCAGCGTGTCAGGAAGCCTTAAAAGGCAGCCCAACAACCAACACCACTGATACACCACAATATAGCCTCCCCTTGCACTGCACACACAGTGACTTGTGTGTTGTGCAGGCCAAATCGCTAGCAGCAGAAGCAGTTTTTTTGTCTTCTTCCCTGCCTAACGCTCTCCCTACAGAATCAGCAGCAACCTCTCCCTATACTAAGATCGGCAGAAGTAAGATGGCGGTCGGCGTGCACGCCCTTTTATACCCCCTGTGACGCCCACCAAAGCAAGCCAATCACTTGCATCCCCTTCTGAAAGATGGTGGTGACCCGTGCCTAGGTCATCACGTTGCCCACAGTGTCCGTGGATCCTGATTGGCTGAAAAAGAGCGCAAAACAAACTTTTGAAACGCGACTTTGGCGCGTAAGTCGCCGACCTCGTGGCCGACCTCATCCTAGGGTCGGGTTTCGTTTCATGAAACCCGACTTTGCCAAAAGTCGGCGACTTTTGAATTTTTTCGACCCGTTTCGCTCAACTCTACTCCTGAACCCACACAGAAACTTCCTTCATCCAGCACCATGATGACGACCAGCACAGCAGAGTCCTGCAGACACAGAGGCCCCTGATCATGTGACCCCTGACTCCTCCCCTCCTGTGACCTCATCACAGGTCCTGTGCCGCACACAAGAGAACAGCTGTAGCGATGAATCATTGCTGGCTGTGACTTGGGAGGTATGTATGGTATCCCAGACAGCGTGAGTGGGCCCCCCATCTCGCCAGGGCGCGCCGGGTGCTGGCGGCGGCCCTGACCTGCAGCCCCGCCTATCCTCACCACCAGAGGCTTTAGCGAAAACCAGGTAGTCGCTTAGTCACGCCCTTTCAGGGTAAGCCCGGTGCATGGTGCAGTAGGTCCACATCTACCAGCGGTACATTTGCCTTCCAGTGTAACAGCCATCCACTTTTTCACCACTAAGAATGGAGGAGCAAGGAAATTAGCATATAGGTGTGGTATAAATAATGTGGTCAATAAATGTTTATATAAAATAACATGCCAAATGATGCACAGGACAGTATTGGCAAAAAAAATGGACAGTAGGTATAATGACAATAGGAAAGAGGACAAAAAAGGACCATAGAAGCCCAATATAGACAAAAATGTATTAAAGTATAAGGTAAACTTTATTGAGGATTAGGAAGGCAACAATAAGAATTAAAAAAATTCATGTGTGCAGGGGAGCACACCCAGAATGAGTTAAAACCAATGTGTAAATTATACATAGTAAGGTATGATGCAGTAATTGTATAAATCCAGACATAGTGTAAGATCTATAGTAATCAAATGAGGCATGTTTCACATAAATCACTGTTGACAAAGTGCAAAAGTGCCCAAGGGAAAGTGTAAGTGCAGAATCAATGAATGATAGTGGGGGCTATGCTTACTGCACTGTAGGAAGTGGATGAGGACTGCCTGCTGAGTGGTGACCACTGTCCACCTAAATGAGAGTTTCAGCTATGGCCTTTGTCAGAGGGTCACTGTGTTATGGCCTTCATCAGGAGCACTGTCTATTCTTTTACGAACAGCACTCGGAACTAAAATACGGACTTATAGCACAGGGCGATAATGTCCTGAAGTAGACTACAAAACCCTGCAGGATGTCATTTGAGGCAGTCACACTGTTGTCCAAGGTAGTCAGTATTTTATTAAAAACATTTTGGCTTATGCTTTATTGATGTTTTTGAAGTTATTATTTATGCCCAAACCTGTGTTCAGAAACTATGTAAAATATTAAAAAGTACACCAAATACTATAAAAAAAAATGACAAAATTAATATTGGATGCTAAAAGTTATTACTTTGTCTCAATATAATACACATGACATGTTCTTAGAGAATTAGAATCCTACTGATGCAGCTTTTCTGTTATCATCAAGAATATATGTTTGAGAAAGACTAATCGTTTGTCAGAACAATTAAATTCTCTTTCTGTGTTTCATTCACCTCAAATGTCTGTTCCAAGGACTCATTGAAACCTAAGCCAATGGAAAATTATCAGGTTGGTTCTAAGCCTGAGGGCTAAATAGTCCTGGATGAAATCAGGGAAAGAATGGAAATTTGCTGTGAGCAATTATACAGCTTGCTATTATTGAAATAAATGGACAAGAGGTCATTGGAAAGCACTAAAGGGAAACATGGTTGAAAAAAAGTTTCCTCAATGTCATTTTTTATTAGTTAGCCCATCGTACTCCCCAATGTTTAACAATGCTATCCATCATGTTTGTTACGCATAGCCTAAGACACTGCTTACAGCTGTCTGGCAGCGGGAGCTTACTCCAGTGGGTGCTGTAACCAGTGGGTGCTGCCTCCAGTGGGTGATACCATTCAGTCATGACAGACACTTCCTGTAGGGGACCGTCTGCATTGAGGTTTGCTTCACTGTCTCAAAACAGCCTGCTACAGTACCAATGAGTGTGTGTATGCGATCTGGAAGTATGCTGCTTACCCCTGTTCAGGCCACAAGTGGACTGATGGTATGGCAACACATTAGTGAGACCAGGATCGGTTTTAAAAAGATTAAAACTTCTTTACTGGAATTCTTCAAACAGGATTTCTGCAATTGAAATCAGGCACAATACTTTAAATACATTTCTTCTGCATCATCTATCTTTGAAACCTAAATATGGCATTTCGATAATATAGGTACAATACAGGAGTAAAAGAGTACTTCTCAAGCTTCCTAGTTTTGTTTTGACTGACTCTTTTCTCCACCACAATGGGTACCTTGTATTCTTTCCTGCTCAAGCTAGGAGTTCTCTAAACCTCCAGAACCAGTTTATGCACTGCTGTTTTGTAATCCACTCTTTCTAACTGATTAGGGGAATTATGCCTCCCTCATCTTTGTTTCTTGTTATGGCTGATACTCTTTAGATTGTGGCATGATGTCTAGATTTTAAGGATCTTTTGATCTACTTCACTTTGTCAGGCAGGTTCTATTTAAGTGATTTCTTGACTGAGAAATGGTGTGGCAGTAATCAGGCCTTGGTGTGCCTAGGGAAATTGAACTCAGCTTTCCAAAGATGTGAAAAACTACAGTTAACTTATGTTTTATGGGGAAAGGGGCAATCGCTTTTTCACACAGGGCCCTATAGTTTTGGATTTCTTTTTCCCTTATTAATAAAGACCATTATTTATAAATGGCTTTTTGTGTTTACTTCTGGTATCTTAGTATAATATTTAAATTTGTTTGGTGATCTGAAACATTTAATTTGTCAAACATGCAAAAGAATAGGAAGTCAGGAAGGGGGCAAAAACTTTTTCATACCACTAAGTTGTTTAGAAACTTGATACGTTATATAGGTCCCCTGAGGAATCCGCTGGGAGGAAACGCGCTGGGACGTTCACATTCAAAGTGCAGGGTCTCCATGTTAGGGTTGTTGTGGACTGGCCTTGTCAGGGCAGGAGTTTGGGGACTCAGTCTAATATAACCTCCATAGCAAATCATTAGGGCTAAACTGCAATCAGGAAGGGGCAAACACTTTTTCATACTACTAAGTTGTTTAGAAACTTGACACATTATATAGGTCTCCTGAGGAATCCGCTGGGAGGAAACGTGCTGGGACGTTCACATTCAAAGTGCAGGGTCTCCATGTTAGGGCTAATTGTTTACTGGCCTTGTCAGGGCAGGAGTTTGGGGATTCAGTCTAATATAACCTCCATAGCAATCCATTTTGGGCTAAAGTGCAATCTATTAAAAGCTATGTTTCATTAATTCTCACACAATGCTATTTAATAACCCTATCAAGGCTAACCAAAGTGTTACATACACAGTATATATAAAAATCACATCTAGAACAGTTCAATGCATTACAATCAATTCACATGGTGCCAAGGATGACAATGTGTCACAGAAGACACTGGAGAGATCACACAGATCACACCACAGCCACTAGTTGTCAAGGAAACACAACTCTTTAAACCAAAAAACTGTTCCATATGGTCAGGTGGAAAAGCCTCTAGACTAGTGTTGAGCATTCCGATACCGCAAGTATCGGGTATCGGCCGATATTAGCGGTATCGGAATTCCGATACTTAGTTCCGATACTTTTGTCATATCGGATTCCGGAATCGGAATCGGAATCGGAAGTTCCCATCATGCTATGAGCCTGCTTGCTTTGATTAAGCCAATGGGAATCCTCCGAAGTGTGGGCACATCCTGTTAGGCATGTAGGCATGTTAACTATTGGCATGGCTGTGATTGGCTGCCGAAATGATGTCATGATGCACTATAAAAGCCACCGCAGCCGCCATTTCTGGTCACTCTGCTGTGAATTCAGTTAGGGACAGGCTGCTGTAGAAGACTGTGAGGGACAGTTAGAAATAGCGATTCCACCAAACATCTAGTGCTTTACCCAGGCTACATAAACCACCACTGTAGCCTTCTTTGCCCTAGCAGCAGTGTTCACAGCTGTCTGCAAGGGCTGTGTGAGTGCAGCTCACGCTGTGGAGTGGGTCCTGCAGCCACGTCAGGCTGTAGGCCACCCAGTGTGATCACTGCTGCCTCATACATCTTTTATTTTTTGAGCTGCATTTTTTACATAATTTCAATCTAGTGTGCTTCCATCCGTATCCATATACGTTGGTTGCAAACACTAGTAGTAGACAGCGGAGCCTTTCTGCAGCCTTTCAGTGCTAGTGTCCACTTTGCTGCACTGTTCACGGCTGTCTGAGAGGTCTCTGACTGTGTGTGAGTGCAGCTCACGCTGAGTAGTGTGTCCTGCAGCTACGTCTGGCTGTAGGACGCTCAGCGTGCGTCAGTGCCTCACACATATTTTTATTTGAGTGCAGCTCATTTTTTCTTCTATTAGTGTGCATCCATCCGTCTCCATCTACGGTGGTTGCAAACACTATATAGGAGTACACAGCGGAGCCTTTCTGCAGCCTGTCAGTGCCAGTGCCCACTTAGCTGCACTGTTGACGGCTGTCTGAGAGGCCTCTGACTGTGTGTGAGTGCAGCTCATGCTGAGTAGAGTGTCCTCCAGCTACGTCTGGTTGTAGGACGCTCAACGTGCGTCACTGCCTCACACATATTTGTCTTTGAGTGCAGCTCATTTTTTCTTCTCCTATTAGTGTGCATCCATCCGTATCCATCAATATTGGTTGGTTGCAAACACTATATAGGAGTAGATAGAGGAGCCTTTTTTTCTGGCTTGTGCCCTGCCGGCGCAGCCAGATTAGTATTACCCAATTTTTTTGGAGCCTCATCTTTTGCATTGTAGGTTACCTGACTGCATTGTAATAGCTCCAAAAAGTTAGTGATACTATCAGTTTCAATTCTTTGTTCACATACTTTGAGTTTGTTTCCAACAAAGAAACCACAAAAAAAGTTCACCAAACACTACATTTGGAACTTGAGTAGACCACATCAGCTCCTATTAAAGTCTAGTCCACACACACACACTTCATAAAATTAGTGTTTCTTGTACCTGTAACCAGCTGTTCAGGAATAAGCACACTAAGGCCCCCTTTGTACTTTTTTGCCTATCTTAAGCAGTCTTGCAAGATGAAGAAGGCAGGGAGTAAGGCGCGTGGGCGTGGGCGTGGGCGTGGAGTTTCAGCAGGGAGAGGACGTGGGGATTCTGCAGGGAGAGGACGTGGGGATTCTACAGGTAGAGGACGTGGGGATTCTGGGCCTGCTGCGGGCACCAGTGGATCAGCATCCCCCAGTTTTAGCAGGCAACAGTCCTTTATGCGCAGCTTTGTAGGACCTCAACGTACCCCACTGCTGCGGGAGGAACAAATTGAAGCCGTTGTCGGATGGATGGCAGCTAACGCATCGACTTCAATTACTTCCGCATCCTCTCAGGGTCAGAGCACCGAAGAGCAACCATCTGTCTCTTCACCACCTGCCAAAGTGCCCAGGCAGTCAGAGAGACATGGACAGGAGCCATCACAGTCTCTACTTCTGTTCTCGGAATCTGTTGGCTTGGAAAGAGGGGGCCAGCCAAGCAGCATTCCTGAATGTGAAGAAGAGGGAGTATGCAGTGATGCGCAACTTCTTTGTCCCTCTGAATCTGAAGAGGCGAGTGGGCCAGTGCCTATGGTCAGCACACCTCAGTACGCATCAGATGATGACGAGACTCAGTTGCCACTTTCTGGTGCGTACGGTGCTGGCGAGACAACCCCGGAGAAGCAGCTGTTTGAAGAGGGGAGGGAAGATGATGAGGTCCTTGACCCATCATGGCGTGAGCAACAGGAAGGTGGTGGGAGCAGCTCGGAGGAAGAGATTCCCCTACCGGCCAAAACAGGAGGCAGAGGGAGGGGGAAGACTTGGTTGCCTGTACCCTCCACTTCGGCACCCGTTAGGAGCATTCCTCCTTCCAAAGGCAAACCGGGCGCTCACAAGAGTTGCAGTGCGTGGTCCTTTTTTGACACAGTTGCAGATGACATTTGCTTTGTCAAATGCAAGCTGTGTCATCAGAGAGTCAAAAGAGGGAGAAATGTCAGCAACCTCAATACCACAAATATGTGGAAACATGTGCGCACCAAGCACGAGTTGGAGTTGCAGAGACACCCTGAAGACGTAGGCCAACGTACAGCACCACCTACCACCTCTTCAGTTCGTGTTGGGCCCTCTTCCTCCAGCTCACACACTGCTGGTTCGGCTTCCTCACAGGATCGCCAAGGAAGAACCTCTGCCACTGTTGTCCAGAGACCCTGTCAGATTACACCCATAGAAGCACGTTCCCTTCCATCACAGCCATCGGTAGCACAGGCATGGGATAAAAGGCGCCCTTACTCGGCAAACCATCCCCGAGCACAGTCTCTGAATGCTGGCATTGCCAAACTTCTGGCAGTTGAAATGCTGTCATTCAGGCTGGTGGACACTGACACCTTCCGGGACTTAATGGCATTGGCAGTCCCCCAATACAACGTGCCCAGCCGCTTTTATTTCAGCAGGCGAGCCGTCCCTGCCCTGCAGAAACATGTTGAGGGCAAAATAAAACATGCGCTACTAAACGCCGTTAGTAGCAAGGTCCACCTGACCACCGATGCGTGGACCAGTAACCATGGACAGGGACGATACCTTTCCCTCACTGCCCACTGGGTCAATGTTGTGGAGCCGGGTACGGATCTGGAGAGTGGCGCTGTACGTGTTCTTCCAACGCCACGGATTGCAGGACTCCAGTCTGTACACATTGACTCCTCCTACTCAAGTTCCTCAGAAACAGCAGAGCAGGAGCCTGTTACGACCGATATGAGCACAGCCGTGGCCAAACGTCAACAGGCTGTACTCAAATTAATTTCTTTGGGGAATCGAAGCCACACAGCGCAGGAGCTCTGGAATGCTATCAAGCTGGAGAGCGATGTGTGGTTTGGGCCAGCGAATCTCCAGCCGGGCTTGGTAGTGTGTGACAATGGCCGAAATCTGGTGGCAGCTCTTGGCCTAGGCAACCTCACACACATCCCATGTCTGGCACATGTTCTTAACTTGGTCGTGCAGAGCTTTCTGAGGGACTATCCGGATCTTGCTGCACTGTTGCACAAGGTCCGCATAGAGTGCGCTCACTTGCGACGTTCCAGCACGGCAAGATCGCGCCTCGCTGCTCTGCAGCGACGATTTGGCCTTCCGGAACATCGCATCATATGTGACCTACCCACCCGGTGGAATTCAACGTTACATATGTTGGAGCGGTTGTGTGAGCAGCAGGCAGCAGTCATGGAGTACCAGCTGCATCAGGCGCAAACAAGTCGCACTGTGCGCCGTTCACACTTCAGCACCATTGAGTGGGCCTCTATGAAGGACATCTGCCTCGTTTTGCGTGCCTTCGATGAATCCACGCGGATGGCGAGTGCAGATGATGCACTAGTCAGCATGACTGTCCCCCTTATCTGCCTGCTTCAACAAACACTGCAAGCACTAAGGGATGAGGTTTCAGAAGAGGTGGAGGATGAGGAGTCCCAAATGCCATCTGCTTCTGGACAGTCTGCGCTACGTGTTTCCTCACAAAGGCCTAGGCAGGGGACACTTTGTGAGGAGGATGAGGAGGAGTCGATGGAGGAGGAAGACATCTCTCCAGAGGAGGGAGGTACACAAACCTCTACTCAGTATGTACAGCGAGGGTGGGGTGATGCAGAGCAGGCCGAGGTCACGCCTCAAACAGGGGACAGCGGTTCTTTGGCAGTTGGGAGTCTGCAGCACATGGTTGATTTCATGCTGCAGTGCCTGAGAAACGACCGCCGCATCGCCCACATTCTCGTCTCGGCTGATTATTGGGTGTACACCCTCCTAGATCCTCGCTACCGGGACAGCGTACAAAGGCTCATACCAACGTTGAACCGGGAGCGTAAAATGCGGGAGTACGAAGAGTCACTGGTGCAGTCCATAATGTTTTCCATTCCACCCGACAGCATTGTTGCTAGTGCTTTACAAAGCAGCTCTGTGCGTCGAGGCAGTGGAGGAAACTCTGCACAAAGAGGGAGCAGAGGCAGCGCCGGAGCACAAGGCAAGACCACTATGGCCCAAATGTGGCAAAGTTTTGTGTGTCCACCACAATTGTCTACACCATCAGCGACGCCTCGAGTCAGCAGGAGGCAACGCTTCCGTCAGATGGTGTCAGACTACATGTCTTGCCCTGTCGCTGTACTCCCAGATGGCTCTTCCCCCTTCAAGTTTTGGGTCTCTAAGCTGGATACATGGCCAGAGCTTAGCCAGTATGCATTGGAGGTGCTGGCTTGCCCTGCTGCCAGTGTATTATCGGAACGTGTCTTTAGTGCCGCAGGTGGTGTACTAACAGACCGTCGCACGCGACTATCTTCCGATAATGTTGACCGGCTGACTTTTCTGAAAATGAACAAGGCCTGGATCTCCAAAGACTTTGCCATTCCTCTTACAGACTAAATTAGTGGTTGGCAACTGTATCCAGGTCTGCTGGTGTGTTCATTTTTCTACCACCTGAACTATAATCCCTGTGCTTCAACACAGCCAGTTGTCGCTCAGATGTGTCGTCTGCACAGAGAAACACACTAGCTCCTGTGTTAGTGGGGTTCAGTAATGCCAGCTGATCCCCTGCTGTGTGGACGGCAAAGTCACCAGCTCCATCAACATTCAAACCACTACTGATTTTTAACCGTGCCCAACTTAGGTCTCTGGCTCCACTGTCTCTACTATTTCCCCTGACCTCCAACCCCACCATCTACATCTCTGAAGTGGCGTCAGCACAATCTACACTTGTTCCTGTGTTCCTGTGGCTCAGTCCCATCAGTTTATCCCCTGATGTGTGTCCGGCAAGGTCTCCTGCTCTGTCCACATTCCCATAACCAGTAGTGGGAATGAGGACAGAGCTGGCGAACTTGCCGGACAAACATCAGGGGATCAACTGACGGGACTGAGCACCAGTAACACAGGAACAAGTGTAGATTGTGCTGACGCCACTTCAGAGATGTAGCTGGCGGGGTTGGAGGCCAGGGTAAATAGTAGAGACAGTGGAGCCAGAGGCCTAAGTGGAGCATGGTTAGAATCAGTAGTAGTCCACAACCTCCATAAAAACCGCTGCCCATTGGCCTCTGCATGCGGCATGCGTAATCCTGGGCTCCAACAGCGTCAGTTGGTGTTCAGAAGTGTCGTCTCCACAGAGCCAAACACATTCGTTAGAGTGTTAGTGGGTTTCAGCACTGCCAGCTGTTCCCCTGCTGTGGAGATGGCAAGTCTCCTGCTGCCTTCACCTGCCAAAATCCAGTAGGCCCCAGCCTGCTCCTCGCCTAATCCTGGGCTCCAACAGCGTCAGTTGGTGTTCAGAAGTGTCGTCTCCACAGAGCCAAACACATTCGTTCAAGTGTTAGTGGGTTTCAGCACTGCCAGCTGTTCCCCTGCTGTGGAGATGGCAAGTCTCCTGCTGCCTTCACCTGCCAAAATCCAGTAGGCCCCAGCCTGCTCCTCGCCTAATCCTGGGCTCCAACAGCGTCAGTTGGTGTTCAGAAGTGTCGTCTCCACAGAGCCAAACACATTCGTTCAAGTGTTAGTGGGTTTCAGCACTGCCAGCTGTTCCCCTGCTGTGGAGATGGCAAGTCTCCTGCTGCCTTCACCTGCCAAAATCCAGTAGGCCCCAGCCTGCTCCTCGCCTAATCCTGGGCTCCAACAGCGTCAGTTGGTGTTCAGAAGTGTCGTCTCCACAGAGCCAAACACATTCGTTCAAGTGTTAGTGGGTTTCAGCACTGCCAGCTGTTCCCCTGCTGTGGAGATGGCAAGTCTCCTGCTGCCTTCACCTGCCAAAATCCAGTAGGCCCCAGCCTGCTCCTCGCCTAATCCTGGGCTCCAACAGCGTCAGTTGGTGTTCAGAAGTGTCGTCTCCACAGAGCCAAACACATTCGTTCAAGTGTTAGTGGGTTTCAGCACTGCCAGCTGTTCCCCTGCTGTGGAGATGGCAAGTCTCCTGCTGCCTTCACCTGCCAAAATCCAGTAGGCCCCAGCCTGCTCCTCGCCTAATCCTGGGCTCCAACAGCGTCAGTTGGTGTTCAGAAGTGTCGTCTCCACAGAGCCAAACACATTCGTTAGAGTGTTAGTGGGGTTCAGCACTGCCAGCTGTTCCCCTGCTGTGGAGATGGCAAGTCTCCTGCTGCCTTCACCTGCCAAAATCCAGTAGGCCCCAGCCTGCTCCTCGCCTAATCCTGGGCTCCAACAGCGTCAGTTGGTGTTCAGAAGTGTCGTCTCCACAGAGCCAAACACATTCGTTAGAGTGTTAGTGGGTTTCAGCACTGCCAGCTGTTCCCCTGCTGTGGAGATGGCAAGTCTCCTGCTGCCTTCACCTGCCAAAATCCAGTAGGCCCCAGCCTGCTCCTCGCCTAATCCTGGGCTCCAACAGCGTCAGTTGGTGTTCAGAAGTGTCGTCTCCACAGAGCCAAACACATTCGTTCAAGTGTTAGTGGGTTTCAGCACTGCCAGCTGTTCCCCTGCTGTGGAGATGGCAAGTCTCCTGCTGCCTTCACCTGCCAAAATCCAGTAGGCCCCAGCCTGCTCCTCGCCTAATCCTGGGCTCCAACAGCGTCAGTTGGTGTTCAGAAGTGTCGTCTCCACAGAGCCAAACACATTCGTTAGAGTGTTAGTGGGGTTCAGCACTGCCAGCTGTTCCCCTGCTGTGGAGATGGCAAGTCTCCTGCTGCCTTCACCTGCCAAAATCCAGTAGGCCCCAGCCTGCTCCTCGCCTAATCCTGGGCTCCAACAGCGTCAGTTGGTGTTCAGAAGTGTCGTCTCCACAGAGCCAAACACATTCGTTCAAGTGTTAGTGGGTTTCAGCACTGCCAGCTGTTCCCCTGCTGTGGAGATGGCAAGTCTCCTGCTGCCTTCACCTGCCAAAATCCAGTAGGCCCCAGCCTGCTCCACGCCTAATCCTGGGCTCCAACAGCGTCAGTTGGTGTTCAGAAGTGTCGTCTCCACAGAGCCAAACACATTCGTTCAAGTGTTAGTGGGGTTCATCATTGCCAGCTGATCCCCTGCTGTGGAGATGGCAGTCTCTCCTGCTGTCTCCGCATTCCAAAGACAGTAGGCCTCTGCCTACACCCTCCTATTTCCTGGGCTTCAACTCAGCCAGTTGTAGCTCGGAAGTGCCGTCCACACGGAAAGAGATACTTGCTCCCGTGTCTCAGTGGGGTTCAGTAACGTCAGCTGATCCCCTGCTTTGTGGATGGCAGTCTCTCCTGCTGTCACCTAATTCAAAATACAGTAGGCCTCTGCCTACACCCTCCTATTTCCTGGGCTTCAACACAGCCAGTTGTAGTTCGGAAGTGCCGTCCACACGGAAAGAGATACTTGCTCCCGTGTCTCAGTGGGGTTCAGTAATGTCAGCTGATCCTCTGCTGTGTGGATGGCAGTCTCTCCTGCTGTCACCTCATTCAAAATACAGTAGGCCTCTGCCTACACCCTCCTATTTCCTGGGCTTCAACACAGCCAGTTGTAGTTCGGAAGTGCCGTCCACACGGAAAGAGATACTTGCTCCCGTGTCTCAGTGGGGTTCAGTAATGTCAGCTGATCCCCTGCTGTGTGGATGGCAGTCTCTCCTGCTGTCACCTCATTCAAAATACAGTAGGCCTCTGCCTACACCCTCCTATTTCCTGGGCTTCAACACAGCCAGTTGTAGTTCGGAAGTGCCGTCCACACGGAAAGAGATACTTGCTCCCGTGTCTCAGTGGGGTTCAGTAATGTCAGCTGATCCCCTGCTGTGTGGATGGCAGTCTCTCCTGCTGTCACCTCATTCAAAATACAGTAGGCCTCTGCCTACACCCTCCTATTTCCTGGGCTTCAACACTGCCAGTTGTAGTTCGGAAGTTCCGTCCACACGGAAAGAGATACTTGCTCCCGTGTCTCAGTGGGGTTCAGTAACGTCAGCTGATCCCCTGCTGTGTGGATGGCAGTCTCTCCTGCTGTCACCTCATTCAAAATACAGTAGGCCTCTGCCTACACCCTCCTATTTCCTGGGCTTCAACACTGCCAGTTGTAGTTCGGAAGTTCCGTCCACACGGAAAGAGATACTTGCTCCCGTGTCTCAGTGGGGTTCAGTAACGTCAGCTGATCCCCTGCTGTGTGGATGGCAGTCTCTCCTGCTGTCACCTCATTCAAAATACAGTAGGCCTCTGCCTACACCCTCCTATTTCCTGGGCTTCAACACAGCCAGTTGTAGTTCGGAAGTGCCGTCCACACGGAAAGAGATACTTGCTCCCGTGTCTCAGTGGGGTTCAGTAACGTCAGCTGATCCCCTGCTGTGTGGATGGCAGTCTCTCCTGCTGTCACCTCATTCAAAATACAGTAGGCCTCTGCCTACACCCTCCTATTTCCTGGGCTTCAACACAGCCAGTTGTAGTTCGGAAGTGCCGTCCACACGGAAAGAGATACTTGCTCCCGTGTCTCAGTGGGGTTCAGTAACGTCAGCTGATCCCCTGCTGTGTGGATGGCAGTCTCTCCTGCTGTCACCTCATTCAAAATACAGTAGGCCTCTGCCTACACCCTCCTATTTCCTGGGCTTCAACACAGCCAGTTGTAGTTCGGAAGTGCCGTCCACACGGAAAGAGATACTTGCTCCCGTGTCTCTGTGGGGTTCAGTAACGTCAGCTGATCCCCTGCTGTGTGGATGGCAGTCTCTCCTGCTGTCACCTCATTCAAAATACAGTAGGCCTCTGCCTACACCCTCCTATTTCCTGGGCTTCAACACAGCCAGTTGTAGTTCAGAAGTGCCGTCCACACGGAAAGAGATACTTGCTCCCGTGTCTCAGTGGGGTTCAGTAACGTCAGCTGATCCCCTGCTTTGTGGATGGCAGTCTCTCCTGCTGTCACCTAATTCAAAATACAGTAGGCCTCTGCCTACACCCTCCTATTTCCTGGGCTTCAACACAGCCAGTTGTAGTTCGGAAGTGCCGTCCACACGGAAAGAGATACTTGCTCCCGTGTCTCTGTGGGGTTCAGTAATGTCAGCTGATCCCCTGCTGTGTGGATGGCAGTCTCTCCTGCTGTCACCTCATTCAAAATACAGTAGGCCTCTGCCTACACCCTCCTATTTCCTGGGCTTCAACACAGCCAGTTGTAGTTCGGAAGTGCCGTCCACACGGAAAGAGATACTTGCTCCCGTGTCTCAGTGGGGTTCAGTAACGTCAGCTGATCCCCTGCTGTGTGGATGGCAGTCTCTCCTGCTGTCACCTCATTCAAAATACAGTAGGCCTCTGCCTACACCCTCCTATTTCCTGGGCTTCAACACAGCCAGTTGTAGTTCGGAAGTGCCGTCCACACGGAAAGAGATACTTGCTCCCGTGTCTCTGTGGGGTTCAGTAACGTCAGCTGATCCCCTGCTGTGTGGATGACAGTCTCTCCTGCTGTCACCTCATTCAAAATACAGTAGGCCTCTGCCTACACCCTCCTATTTCCTGGGCTTCAACACAGCCAGTTGTAGTTCGGAAGTGCCGTCCACACGGAAAGAGATACTTGCTCCCGTGTCTCAGTGGGGTTCAGTAACGTCAGCTGATCCCCTGCTTTGTGGATGGCAGTCTCTCCTGCTGTCACCTAATTCAAAATACAGTAGGCCTCTGCCTACACCCTCCTATTTCCTGGGCTTCAACACAGCCAGTTGTAGTTCGGAAGTGCCGTCCACACGGAAAGAGATACTTGCTCCCGTGTCTCAGTGGGGTTCAGTAACGTCAGCTGATCCCCTGCTGTGTAGATGGCAAAGTCTCCTGCTGCCTACACAGTCGTACCACTACTGATTTTTAACCGTGCTCCAATTAGGCCTGTGGCTCCACTGTCTCTCGTATTTCCCCTGTCCTCCAAACCCTGCCAGTTACAGCTCCGAAGTGGCGTCTGCACAATCCACACTTGTTCCTGTGTTACAGGTGTTCAGTCCGGTCAGTTAATCCCCTGATGTGTGTCCGGCAATGTCGCCTGCTCTGTACACATTCCCATTATGGGAATGTGGTCAGAGCAGGCGACATTGCCGGACACACATCAGGGGATTAACTGACCGGACTGAACACCTGTAACACAGGAACAAGTGTGGATTGTGCAGACGCCACTTCGGAGCTGTAACTGGCGGGGTTGGAGGACAGGGGAAATACGAAAATCAGTGAAGCCACAGGCCTAAGTGGAGCTTGGTTCAAATTAGTAGTCTACAACCGATCTTAAAATTTCTTCAATGCAGCCTCAGCCTGCTCCGTGCTTGTCCCTGGGCTTCAACACAGCCAGTTGTTGCTCGGAAGTGCCGTCTTCACAGAGTAAAACACTAGCTCCTGTGTTTGTGGGGTTCAGTAACGTCAGCTGTTCCCCTGCTGTTTTGATGGCAATCTGTCTTGCTGCCTCCCAATTGACAGCACATCAGGCCTCAGCCCGCTAAGTGCTTGTCCTGGGCTCCAACATCGCCAGTTGCTGCTCATAACTGACTTTGGCACGGGTACTCCCTCCTGCCCAGCTTGGTTCCAGCCCTGCCTGCTGTTTCCGGGAAGTGTCAATGTCAGTTTGCCACCCCAAGTTGCCATGTCGTGTTGCGGTTGGGTTAGCCGAGGCTAGGGTGCCAGCAGTTTAGGTGCTTCCTATGTGGACTGCGGGTTCTGGTAAGAAAGGCTTGTTCCATAGTGCCAGTAGGACAAGCACCCCCTGTAGGACTGTGTGATTCGGTAACTGCGGCAAGCTTGCGGCATGCCAACTTTGCTTTTCAGGGGTAACTTCTGATACCCCTCCGGGTTCCAGCACCGTCAGCTGGTTCTCGTCAGAGCCTTTGGCCTAGGTGCCTCCATCTCGGTATCCGAGTTCCGGCAACGTCTGCTGGTCCTTGGTAGTGCTTTGTAGCACAGGTACCTCCTGCTTAGTAACCGGGTTCCAGCACCGTCAGCTGGTCCTCGGTTGTGCCATTGGCTCTTATTCCTTCTGCTGCCCCTCCGGGTGCCAGCACTGTCAGCTGGTCCTCGCTATTTCCATTTGCTCTTGCAGCTTATGCTACCCCTCCGGGTTCCAGCACCGTCAGCTGGTTCTCGTCAGAGCCTTTGGCCTAGGTACCTCCATCTCGGTATCCGAGTTCCGGCAACGTCTGCTGGTCCTTGGTAGTTCTTTGTAGCACAGGTACCTCCTGCTTAGTAACCGGGTTCCAGCACCGTCAGCTGGTACTCGGTTGTGCCATTGGCTCTTATTCCTTCTGCTGCCCCTCCGGGTGCCAGCACTGTCAGCTGGTCCTCGCTATTTCCATTTGCTCTTGCAGCTTATGCTACCCCTCCGGGTTCCAGCACCGTCAGCTGGTTCTCGTCAGAGCCTTTGGCCTAGGTGCCTCCATCTCGGTATCCGAGTTCCGGCAACGTCTGCTGGTCCTTGGTAGTGCTTTGTAGCACAGGTACCTCCTGCTTAGTAACCGGGTTCCAGCACCGTCAGCTGGTCCTCGGTAGTGCCATTGGCTCTTGTTCCTTCTGCTGCCCCTCCGGGTGCCAGTACCGTCAGCTGGTTCAAGAGGACAAAGAACAGGAAGACAACCACCAAGATGCAGAACAACAAGAGAGAGAAGACAAAGAAGCATAAAAAAAACAAAGCAGAAGAACATTAAGCATAAGACTAATACTCTGAGCAAATGATATTATCTTATTTATAAGCAGAAGAAGACTAAGCAGTGTATGGGGGTGAGTCCGTTCCTTCTCGTGGTGCCCCTGGAAAAGGCCTGCTGCTGCAGGCCAAACTGAACGCGGACAAATCCTGTTGTAAATCTTTTGTGACAGGCAGAACGGAAGGTGTAAACTTCTAACTTTTCTAGATAACAACTACAGGAATGCCTGACACAAACAAGAATATGATGAAGAAGAATAGGAAGAAGATGAAGAAGTTGAATATGTAGAATAAAAATTGTTGAATAAGAAGAATATGAAGAATGTAAGAAAAGGAAGAAGAAGAAGAAGAATGTAAAAAAAGGAAGTAGAAGAATTTAAAAAAGGAAGAAGAAGAATGTAAAAAAAGTAATAAGAAGAAGAATGTAAAAAAAGGAAGAAGAAGAATGTAAAAAAAGGAAGTAGAAGAATGTAAAAAAAGGAAGCAGAAGAAGAATGTAAAAAAAGGAATAAGAAGAAGAAGAAGAAGGTAAAAAAAGGAAGAAGAATAAGAAAGAAGAAGAAAGAAGAAAGAAGAAGAAGACATACATGTCTGGCAAAATATAAATGAGGCTAACATAGTCAATATCTTTGTAACTCCTAACATCTTTAAAAAAAAAGTTTAATTCCTGCTATTCCATTTGATTGGGCTAAACCTCTATGGCTTTAATGTCTCCTCCACCTCCCACAATACATTCTACATTATTCTTAGTTGTTTTTCTTCATGTAGAATTAACCTACAAGGAAAGAAAGGGTTTTTTTTAATTCCGATATTTTGGCCCCATTGACTTGCATTGGTCCCCGGTATCGGAATCGGCGATACCGATACTTTTTTTTAAGATCGGCCGATCCATTCCGATCCGATATTTTCAAGTATCGGCTGGTATCGCTCAACTCTACTCTAGACCAAATAATTATACCGAAAAAGACCAGGAAATTGCAAAAAAGATATCAAGAAAGTGTTAACTGAGCATGCTCAACGTCAGCCAAAAAATATAAATATATGAATAAATATGTATATATATGATTAAAAGCTCAGAATATAGTCATATGCATCAAAACATCCTGAACAAAAAAAAAAAATAGAGGCTCATAATGATTTCAAAAGTAATACGAAATTTATTAAACATAGACAATGTGACAAACAAGGTATCTGGGTATGCACACTCAAGAGGTAGGAAATGGGGGAAAGAAAAAGGGGAAGGAAATTGTCCAAAATAAAAGTATATAAGGTGACAGGTTCACAATAATACAATATCCCAAATGATAAAAATACGCATAATGTATGAAATATCACAATAGTTGTTTATGCATTCATGTGAACAAATGAGTTATAAATATACACCGGACAAAAGAAAAATAAAGGAAGCAAACATATGACCCCGCCAAGGAAAATACACCACAGCTTAGTGAAAATGCCAATCTAATGCAGATAAAAGTCCATTACTGTTAAGCTGCTAGCACAAATCACGCACCAAATGTATATAAATATATTACCTTCAGACATGGTGCGGTGTGACCGTGTGACGGGGAGCCAATGGCGCTTCCTAGGGCCTCAAAAAGGAAACACAACTCTGTTGCCTCCAGCTGTCAGGACAATTATGCAATTGAGTGATGAATCATGGACGAGGCCACGGTTGCTTCCATTACTAGGCTGGTTATTGGGGACCTCACAATCAGTTTATGGTATATACACCTCAGATTCCAACTCATGGAATATATATACCCCAATACGGTGAGTGCCAGCTTCACAATAACAAAAAGAACAACTAGCTGCCACCACCAATCATTTATACACCGACAAGCAAAAGGGTAATGTTTTGAACTTTTGACTTTCAAGCTCCATATCTCACCATCAACTCCTGCTTCGATTGTGAGACTACCATCATTTTATAGACAATCATCTTGACTGTCTCATACTTAAATTTGACTTGAGTTCATATGAGGGCTGTTTGTGGGATGTGCTCGGCCTTTCAGAATTTTATGAGATCCCTAACTTACAGAATAGCTTCACCCCTGGAGGTCTCAGGCGGTAGATATTGTCATCATGTTTCCTATCGTGATTTTACCTTTCTTTCTTTCAATGTTCTTTTTATTGAAAAGGAATAAATGAAACAAACAGTGTTTGAGGAAGAAACAGTATCTATCATAGAAACAGTATTAAATGCTTCTGGCAAAGTTCACAGAGGCAATTTTGTGCATCAGATTCAATCACTATTATTAAAAGAGCGATAGAAACTTTCAACATTTGTTGGAAAGAATGATAAAAGTAAATCAAAAGGAATCTGGGAAAAAGGAGAGGTGGAGGGAGTAGAAAGGAGGGGGAATAATTGAAGAGGGGGGAGGGGGGGAGTAGCACCTTGGGATTCATGTTCAGTAAAGAGTTATGACGAAATTACAGAGTAGAAGGATGAATGAGACCTAAAGTAGGTCCAGCACCTCCAAATGTTATTAAAATTAACAGAGCAATGATTTACTCTTGCTGATAATTCTTCTATGTGAAAAATTTGTTCAATTTTAGTGTAGAGTTGCTGTATACTGGGTGGACTTGAGGAGTTCCATTTAATAATAATAATAATAATAATAATAATCTTTATTTTTATAGAGCGCTAACATATCCCGCAGCGCTTTACAGTTTTGCACATATTTTCATCACTGTCCCTGATGGGGCTCACAATCTAAATTCCCTATCAGTATGTCTTTGAAATGTGGGAGGAAACCGGAGAACCTGGAAGAAACCCACGCAAACACGGGGAGAACATACAAACTCCTTGCAGATGTTGTCCTTGGTGATAGGTGATGGTGATTTGATAGGGATCAAGGAATTCCCATCTGCTAGAATATATTGTGCAAGTTTAGTAGCGTCTTTATCGTTCTGCCATAGTGGAAGATTTAATAAAATATGTTCTGGTTTCAAGATAGCATGTTTGCCCAGCACCTTGTTTATGATTGTGGAAACTTCTTCCCAAAAGTGCCGAAGGATCTGACAGGACCACCAGATGTGGATAAAACTGCCATCATTCTCTAGACATCTCCAACAATTTGTCGCTGTAGCTTAATGCCATCTATGGATCTTTTTGGGTGTCATGTACCATCTAGTTATAATTTTGAACAAATTTTCCTGGATTCGTTCGCAATGCGAGGGACCATGGTAGTTTCTATAAATGTGTTTAATTTGTGTTTCAGAACCCATATCCTTTTCCCATTGAGTTAGGTAGGCCCGTTTCAGGGGTACATCCATCTTAAGTAGGGACTGATATATTGCTGAGAGAATTTTAGTTTTAATTGTGGCCTGTGTCTGGATATTTTTGCAATCAATCGAGATTGGGTCATTAATGTAACCCAATAAGATAGATCGTAGGGGAAGTGGAGACATCGATTCTTCTATTTTAAGCCATTGTTTATCCACTGAGTCCCTGATCCAGTCCACTGTTCTGGCTAAGTGCGCAGCTTGATAATATTCTGTGATGTCCGGAACCCCCATCCCGCCCATATCTTTCGGTAAGGTAAGTGTTTTAATGTTAAAGCGGGATTTGCATTTTTGCCAAATATATTTGAAAATTAAGGAATGTACTTTTGCCAGGAATGACATGGGTATATATATGGGAAGCATATTGAAAATGTAAATAAATTTTAGTAAAATTAAACTTTTTAAAATATATTTTCTTCCTATCCAGGATAAAAACATGTCTTTCCTTGAACAAATATAAGCATTCGTTGATTCTAATAGGGGCTTGAAATTAAGATTAAAGAGATCTCTGTCTGATGCACTTAACTTAATGCCCAAGTATGTTAAACTTCTAGCTTGCCAGGTAAAGGGAAAGTTGGATTTGAATCTGTCTATAGTGCGATTGGGCAAGCCCAGGCTCAGTACCTCAGATTTAGTCTCATTCATTTTTAAGTTGGAAAGCTTGCTATAGCTGTCCAGAATACCCATTATAGCAGGTATTCCCCTCAGCGGCTTAGATAATACCAGCAATAGGTCATCAGTAGAGTTGAGCGATACCAGCCGATACTTGAAAATATCGGATCGGAATGGATCGGCCGATCTTAAAAAAAAGTATCGGTATCGCCGATTCCGATACCGGGAACCAATGCAAGTCAATGGGGCCAAAATATCGGAATTAAAAAAAACCCTTTCTTTCCTTGTAGGTTAATTCTACATGAAGAAAAACAACTAAGAATAATGTAGAATGTATTGTGGGAGGTGGAGGAGACATTAAAGCCATAGAGGTTTAGCCCAATCAAATGGAATAGCAGGAATTAAACTTTTTTTTTAAAGATGTTAGGAGTTACAAAGATATTGACTATGTTAGCCTCATTTATATTTTGCCAGACATGTATGTCTTCTTCTTCTTTCTTCTTTCTTCTTCTTTCTTCTTCTTCTTCCTTTTTTTACCTTCTTCTTCTTCTTCTTATTCCTTTTTTTACATTCTTCTTCTTCTTCTTCTTCCTTTTTTTACATTCTTCTACTTCCTTTTTTTACATTCTTCTTCTTCTTCTTCCTTTTTTTACATTCTTCTTCTTATTCCTTTTTTTACATTCTTCTTCTTCTTCCTTTTTTAAATTCTTCTACTTCCTTTTTTTACATTCTTCTTCTTCTTCTTCCTTTTCTTACATTCTTCATATTCTTCTTATTCAACAATTATTATTCTACATATTCAACTTCTTCATCTTCTTCCTATTCTTCTTCATCATATTCTTGTTTGTGTCAGGCATTCCTGTAGTTGTTATCTAGAAAAGTTAGAAGTTTACACCTTCCGTTCTGCCTGTCACAAAAGATTTACAACAGGATTTGTCCGCGTTCAGTTTGGCCTGCAGCAGCAGGCCTTTTCCAGGGGCACCACGAGGAGGAACGGACTCACCCCCATGCACTGCTTAGTCTTCTTCTGCTTATAAATAAGATAATATCATTTGCTCAGAGTATTAGTCTTATGCTTAATGTTCTTCTGCTTTGTTTTTTTTATGCTTCTTTGTCTTCTCTCTCTTGTTGTTCTGCATCTTGGTGGTTGTCTTCCTGTTCTTTGTCCTCTTGAACCAGCTGACGGTACTGGCACCCGGAGGGGCAGCAGAAGGAACAAGAGCCAATGGCACTACCGAGGACCAGCTGACGGTGCTGGAACCCAGTTACTAAGCAGGAGGTACCTGTGCTACAAAGCACTACCAAGGACCAGCAGACGTTGCCGGAACTCGGATACCGAGATGGAGGCACCTAGGCCAAAGGCTCTGACGAGAACCAGCTGACGGTGCTGGAACCCGGAGGGGTAGCATAAGCTGCAAGAGCAAATGGAAATAGCAAGGACCAGCTGACAGTGCTGGCACCCGGAGGGGCAGCAGAAGGAATAAGAGCCAATGGCACAACCGAGGACCAGCTGACGGTGCTGGAACCCGGTTACTAAGCAGGAGGTACCTGTGCTACAAAGCACTACCAAGGACCAGCGGACGTTGCCGGAACTCGGATACCGAGATGGAGGCACCTAGGCCAAAGGCCCTGACGAGAACCAGCTGACGGTGCTGGAACCCGGAGGGGTAGCATAAGCTGCAAGAGCAAATGGAAATAGCGAGGACCAGCTGACAGTGCTGGCACCCGGAGGGGCAGCAGAAGGAATAAGAGCCAATGGCACAACCGAGGACCAGCTGACGGTGCTGGAACCCGGTTACTAAGCAGGAGGTACCTGTGCTACAAAGCACTACCAAGGACCAGCAGACGCTGCCGGAACTCGGATACCGAGATGGAGGCACCTAGGCCAAAGGCTCTGACGAGAACCAGCTGACGGTGCTGGAACCCGGAGGGGTATCAGAAGTTACCCCTGAAAAGCAAAGTTGGCATGCCGCAAGCTGGCCGCAGTTACCGAATCACACAGTCCTACAGGGGGTGCTTGTCCTACTGGCACTATGGAACAAGCCTTTCTTACCAGAACCCACAGTCCACATAGGAAGCACCTAAACTGCTGGCACCCTAGCCTCGGCTAACCCAACCGCAACACGACATGGCAACTTGGGGTGGCAAACTGACATTGACACTTCCTGGAAACAGCAGGCAGGGCTGGAACCAAGCTGGGCAGGAGGGAGTACCCGTGCCAAAGTCAGTTATGAGCAGCAACTAGCGATGTTGGAGCCCAGGACAAGCACTTAGCAGGCTGAGGCCTGATGTGCTGTCAATTGGGAGGCAGCAGGACAGATTGCCATCAAAACAGCAGGGGAACAGCTGACGTTACTGAACCCCGCAAACACAGGAGCTAGTGTTTTACTCTGTGAAGACGGCACTTCCGAGCAACAACTGGCTGTGTTGAAGCCCAGGGACAAGCACGGAGCAGGCTGAGGCTGCATTGAAGAAATTTTAAGATCGGTTGTAGACTACTAATTTGAACCAAGCTCCACTTAGGCCTGTGGCTTCACTGATTTTCGTATTTCCCCTGTCCTCCAACCCCGCCAGTTACAGCTCCGAAGTGGCGTCTGCACAATCCACACTTGTTCCTGTGTTACAGGTGTTCAGTCCGGTCAGTTAATCCCCTGATGTGTGTCCGGCAATGTCGCCTGCTCTGTCCACATTCCCATAATGGGAATGTGGACAGAGCAGGCAACATTGCCGGACACACATCAGGGGATTAACTGACCGGACTGAACACCTGTAACACAGGAACAAGTGTGGATTGTGCAGACGCCACTTCGGAGCTGTAACTGGCAGGGTTGGAGGACAGGGGAAATACGAGAGACAGTGGAGCCACAGGCCTAATTGGAGCACGGTTAAAAATCAGTAGTGGTACGACTGTGTAGGCAGCAGGAGACTTTGCCATCTACACAGCAGGGGATCAGCTGACGTTACTGAACCCCACTGAGACACGGGAGCAAGTGTCTCTTTCCGTGTGGACGGCACTTCCGAACTACAACTGGCTGTGTTGAAGCCCAGGAAATAGGAGGGTGTAGGCAGAGGCCTACTGTATTTTGAATGAGGTGACAGCAGGAGAGACTGCCATCCACAAAGCAGGGGATCAGCTGACGTTACTGAACCCCACTGAGACACGGGAGCAAGTATCTCTTTCCGTGTGGACGGCACTTCCGAACTACAACTGGCTGTGTTGAAGCCCAGGAAATAGGAGGGTGTAGGCAGAGGCCTACTGTATTTTGAATGAGGTGACAGCAGGAGAGACTGCCATCCACACAGCAGGGGATTAGCTGACGTTACTGAACCCCACAGAGACACGGGAGCAAGTATCTCTTTCCATGTGGACGGCACTTCCGAACTACAACTGGCTGTGTTGAAGTCCAGGAAATAGGAGGGTGTAGGCAGAGGCCTACTGTATTTTGAATGAGGTGACAGCAGGAGAGACTGCCATCCACACAGCAGGGGATCAGCTGACGTTACTGAACCCCACTGAGACACGGGAGCAAGTATCTCTTTCCGTGTGGACGGAACTTCCGAACTACAACTGGCTGTGTTGAAGCCCAGGAAATAGGAGGGTGTAGGCAGAGGCCTACTGTATTTTGAATGAGGTGACAGCAGGAGAGACTGCCATCCACACAGCAGGGGATCAGCTGACATTACTGAACCCCACTGAGACACGGGAGCAAGTATCTCTTTCCGTGTGGACGGCACTTCCGAACTACAACTGGCTGTGTTGAAGCCCAGGAAATAGGAGGGTGTAGGCAGAGGCCTACTGTATTTTGAATTAGGTGACAGCAGGAGAGACTGCCATCCACAAAGCAGGGGATCAGCTGACGTTACTGAACCCCACTGAGACACGGGAGCAAGTATCTCTTTCCGTGTGGACGGCACTTCCGAACTACAACTGGCTGTGTTGAAGCCCAGGAAATAGGAGGGTGTAGGCAGAGGCCTACTGTATTTTGAATGAGGTGACAGCAGGAGAGACTGCCATCCACACAGCAGGGGATCAGCTGACGTTACTGAACCCCACTGAGACACGGGAGCAAGTATCTCTTTCCGTGTGGACGGCACTTCCGAACTACAACTGGCTGTGTTGAAGCCCAGGAAATAGGAGGGTGTAGGCAGAGGCCTACTGTATTTTGAATGAGGTGACAGCAGGAGAGACTGCCATCCACACAGCAGGGGATCAGCTGACATTACTGAACCCCACTGAGACACGGGAGCAAGTATCTCTTTCCGTGTGGACGGCACTTCCGAACTACAACTGGCTGTGTTGAAGCCCAGGAAATAGGAGGGTGTAGGCAGAGGCCTACTGTATTTTGAATGAGGTGACAGCAGGAGAGACTGCCATCCACACAGCAGGGGATCAGCTGACGTTACTGAACCCCACTGAGACACGGGAGCAAGTATCTCTTTCCGTGTGGACGGCACTTCCGAGCTACAACTGGCTGTGTTGAAGCCCAGGAAATAGGAGGGTGTAGGCAGAGGCCTACTGTATTTTGAATGAGGTGACAGCAGGAGAGACTGCCATCCACACAGCAGGGGATCAGCTGACATTACTGAACCCCACTGAGACACGGGAGCAAGTATCTCTTTCCGTGTGGACGGCACTTCCGAACTACAACTGGCTGTGTTGAAGCCCAGGAAATAGGAGGGTGTAGGCAGAGGCCTACTGTATTTTGAATTAGGTGACAGCAGGAGAGACTGCCATCCACAAAGCAGGGGATCAGCTGACGTTACTGAACCCCACTGAGACACGGGAGCAAGTATCTCTTTCCGTGTGGACGGCACTTCCGAGCTACAACTGGCTGAGTTGAAGCCCAGGAAATAGGAGGGTGTAGGCAGAGGCCTACTGTCTTTGGAATGCGGAGACAGCAGGAGAGACTGCCATCTCCACAGCAGGGGATCAGCTGGCAATGATGAACCCCACTAACACTTGAACGAATGTGTTTGGCTCTGTGGAGACGACACTTCTGAACACCAACTGACGCTGTTGGAGCCCAGGATTAGGCGTGGAGCAGGCTGGGGCCTACTGGATTTTGGCAGGTGAAGGCAGCAGGAGACTTGCCATCTCCACAGCAGGGTAACAGCTGGCAGTGCTGAACCCCACTAACACTCTAACGAATGTGTTTGGCTCTGTGGAGACGACACTTCTGAACACCAACTGATGCTGTTGGAGCCCAGGATTAGGCGAGGAGCAGGCTGGGGCCTACTGGATTTTGGCAGGTGAAGCCAGCAGGAGACTTGCCATCTCCACAGCAGGGGAACAGCTGGCAGTGCTGAAACCCACTAACACTTGAACGAATGTGTTTGGCTCTGTGGAGACGACACTTCTGAACACCAACTGACGCTGTTGGAGCCAAGGATTAGGCGAGGAGCAGGCTGGGGCCTACTGGATTTTGGCAGGTGAAGGCAGCAGGAGACTTGCCATCTCCACAGCAGGGGAACAGCTGGCAGTGCTGAAACCCACTAACACTCTAACGAATGTGTTTGGCTCTGTGGAGACGACACTTCTGAACACCAACTGACGCTGTTGGAGCCCAGGATTAGGCGAGGAGCAGGCTGGGGCCTACTGGATTTTGGCAGGTGAAGGCAGCAGGAGACTTGCCATCTCCACAGCAGGGGAACAGCTGGCAGTGCTGAACCCCACTAACACTCTAACGAATGTGTTTGGCTCTGTGGAGACGACACTTCTGAACACCAACTGACGCTGTTGGAGCCCAGGATTAGGCGAGGAGCAGGCTGGGGCCTACTGGATTTTGGCAGGTGAAGGCAGCAGGAGACTTGCCATCTCCACAGCAGGGGAACAGCTGGCAGTGCTGAAACCCACTAACACTTGAACGAATGTGTTTGGCTCTGTGGAGACGACACTTCTGAACACCAGAATTAGGCGAGGAGCAGGCTGGGGCCTACTGGATTTTGGCAGGTGAAGGCAGCAGGAGACTTGCCATCTCCACAGCAGGGGAACAGCTGGCAGTGCTGAACCCCACTAACACTCTAACGAATGTGTTTGGCTCTGTGGAGACGACACACCAACTGACGCTGTTGGAGCACAAGGATTAGGCGAGGAGCAGGCTGGGGCCTACTGGATTTTGGCAGGTGAAGGCAGCAGGAGACTTGCCATCTCCACAGCAGGGGAACAGCTGGCAGTGCTGAAACCCACTAACACTCTAACGAATGTGTTTGGCTCTGTGGAGACGACACTTCTGAACACCAACTGACGCTGTTGGAGCCCAGGATTAGGCGAGGAGCAGGCTGGGGCCTACTGGATTTTGGCAGGTGAAGGCAGCAGGAGACTTGCCATCTCCACAGCAGGGGAACAGCTGGCAGTGCTGAACCCCACTAACACTCTAACGAATGTGTTTGGCTCTGTGGAGACGACACTTCTGAACACCAACTGACGCTGTTGGAGCCCAGGATTAGGCGAGGAGCAGGCTGGGGCCTACTGGATTTTGGCAGATGAAGGCAGCAGGAGACTTGCCATCTCCACAGCAGGGGAACAGCTGGCAGTGCTGAAACCCACTAACACTTGAACGAATGTGTTTGGCTCTGTGGAGACGACACTTCTGAACACCAACTGACGCTGTTGGAGCCCAGGATTAGGCGAGGAGCAGGCTGGGGCCTACTGGATTTTGGCAGGTGAAGGCAGCAGGAGACTTGCCATCTCCACAGCAGGGGAACAGCTGGCAGTGCTGAAACCCACTAACACTTGAACGAATGTGTTTGGCTCTGTGGAGACGACACTTCTGAACACCAACTGACGCTGTTGGAGCCCAGGATTAGGCGAGGAGCAGGCTGGGGCCTACTGGATTTTGGCAGGTGAAGGCAGCAGGAGACTTGCCATCTCCACAGCAGGGGAACAGCTGGCAGTGCTGAAACCCACTAACACTCTAACGAATGTGTTTGGCTCTGTGGAGACGACACTTCTGAACACCAACTGACGCTGTTGGAGCCCAGGATTACGCATGCCGCATGCAGAGGCCAATGGGCAGCGGTTTTTATGGAGGTTGTGGACTACTACTGATTCTAACCATGCTCCACTTAGTCCTCTGGCTCCACTGTCTCTACTATTTACCCTGGCCTCCAACCCCGCCAGCTACATCTCTGAAGTGGCGTCAGCACAATCTACACTTGTTCCTGTGTTACTGGTGCTCAGTCCCGTCAGTTGGTCCCCTGATGTTTGTCCGGCAAGTTCGCCAGCTCTGTCCTCATTCCCACTACTGGTTATGGGAATGTGGACAGAGCAGGAGACCTTGCCGGACACACATCAGGGGATAAACTGATGGGACTGAGCCACAGGAACACAGGAACAAGTGTAGATTGTGCTGACGCCACTTCAGAGATGTAGATGGCGGGGTTGGAGGTCAGGGGAAATAGTAGAGACAGTGGAGCCAGAGACCTAAGTTGGGCACGGTTAAAAATCAGTAGTGGTTTGAATGTTGATGGAGCTGGTGACTTTGCCATCCACACAGCAGGGGATCAGCTGGCATTACTGAACCCCACTAACACAGGAGCTAGTGTGTTTCTCTGTGCAGACGACACATCTGAGCGACAACTGGCTGTGTTGAAGCACAGGGATTATAGTTCAGGTGGTAGAAAAATGAACACACCAGCAGACCTGGATACAGTTGCCAACCACTAATTTAGTCTGTAAGAGGAATGGCAAAGTCTTTGGAGATCCAGGCCTTGTTCATTTTCAGAAAAGTCAGCCGGTCAACATTATCGGAAGATAGTCGCGTGCGACGGTCTGTTAGTACACCACCTGCGGCACTAAAGACACGTTCCGATAATACACTGGCAGCAGGGCAAGCCAGCACCTCCAATGCATACTGGCTAAGCTCTGGCCATGTATCCAGCTTAGAGACCCAAAACTTGAAGGGGGAAGAGCCATCTGGGAGTACAGCGACAGGGCAAGACATGTAGTCTGACACCATCTGACGGAAGCGTTGCCTCCTGCTGACTCGAGGCGTCGCTGATGGTGTAGACAATTGTGGTGGACACACAAAACTTTGCCACATTTGGGCCATAGTGGTCTTGCCTTGTGCTGCGGCGCTGCCTCTGCTCCCTCTTTGTGCAGAGTTTCCTCCACTGCCTCGACGCACAGAGCTGCTTTGTAAAGCACTAGCAACAATGCTGTCGGGTGGAATGGAAAACATTATGGACTGCACCAGTGACTCTTCGTACTCCCGCATTTTACGCTCCCGGTTCAACGTTGGTATGAGCCTTTGTACGCTGTCCCGGTAGCGAGGATCTAGGAGGGTGTACACCCAATAATCAGCCGAGACGAGAATGTGGGCGATGCGGCGGTCGTTTCTCAGGCACTGCAGCATGAAATCAACCATGTGCTGCAGACTCCCAACTGCCAAAGAACCGCTGTCCCCTGTTTGAGGCGTGACCTCGGCCTGCTCTGCATCAACCCACCCTCGCTGTACATACTGAGTAGAGGTTTGTGTACCTCCCTCCTCTGGAGAGATGTCTTCCTCCTCCATCGACTCCTCCTCATCCTCCTCACAAAGTGTCCCCTGCCTAGGCCTTTGTGAGGAAACACGTAGCGCAGACTGTCCAGAAGCAGATGGCATTTGGGACTCCTCATCCTCCACCTCTTCTGAAACCTCATCCCTTAGTGCTTGCAGTGTTTGTTGAAGCAGGCAGATAAGGGGGACAGTCATGCTGACTAGTGCATCATCTGCACTCGCCATCCGCGTGGATTCATCGAAGGCACGCAAAACGAGGCAGATGTCCTTCATAGAGGCCCACTCAATGGTGCTGAAGTGTGAACGGCGCACAGTGCGACTTGTTTGCGCCTGATGCAGCTGGTACTCCATGACTGCTGCCTGCTGCTCACACAACCGCTCCAACATATGTAACATTGAATTCCACCGGGTGGGTAGGTCACATATGATGCGATGTTCCGGAAGGCCAAATCGTCGCTGCAGAGCAGCGAGGCGCGATCTTGCCGTGCTGGAACGTCGCAAGTGAGCGCACTCTATGCGGACCTTGTGCAACAGTGCAGCAAGATCCGGATAGTCCCTCAGAAAGCTCTGCACGACCAAGTTAAGAACATGTGCCAGACATGGGATGTGTGTGAGGTTGCCTAGGCCAAGAGCTGCCACCAGATTTCGGCCATTGTCACACACTACCAAGCCCGGCTGGAGATTCGCTGGCCCAAACCACACATCGCTCTCCAGCTTGATAGCATTCCAGAGCTCCTGCGCTGTGTGGCTTCGATTCCCCAAAGAAATTAATTTGAGTACAGCCTGTTGACGTTTGGCCACGGCTGTGCTCATATCGGTCGTAACAGGCTCCTGCTCTGCTGTTTCTGAGGAACTTTAGTAGGAGGAGGAGTCTATGTGTACAGACTGGAGTCCTGCAATCCGTGGCGTTGGAAGAACACGTACAGCGCCACTCTCCAGATCCGTACCCGGCTCCACAACATTGACCCAGTGGGCAGTGAGGGAAAGGTATCGTCCCTGTCCATGGTTACTGGTCCACGCATCGGTGGTCAGGTGGACCTTGCTACTAACGGCGTTTAGTAGCGCATGTTTTATTTTGCCCTCAACATGTTTCTGCAGGGCAGGGACGGCTCGCCTGCTGAAATAAAAGCAGCTGGGCACGTTGTATTGGGGGACTGCCAATGCCATTAAGTCCCGGAAGGTGTCAGTGTCCACCAGCCTGAATGACAGCATTTCAACTGCCAGAAGTTTGGCAATGCCAGCATTCAGAGACTGTGCTCGGGGATGGTTTGCCGAGTAAGGGCGCCTTTTATCCCATGCCTGTGCTACCGATGGCTGTGGGGTACGTTGAGGTCCTACAAAGCTGCGCATAAAGGACTGTTGCCTGCTAAAACTGGGGGATGCTGATCCACTGGTGCCCGCAGCAGGCCCAGAATCCCCATGTCCTCTACCTGTAGAATCCCCACGTCCTCTCCCTGCAGAATCCCCACGTCCTCTCCCTGCTGAAACTCCACGCCCACGCCCACGCCCACGCGCCTTACTCCCTGCCTTCTTCATCTTGCAAGACTGCTTAAGATAGGCAAAAAAGTACAAAGGGGGGCCTTAGTGTGCTTATTTCTGAACAGCTGGTTACAGGTACAAGAAACACTAATTTTATGAAGTGTGTGTGTGTGGACTAGACTTTAATAGGAGCTGATGTGGCCTACACAAGTTCCAAATGTAATGTTTGGTGAACTTTTTTTGTGGTTTCTTTGTTGGAAACAAACTCAAAGTATGTGAACAAAGAATTGAAACTGATAGTATCACCAACTTTTTGGAGCTATTACAATGCAGGCAGGTAACCTACAATGCAAAAGATGAGGCTCCAAAAAAATTGGGTAATACTAATCTGGCTGCGCTGGCAGGGCACAAGCCAGAAAAAAAGGCTCCTCTATCTACTCCTATATAGTGTTTGCAACCAACCAATGTTGATGGATACGGATGGATGCACACTAATAGGAGAAGAAAAAATGAGCTGCACTCAAAGACAAATATGTGTGAGGCAGTGACGCACGTTGAGCGTCCTACAACCAGACGTAGCTGCAGGACACTCTACTCAGCGTGAGCTGCACTCACACACAGTCAGAGGCCTCTCAGACAGCCGTCAACAGTGCAGCTAAGTGGGCACTGGCACTGACAGGCTGCAGAAAGGCTCCGCTGTGTACTCCTATATAGTGTTTGCAACCACCGTAGATGGAGACGGATGGATGCACACTAATAGAAGAAAAAATGAGCTGCACTCAAATAAAAATATGTGTGAGGCACTGACGCACGCTGAGCGTCCTACAGCCAGACGTAGCTGCAGGACACACTACTCAGCGTGAGCTGCACTCACACACAGTCAGAGACCTCTCAGACAGCCGTGAACAGTGCAGCAAAGTGGACACTAGCACTGAAAGGCTGCAGAAAGGCTCCGCTGTCTACTACTAGTGTTTGCAACCAACGTATATGGATACGGATGGAAGCACACTAGATTGAAATTATGTAAAAAATGCAGCTCAAAAAATAAAAGATGTATGAGGCAGCAGTGATCACACTGGGTGGCCTACAGCCTGACGTGGCTGCAGGACCCACTCCACAGCGTGAGCTGCACTCACACAGCCCTTGCAGACAGCTGTGAACACTGCTGCTAGGGCAAAGAAGGCTACAGTGGTGGTTTATGTAGCCTGGGTAAAGCACTAGATGTTTGGTGGAATCGCTATTTCTAACTGTCCCTCACAGTCTTCTACAGCAGCCTGTCCCTAACTGAATTCACAGCAGAGTGACCAGAAATGGCGGCTGCGGTGGCTTTTATAGTGCATCATGACATCATTTCGGCAGCCAATCACAGCCATGCCAATAGTTAACATGCCTACATGCCTAACAGGATGTGCCCACACTTCGGAGGATTCCCATTGGCTTAATCAAAGCAAGCAGGCTCATAGCATGATGGGAACTTCCGATTCCGATTCCGATTCCGGAATCCGATATGACAAAAGTATCGGAACTAAGTATCGGAATTCCGATACCGCTAATATCGGCCGATACCCGATACTTGCGGTATCGGAATGCTCAACACTAGTCATCAGCGAAAGCTGCTGTTTTATAATGGATGTCTTGAATTTGTAAGCCTTCCACCTCAAGGTTTTGCTGGACAGCTTGTAGGAGAGGTTCCATTACCATTACAAAAAGTAATGGGGACAGAGGGCAACCCTGCCTTGTCCCGTTGAATGTTTGGAACGAGTCCGTGAGGGAGCCATTGAGCCTGATCCTTGCCGTGGGTACCGTATACATTCCCATAATTGCAGTTATTAGTGAGGGGGGAAGCCAAATTTTATTAAGGTCTCGTGTAAGAACAACCAGTCCACCCTGTCGAATGCTTTTTCAGCATCTATATTCATTAGTGCTAGTGGTATGTTACGCAGTTTTGCATATTGCATTAGATGCAAAATTTTGTAGGTATTATCTCTTCCCTCTCTCCCCTTCACAAACCCAGATTGATTTAAAGAGATTACTGAAGGCAACACAACCGCAACTCTGTTAGCCATCATTCTCGCATATAATTTTAGATCCGTATTGAGCAATGAAATTGGCCTATAACTGCCACACTGTTCCGGATCTTTCCCTTCTTTATAAATCAGCGAGATTCTGGCCTCCAGAAATTGGTGTGAAGCTTCTTCGCCCCTTTGAAGAGAGTTGCACATGTTGAGGAGGTGGGGGAGCAAAGCTTCAGGGAAGGATTTGTAGTAGTATGCTGTAAATCCATCTGGCCCAGGGGCCTTCCCTTTTGGGCTACTTGACAGGGCAGACTGGAGCTCAGTAAGAATGAATAGTCTAGCAAGTTGTTGTTGCTGGGAGGCGGTTAAATTAGGGAGGTTCAATTTTTGTAAGAAGGTTCTAATATCTTGGCTTCTTTGAGTTTTCTCTTGCTCCGTTTCATTCGGGCACAAGTGATAAAGAGTTTTATAGTAATCTAAAAATTCTGCCTCTATCTGGGAGAAGTTTTGGGTTTTTGGGACTCTAAACTTAAATAATGAAACACCTGCAAACAGAAAAGAAATATTCCAAAGGTGAGTATTATATGGTTACGTTTCGACCTAATCCTAGGTCTTTCTCAAACCATACTCAATAGAAGTCACCGCAGACTCCTGCCTCCCACACGCTACCAGTCCCTAACTGGGACTTTGCAATTAATCTCTCTGCTGTTTCCTTGAATCTTCTATTGAGTATGGTTTGAGAAAGACCTAGGATTAGGTCGAAAAGTAACCATATAATACTCACCTTTGGAATATTTCTTCTTTGTTTGCGGTGTTTCATTATTTGATTTATTGGAAAAATCTCACATGAATTTAAAATCATAAAAAAAATTTTTTCAAAGACTCTTTTGCAAAGATTATTTATTTTCTGTGTGCGACTGTCCATCCATTTACTGTTGTCTGTGGTCTATCCACGCTCAGTCAGCACCTCTCTTTATAGCAAGAGTGCGCGTCCTTTTTTTCCTTTACGGGACTCTAAACTTATTATGTCTCGATTAGTGTTGAGCATTCCGATACCGCAAGTATCGGGTATCGGCCGATATTAGCTGTATCGGAATTCCGATACTTAGTTCCGATACTTTTTTCATATCGAATACCGGAATCGGAAGTTCCCATAATGCTAGGAGCCCGCTCGATTTGATTCAGCCAATGGGGATCCTCAGAAGTGTGGGCACATCCTGTTAGGCATGTAGGCATGTTAACTACTGGCATGGCTGTGATTGGCTGCTGAAATGATGTCATGATGCACCATAAAAACCGCTGCAGCCGCCATTTCTGGTAACTCTGCTGTGAATTCAGTTAGGGACAGGCTGCTGTTGAAGACTGTGAGGGACAGTTAGAAATAGCGATCATCAAAAATATCTATTGCTCTACCCAGGCTACATAATCCACCACTATAGCATTTTTGTAGCCCAGCAGCGCTGTTTTAATAGCTGTCTGCAAGGGCTGTGTGAGTGCAGACCCACGCTGTGTAGTGTGTCCTGCAAACACGTCTGCTTGTAGGCCACCCAGCGTGTGTCTCTGCCTCATACACATTTTTCTTTTATTGCTACTTTTTTTTTCTCCTGTATAGTGTGCTTCCATACGTATCCATATACGTTGGTTGCAAACACTAAAGGAGTGGACAGCGGAGCCTTTCAGCAGCCTTTCAGTGCTATAGCCCATTTCTCTGCACTGTTTTTGGCTGTCTGATAGGTCTCTCTGTGTGTGAGTGCAGCTCACGTTGCAGTGTGTTCTACAGCCACCGCTGGTTGTAGTCCGCTCAGCGTGCGTCACTGCCTCATACACAGTCCTTTTTTTTTATTTATAGCAGCAAATTTGTCCAGATTTTTTCTCCTATATTAGTGTGCTTCCATCCGCATCCATTGTCATTGGTTGGTTGCAAACACTATATAGGATTAGATAGAGGAGCCTTTTTGCTGGCTTGTGCCCTTCAGGGCCAGCCAGACTAGTATCACCCTATTTTTTGGAGCCTCATCGATTGCATTGTAGGTTAGCTTCCTGCATTGTAATCGCTCCAAAAAGTTTGTGATACTATAGCTTTCAAACTTTGGTCACATCCTTTTATTTTTCCCAGAAAAAAAAAAAAAGGAAGTAAAGTTCACCCAACACTCCACTTTAGAGTTGTGTAGGCCACATTAGATCATATTAAAGTGTAGTACACACACTCTTGTCAAAATTAGTGTTTCTTATACTGGTTAGCAGGTGTTCAGGAATAAGAACACTAAGCCCCCCCTTTTTTACTTTTCTGCCTATCTTTATCAGTCTACCAAGATGAAGGCAGGGAGTAAGGCACGTGGTCGTGGCCATGGAGTTTCAGCAGGGAGAGGACGTGGGGATTCAGCAGGGAGAGGACGTGGGGATTCGGTGCCTGCTGCGGCCACCAGTGACCCGGCATCCCCCACTTTTACCAGGCAACAGTCCTTCATGCGCAGCTTTGTAGGACCTCGCCGTACCCCACTGCTGCGTGACGAACAAATTGAAGCCGTTGTCGGATGGATGGCAGCTAACGCATCCACTTCAATGACTTCCGCATCCTCTCAGGGCCAGAACACTGAAGAGCAACCATCTGTCTCTTCACCACCTGCCAAATTGCCTAGGCAGTCTGAGAGCCCTGGACAGGAGCCATCTCAATCTTTACTTCTGTTCTCAGAATCTGTTGGCTTGGAAAGAGGTGGCCAGCCAGGCAGCATTCTAGAGTGTGAAGAAGAGGGAGTATGCAGTGATGCGCAACTGCTTTGTCCCTCTGAATCTGAAGAGGCGGGTGGGCCAGTGCCTATTGTCAGCACATCTCAGTACTCATCTGATGATGATGAGACTCAGTTGCCAATTTCTGGTGCGTACGGTGCTGGCGAGACAACCCAGGACCAGCCGGTGCTTGAAGAGGGGAGTGTAGATGATGAGGTCCTTGACCCATCATGGCGTCAGCCACAAGAAGGTGATGGGAGCAGCTCTGAGGAAGAGATTCCCTGAACGGCCAAAACAGGAGGGAGAGGGCGGGGGCAGACTTGGTTGCCTGTAGCCTCCACTTTGGCATCCGTGAGGAGCAACTCTCTTCCAAAACACAAAACGGGCGCTCCCAGGACTTGCAGTGCGTGGTCTTTTTTTGACACAGTTGCAGATGACATTTGCTTTGTCAAATGCAAGCTGTGTCATCAGAAAGTGAAACGAGGGAAAAATGTGAGCAACCTCAATACCACAAATATGTGGAAACATGTGCGTACCAAGCACGAGGTGGAGTTACACAGACACACTGAAGATGTAGGCCAACCTTCAGCAGCACCTACCACCTCTTCAGCTCGTGTTGGGGCCTCTTCCTCCAGCTCACACACAGCTGGTTCGGCTTCCTCACTGGAACGCCATGGAAGAACCTCTGCCACTGTTGTCCAGAGACCCAGTGAAATTCCACCCACTGAACCACGTTCTCAGTCATCATCACACTCCCAGGCCACTCACCAGCAATCGGTAGCACAGGCATGGGAGAAAAAGTGGCCATACTCGGCAAACCATCCCCGAGCACTGGCTCTGAATGCCGGCATTGCCAAACTACTGGCCCTTGAGATGCTGTCATTCAGGCTGGTTGAGACTGACACCTTTCCGGAACTTGATGTCATTGGCAGTTCAACAATACAATGTGCCCAGCCGCTTTTATTTCAGCAGGCAAGCCGTCCCTGCCCTGCCAAAGCATGTGGAGGGAAAAATTAAAAATGCGCTACTAAACGCCGTCAGTAGCAAGGTCCACCTGACCACCGATGCGTGGACCAGTAGCCATAGACAGGGACGATACCTTTCCCTCACTGCCCATTGGGTCAATGTTGTGGAGCCGGGTACAGATCTGGAGAGTGGCTCTGTATGTATTCTGCCAACTCCAAGGATTGCGGGAATGCAGTCTGTACATATTGAGTCCTCCTCCTACTCTAGTTCCTCTGAATCAGCACTGCATGAGCCTGTTAGGACAGATATGAGCACAGGTGTGGTCAAACGTCAACAGGCCGTACTTAAATTAATTTCTTTGGGGAATCGGAGCCACACAACACAGGAGCTCTGGAATGCCATCAAGCAGGAGAGCGATGTGTGGTTTGTGCCTGCGAATCACCAGCCAGGTTTGGTAGTGAGTGACAATGGCCGAAATCTAGTGGCAGCTCTGGGCCTAGGCAACCTCACTCACATACCATGTCTGGCACACGTGCTCAATTTGGCCGTGCAGAGCTTTCTGAGGGACTATCCGGATCTTGATGCACTGCTGCACAAGGTTCGCCTAGAGTGTGCTCACTTGCGGCGTTCCAGCATGGCAAGATCGCGCATTGCATCTCTGCAACGCCGATTCCGCCTGCCAAAACATCGCATCATATGTGACCTCCCCACCAGGTGGAATTCAACGTTACATATGTTGGAGCGTTTGTGTGAGCAGCAGGCAGCAGTAATGGAGTACCAGCTGCATAAGGCGCAAACAAGTCGCACTGTGCGCCGGTCACACTTCACCACCACTGAGTGGGCCACTATGAGGGACATCTGCCAAGTTTTGCGTGCCTTCAATGACTCCACGCAGATGGCCAGTGCAGATGATGCACTAGTCAGCATGACTGTCCCCCTTATCTGTCTGCTTCAAAAAACCTTACAAGCACTAAGTGAGGAGGTTTTTGAAGAGGTCGAGGATGAGGAGTCAGAAATGCCATCTGCTTCTGGCAAGTCTGCGCAACGTGGTTCCACACAAAGGCCTAGGCAGGAGACACTTAGTGAGGAGGATGACGAGGAGTCAATGGAGGAGGAGGAACACATCTCTCCAGAGGAGGGAGGTACACAAGGCTCTAATAGTCAGTGTGTACAGTGAGGGTGGGGTGATGCTGAGCAGGCTGAGATGCTGCCTCAAGCTGGGGATGGCGTTTCCGGGCCAGCTGGCAGTCTGCAGCACATGGTTGATTTCATGCTGCAGTGCTTGTTAAATGACCGCCGCATCGCCAACATTCTCCACACGGCTGATTATTGGGTATACACCCTCCTAGATCCTCGCTACCGGGACAACTTACAAAGCCTCATACCACAGTTGAACCGGGAGCGTAAAATGCGAGAGTACCAAGAAACACTTGTGCAGGCCATCATGTTCTCCATTCCCCCCGCGAGTGTTGCTGGTAGTGCTTTTCAAAGCAGCCATGTGGGTAGAGGCAGTGGAGGAAGCTCTGCACAAAGAGGTAGCAGAGGCAGTGCCGCAGGACAAGGCAAGGCCAGTATGGCCCAAATGTGGAAAAGTTTTGTGGGACCACCACAAACGGCTACACCATCACAGACGGCTCCAGTCAGCAGGAGGCAACGTTTCCGTCAGATGGTGACAGACTATTTGTCTTGCCCTATTAGTGTACTCCCAGACGGCTCTTCCCCATTCAAGTTTTGGGTCTCTAAGCTGGATACATGACGAGAGCTTAGCCAGTATGCATTGGAGGTGCTGGCTTGCCCTGCTGCCAGTGTATTATCGGAACGTGTCTTTAGTGCTGCAGGTGGTGTGGTAACAGACCGTCGCACGCGACTATCTGCCGATAATGTTGACCGGCTTACTTTTATGAAAATGAACAAGGCCTGGATCTCACCTGAATTTGCCAGTCCTCTTCCAGAATAAATAATTGGCTGGCAACAGGATCCAGGTCTCCTGTTGTGTTCATGTTTCTATGACCTGAACTGTAATTCCTCGGCTACAACAACGCCCGATGTTGCTCAGAAGTGCTGTCCACACAGACAAAACACTCGCTCATGTGCAACTGGGGTTTGGTAACGTCAGCTGATCCCCTGCTGTGTGTATGGCAAAGTGTCCTGCTCCCTCCAAACTCTAAGTACCTCAGATTTACACCTGGCTCCAAGTAGGCCTCAACCTACTACCTGATTTTTCCTGGGCTCCGACAACACCAGTTGGTGCTCAGAAGTGCTGTACGCACAGAAAAAACACTCGCTCATGTGTAAGTGGGGTTCGGTAACATCAGCTGATCCCCTGCTGTGTGGACGGCAAAGTGTCCTGCTCCCTACAACTTCTGACTACCTCTGATTTAATATGTTCTCTGACTTGCCCTCTGTCTCCACTCTGTTTTGAGTATTTTCTCAGGCCTCCAACACCGCCTGTTTCTGCTCTCAGGTGCCGTCTGCACAATCAACACTTGTTCCTGTGTTACCATGGTCCTGTAACATCAGCTGATCTCCAGAGGTGAGTCCGGCAATGTCTCCTGCTTTGTCTACATTCCCACTACTTGTAGTGGAAAAGTGGACAGAGCAGGAGACATTGCCTGACTCACCTCTAGGGATAAGCTGCTGTTACAGAACCTCAGTAACACAGGAACAAGTGCTGGTTGTGCAGACGGCATTTTAGAGCAGCAACTGTCGTGTTTGGAAGCCAGAGGAAATACTCGAAACAGAGTGAAGACAGAGGCGTAATTGGAGAACGTTGACAGTTAGTAGTAGTCTAGAAACAATCTAAAACTGCCACCAAGTACGCCTCAGCCTACTACCTGATTTTTCCTGGGCTCCGACAACGCTAGTTGGTGCTCAGAAGTGCTGTACGCACAGAAAAAACACTCGCTCATGTGTTAGTGGGGCTCGGTAACGTCAGCTGATCCCCTGCTGTGTGTATGTCAAAGTGTACTGCTCCCTCCAACTCTAAGTACCTCAGATTTACACTTGGCTCCAAGTAGGCCTCGGCCTACTACCTGATTTTACCTGGGCTCCGACAACGCCAGTTGGTGTTCGGAAGTGCTGTACGCACAGAAAAAACACTCGCTCATGTGTAAGTGGGGTTCGGTAACGTCAGCTGATCCCCTGCTGTGTGTATGGCAAACTGTCCTGCTCCCTCCAAACTCTAAGTACCTCAGATTTACACCTGGCTCCAAGTAGGCCTCGGCCTACTCCATGATTGTCCCTGGGCTCCAACAACGCCAGTTGGTGCTCGGAAGTGCTGTCCGCTCAGAAAAAACACTTGTTCATGTTTTAGTTGGGTTCGGTAATGTCAGCTGATCCCCTGCTGTGTGGACGGCAAACTGCTGCTGCCTCCAAATTCTAACTACTTCTGATTTAAACATTCTCTGATTTGGCCTCTGTCTCCACTCTGTCTCGAGTATTTCCCCTGACCTCCTACACTGCCAGTTCCTGCTCACAGTTGCCGTCCACACATTCCACACTTGTTCCTGTGTTCCTGGTGTTCTGTTACGTGAGCTGATCCCCCACTGTGTGTCCGGCACTGTCTCCTGCGCTGTCCACCTTCCCACTACAAGTGGTGGGAATGTGAACAGAGCAGGAGACATTGCCAGACACACATCAGGGGATCTGCTGACATTACAGAACCCCAGTAACACAGGAACACGTGTGGATTGGGCTGACGGCTACTGTGCGCATAAACTAGCGGTGTTGGTGGTCAGGTTAAATCCTGGAAACAGAGTGGAGACAGATGCCTAATTGGAGCACGTTGACAGTCAGTTGTAGTCCAGAACCGATACAAAACTGCCACCAAGTAGGCCTCGGCCTACACCATGATGGTCCCTGGGCTCCAACAACGCCAGTTGGTGCTCGGAAGTGCTGTCCGTTCAGAAAAAACACTTGTTCATGTGTAAGTGGGGTTCGGTAACGTCAGCTGATCCCCTGCTGTGTGGACGGCAAAGTGTTCTGCTCCCTCCAAAGTCAAACTACCTCCGATTTACACCTGGCTCCTTGTAGGCCTCGGCCTACACCATGATGGTCCCTGGGCTCCAACAACGCCAGTTGGTGCTCGGAAGTGCTGTCCGTTCAGAAAAAACACTTGTTCATGTGTAAGTGGGGTTCGGTAACGTCAGCTGATCCCCTGCTGTGTGGACGGCAAAGTGTTCTGCTCCCTCCAAAGTCAAACTACCTCCGATTTACACCTGGCTCCTTGTAGGCCTCGGCCTACACCATGATGGTCCCTGGGCTCCAACAACGCCAGTTGGTGCTCGGAAGTGCTATCCGCTCAGAAAAAACACTTGTTCATGTGTAAGTGGGGTTCGGTAACGTCAGCTGATCCCCTGCTGTGTGGACGGCAAAGTGTCCTGCTCCCTCCAAAGTCAAACTACCTCCGATTTACACCTGGCTCCAAGTAGGGCTCGGCCTACGCCATGATTGTCCCTGGGCTCCAACAACACCAGTTGATGCTCGGAAGTGCTGTCCGCACAGAAAAAACACTTGTTCATGTGTAAGTGGGGTTCGGTAACGTCAGCTGATCCCCTGCTGTGTGGACGGCAAACTGCTGCTGCCTCCAAATTCTAACTACTTCTGATTTAAACATTCTCTGATTTGGCCTCTGTCTCCACTCTGTCTCGAGTATTTCCCCTGACCTCCTACACCGCCAGTTCCTGCTCACAGTTGCCGTCCACACATTCCACACTTGTTCCTGTGTTCCTGGTGTTCTGTTACGTGAGCTGATCCCCCACTGTGTGTCCGGCACTGTCTCCTCCACTGTCCACCTTCCCACTACAAGTGGTGGGAATGTGAACAGAGCAGGAGACATTGCCAGACACACATCAGGGGATCTGCTGACATTACAGAACCCCAGTAACACAGGAACACGTGTGGATTGGGCTGACGGCTACTGTGCGCATAAACTGGCGGTGTTGGTGGTCAGGTTAAATCCTGGAAACAGAGTGGAGACAGATGCCTAATTGGAGCACGTTGACAGTCAGCTGTAGTCCAGAACCGATATAAAACTACCACCAAGTAGGCCTCGGCCTACACCATGATTGTCCCTGGGCTCCAACAACGCCAGCTGGTTCTCGGCAGTGTCTTTGGCACGGGTTCTCCCTGTTGCCCAGCCTGTTTTCAGCACGCCTGCTGTTCCTGGGTAGTGTCAAGGTCACTATGCTACCAATCTGTTGTCCTGTCGTCTTGCGGCCGGGTTAGCCGACTCTACGGTGCCTGCAGTTTAGGTGACTCCTATGTGGGCTGCGGGAACTGGCACTGAAGGCTGGATCCGTAGTGCCAATCGGACATGGACCCCCTGTAGGACTGTGGGTTTCGGTAACTGCGGCCGGCTTGCGGCCTGGCTACTTTGCTTTGGATGGGTACCTTCTGCTACCCACCCGGGTTCCAGCACTGTCAGCTGGTTCTCGCCAGAGCCTTTGGCCTAGGTGCCTCCATCTCGGTATCCGAAGGTCCAGCACCATCAGCTGGTCCTTGGTAGTGCTTTCTAGTACAGGTACCTCCTGCCTAGTAACCGTGGTCCAGCACCATCAGCTGTTCCTCGGTAGTGCCATTGGCTCTTGTAGCTTTTGCTACCCATCTGGGTTCTAGCACCGTCAGCTGGCTCTCGGCAGTGTCTTTGGCATGGGTACTCCCTGTTGCCCAGCCTGTTTTCAGCACGCCTGCTGTTTCTGGGTAGTGTCAAGGTCACTCTGCCACCAATCCGTTGTCCTGTCGTCTTGCGGCCGGATTAGCCGACTCTACGGTGCCTGCAGTTTAGGTGACTCCTATGTGGGCTGCGGGAACTTGCACTGAAGGCTGGATCCGTAGTGCCAATCGGACATGGACCCCCTGTAGGACTGTGGGTTTCGGTAACTGCGGCCGGCTTGCGGCCTGGCTACTTTGCTTTGGATGGGTACCTTCTGCTACCCACCCGGGTTCCAGCACTGTCAGCTGGTTCTCACCAGAGCCTTTGGCCTAGGTGCCTCCATCTCGGTATCCGAGGTCCAGCAACGTCAGCTGGTCCTTGGTAGTGCTTTTTAGCACAGGTACCTTCTGCTTAGTAACCGTGGTCCAGCACCGTCAGTTGGTCCTCGGTAGTGCCATTGGCTCTTGTTCCTTCTGCTACCCATCCAGGTTCCAGCACTGTCAGCTGGTTCTCGCCAGAGCCTTTGTTCTAGGTACCTCCATCTAGGTATCCGAGGTCCAGCAACGTCAGCTGGTCCTTGGTAGTGCTTTTTAGCACAGGTACCTTCTGCTTAGTAACCGTGGTCCAGCACCGTCAGTTGGTCCTCAGTAGTGCCATTGGCTCTTGTTCCTTCTGCTACCCATCCAGGTTCCAGCACTGTCAGCTGGTTCTCGCCAGAGCCTTTGGCCTAGGTGCCTCCATCTCAGTATCCGAGGTCCAGCAACATCAGCTGGTCCTTGGTAGTGCTTTTTAGCACAGGTACCTTCTGCTTACTAACCGTGGTCCAGCACCGTCAGTTGGTCCTCGGTAGTGCCATTGGCTCTTGTTCCTTCTGCTACCCATCCGGGTTCCAGCACCGTCAGCTGGTTCTCGCCAGAGCCTTTGGCCTAGGTGCCTCCATCTTGGTATCCGAGGTCCAGCAACGTCAGCTGGTCCTTGGTAGTGCTTTTTAGCACAGGTACCTTCTGCTTAGTAACCGTGGTCCAGCACCGTCAGTTGGTCCTCGGTAGTGCCATTGGCTCTTGTTCCTTCTGCTACCCATCCGGGTTCCAGCACTGTCAGCTGGTTCACGCCAGAGCCTTTGGCCTAGGTGCCTCCATCTCGGTATCCGAGGTCCAGCAACGTCAGCTGGTCCTTGGTAGTGCTTTTTAGCACAGGTACCTTCTGCTTAGTAACCGTGGTCCAGCACCGTCAGTTGGTCCTCGGTAGTGCCATTGGCTCTTGTTCCTTCTGCTACCCATCCGGGTTCCAGCATTGTCAGCTGGTTCTCGCCAGAGCCTTTGGCCTAGGTGCCTCCATCTCGGTATCCGAGGTCCAGCAACGTCAGCTGGTCCTTGGTAGTGCTTTTTAGCACAGGTACCTTCTGCTTAGTAACCGTGGTCCAGCACCGTCAGCTGTTCCTCGGTAGTGCCATTGGCTCTTGTAGCTTTTGCTACCCATCTGGGTTCCAGCACCGTCAGCTGGTTCTCGGCAGTGTCTTTGGCATGGGTACTCCCTGTTGCCCAGCCTGTTTTCAGCACGCCTGCTGTTTCCGGGTAGTGTCAAGGTCACTATGCCACCAATCCGTTGTCCTGTCGTCTTGCGGCCGGGATAGCCGACTCTACGGTGCCTGCAGTTTAGGTGACTCCTATGTGGGCTGCGGGAACTTGCACTGAAGGCTGGATCCGTAGTGCCAATCGGACATGGACCCCCTGTAGGACTGTGGGTTTCGGTAACTGCGGCCGGCTTGCGGCCTGGCTACTTTGCTTTGGATGGGTACCTTCTGCTGCCCACCCGGATTTCAGCACTGTCAGCTGGTTCTCGCCAGAGCCTTTGGTCTAGGTGCCTCCATCTCGGTATCCGAGGTCCAGCAACGTCAGCTGGTCCTTGGTAGTGCTTTTTAGCACAGGTACCTTCTGCTTAGTAACCGTGGTCCAGCACCGTCAGTTGGTCCTCAGTAGTGCCATTGGCTCTTGTTCCTTCTGCTACCCATCCGGGTTCCAGCACTGTCAGCTGGTTCTCGCCAGAGCCTTTGGCCTAGGTGCCTCCATCTCGGTATCCGAGGTCCAGCAACATCAGCTGGTCCTTGGTAGTGCTTTTTAGAACAGGTACCTTCTGCTTAGTAACCGTGGTCCAGCACCGTCAGTTGGTCCTCGGTAGTGCCATTGGCTCTTGTTCCTTCTGCTACCCATCCGGGTTCCAGCACTGTCAGCTGGTTCCCGCCAGAGCCTTTGGCCTAGGTGCCTCCATCTCGGTATCCGAGGTCCAGCAACGTCAGCTGGTCCTTGGTAGTGCTTTTTAGCACAGGTACCTTCTGCTTAGTAACCGTGGTCCAGCACCATCAGTTGGTCCTCGGTAGTGCCATTGGCTCTTGTTTCTTCTGCTACCCATCCGGGTTCCAGCATTGTCAGCTGGTTCTCGCCAGAGCCTTTGGCCTAGGTGCCTCCATCTCGGTATCCGAGGTCCAGCAACGTCAGCTGGTCCTTGGTAGTGCTTTTTAGCACAGGTACCTTCTGCTTAGTAACCGTGGTCCAGCACCGTCAGCTGTTCCTCGGTAGTGCCATTAGCTCTTGTAGCTTTTGCTACCTATCTGGGTTCCAGCACCGTCAGCTGGTTCTCGGCAGTGTCTTTGGCATGGGTACTCCCTGTTGCCCAGCCTGTTTTCAGCACGCCTGCTGTTTCCGGGTAGTGTTAAGGTCACTATGCCACCAATCTGTTATCCTGTCGTCTTGCTGCCGGGATAGCCGACTCTACGGTGCCTGCAGTTTAGGTGACTCCTATGTGGGCTGCGGGAACTTGCACTGAAGGCTGGATCCGTAGTGCCAATCGGACATGGACCCCCTGTAGGACTGTGGGTTTCGGTAACTGCGGCCGGCTTGCGGCCTGGCTACTTTGCTTTGGATGGGTACCTTCTGCTACCCACCCAGATTCCAGCACTGTCAGCTGGTTCTAGCCAGAGCCTTTGGTCTAGGTGCCTCCATCTCGGTATCCGAGGTCCAGCAACATCAGCTGGTCCTTGGTAGTGCTTTTTAGCACAAGTACCTTCTGCTTAGTAACCGTGGTCCAGCACCGTCAGTTGGTCCTCGGTAGTGCCATTGGCTCTTGTTCCTTTTGCTACCCATCCGGGTTCCAGCACTGTCAGCTGGTTCTCGCCAGAGCCTTTGGCCTAGGTGCCTCCATCTCGGTATCCGAGGTCCAGCAACGTCAGCTGGTCCTTGGTAGTGCTTTTTAGCACAGGTACCTTCTGCTTAGTAACCGTGGACCAGCACCGTCAGTTGGTCCTCGGTAGTGCCATTGGCTCTTGTTCCTTCTGCTACCCATCCGGGTTCCAGCATTGTCAGCTGGTTCTCGCCAGAGCCTTTGGCCTAGGTGCCTCCATCTCGGTATCCGAGGTCCAGCAACGTCAGCTGGTCCTTGGTAGTGCTCTTTAGCACAGGTACCTTCTGCTTAGTAACCGTGGTCCAGCACCGTCAGCTGTTCCTCGGTAGTGCCATTGGCTCTTGTAGCTTTTGCTACCCATCTGGGTTCCAGCACCGTCAGCTGGTTCTCGGCAGTGTCTTTGGCATGGGTACTCCCTGTTGCCCAGCCTGTTTTCAGCACGCCTGCTGTTTCCGGGTAGTGTCAAGGTCACTATGCCACCAATCCGTTGTCCTGTCGTCTTGCGGCCGGGATAGCCGACTCTACGGTGCCTGCAGTTTAGGTGACTCCTATGTGGGCTGCGGGAACTTGCACTGAAGGCTGGATCCATAGTGCCAATCGGACATGGACCCCCTGTAGGACTGTGGGTTTCGGTAACTGCGGCCGGCTTGCGGCCTGGCTACTTTGCTTTGGATGGGTACCTTCTGCTACCCACCCAGGTTCCAGCACTGTCAGCTGGTTCTCACCAGAGCCTTTGGCCTAGGTGCCTCCATCTCGGTATCCGAGGTCCAGCAACGTCAGCTGGTCCTTGGTAGTGCTTTTTAGCACAGGTACCTTCTGCTTAGTAACCGTGGTCCAGCACCGTCAGTTGGTCCTCGGTAGTGCCATTGGCTTTTGTTCCTTCTGCTACCCATCCGGGTTCCAGCACTGTCAGCTGGTTCTCGCCAGAGCCTTTGGCCTAGGTGCCTCCATCTCGGTATCCGAGGTCCAACAACGTCAGCTGGTCCTTGGTAGTGCTTTTTCGCACAGGTACCTTCTGCTTAGTAACCGTGGTCCAGCACCGTCAGTTGGTCCTCGGTAGTGCCATTGGCTCTTGTTCCTTCTGCTACCCATCCAGGTTCCAATACTGTCAGCTAGTTCTCGCCAGTTTCTCAGCCTTCTTGTACCTTCTGCTACATTTCCAAGATCAAGCTTTTTGAAATTGTCTTTGGTAATCCTTATTGATCTCCATGACGACGACCCTGAAGACCACACCAAAGAAGACCAGAAATATGACCTAAAATAATATGACGAACAGGACAAAGAACATGAAGACAACCACCAAGATACAGAACAAAAGACAGAATAACAAGAAGCAAAAGAAGCAAAAGCAGAAGAACAGAAAGCAGAAGAACATTAAGCATAAGACTAAAAATCAGCATAGAAGATATCAAGAATTATAAGCAGAAGAAGACTAAGCAGTAAAAGGGGGTGAGTCCGTTCCTCCTCGTGGTGCCCCTGGATAATGCCTGCTGCTGCAGGCCAAACTGAACGCGGACAAATCCTGTTGTAAATCTTTTGTGACAGGCAGAACGTAAGGTGTAATCTTATAACTTTTATAGCTAAGCACTACAGGAATGCCTGTCACCATAAGAAAATGAAGAAGAAGAAGAATAGGAAGAAGATGAAGAAATAGCATATGAAAATTAATAATAGCTGAAGAATATGAAGAATGGAAAAAAAAATTATGGGAAGAAGGTGAAGAAGAAGAAGATGAATAAGGTGAAGAAAAAGTTGATGAAAAAAATGCTACTGCTGCGGATCATGAAGGAGAAAGTGTGGGAGTAGTACAAAAGAAGGTGAAGAGCATAGAAGTTGTGAAACATACATATCTGACAAAATATAAAAAAGGTTAACATAGTCAATATCTTTTTAACTCCGAACGTCTTGAAAATAAATTTGGAATTAATGCTATGCCATGTGATTTGAATAAACCTCTATGCCTTTAATGTCTCCTCCACCTCCCACAATACATTCTACATGATTCTTATTTGTTTTCAATTATGTAGAATTAGCCAACAAGGAAATAAAGGGCTTTTTTTAATTCCGATACCGGAAGTCCCATTGACTTGAATGGGACTTCCGGTATCGGAATCGGCGATACCCGATATTTTTTTCGTATCGGGCGATACCATCCGATACGATGTTTTTGGGTATCGAATGGTATCGCTCAACACTAGTCTCGATGCAAAGTGTCTATTTCCTGATTTTTTGATCTATTTAAATGGGACGCGATAGAGATAAGTTCCCCCCTTATCACGGTTTTATGTGCCTCTCATATTATTGAACGTGAGACATCCTCACTATCGTTAAGTTCAAAGTATGATAAGATGGCCTTACTGACAAGTGATTTAATTGTGGGGTTATCTAGTAGAGACTCATTTAGCTGCCATGATCTGCAGGGGGAATATTGTTTAGAAAGGAATAGGTCCGTTGTCACATAAGAGTGGTCGGAGAAGAGGGAAGGGGCAATATCCGATTGTTGAATATTATGAAGTAGTGACTTGGGGACAAATGGGTAATCAATTTGATGATACGAACCGTGTGGGTGTGAAAAGTATGTGTAATCTTGCTCGGATGGGTGCATGTATCGCCACAGATGCACTAAATTTAAAGAATGAAGTGCTGTTTTTATCCTTGACAGATCTTTTAGCGAGATCGCGCTTTTTTTTTCTTTTTGTGTCTATGGTCGGTTCGAGAGCTAGATTAAGGTCCCCTCCTATAATCAGTGTGCCTTCTCTAAAGTCTCTATTTTTTTTAAACACAGCAAGGAGCCATTTTAAATGTTTTTTATTTGGCGCATAAAAATTACAGATGGTAACCACGACACCAGCCATTATTCCCTTAATCATCAAGAAGCGGCCCTCTGGGTCTGCCAACAGATCATGGAGAAGAAATGGAATACCCCTAGCTTTGGCTATCGATACTCCCCTTGACTTTGCATGAGGGGAGGTGGCGTGGAACCACCTGTCATAATATGCTTTGCTAAAAGAGGGGATTTTCTCCGCAATGAAATGTGTTTCTTGAAGAAGTAACAGGTCTATACCTTTTTTATTAAAGTGTGAGAACGTTTGGCCTCTGGGGGATGGGGAATTAAATCCATTCATGTTTAGCGTGATTAGTTTAAATACCTTTCAGTTGTTAACCATCTGGAAGTGTGGTTTTTGTCAGTTTTGTCCATCCATAGGGAGTATTCCAAGGTGCCTGAGGGAGGAGAAGAGAGAGAGGGGGAAAAGGAGCAAGGGAGGGGGTAGCAAGTGGGAAAAGGTTAAAAAAAGAACAAAACAACATTTTATAAGTCAGCTCAAAATTATACAAAACTATGTATAACATATTAATAATTCTTGGACTGGAAGGAGCTTATTGCTACCAGCCAGCAGGGAGGGTAATTTTAACCTCCGGTTCTCACGGTATTAAGTAACTAGAATAACAATTTTAAACCAGCAAATAAAGTTCACATTAATGGTTTGCGGAGAACTGTTCCGCTAAACAGTCACATAGGAGAATTCAAAATTTGGCCCAGATGTTAGGAGAGTTATCTGGGGTTCCATCTGCCAGGATGAATAAATTAGTCCCCGAAATAGGAATCTTCCTCAGGTGTCTGGATCTTTAGTAGGGGTTGTTCTTGAAGATTTACGCTTTATCTTTTGTGATTTAGGTGTGGAAACCAGGTGCCAAGGGATCGGGAGAGGCTGTAGAGTTGAGGCCGCATGAAAAGACTCAATATCTGGGTATTGGTCCAGAGAGATATTTAGAGCACTGCATAAGTCTCGAATTTCTGCTGAAGACCTGGCTTGCAATCTTTTACCCTCAGAAATTATCTGGATCCCAAATGGGAAAAGCTAGCGGTATTGTAGTTTTTTCTGTGAACGGATTAAGCAGTGCTTGTTTTCTCAGGGTGATTGCTGAGAGATCCTGAAAAAGCCTGAGTTGCGTTCCTTTATACTTAATGTCCTGCGCTTCTCGGGCGCGTTTTAACACCAGATCTTTAGTGCGGAAGTCTAAGAATCTGCATAATACATCGCGCGGTGGGTCTCCTTGTTTAGGCTTGGGGCGCAGTGCTCTATGAATTCTTATTATTTCCATATCTTGGGTGTCTTGTTCTGAAAGGAGCGAACGGAATATCTCAACTTCAGCTTTATTTAAAGTATCATAAGCTGTGATTTTACCTTTCAACAGAGATGAGATATGACTTGTTTAACATCATGTATCTGACCATTATTAAGTTGGAGGGGTTGTGCCGGCCTTATTATGGCATTAGTGATTATGTTATGTCTATCTGTTCACCGAAAATATATCTCCTATAAAAATATCTAGCACACCTTTTACATCAATCCACCTAGTGAATTCTAGGGGGCTGAAATAATGGAGCAACTCTCCAAACCTATAACTAGGGATGAGCGAACCCGAACAGTAAAGTTCGGGGTTTGTACCAGACACCTAATGTCCGCTGCCAAACCCCAAACATGGACTTCTTGCTGTAAGTCCATGTTACTGTTCAGGTTCAGCAGCCTAATATAGCTTGTTGAAAGACTGCAGCGCAGCCAATCAACAAGCTTCAGGCTGTGAGCACTTTCGGCCCCATCAGAGCCATGCCAAGTAATAGTATAGCAGTGATTGGCCGGTGGACCACTTGACCTGGCCTGGCAGTGTAAAATAAACAAATAATTGTAAAAAAAATGATGTGATGTACCCCTATTTTAACAACTGGCCAAGGGAAAGCTGACTACTGTGAACTGATCTTATTATTCTGGGAAGGACCAAATATCCATAGACCTTCCCAGCCTATTAATATCACCTCAAAACTGTCTGCTTTGCCTTTGCTGGTTATTAAAAAATGGGGGGACCAGAATAACGTGGAGTCCTCCCTATTTTTAATAACCAGATAAGGCAAAGTAGACAACTGGGGGCTGATATTAGTAGGCTGAGAAGGACCATGGATAGTGGCCCCTTCCTAACATAATAAGAACAGCCTTCAGCTACCCCAGAAATGAAGCATCCATTAAAGAGCCATTTCTGGCGCTTAGCCTCAACTCTTCACATCTGTGAAGCTTTGTTCTCTGAATGATGCTCCTTACACTGGACGAAGAAGACGGGCATCGTCGTGGGACCTCCATTTGGATGAAAAGCAGACTGGTGTAGATTGTCATTATATTTTTAATAAATGGGTAAAAGAGGAACAATGTTGGGGAGAGATTTTTTCAAATAAAGGCTTTTGTTTGGTGTTTATTTCTTTTGACTACTGGGTTAGTAATGGGGGTGTCTGGCAGGCGCCTCTCCATTACTAACCCCCAGGCTTTATGTCAGCGTCAGCTGCTGACATCAACCCCACAATCCCATTTCCCTGATTGCCACTGCACTGAGGCAATTGGGAAGATTCAAGGCTAAGCACCAGAATTGGCACATCATATGGATGAGCCATTTCTGGGGTTTCTCAAAACTGGTTTTATTAGACAGGGAAGGGGCCAATATCCAGCATATTCAGAATTTGTATCCCTTATATGTCATCACTAGTGTTGAGCATTCCGATACTGCAAATATCGGGTATCAGCCGATATTCGCTGTATCGGAATTCCGATACCGAGTACCGATATTTTTTCAATATCGGATATCGGAATCGGAAGTTCCCATAATGCAATAAGCCACTGTTGTGGCTCTGATTGGCTGCCGAAATGACATCATCATGATGCGTGGTCTGTGTCAGTTCGGGCCTTCTGGGGGGTCTGTGCCGACTGCCCGGGGGTCTGTACCGGTCTGCTGGGGGTCTGTGCCGACTGCCCGGGGTCTGTACCAGCCTACCGGGGGGCTGTGCCGACTGTCCGGGGGTCTGTGCAGGCTGCGGGGGTCTGTGCCGGCCTGCCGGTGGTCTGTGCCGACTGTCCGGGGGTCTGTACCGGCCTGCCGGGGGTCTGTACCGGCCTGCCGGTGGTCTGTGCCGACTGTCCGGGGGTCTGTGCAGGCTGCGGGGGTCTGTGCAGGCATCGTCCGATGGGACCACAAGTCCCATCGGGCGATGCCTTCTACCATGACGGTGATTGACACATTAGCCAATGATGGGACAGTAGTAGTCCCATCATCCGGCTAATGTGTTGAATGCAAAAAAAAATACATACTACAGACATGCTACATACATGCAACATACATACTACATATATACTACATGCATGCAACATGCATACTACATATATACTACATGCATGCAACATACATACATACTACATATATACCACATGCATGCAACATGCATACTACATATATATACCACATATATACTACATGCATGCAACATACATATATACTACATATATACTACATGCAACATGCATACTACATATATACTACATGCATGCAACATACATACTACATATATACCACTTGCATGCAACATGCATACTACATATATACCACATATATACTACATGCATGCAACATACAACATATATACTACATGCATACTACATATATACTACATGCATGTAACATACATATATACTACATATATACTACATGCAACATGCATACTACATATATACTACATGCATGCAACATACATACTACATATATACTGCATGCAACATACATACATACTACATATATACTACATGCATGCAACATACATACATACTAAATATATACCACATGCATGCAACATGCATACTACATATATACGATATATACTACATGCATACTACATATATACCACATGCATGCAACATACATATATACTACATGCAACATACATACTACATATATACCACATGCATGCAACATGCATACTACATATATACCACATATATACTACATGCATGCAACATACATACTACATATATACCACATGCATGCAACATGCATACTACATATATACTACATGCATGCAACATACATACAACATATATACTACATGTATGCAACATGCATACTACATATATACTACATGCATGCAACATACATACATACTACATATATACCACATGCATGCAACATGCATACTACATATACCACATATATACTGCATGCATGCAACATGCATATATACTACATATATACTACATGCAACATGCATACTACATATATACTACATGCATGCAACATACATACTACATATATACTACATGCATGCAACATGCATACTACATATATACCATATATATACTACATGCATACTACATATATACCACATGCATGCAACATACATATATACTACATGCAACATACATACTACATATATACCACATGCATGCAACATGCATACTACATATATACCTCATATATACTACATGCATGCAACATACATACTACATATATACCACATGCATGCAACATGCATACTACATATATACTACATGCATGCAACATACTACATATATACCACATACATGCATACTACATATATACCACATTTATACTACATGCATGCAACATACAACATAAATACTACATGCATACTACATACATACCACATATATACTACATGCATGCAACATACATATATACTACATGCAACATGCATACTACATATATACTACATGCATGCAACATGCATACTACATATATATATATATACTACATGCATGCAACATGCATACTACATATATACCACATATATACTACATGCATACTACATATATACCACATGCATGCAACATACATATATACTACATGCAACATACTACATATATACTACATGCATGCAACATACATACTACATACAGTGCCTACAAGTAGTATTCAACCCCCTGCAGATTTAGCAGGTTTGATAAGATGCAAATAAGTTAGAGCCTTCAAACTTCACACAAGAGCAGGATTTATTAACAGATGCATAAATCTTACAAACCAAAAAGTTATGTTGCTCAGTTAAATTTTAATAAATTTTAAAACATACAAGTGTGGGTCAATTATTATTCAACCCCTAGGTTTAATATTTTGTGGAATAACCCTTGCTTGCAATTACAGCTAATAATCGTCTTTTATAAGACCTGATCATGCCGGCACAGGTCTCTGGAGTTATCTTGGCCCACTCCTCCATGCAGATCTTCTCCAAGTTATCTAGGTTCTTTGGGTGTCTCATGTGGACATTAATCTTGAGCTCCTTCCACAAGTTTTCAATTGGGTTAAGGTCAGGAGACTGACTAGGCCACTCCAACACCTTGATTTTTTGCCTCTTGAACCAGGCCTTGGTTTTCTTGGCTGTGTGCTTTGGGTCGTTGTCTTGTTGGAAGATGAAATGACGACCCATCTTAAGATCCTTGATGGAGGAGTGGAGGTTCTTGGCCAAAATCTCCAGGTAGGCCGTGCTATCCATCTTCCCATGGATGCGGACCAGATGGCCAGGCCCCTTGGCTGAGAAACAGCCCCACAGCATGATGCTGCCACCACCATGCTTGACTGTAGGGATGGTATTCTTGGGGTCGTATGCAGTGCCATCCAGTCTCCAAACGTCACGTGTGTGGTTGGCACCAAAGATCTCGATCTTGGTCTCATCAGACCAGAGAACCTTGAACCAGTCTGTCTCAGAGTCCTCCAAGTGATCATGAGCAAACTGTAGACGAGCCTTGACATGACGCTTTGAAAGTAAAGGTACCCTACGGGCTCGTCTGGAACGGAGACCATTGCGGTGGAATACGTTAATTATGGTATTGACTGAAACCAATGTCCCCACTGCCATGAGATCTTCCCGGAGCTCCTTCCTTGTTGTCCTTGGGTTCGCCTTGACTCTTCGGACAAGCCTGGCCTCGGCACGGGAGGAAACTTTCAAAGGCTGTCCAGGCCGTGGAAGGCTAACAGTAGTTCCATAAGCCTTCCACTTCCGGATGATGCTCCCAACAGTGGAGACAGGTAGGCTCAACTCCTTGGAAAGGGTTTTGTACCCCTTGCCAGCCTTGTGACCCTCCACGATCTTGTCTCTGATGGCCTTGGAATGCTCCTTTGTCTTTCCCATGTTGACCATGTATGAGTGCTGTTCACAAGTTTGGGGAGGGTCTTAAATAGTCAGAAAAGGCTGGAAAAAAGAGATAATTAATCCAAACATGTGAAGCTCATTGTTCTTTGTGCCTGAAATACTTCTTAATACTTTAGGGGAACCAAACAGAATTCTGGTGGTTTGAGGGGTTGAATAATAAATGACCCTCTGAATAAACTTTTCACAATTTAAAAAAAAATTAAACAAAGAAATAACATTCTTTTTTGCTGCAGTGCATTTCACACTTCCAGGCTGATCTACAGTCCAAATGTCACAATGCCAAGTTAATTCCGAATGTGTAAACCTGCTAAATCTGCAGGGGGTTGAATACTACTTGTAGGCACTGTACATGCTACATATATATCACATGCATGCAACATACATATATACAACATATATTCTACATGCATGCAACATACATACAACATATATACTACATGCATGCAACATAAATATATACTAATGGAGATTCAGTGGCGCTTGTGTATGAGTGTAATTCCAGCAGCAAACACTAAGACACCTGTCACAAGGGTGTCAAAGAAATAAGGTAAAATAACTAATAATATTAGTGTGCGCTTGGAACACTCAAAGAAGAGGGAAATCTAAATTGGGTGGTTATAGAAAAAAAAAACAAAAAAAAAACCTCTTATAAGTGCTCTTTATGTAGCTGGATAATAGCGAGAAAATAGCAATTAGTAATAGTCAATTGTAAGACCTCAGAAGAAGTGCTTAAGGGAAAAAGAATATATATACACTCACTGGCCGCTTTATTAGGTACACCTGTCCAACTGTGTGTTAAGACTTAATTTCTAATCAGCCAATCACATGGCGGCAACTCAGTGCATTTAGGCATGTAGACATGGTCAAGACAATCTCCTGCAGTTCAAACCGAGCATCAGTATGGGGAAGAAAGGTGATTTGAGTGCCTTTGAACGTGGCAAGATTGTTGGTGCCAGAAGGGCTGGTCTGAGTATTTCAGAAACTGCTGATCTACTGGGATTTTCACGCACAACCATCTCTAGGGTTTACAGAGAATGGTCCGAAAAAGAAAAAAAATCCAGTGAGCGGCAGTTCTGTGGCCGGAAATGCCTTGTTGATGCCAGAGGTCAGAGGAGAATGGGCATACTGGTTCGAGCTGAGAGAAAGGCAACAGTGACTCAAATTGCCACCCGTTACAACCAAGGTAGGCAGAAGAGCATCTCTGAACGCACAGTGCGTCGAACTTTGAGGCAGATGGGCTACAGCAGCAGAAGACCACACTGGGTACCACTCCTCTCAGCTAAGAACAGGCATCTGATGGCTACTTTCAGCAGGATAATGCGCCATGTCATAAAGCTCGAATCATCTCAGATTGGTTTCTTGAACATGACAATGAGTTTACTGTACTCAAATGGCCTCCTCAGTCACCAGATCTCAATCCAATAGAGCATCTTTGGGATGTGGTGGAACGGGAGATTCGCATCAGGGATGTGCAGCCGACAAATCTGCGCCAACTGTGTGATGCCATCATGTCAATATGGTCCAAAATCTCTGAGGAATGCTTCCAGCACCTTGTTGAATCTCTGCCACGAAGAATTGAGGCAGTTCTGAAGGCAAAAGGGGGTCCAACCCGTTACTAGCATGGTGTACCTAATAAAGTGGCCAGTGAGTGTAGATGCTGGTGGCAATCTTAGTTCCAACCTGAACAATCACAAACTAAAAAGGCATGAGTGAGGGTAAAAACCTGAAATCACTGAGCAGGTTATATACTGCAGGCCCTGATAGTAGCTTAAAAAAAAAAAAAAAAGTCAAAGTCAAATTGCAGCCTGTGAACGGCTGTGCAGAGTAGCCGCAATAGTAAATGCACAAGTCAGAGAGCGGTACCTGTAAAGATAATGCGATGCGAAGTCCTCACTCCAGTAAGCGGTGCAGGTTAAAATAGCGCTTTTTGCTCCAGCGCTTGGAAAAAGAGGGGGGGGGGGTTGTACACTGGGGTATAGACGAGTTACAGGGCCTGCCCCGGCCGGTGGCAGCCTCCTGTCAGTGTACCTCCAGCTGTGGAGCAGACGTGAGCGGCCTCTCGTGCTCCCGGCGTCTGTGAGCTGCTCCAGGTATACAGGACCTTCGTGATGTGAGTCAACACATGACCACGTCAGTTTCACTTGCTGGTGGTTGCGACGGGGACCAATGGACTTTCCAACATGTTTCAAAGACTAACTGTCTTTTTCCTCAGGGATAAATATATACTACATGCATACTACATATATACCACATATACTACATGCTTACTACATATATACCACATGCATGCAACATACATATATACAACATATATACTACATGCATGCAACATACATATATACAACATATATACTACATGCATGCAACATGCATACTACATATATACCACATATATACTACATGCATGCAACATACATATATACTACATGCAACATACATACTACATATATACTACATGCATGCAACATACATACATACTACATATATACCACATGCATGCAACATGCATACTACATATATACCACATATATACTACATGCATGCAACATACATACAACATAAATACTAAATGCATACTACATACATACCACATATATACTACATGCAACATGCATACTACATGCATGCAACATACATACTACATATATACCACATGCATGCAACATGCATACTACATATATGCCACATATATACTACATGCATACTACATATATAGCACATGCATGCAACATACATATATGCTATATGCATGCAACATACATATATACTACATGCAACATACTACATATGTAAAAAAAGTCCCTAGTCTCACTTTATGGCAAAAGCTGCGTGGGAAATTTCTCACACAGCAATGCCATAAAGTGAGACTAGGGACTTTTTTTTTTTTACAGTGGCGGAGGAATACAGTGCGGAAGGATACCTACCTCCCGTCATTGAATTCCTGGAGTCCGTAGAGAACGGTAGCATCAGCTGATGCTGCTGTTCTCCACGCAAGATCGTCGTGGGACACTCGTGGAGTTCTACGGATCAGGGGTAAGTTTATTGGTGGTTTGTTATTTTAATATTTATTCCACAGATGACACTGGCTTCGGGGATCAAAGTGACAAGTGATGGTGAGTATGTACTCTATGTTATATGTACTGTATGTCTATATATATGTATTGTATGAATGTATTGTATGTAGTATATATGTATGTTGCATGCATGTAGTATATATGTAGTATATATGTAGTATGCATGTTGCATGCATGTAGTATATATGTAGTATGTATGTATGTTGCATGCATGTAGTATATATGTAGTATGCATGCTGCATGCATGTGGTATATATGTAGTATGTATGTATGATGCATGTAGTATATATGTAGTATGCATGTTGCATGCATGTGGTATATATGTAGTATGTATGTAGTATGTATGTTGCATGTAGTATATATGTAGTATGCATGTTGCATGCATGTAGTATATATGTAGTATGTATGTATGTTGCATGCATGTAGTATATATGTAGTATGTATGTTGCATGCATGTAGTATATATGTAGTATATATGTAGTATGCATGTTGCATGCATGTGGTATATATGTAGTATGTATGTTGCATGCATGTAGTATATATGTAGCATTCATGTTGCATGCATGTGGTAAATATGTAGTATGTATGTAATATGTATGTTGCTTGTAGTATATATGTAGTATATATGTATGTTGCATGCATGTAGTATATATGTGGTATATATGTAGTATATATGTGGTATACATGTAGTATGCATGTTGCATGCATGTAGTATATATGTTGTATATATGTATGTTGCATGCATGTGGTATATATGTAGTATTCATGTTGCATGCATGTGGTATATATGTAGTATGTATGTAGTATGTATGTTGCTTGTAGTATATATGTAGTATATATGTATGTTGCATGCATGTAGTATATATGTGGTATATATGTAGTATGTATGTTGCATGCATGTAATATATATGTAGTATATATGTAGTATGCATGTTGCATGCATGTAGTATATATGTAGTATATATGTATGCTGCATGTAGTATATATGTATGTTGCATGCATGTAGTATATATGTGGTATACATGTAGTATGCATGTTGCATGCATGTAGTATATATGTTGTAAATATGTATGTTGCATGCATGTGGTATATATGTATTATGCATGTAGTATATATGTAGTATGTATGTATGTTGCATGCATGTAGTATATATGTAGTATGTATGTTGCATGTAGTATATATGTAGTATATATGTATGTTGCATGCATGTAGTATGTATGTATGTTTCATGCATGTAGTATATATGTAGTATGTATGTTGCATGTAGTATATATGTAGTATATATGTATGTTGCATGCATGTAGTATATATGTGGTATATATGTGGTATGCATGTTGCATGCATGTAGTATATATGCTGTATATATGTATGTTGCATGCTTGTAGTATATATGTTGTATATATGTATGTTGCATGCATGTGGTATATATGTAGTATGTATGTTGCATGCATGTAGTATATATGTAGTATGCATGTTGCATGTAGTATATATGTAGTATATATGTATGTTGCATGCATGTAGTATATATGTGGTATATATGTAGTATGCATGTTGCATGCATGTAGTATATATGTTGTATGTATGTATGTTGCATGCATGTAGTATATATGTAGTATGTATGTAGCATGTATGTAGTATGTATATTGCATGTATGTAGCATGTAGTATGTATTTTTTTTTTTAACATTCAACACATTAGCCGGATGATGGGACTACTACTGTCCCATCATTGGCTAATGTGTTAATCACTGTCATGGTAGCAGGCATCACCCGATGGGACTTGTAGTCCCATCGGACGATGCCTGCACAGACCCCCGCAGCCTGCACAGACCCCCCGGACAGTCGGCACAGACCACCGGCAGGCCGGCACAGCCCCCCGGCATGCCGGTACAGACCCCCGGCAGTCCGCACAGACCCCCGGCAGGCCGGTACAGACCCCCGCAGCCTGCACAGACCCTGGACAGTCGGCACAGACCCCCGGCAGGCCGATACAGACCCCCGGCAGTCCGCACAGACCCCCGGACAGTCGGCACAGCCCCCCGGCAGGCGGGCACAGACCCCCGGACAGTCGGCACATCCCCCCGGCAGGCCGGTACAGACCCCCGGCAGTCCGCACAGACCCCCGGGCAGTCGGCACAGACCCCTGGAAGGTCCGTACACACCCCTGAGAGGCTGTACAAGGACAGAAAAGGGTTTTTCTTATTCCGATACCGGAAGTCCCATAGACTTGAATGGGACTTCCGGTATCGGAATCGGCGATACCCGATACTTTTTTCGCATCGGGCCGATACCATCCGATCTGATATTTTAGGGTATCGGATGGTATCACTCAACACTAGTCATCACCTTTCTGTTTTAATTGGAACTTAAAATTGATTTAATAAAAAATTATATTTTATACAATTTAGACCTTCACTTCTTTCACTGGCTCGATAAGTAAACCTGGTTTTGTGGTTTAACCTTCAGATGTAGTCTATAACTTTTGCCTTTTCGGTGTTGGAGTGCTCTTGTACTATATAAATTGCCTTCTCACTCCATGATTTAGTCAAAGTTACTGCTTTTTGGAGAAAGGCAAGGTGCAAATATCTGCAGATGCATACAGTGTTTCCAGAAAGTATTCAGACCCTTTTAAATTTTTCACTCTTTGTTTCATTGCAGCCATTTGGTAAATTCAAAAAAGTTCATTTTTTTCTCATTAATGTACACTCTGCACCCCATCTTGATTGAAAAAACAAATGTAGAAATTTTTGCAAATTTATTAAAAAAGAAAAACTGAAATATCACATGGTCATAAGTATTCAGACCCTTTGCTCAGTATTGAGTAGAAGCACCCTTTTGAGCTAGTACAGCCATAAGTCTTCTTGGGAATGATGCAACAAGTTTTTTACACCTGGATTTGGGGATCCTCTGTCATTCTTCCTTGCAGATTCTCTCCAGTTCCATCATTTGTTTATCTTCCTGGACTGATCATTCATTCCCAAAATGCTCACTACATGGATAAAATCATTCTTCATTGAACACAGATTTTACCATTACTGAAGGAATGACAATTGCTGCTCATAAAGTTTTGTGGAGAACTGTAAGGCCGGAGTCACACTGGCGAGGAATACGGGTGCGTGAGAGGTGCAAAAAGCACGCATTAGACACGGACCAATGATTCTCTATGGGGTCACTCGCACCAGGCGTATATTTCTCCTCCGTATCCTACGCTCCGTGCCACTCGCAGCATGCTGCGATTGTCAGCGTACTACGCCCGTAGCACGCCAATGCAAGTCAATGGGTGCGCAAAAAATACGGATTACACACTGACCACACGTGTGACCTGCGAGCAATACGCAGGTCTTTTGGCTGGTGAACAGGAAATGGGCCAATCCATCATCAGGAAGCCTAGACATGCAAATGAGCTCAAAAAGCGCTCCAGACATCCAGGAAGTCAGCCTCCACGGAGTACAGCAGCAGCATGGCGTCCACTTACATAAATGTGGAGATGCTAATTGTGCTGGTGCAGGAGCGTCCAGAAATATGGGACCCACGCGACGCAAACTATGCGAACCGCACACGAAAGGAGGCGTCATGGAGGCGCATCTGTCGCCAGATGTACCATGACTTCGGTGACAGACCACGTGAGGAGCAGCAGAAAATTCGTAAGTGCAACCATAAAAATATAATTAACGTTAGCGCGCGCTATAAAATGACTCTACAATCAGCCCCCCCCCCCTTCCTGGGCATGTAATTTTAGCCTCATGAGGCCGTTACATTAGGATGTGACACGTGGCTTCACACAGCCATAATTAGGGGTTAGGCCACAAGCTCCTCATCCTCCTAGCCACAAAAATTATTTTCAGGGGAGCTAATGAGACCCTCGGTATCGGCCCAATTACATATGCCACCATGGGTAGAACGCACACCCCATAAGGCCCCATGCCTAGACTACTGTTTGAAAATGTGACACTCAAATATGTGATTTTGACAATCTTTCCTGTCACATTGCAGTGGAAGATGTGATGAAACGGTGGAGAAGCATCCGGGACCAATACAGCCGGGAACGCCAGCAGCGGTCCAGGAGTGGGGATGCTGGCCATGTAAAGCGGAAATATATATATTATGACCGGCTGAACTTCCTCGCCCCAATTCTGGCTCTGAGACCGTAAGTACATACCTCACACCACATGACACAAAAACATTACACAAATACTTTACCGGGACAAAAATATTGATGTATTTTTGCCTCTGTTCTATTTCATAACAGAACTCAATCCAACCTTACGGATCGAGGAACGGCCTCAGAGGCAGAGCCCGTTATTGATCCTGTAGGGGATGAGGTGGCTGGCCCATCTTCTCCCCCTACAAGAAGGATGTCTGAAGAGGAGGCATCACAAGAGCACACAATGGCTGCCCGGCAAAACACACCACCAGGACGGTCTGCAGCTGCAACCTCACCCATCCTGGAAGAGATGGGCAACTTGAGTAGCAGCCCAACTGCCCAGATCAGGCCCTCCCCACAGGCTGCTCTAGCAACACGGCGAATAAGAAGAAGGCGCCAGGTCGCCATTCAAGAGAGCAGGACCAATGTGGACACTGGGGTGCTGAATTACCTGTCCAGAGTCACTACAGATGATGGTGAGGAGGCCTATGCACGTAGCCTCACCCTTTATCTCCGTGCCCTTACCCGTGAGGTCAGGCTCCGTATTAGGGGGTGTATTCAGATCCTGCTTGATGCAAGCACCCCCCCCCAATACCCCATATGAGGTGTTTGAATTTCTGGAGAGGTGGCAGCTCTCACCAAGAAATTTAATGCGCATGAGACCATCCACACAGATGCTTGCTCAAGCAGGGTCTGAACAGCCCCTAATACGTGGGCCAACACCTCAACCCCTTCCTCCCCCTACCCATCCTTCTATTCCGCAGCCCCAAATGTCTTCAGCAAGCCAACCCCACCAATATGGCCACTTGTACCCACCCAGTGTTGGAGGCTGGTCCCAACCTGGTTGGGGACGATCTGGCTATCTTGGTGGGTATGATCCACGGGCCTACCATAGCCAACAAGAAGCCCCTCACCATCATCATTATTACTCTGGGCAGTATCACCAACAGGCCCAGGAGGCTGGACAACAACAGCATCATGGGCAACAGTATGGCCCCACACAGGGCGATGTTGGCCACAATGTCCAGCAGCACCCCCAGGCTGTTCCTCCCCGTTCCCCTTCCCCTACATATGAGGATTTATGAATCCAAACTTTGGAGATGTCCAGTGACATGTAACTGGTGCTTCTAATCTAGAGAAAAAAACAGGTGTTCTCCATCACCAACATTTAGAACATAATTTAACACTCACATTTGTAAACAATGTTTTCCAAACATATGAAACAATCCATCATGACAGGCAACGCTACCTCACGCCTTTCACACAGATATTACATGTGTGTATAAAAGAGAATATTTAAATGCGCTATACTGTTACCTGAAAGGATGAAAATACACTAATCACTTGTTAATGCATAGGAAAGGTGTGCTTGCCTTTAGTTAAGTAGTCAACTTTGTTATTAGCATTCTAGTAAACCAATTTGAGGCGAACAGCATTCACAATATCACGCTCTCTCTATGTCTTAACAAGTGAGTTTTGTATTTTCATCCTTTCCAGTATAGCATGCTTAAATATTGTCTGTTCTACAGACAGGTAATATCTGTGTGAAAGATGTGAGGTAGCCTTGCCTGTCATGGTGGAATCTTTCTATGTTTGGAAAACATTATGAGGAAATGTGAGTGTTATCTTATTGACTTTATTTTGGTGATGGAGCTCACCCTTTGTTGCCTAATCCAGGTTAATGTAGGCATGCAGCAATGTTGTTATTGCATAATGTTTGTTGCAGTTATTTTCTGTTATGTTAATGTTACATCAAGTTAACGAAGGCCCAAAGGGTCATTTTGGCCATTGCCAAATTTGTGTGATGGCAAAATTATGTTTGCCTTTAAGCAAAAACCAAAAAACAAAAAGGCAAAACTAAAAATTTGTCTACTCTAGTTAACGTCTCTGTGTGATTTCTCACTATCCCTCACAACATACTAACAGACACCAACCAATGCAAAGAAACATTCATAGAATCATAACAAGGCTTGAGTAATATATATTTAGACACACTTTGAACCAAAAATAATTAGAACATAGACACAGCATTCTCTTGCCAAGAAGTAGCCCCCTCAGGTGAGATAAAGTAATTAGTGAATATATCACGCACTTTGAGGCCAGAGAGCGGTCTACGTTGAGGGATGATAGGTGGTCTCACCCTGCGCACATTGTCCGGCCTACGCACAACACCATCAGAGGAGGAGCAATCATGTATCCTGGTGAAGTTATGCAGAACAACACAGGCTTTCACAACTTCATTCACATTTTGCTCACTCAACTGAATGGCAGACTGGAGTACCCGCCATTTGGCACAAAGAATCCCAAAGGAACACTCCACCAGTCGCCTAGCACGTGATAGGCGCAAGTTAAAAATTCTGCGCCTGTGGTCAAGTTTGCGCCGTGGATATGGCCTCATGACATTACGTGATAACTGAAAGGCCTCATCTGCCACAAGGACATAAGGGACTGATTGTTCGGGGGAGCCTGGTAGCTGGCGTGGTGGTGGCAGATCCAACTGGTTGGTGCGTAGCCGCCGACCCATTATGGAAGTATTGAAGACTCTAGAGTCTCCCGTCCTTCCATAGGCCCCAATGTCAACAATTATAAACTTGTATTGAGGGTCTACCAGAGCCAACAATACAACAGAAAAGTATTGCTTATAATTGAAGAATTGGGACCCTGAGTTCGGCGGCTTACGCACCCTGATATGTTTGCCATCCAGGGCCCCAATACAATTTGGAAACTGGCAGTCCTCCTCAAAGTCCCTTGAAATCCTTAACCAGTCTTCCATCCTGGGCTCGGGTAGGAACACCTGATGGAGTCTTGTCCAGATTTGTGCACATGTAGACCTCACTATGCCAGAAATGGTGGACTTTCCAATGAGAAACTCATGGTGGAGGGCGGCATAAGACAGGCCAGTGGACAGGAAGCTGTAGAACAACAGAAATAGTCCAGGTTAGAATGGCTAAAGTAAAAAAAAATCAGTTACATGCCGACCAAACTTGGTAGGAAATGAGAGAGAACAACACACACATATTTGGTGGCACAATGACTAAGTGATATGCAGTACATATTAGATGTAACATTGTGCTGTGTCAGGTGAAACATATTTTGAGTAAGATGAGGGTATTAAACATTGTCCAAGAAGGCCAAAAAACATAAATTAACACACACATTATGAACATAGAGAATGTGGTTGTGGAGTACATACCGTATTGTGAGTAGAAGTCGCTCCTCTGCAGATATGGCTTGGCGCATCCTAGTGTCCTGAAATGTGATCCCAGGGCGCACTGTCTCCAAGAGGCGATCAAATGTGGAAATGCTCATTCGACAGTACTGGTAAAATTTGTCCGGATGCTCCCGCAGAGACGAATAAAGGCGGTGAAAATGCCCTCTTGTGAGTCGTTGCCTCAAAAGTGGATGTACCCACATGCGTCTCCTCCTCCGCAGATCCACTATCACAGGATATGGTTGGCCAAAGCTCCGTGACAAAAGCCAGGTAAAGAGAACCTGCTCGGTTGTATTGAATGTCAGACCCTCTGACATGCTGCACAAAGAACACCAACACACCTCGTGAAAGCAAGGTGAGAAATGTACAGAATGTAGGCAGCCACCTGTTTCTGAGTGTCTAAATAGGGTGCAGGCTAATGATTTAAATTGTTTGCAGGCCTCAAAACCGTTAAATGTCCATTTTGCAAGGCTGCGAGAAAATCTCGCCATACGGATTGCATACGGATTGCATACGGAGACACACATGCGCAAAATACGCGACCTCACCTTGCTTACGGATGACCTACGGACCACTATTTAGTGGTCATTGATCCGTATTACGCATGTAAAATACGGAGCGTATTTTGCGCAGGTTAGTGTGACTCCAGCCTAACTGTCGTTTCAGGAGAACTTGCACCTGAATGTTTGTATTGTCTCTAGCTCCTCCCTTCTAAATAGCATTTTAGAAGCACCAACTGTCCTCTATCTCAGTAATGGGAGAGTCCAGCACAGTGGAGCAGTATGGAGCTCAGGAGCTAGCGCTGTAGCCTTGCAGCAATGCAATTCTGAGGTTAATCTCATGGAGTTTGTATGTTTTCCATGTGTTTGTGTACTATGGTTTTCACCCACATTTCAAAAATGTACTGATTATTAAAGATTAATGGATCTTTTGACATTTAAATTCACCAACTTCACCGAATTTTCAGATAAAATTTGATTTGTGGCAAATAAACTTGCACTTATCTCAATACTGGAAAACTTGTAATTACTCAGAATATTTACTTAGGGTGAGAGGAGAGAGCGGACCCCACTGATCATAAGGGCTAAAGTTTACAAGCTACAACTGAAGAAAAGAACCCCACAGATCATAAGAGCTTACATTCAACAGGAGAGAAAAAGAGAGCGCAGATCCATCTGATCACAAGAGCTTAAATTCAACAGGATAGAAAATGGCATATGAACTGTGCTCCAGTGAGAACCACTGATCTGTGATGGTCCAGACACTGGCCACCACTGTACAAGGTATGATAATCCGCTAAATGTCATAGATGCAGGTTATTACAAGTAGGCCTGTGCAACCACGCAAAATGATGTTAGCCCACTCTCCGATGCTTCAGCACTGTGGGAAATGGTGCAATTCAAATTTCAATTTTGCAAATCAAAAGTGTCAAAATGTTCATGTGAAAACTACAAGTTTCAGGAAATTCAGTGTGACACTCCGTGGATCGATCCAATAATCTCTGCTGATTATAATTGGTTTCCTATAAAACTGGGAGCGAATGTGTTTCACAGTTTTAAAATGATATTCAACACTAATTGTGAGCCAAAATGAAGACACAGACTAATGTCAGTAATGATAATCCATGTACAACTCTTTAGAATATGATAGCACTATATAAACAGCAGAAAATAAATAATGATAAGGAAATGAAGACCGCTCTGGTTTGAATCTGCTAAACAATTAACAAGTCTGTTGTTCTCATTTCTGTCACTCTGAGGGGGACCTCAAACTGTCCCTGGAACTGGGACACTAACTATCCCTATCCCGGGGGTACTTTTGATGGTAGAGAGGCCCGAGTCTCCAACCTCACTATGCTCCTGTTAAACCCTGGTCTGTTCCCTCCCCCACCCCATGGAGCATGGGACAGAAATGTATTGTCAACAAGACAAAACAGGGATAACAGAAACCCTCTATCATACAAAAGCACCAAACAACAATAGGAAGGAGGATAGGGACAAGGAGGAATAACAGGGACCAGGAGATGAACATATACGTACAACAGAACACCTATAGAATCATAGAATGGTAGAGTTGGAAGGGACCTTCTGGGTCATTTGGTCCAACCCGCTGCTCAAAGCAGGATTCACTAAATCATCCCAGACAGATGTCTGTCCAGCCTCTGTTTGAAGACTTCCATGGAAGGAGAACTCACTACCTCTCGTGGCAGACTATTTCACAAGTTTTTTCTTATATCTAATCTGTGTCTCCTCCCATTCAGTTTCATCCCATTGCTTCTAGTCTTTCCTTGTGCAAATGAGAATAAAGATGATCCTTCTACAATGTAACAGCCCTTGAGAAATTTGTAGACAGCTATTAAGTCTTCTTTTTTGCAAGCTAAACATTCCCAAATCCTGTAACCGTTCCTCATAAGACAGGGTTTGCAGACCGGTCACCATTCTGGTCGCTCTTCTCTGAACTTGCTCCAGTTTGTTGATGTCTTTTATAAAATGTGGTGCCCAAAACTGGACACAGTATTCCAGATGAGGTCTGACCAAAGAGGAGTAGAGGGCAATAATGACTTCACGTGATCTAAACTGTATGCTTCTGTTAATACATACCAGAATTGTATTTGACTTTTTTACTGCTGCATCACACTGTTGACTCATGGTCAGTCTGTGATCTATTAGTATACCCAACTCAATTTCATATATGCTGTTGCTTAGCATTCCTCCCATTCTGTATTTGCTTTTTTCATTTTTATTGCCCAGATGTAGTACTTTGCATTTTTCCCTGTTAAAAACCATTCTGTAAGTTGCTTCCCACTGCTTCAGTTGGGCTGTGGAGTCGGTAAGCCAAACCTGCGACTCCGACTCCTCAATTTCCCTTGCACCGACTCCGACTCCAACACCGACTCCGACTCCACGACTCTGACTCCGACTCCCACATATATTGCTTATATTTAAGTGAAAAATTTATTGTAGTACAATGTGAACATAAGACATTTAATAATTTTTATGATACAATAATCAAGATATTTAGATAGAGCATAATATATACAGTACAGACCAAAAGTTTGGACACACCTTCTCATTCAAAGAGTTTTCTTTATTTTCATGACTGAAAATTGTAGATTCACTCTGAAAGCATCAAAACTATGAATTAACACATGTGGAATTATATAATTAACAAAAAAGTGTGAAACAACTGAAAATATGTCTTATATTCTAGGTTCTTCAAAGTAGCCACCTTTTGCTTTGATTACTGCTTTGCACACTCTTGGCATTCTCTTGTTGAACTTGTTGAGGTTTGTGGTCTGTACTGTATGTATATATTATGTTCTATCTAAATATCTTGATTATTGTATCATAAAAATTATTAAATGAAAATAAAGAAAACTCTTTGAATGAGAATGTGTGTCCAAACTTTTGGTCTGTACTGTATTTATTGGAATACAACTTTAGAACACAAAAACTGTAATATATTGTAAATATGTAATACACTATGTAATATCGATTACATATATATATTGTGTATATATATATACTGTATATTAGAGATGAGCGACTTTGCCTTTTTTCGGGTCGAGTCAGGTTTCATGAAACCCGACTTACGCAAAAGTTGGGTCGAACGAAATCGGCCGACTATAGGGAAAAGTCGGAGGCTGACTGAAACACGAAACCCAATGCAAGTTAATGGGGAAGCAAAGTCGGCAGGGAGTGGAAGACAGTAAACACACCTACAGTGCCCATTTCAATGCCAAAAACATCAATTCTTATAACTGAAGCTTGTCAACCTTAATTTACGTCCTAATAATAGTTACGCATTGAAAGCTGGGGGTTATTAGGCTAAAGTTGTGTGGGGGTAGGGCTGGCTCCAGGTTTTTGTGTGCCCTGGGCCAAAGAGTGTCAGTGCACCCCTTTAACACATACCACAACTCATGATGCTACGATACACCACAGAAATACAGGTATAGTACAATGACACATACTTCACTGCTTACATGACATGACTGATCTATTTTACATTGTACAGTAGCTCAAAAACAGGACGGTATATTACTCCATACAGTGTTATGGCAACCACATTGTGCGCCATACAGAATAATGAGCCCCATATATTTCTCCATACCAAATAATTAGTCACATATAATGTTCCATACAGTATCTGATGAGCTCCACATAATGCTCCATATATAATGGGCCCCATTTGTAATGCTCCAGTGTATAATGTGCCCCTTAGATGCTGCTCCAGTGTCTGATCTGCCCTATTTACATTGCTCCAGTACATGATGGGCCTCATGGATTCATGGATGATGCTCCAGTGTATGATGGGCTCCAATAGTGCTCCATATATAATAGGCCCCATTTGTAATGCTCCGGTGTATAATGTGCCCCTTAGATGCTGCTCCAGTGTCTGATCTGCCCCATTTACAATGCTCCAGTACATGATGGGCCTCATGGATGATGCTCCAGTGTATGATGGGCTCCTATAATGCTCCATATATAATGGGCCCCATTTGTAATGCTCCAGTGTATAATGTGCCCCTTAGATGCTGCTCCAGTGTCTGATCTGCCCCATTTACATTGCTCCAGTACATGATGGGCCCTATTTTTAATTAATTAACCCAGGCATGGTATGTGAAAAGAGCTCCATGGAGTAATCTGAGGTGTGTGCTTCCACATCCTTCACTTTTGGTGTGGGTGAAGCACACAAGGAAAGGGGTTGCTCCTGACCAGAAGCCTGCAGTTACGACTCAGTGCTTGCATTTTTTACAACTTCAGAAGAGGAGGCGATAGAGCTGGAGGCTATTTCAGCAATGTAAGTCACAAACAGTTCCTGATACTCCGGCTTATAAAGCAGTCTACCTACTCCCAGAAAAGGGAGCCTTACAGGCCTTCCAGAGCTACACCATGACTCTGACTCAACACCTCCTGCCTTAGCTGCTATTGTGTTTTTGGCACTACCAGCAGATGCACCACCACCACCATCAGTACCAGGTGGCCCTCCACGCCCACATCCGCATCCTCTTCCACCATACTTCCTCATGTTTTGGAAAATGGACCCAAAATACCAGCAGATATATGGTACTGTATCAGAAGCGTACAGCTCTATACAGTCTATGGATAACAGTAAATCTCCGTATATATTTCATGAGGCATACACAGACGCTCACAGGCTCAGTATGGATTACCCAATAAAATAACAAGTTGAAAAAGGGTGGTACGTATATAGAGTATAGTGTAAACATTCTGATTCTCCGTATACATTTCAGGAGGCAGACACAAACGCTCTCCGGCCCAGTATGGATTACACAAGAATATGAAAAGCTGTAAATGGGTTATGTAACACAAGCGTACAGCTGTATACAGTGTTGGGGTAATCTTAAAGTTCCAAATATATTGCCGGAGTAACAGACAGATGTTTACAGGCTCATTATGGATTACACCAGAATCTAAATAGCTAAAAAGGTTACTATATCAGAAGCGTTCTGTTGTATACAGTGTTGGCCAAATTGAAAATATCGGTATATATTTCCGTAGTCATCCTCAGACGCTCACTCAGTTTGGTTTTGACCAAAATAAAAAATGTTGTAAAAAAGGTCCTGGATAACAAGACAGCAAGTATATATTTTTTAGGGTACAATTGATATCTCCATATAAATAGTCCCTTAGTCACTCTGAGACGCTTACACAGTATGGAATTGACCGTTATAATATAATATAATATAATAAATTTTATTTTTATAGCGCCGACATATTCCGCAGCACTTTACGTTATGCTAAATGTCGAACAAAGGTACTGTATAACAAGATACAAGATGTATCGAGTATAGTGTAAAAATTTGATTCTCCGATACACCATATACAGTATATAGAAGGCATAACCCACACACGCTCACTCATTATGGATGATGTAGGGAAGGTGGACTGACAGACAAACCAGCCTGTAGTGAGAAGCAGAGGTGTAGCGCAGTGTAGGTGTGAAACCGCTAAGATAAAGAGAAAGGGTGCAGTGTTTTAGCTTGCCCATTGGAGGGCAGTGGAGAGTGTAGGAGTGGGACTGAATAACTGCCATTGGTCAGAGAAACTGTTAGGTGATGGTGGGCGGAGTTACCAGAACTGGAAGTATAAAAGGCTAAGGGAAGGTTCTGGAAGAGTCAGTCAGCGAAGGGAGCACAGTAAAGAGGAAGTTCTGCTGAGGAAATAGAGACAGTGGAAAGGCTCCAGAGAGGACTGACAGTTGAGGCGGTCATGGGGGGTTGGCCCAGAGGACGGTAGCCGCAGACGAAGACGGTCTGGGGCTATCATACGGACGGTGTGCTCAGACTGGTGCAGCACTGTGGTGGTTGGGCCTAGGCCAGCCACAGTGGAAGAGCCACAGAGGACACCACGATTATAGTTACAAAGGAAATGAAGGTACCGGGGCCAGTGTACAGAGAAATGTGAAACGGCTGTGGTGAATTGCTGTTGTCGACAGAAGGATGGGCACTAAAAACAGACCTGTTCAATTCAAACTCTGTCTCAGTCTCATGTTTGTCTGCGGCAAGAAGAGGGTCCCTCCCCACAGTTGGTTATCCTACAGATGATACCTTAATACAAATTTTTGAAACAAGGTACTGTATCAGCACATACCAGGTGTGTCCAGTCTAGGGTTAAATTTCCGTCTATACTTCCGGAGTCAGACACAGACACTCACAGGCTCACTATGTATTACACCAGAATTAAAAAAGTAGAAAAAGGGAAAGGTATTCATAGCGTACACCAGTATACAGTGTTGTGGTACTTTTAAATCTTCATATATATTTCAATCTCATTAAGCCAGTCAAGAATCTCCGCTACTGGAAACTACCTGGATACAAGTATAGACGCAAAGTCAAGTGTTAGCAGAAATTTTGGAATTACTCGTCGCGGGAAAACCTCCCGGTAGATGTTGCAGAGGCGATGCAGACCCTCAATTACTGTGTCTGTGGAGAAAGCAAAATAGGTTCTTTGTGAAGAAAGGATTGCTTTATCGCAGTAGCGTGGATCACATCACCGTTTCTCGTCTCCATCAAATTGTGATCACAGGGAGAGATGTACCCATGGTCCTCATTGCCTATCATGATGTGTCTAGTCATTTTGGAGTGCAAAAGACAGAAGCCACAGGCCGTAGGCAATTCTATTGGATTGGCATGAGAGGAGACATTGAAAAATAGTGGCAGGAATGTCACACGTCTGTGAGTATCACAACTGTGAAAGGAGATCATAAACCACCACTGCATCCGCTTGTAAGTTGACGTCCATTTCAAAAGGTAGCCATTGATCATCTGAAGGTTGAGGCCAGCAGGACAGGCCATAGCTACATCTTAACCATCATTGATCAATACACCAAATTTCTAGTGGCCGTCCCTGTGAAGGATTTAACTGCTAAGACTACACAGCGGTGGAGGAGGGAGAGGTAAGTATTGCAACTTGCAAGTGCTGTGGCCATGACCAAGCAGGGAAGCAGGGGGGCACAATCGTGGTCGACGGTACTGGCACAGGGCCCCTCATAGTACGCTGATGTGTCTGACGGCGAGTGGGCCCTCCCACCGTCTGAGACACTGTATTGTACTATGAGGGGCCCTGTGCCATTGCCGTCGGCCATCAGTGGGCCCATCCACCTGTTCAGAGCAACGGCACTTGCCCGGGTGCACCAGGTCTTGACCCCAGCCATTGGGTGAGGGGTGGGCAGCCCAGTCAGGGAGGTTTAAAAATTGGCATATGTAGATGTGTTAGCTGGACATTCAGCTGCTGCAAAGGGCGTAATTGGACAAGTCCGAGGAAGAGGAGGAAAAAACTGAGGCACTTTTCTGGTAACCTATGTGTCATCAGGTGAAGGTGGGACAAAATCCTTTGAAACCTATGCATGGTTCATTTTAATGAAGGTTAGATCATCAACATTTTGGGTCGACAGACGGGTCCTTTTTTCTGTCAGGATTGATCCAGCAGCACTGAAGACTCTTTCAGATAACACACTAGCAGCAGGGCAAGCGAGTTCCTGTAAGGCATATTGTGCCAATTCAGGCCAGGCGTCCAGTTTAGAGGGCCAATAGTCAAAAGGGAATGACCTGTGAGGGAGAACATCGATATGGGAGGAAAAGTAGATTGTAACCAGAGTTGACAACTGCTGTCTCCTGTTTTAATCGATGCAGTATTAGCAGTCATGTGAGCGGTACTTGAGAAATCATTCCACAACATGGTCATTAAACCCCTGTCTCCGACACCACTTCTGCTGTGTGCACCACGAACACCTCTTCCATTGTGCCCAATACGGCTCATGGGAGAACCAGCACCGCTGCTATGTGCTGGGAAAGCCTCAAACAAATGGTTTACCAGAGTTGCTTGTTTGTTTGTGGCATGATGTTGTGTAATTTGCCTTTGCAGCGTGGATCAAGGATGCTGGCCAGCCAGTAGTTGTCATCCCTTATCATTTTGGCAATGCGGGTGTCCCTTTTTAGGATCCGCAAGGCATAATCGCACATGTGGGCCAATGTTCCAGGTGTCAATGATGCACTGCCCGTGGTGGGTGGAGGAGCAGATTCTGGAAAATCCACATCCCTACAATCATGCACAAACACTGTCCCTGACCTTGGAATGCCAAGAGATGGTACTGTATGAGGAGCGTCCAGCTGTGTAAGGTGTATTAAACAAATTAAATCAACGTATATATTATGTTAGTCACAGACGCTCTCACAGTATGTATTGATCTGTAATCCAACAAGCAGATATACGGAACTGTATCAGAAGTGTACAGCTGTATACGATTTTTGTGCAACTAACAATCTCCGTATATGTATTTACGGAGTATCACACACACACATGTTGACTATGTTTAAAAGTGACTGTAATGCGAATGGCAAATATACAATACTGTTGGAGAATCGGACAGCTCTATACGATGTGTGTAAGGAAAGTTGTCAAGCTCCGTGTATTTGAATACGGACTGACACACGCTGTCTCTGTCTAGTTCAGACCATATTCAAACAGCAGATATACGAAACTGTTTGAAAAACGGACACGACTCTAAGGTGTAGGTCTGGAAAAACGGAAAAACTCCTCGGCTTTTTTTTCCAGAGTCACACACAGGTAGCTTCTATTTGTCCGTGCTAGAAGGCGGTACACGATAGTGTGTGAGGAGCGTACACCGCTGTACGGTGTGTGTATGTAAAATTGTCAAACTCCATGTATTTGTATACGAACTGACACATGCTGTCTCTGTCTAGTTTAAACCGTTATCAAACAGCAGATATACGAAACTGTTTGAAAAAAGGACACGACTCTAAGGTGTAGGTCTGGAAAAACGGAAAAACTCCTCAGCTTTTTTTTCCAGAGTCACACACAGGTAGCTTCTATTTGTCCGTGCTAGAAGGCGGTACACGGTAGTGTGTGAGGAGCGTACACCGCTGTACGGTGTGTGTATGTAAAATTGTCAACCTCTGTGTATTTGGGTCGCCCTCACACCCAGGGCTGTGGGGTACTCGGTACCGGGCCGATATTTCACAGGGAAGTGTCACAGTAGCGGTGACCCGGTCCGTGGCCCTGGGCGCCCATTGCAAATGTTCAGTGTGAATGTGTAAGTCGTGACGCCACCTGTGGTGTTTGGCAATGTAGATGTTAAGCCGATGCTGCAGACAGTTCCTCTGGGACAGATGGTGTGGTGCAGCAGTGATGGTATAGTCCTCCACAGGCAGGGCTGTAGTCCCAGGGAAGAAAATGTCGGGCGCAAGGGATGTAGCAGTGCTGGGCAGGTTGACGCAGGAATAAGTGGAGAACACCAGGGCATGTAGTTCCAAAGCTTTACTCACAGCCTGTGGTGGCTCAAGAGCCCGCATCGGTGCCGTGTCCTCCGGGTCAGGAGCCCAGTCAACCTCCAGGCAAGGTGAAGCACACCTTTCCAACACTCCTCCAACTTATGTGCCTTTTCAGAACGTCTCCCTCTTAGCGCCTTTAAGTGAAGTACTCCTAGTACTGAGTTACACTGGAGTTCCTCCTGTCCGATGTTCCTATGAACTCTACTTGCACGGCAGACAGCTGTAGCCTGCTTCGGGGACTCTCTGCTTCTAAGTCCCGGCTCTCTATCTCATTGCTGTTGTGCCCCCAAGTCTTGTGCGGGAATAAAGTGATGACAAACTTCTATTCCTCCGGTGTCTGCTGCGGGACCATAAGTATCCAAACAACCTCGGGAACCGGACCCCGGCCTTGCGCCTAGAACTTGAGAGGGGTTCTCCTCTAACCCTCAATCCTCTGTTCTCTTCCTCTCCTCATGTTCCGTACTAATCCTTTCCTTCTTATGGAGAGTCAGGCTTTCTTTCAGTGTTTCTTTCCTGTGCCAGCGGACCCAGATCACTGAGGTCGGCTGCAGCACTTTCCCTCCTTCATCCCTCTCAGGGGATCTCCTTACACAGGTCTGACCTCTTTAGACTCCTGTGACTAACTCTCTATATCCTATCCTCTTCCCGCTCTTTAGTGCAAACTAAACTCCACCCGCCTCCCAGCACGCTTCGTGTTCCAAGCAGGGAGCCACCAAAGGGTGCTTTGCTACACTACTGTGTTGTGTTGGATGCAGGTGTTGGAGCGTGGTCAGGGGTCTCCACCTTACCTGAATGGTGGGGTACCACACCTCAGGAGGAGGTGTAGTACCTCTGTGGCGACTGAACCCTCAAGGGCGCCACATATTTGTATACGGACTGACACACGCTGTCTCTGTCTAGTTTAGACGGTAATCAAACAACAGATATACGAAACTGTTTGAAAAACGGACACAACTCTAAGGTGTAGGTCTGGAAAAATGGACAAACTCCTCTGCTTTTTCTTCCAGAGTCACACCCAGATAGCTTCTATTTGTTCATGATACCAGCCGGTACACGATAGTGTGTGAGAAGCGTACACCGCTAGACGGTGTCTGTATAGAAAATTGTCAAGCTCCATGTATTTGTATACGGACTGACACACGCTGTCTCTGTCTAGTTTTGACTGTAATCAAACAGCAGATAAACGAAACTGTTTAAAAAAAGGACACAACCCTAAACTGTAGGTCTGGAAAAACGGACAAACGCCTCAGCTTTTCTTCCAGAGTCACACCCAGATAGCTTCTATTTGTCCGTGATACCAGCCGGTACATGGTAGTGTGTGAGGAGCGTACACCGCTAGACGGTGTGTGAAAAAATGAACGCTCAGTAACTCACCAGGACAAAATAAAAAAATTTGGAGTGCTTTGAAAAAAGCAGTTTTAACAGCAGTGTGCACACAGCAATGCAGCTAGCAGGTAGCCTTAAAAGGCAGCCTAATCACCACCAGCGCTGCTGCACACAACAAAAATCCTCCCCTTTCATTGCACACTAACTGTACAGTGAAAAGCGCTATCAGCAGAAGCAGTTTTTTTTTCTTCTTCCCTGCCTAACGCTCTCCCTGTTCAGAATCAGCAGCAGCACCTCTCCCTATTGTAAGATCAGCAGAAGTAAGATGGCGGTCAGCGTTCACAGCCTTTTATACCCACTGTGATGCCACAGAAAGCCAGCCAATCACTTCAATGCCCTTCTCTAAGATGGTGCTGGCCGCTGCGCATGTCATCGCGTTGCCTACAGTGTGCGTCCTACATCATTGGGTGAGAAAAGGTGCTGAAAGCATAATTTGAAACATGACTTTGGCGCGCTGATCGGCGACCTCATGGCCGACCTCACGCTAGGGTCGGGTTTCGATCGGCGAAACCCGACTTTGGCGAACTTCGGCGATTTTTGAATCTGACCGACCTGTTTCGCTCAACACTATGTAATAAACTATGTAAGTGGCAAAAAAACAGTTTTCAACAAAAACATGCTAAATAACATTTGGCAGTCTATAAATTTGTTCTAAGAAATAGAATTGCCTCCATCAGACCCTCCTTCATCGATGACCTCAAATCTGACCTAATAATTTTAAGGCTTGAGAACAACCTCTCTACACTAACTTGGGTTGGAGGCAAAGCTGTAACCACATGGGCAACATCTCTAACAATATCCGGGTATAAAGGAATTGCCTCATGCACAGTCAGTTTTGATGAACAGTTGAATTTTTCTATTTCTTTGAGAGCAAGTGAAACATTTTGCTGAAATATGGTCAATCTGCTTGCTATAGGAGACGGAGTGAAATCTTTTTCCTTGCGGCAACACTTTGCCTGCTCCATGTCATCTAAATACTTGTCAAAGTCAAGCGCCTCATCTGATGAGCATGAAGATATGGCAGCAGTAGCACTGTCAGGACCCAAGTCCTCTTGCGCCTGGCAGTCATCCTGTAGGCCACTCATCCTAACTGCTACCTCAGTCAGAGCTTCTTTTCCTTTAGTAAGCTGTTGATCATCAAGCAGTATACGATGACTTGGGTCCACATAAACAGCTGCCAGAAAAATTTTATTTTCCAATAGCTGTGTCTCTCTCCGTTTCATTGAAGCAGAAATGCCATCTGTGATTAAACCTCCTCTTTGGGACAGGCAAAATAGCAAGTTCTTCCACTCCCTTATGAAAATGCCAGGACTTAAATCTTCAGCTTGCAATGTTTTAGTCACTGTAAATGAGTGACTAAACAGTTCCTTCAATTCAGCCACCTGTGTCCATTGACCTTCATTTAGGGTTACCTGAGGGTTCGTCATATCTATAAGAAACGGTTTTAGTTCAATCGCTCAATCACTAAATAAGTGCTGCCCCACCGAGTGGCTTGATTGACAATTGCCCCTTTCCCAGCATGTCTCTTGAAGATGGAATCAATTTTAGGGGTTCTGGTGGCAATAACCAATTTCCTCACTTTTCCAATCAAATTTCCAGCATGTCCCTCTTGCAGACTATCTCTTATTGCCAGCTGCAGCGTGTGCACAACACAGCGCATGTGATGAATAGGAAAGAGGTGTGAAGCAGCTTCAACAAGATCATCTATTTCTACAGTATAATTTTGTTGTTCTTCTGTTGTAATATCTGTTTGTTCCTCAGTTACATGAACAGCACTGTGGCCTTTCATCTCAAACATACTGAATCCTAAATTTTCTTCTAGCTGTTGTTCATTACTCTCATTCATCAGTTTAATTGTACTTAGCATGTTTGAAGCATTGTCCATTACAATAGCAAGAACCTGTTCTTGTGTGAATGTAGCCTTAGATCAGGAATAGAACAGCCATTTATAGGATATTTCATAACTTTCCCAAATTCCTATGAAAAAATATTCAGCACATTCTGCATTGAACTATTGTATCCAATTTATTATATATTTTAGGAGTCGGAGTCGGTCCATTTTATTCCGACTCCACCAAAATGAGCACCGACTACGACTACGACTCCACAGCCTATTTATATTTTGAATCCTCACTCTCTCTTCTCTTGTATTAGCTATCCCTCCTAACATTGTGTCATCAGAAAATTTAATCAGTGTACCCTCAATTCCTTCATCTAAATCATTGATAAAGATGTTGAGCCATACAGAGCCCAGAACCTCTACAATAACTTCTCTCCGAAGCACATAGCTTAAGCACACAGCACCAGAAGCTGAATCTCCAACAGCAACAAAAAAAATCCTATTCAGCACAGTGTCTCCTAAGAGCAAGGAAAAGCAGAGCTTTCACTGGCAAGACAGAGAGGGTCTGGGCAGATTTTATAGGAAGAGGTGACAACCCCAATCAGAAGCAGCTGAAATGGAGCTGCATGTTTCTGGCCAGTATAGAAAGGGTCATTAACCTCTTCAGTGCCAAAGGAAGAGAAATTCATTTAATATGGGATCCAAACTGTTAGGCGTCCGGTTTCTGCGTTTGCTCTGCAGGAATCCAGACCCTTACATTCTGCGGTCTCTTGCTGTTTATCTACCGCAGAGGAGATTGCCTTGCAGCAAATCTCTCCAGGGGCTAAGTCCCTCTGTCCTCCTACTGAGCATACTCATGAGACGATTTCCCATTGGAGGTCGGGAGTCATGTGCTCAGGTCCTACTCCAGATCTCATTGGTCCATCTCGGAGATTTGGAAGCTTCCGGAAGGTCCCGGCTGCTATAAAAAGCGCGCATGGCCGTTCCGCCATGCGCTAGTATAGTCTCTAGTTGCTGCTGTGTGAAAGATGATGGATGTATGATTCTGGTGAATGACTCATTTGAAACCCTTTCCCTCTGATATTACGTATGTGGACAGGGACTAAGCTTAGAGTCAGCGCCAGCGCGCCACTACTACATCAGCCACAGTTGCTAGCGTCCGACATTGCGCTTGCGTACTAGCTTTGTCGTCTAGCGGCAGTGTCCTACGCCACGCTGCAGTTGCAGCCCTCCTTGGCATCCACAGTTGCGACGTCGCACACACGGTAGGTTTAACCACGTGCGCATATCCGCCATATTGCTTGCCTGCCAACACTTAGCAGCAGTCATATCATCTACTGCACGGTGGACCCCGAGCGGCAAACGCACTTTATTATTATTTTTATTTAGTGCGTTCCGCCGTTCCTAACACAAACACAGGCTAAAAGGAAAAATATTCAGGATTGAGAGTCCTCAGTAGTTGATACCTTTTAATGGCTAACTGAAAAGATGGTAATACATTGCAAGCTTTCGAGACTACTCAGGTCTCTTCATCAGGCTAGACTAATACAAAATCTGAAGTCACATATTTATGCACAATACAGCCTAGAAAAAATGCAATAGATAAGACAAGTGACGTGAAGCAGAACTATCAATATGGGAGAGGGAGAAACATAAATATAAACATTGGACCAGTTCATAGATAAGGAGTCTGGATGTTTTATGGTCCTCTGATTGGGGTCTAGTTCTGTGTTGCCCCGCAAGGTTTTAAAAGGAAATTCCTTAATTGATGTAAAAAGACATAAATCCATGCGACACATTCATTCCAGCACTGAGAGTGTCAAAGTTCGTCATAAATTTGTACTCCCAAACTCGTCTCTCTCTCTGAGATGTGAAGTTACCTTTCAATACCAGTAATTTCATATCCACGCTGCTGTGATCAGGGATATAGAAATGTTTTGCCACAGGTAGATCCATTCTTTTTTCTCTTATAGTGTGACGATGAGCATTCATCCTTGTTCTAAGCTTTTGCCCTGTCTCCCCCACATACAGACCCCCAGTTGGACATTTAGTACAAATAATTAAGTACACCACATTAGATGTAATGCAGGTGAAAGTACCTGGGATCTTGTAGTCCTGATGTGAGTTGGGGATCTTTATCTTGTCCGTGGTCATTATAAATGGACAGGTTTTACATTTTTTCTGGTTGCAAGGAAAGGTTCCTGCAGCTGTTGGAGAGGACAGGGAACTTCTGACAATGATGCTTCTTAAATTTGGGGGCTGCCTAAAACACAGTAGTGGGGGGTCTGGAAAAATGGATTTTAATCGGGCATCTTTTTGTAGTAAAGGTTGTAATTTCCGTGCAGCTCCCCTTAGCACCTCCAGATTTGGATTGTAGGTGACCACTAGAGGCACTCGGTTATTTTCTTCTTTAGCTTTGTAATGTAGCAGGTGATTCCTTGACAATCTGGTGGCTCTTGTAATTTGGTTTTCAATTGTTCTTGGATGGTAACCCTGATTCAAAAAGGTCTTTTTGAGGCGACCAAGGTGTTTGTCTCTATCCATGGGGTTGGAACATATACGATTGTATCTGATGGCTTGGCTATAGATAATAGAGTTCTTTATGTGTTTTGGATGGAAACTGTCCCATTTAAGGTATGTTGGACTGTCGATTGGCTTCTGATACAGGGATGTCTCTATTTCATTGTTTTTTAGCTTAATGGTCAGACTGGACACCTCCACCTGGACGCAACCCTCATTTGGATAAATATATAGACTCCTTCAGACATTTGATAAAATCCACAATCATAGACACTAACAGGAGACAAGCATCCAACATCAGTGCCCAGGAGAGAAAGGCCATATAGTCTTTAAAAACCAACAAAGAAATCATCATTAAACCTGCTGACAAGGGAGGTGCAATAGTCATGATGAATACATCAGACTACATGAAGGAAGCAAACAGGCAACTTATGGACACATGCTACTATAGAAAATTGGAGTCGGATCCTACACAGGACTATTACAAGGCACTAAACAAGTTGGTTTCTTGTCTGCCTGACCAGTCCATAAGAGCTGGCGATGACCTGATACCAGAGACTCCAAGAATATGGACATTCTACATGCTTCCCAAAATCCACAAATCTGGAAATCCAGGAAGACCAATTATTTCATGTGTGGGCACCCTCACTGAGCAGGTATCTGGATGGGTAGAGGGTATTCTTAAACCACTGGTGAAGGATACATCCAGCTACATTCAGGACACAACTGACCTATTGAATAAACTAGCAGCAATAGGTCCTCTACCAGAAGGAACCATCCTGGCCACCATGGATGTGGAATCTTTGTACTCTAATATCCCACACCAAGATGGTTTACATGCCTGCAAATTCTTCATGGAAAACACAGGGACTGATGCTGATGCTGTGGTGAAACTTATAAAATTCATCCTCACCCACAATTACTTTGAATTTGACAACAGGATCTATCTACAGGAGACTGGCACAGCTATGGGAAGTAAAATGGCTCCACAGTATGCAAATCTTTTCATGGCCAAGCTTGAAAGCGATTTTTTGTCCTCATGCCCCATCAGGCCCCTGGGCTACTACCGCTTCATTGATGATATTTTAATCATCTGGACGGAGTCTGAGCAACAGCTAAAGACGTTCCACGAACAGTTTAATCAATTTCATCCCACCATCAATTTAACACTCAACTACTCCAGTACCGAGATTAATTTTTTGGACACCATCATTAAGCTAAAAAACAATGAAATAGAGACATCCCTGTATCAGAAGCCAATCGACAGTCCAACATACCTTAAATGGGACAGTTTCCATCCAAAACACATAAAGAACTCTATTATCTATAGCCAAGCCATCAGATACAATCGTATATGTTCCAACCCCATGGATAGAGACAAACACCTTGGTCGCCTCAAAAAGACCTTTTTGAATCAGGGTTACCATCCAAGAACAATTGAAAACCAAATTACAAGAGCCACCAGATTGTCAAGGAATCACCTGCTACATTACAAAGCTAAAGAAGAAAATAACCGAGTGCCTCTAGTGGTCACCTACAATCCAAATCTGGAGGTGCTAAGGGGAGCTGCACGGAAATTACAACCTTTACTACAAAAAGATGCCCGATTAAAATCCATTTTTCCAGACCCCCCACTACTGTGTTTTAGGCAGCCCCCAAATTTAAGAAGCATCATTGTCAGAAGTTCCCTGTCCTCTCCAACAGCTGCAGGAACCTTTCCTTGCAACCAGAAAAAATGTAAAACCTGTCCATTTATAATGACCACGGACAAGATAAAGATCCCCAACTCACATCAGGACTACAAGATCCCAGGTACTTTCACCTGCATTACATCTAATGTGGTGTACTTAATTATTTGTACTAAATGTCCAACTGGGGGTCTGTATGTGGGGGAGACAGGGCAAAAGCTTAGAACAAGGATGAATGCTCATCGTCACACTATAAGAGAAAAAAGAATGGATCTACCTGTGGCAAAACATTTCTGTATCCCTGATCACAGCAGCGTGGATATGAAATTACTGGTATTGAAAGGTAACTTCACATCTCAGAGAGAGAGACGAGTTTGGGAGTACAAATTTATGATGAACTTTGACACTCTCAGTGCTGGAATGAATGTGTCGCATGGATTTATGTCTTTTTACATCAATTAAGGAATTTCCTTTTAAAACCTTGCGGGGCAACACAGAACTAGACCCCAGTCAGAGGACCATAAAACATCCAGACTCCTTATCTATGAACTGGTCCAATGTTTATATTTATGTTTCTCCCTCTCCCATATTGATAGTTCTGCTTCACGTCACTTGTCTTATCTATTGCATTTTTTCTAGGCTGTATTGTGCATAAATATGTGACTTCAGATTTTGTATTAGTCTAGCCTGATGAAGAGACCTGAGTAGTCTCGAAAGCTTGCAATGTATTACCATCTTTTCAGTTAGCCATTAAAAGGTATCAACTACTGAGGACTCTCAATCCTGAATATTTTTCTATCTACTGGCTAACACGGTACAAAGATATACATCTTTCCAGGCTAAAAGGAAGAACTGTAATATATAATATATGCCCCAGAACTTCCAGGTTGGCGTGACACACTAGTGACAATTTAAATATATATGTGTGTATAGTCAAGAAATTAGGACTCAATTATAAAATACCTTCACTGTTGTTTTACAAGGACAATTGAGCACAGTTAGTTCTGACCTTACTGTTGGAAGACATTGAATGACGTTAATATGTGATTCACCATTTCCTATACTCCCTCACCATAAATCTAATTGTTCAATAACAACCATGCTGCAGGGGACATAACTGAAATTATTGATCTAACTGGGATATTAATCAACGGCAATCTTCTTCTCCTTGTTTATGGCAGATCAAAGATTTATTATTTGCGCTCTATTACGATAATTGCAAGCACAAAGTTTCAGAGTAAAATGCGGCATAACAATGGGGCGCTCATTACATAGAGTGTAAATAAAATGTAAATAGATGCTAAAGAGTGCGGGCTAACAATCAGCATAATTGTAAAAGCCGATTCATACTCCAGGGGATGCCAACATTTTATTACATTTGAATAAAAGTGTGAAATAAATAAAAATATTCTTTATCAGTATGTATTATTACAATTCTTAAAGCGTCCATTCTTGATGATCTTTTTTGCAATAATTTGTGAGTTTCATCTGATGCTATGAAACATTCATTAAGTCTTGAGATAATTATATTGTATAGAAAAAGTGGACTCTTAGTTCCTCGTTATCAGAAAGTGGAGCCTATTTTGTAATCTGTGATTGATTGTTTGTTTTTATAAATATTTATTTTATGGTAATTTAATTGGATACGATTGTAAATGAATTTATTCATTTAATGAAACAATGCTTTGCAACTTCATAAAACTTCATCTAGAGGTTTGTATTGTACCCCCATTTATCCACCGTATTCCAAGTGTAACACCTGTACTCCCAACATAATTACAGCACCACAGGGTCTGGATTTACATATGAAAAAAAGACAGTTAAATTCAATAACTGTTTGAATAACGTCTTAAACTGGTATAACACATGAGATTAAAGTACCCTGCATAGACGGTAGCTTAGAGAGCAGTAGTGACAAACTTTAAAGGGGATGCAACTTTAAAACAGCACTCCAGCTTTCTCAGTCACAGGATTTGGACCTCCATGCATCAGAAAGTAGTAGCTTATTTTAGCAATATATCATGGAAATATCTGTATTGTCTCACTGTCTTGTCACTCAAAATCCTGCTGCAATCTCAGTGCTGCTCAGTTTAGTAGGTAGTACCTCAGTGTCATCTCTATGTCAGGGGGTGAGATAGAATTACCTCCTTGCTTCCCTTCCTCTAATTGTTTTCCATGTGTTGATGTTAACATATGCTAATGTTGGTAATGTCTATGTTAATCCTTTAGCGACCGCCGATATGCCTTTTAACGGCGGTAGTTAAGGGTACTTAAATCACAGCGCCTGTTGTGAGCTCATCTGTTCATTCATCTTTTGTGTCCGAGGATCTCCCTCTTCTGGTGAAGGAAGGTAGTGAGGCTGATTACCAAACACCTGATCAGGTGGATGGTGACTTGGTAACGGGAACTTCTGACTGGATATAAGGCAGCCAATGCCCTTCTGAATCGCTGGTGATTTCTCTGCTGGAATCTTGGAGACCAGTCTGATTCCTGCTTCCCAAAGATAAGTTTTTGCTCTGCTATTGAACTTATTAGTTTTGGTTTTGTTTACCTTGTTTTTTGGAGTTCAGCCATCCCCGGCCGGGGGTGTGCTGGATTCTTTTTCCTTGATCAGTGTTCTCTTTTGCTCTGCTTCCAGAATATTCTGAGTGCTGATATAGGGTTTGAAGTCTAGTGACTTCAGGGTCCTTTTTGCTTATCAGTTGTGTTGGTAATATTTTTTAGCAGGGTTTTCTCGGATTGCAGACAGCAGCTTTTCTATCCTGTCCTTTTTAGTTAGCTTGGGCCCCATCGTTTGCTCAACCTATCTTTCTATCTGTATTAGTGTTTTCATCTTGCTTCACCGTCATTATATGTTGGGGGCTGCCTATTGCTTTGGGGTCTGCTCTGGGGCAGTCAGTTTTTCCCTTTTCTCTCTTTAGGCTTATGTAGATCTCCGGCTGTGACGAGGTGTCTAGGATCACCGTAGGAACTCTCCATGGCTACTGCTAGTTGTGTGATAGGATTATAGGTCTGCAATCCACTAGTTTCCAAACTCTCTGATTTTCTGGGCTGAGCTTGTGTTTTGTTTTTTCCTCCTCGGTGACTCAATCATAACAGCGCCGTTAATTCACGGCACTGTGGAGAAAATGTATAGCGCCCCCCAGAGTCAGATTTTCTCCGGGGTCTCGGCTGCCGGGGGTAGCCGACACCCCAGAGGACATGATTCGGGTCAGGTTTTACCGACCCCGCTTTTGCGATCGCCGTTATTAACCGTAAGGTAAGAGTTGGAATTAGGGATAGGGATTAGGGTTAGGGTTTGGATTAGGGTTAGGGGTGTGGTGGGGTTAGGGTTGGAGCTAGAATTGAGGGGTTTCCACTATTTAGGCACATCAGGGGGTCTCCAAGCGTGACATGGCGCCACCATTGATTACAGCCAATTTTTGTGTTCAAAAAGTCAAATGATGCTCTGTTATGAATGGGTCACCGAGGAGGAAAACAAGACCAAGCCAAGTCACAGAAACCCAGAGAGGTTGGTAACTACGTGGATTGCAGACCCCTGATCCTAACCACACAACAAACAGCAGCCATGGAGCGTACCTACGATGATTCTAGTCGCCTTGTCACAGCCAGAGGACTAAATAAACCTGAAGCAAGAAAAGTGGAAATCTAAAACTGCCCCAGAGCAGACCCCAAAGGAATAGACAGCCCCCACACATGTATTGACGGTGAGACAAGATGAAAACACTAACACAGGTAGGAAAATAGGCTGAGCAAACGATGGGGCCCAAACTAACTAGAAAGGACAGGAAAGGAAAGACACTGTCTGCAATCTGCCCAAAAAACCCTACAAAAATAATGTCCAACACTTCTGATAACAAAATTAACCCTGAAGTCACTAGACTTCTCCAACTATATCAGCACTCTGAAATATTCTGAGACAGCGCAAAAAAGAGGCCAATCTAATAAGGGACAAAAGCAAATTGGCAAATACAGATAAACAAGAGTGGAAATTCAGCACAGCCCCAGCCGGGGCTGGCTGACCACACAAGAAACTGAATAGACCAACAAAATCAAATGTGAACATTAGCAGAAACACTTAGCTTGAGATGACTGGAACAGAGCTGAAAACCGAGACCTGAAAAGCAAGAAGGAATCACCAGCACCAGAATAGGGCGTCGGCTGTCTTAAATCCACACTAGCTAGAAAGGACAGGAAAGGAAAGATACTGTCTGCAAACATGCCACAAAACCCTGCAAAAATGTCCAACACTTCTGATAGCAAAAAATACCCTGAAGTCACTAGACTTCTCCCACTATATCAGCACTCTGGCATATTCTGAGAACAGAGCAAAAATAGGTCAATCTAATAAGGGACAAAAAGCAAACTGGCACATACAGTGACATAAGAGTGGAAATTCAGCACAGCCCCAGCCGGGGCTGGCTGACCACACAAAAAACTGAACAGACCAAACCAAATCAAATGTGAACATTAGCAAAGCCAACTTTGCTTGAGAAGGCAGGAACTGAGATGGAAACTAAGACCTCAGGAGGCAGGAAAAAATCACCAGCATGGGAATAGGGAGTCGGCTGTCTTAAATCCAGTCTGAGACTCCAGATGTCCAATCCTCTTCCTCATTATCAGGTGGCAGGTCTCTGTTAATTAGATCAGCTTCACTACCTCCTGCCACCACCAGAGGGAGCCCGGAAAGAGAACTCATAACTTCTTTGTCAGCACAACCAGCTTTCTTACTAGAAACCAGAGGCAGACCATAAAATGAGTTCACAACAGTACCCCCCGTTTGAGGAGGACTCACCGAACCCTCATCCATGCCACCAGGCCGATCAGGATGGGCCCGGTGAAAAGCACGAACCAATCTATTGGCATGAATGTCAGAGGCAGAGACCCAAGAATTATCCTCCTGGCCATAACCCTTCCATTTGACCAAATACTGGAGTCTCCGTTTAGCCAAACGAGAATCCAATATTTTCTCTACCTCATATTCCACATTGTCTTCAACCAATACAGGGTCAGGAGGCGCCGCCACAGGAACTACTGGCTCAACAAACCTCTTCAACAGAGATTTGAGAAATAAATATGGATCTTAAACGTAACTGGAAGAGCCATCCGAAAATAAACAGGATTAAGAATCTCCAAAATCTTATAAGGTCCAATAAATCTTGGCTTGAACTTTGGAGACGCAATCTTCATAGAGATATTCTTTGACGACAAGCAAACCATATCACCCACTTTAAACCGGGGACCAATGGTCCTATGCCGGTTGGCAAACCGCTGGGCCTTTTCCTGAGAGAGTGACAACTTATCCACCACTTGGTCCCAAATCTGCTGCATTCTCTCTACCACAGTGTCCACACCTGGGCAGGCTGAAGATTCCACTTGCCCTGAAGAAAATTGAGGATGAAACCTAAAGTTACAGAAAAAGGGCGACATCAAAGTGGCAGAACTAGCTCTATTGTTTAGCGTGAATTCGGCCAAGGGCAAAAATGAGACCCAGTCATCCTGATCAGCTGATATAAAACATCTCAAATAAGACTCCAAAGTCTGGTTTGTTCTCTCAGTTTGCCCATTGGTCTGAGGATGAAACGCAGAGGAGAAAGATAACTGAATTTCCGGATTGGAACAAAAGGTTTTCCAGAATCTGGAAACAAACTGGACTCCTCTGTCCGACACAATGTTCTCAGGAATCCCATGCAACCGAGCCATCTGTTATAAAAACAAGGGCACCAACTCTGAGGAAGATGGCAACTTTGGGAGTGGTACAAGTTGGACCATCTTAGAAAATCTATCACAAATCACCCAGATAAGTCATTCTCTGAGAGACAGGAAGATCAGAAATAAAATCCATTGAGATATGGGTCCATGGCCTCTTGGGCACAGGCAGGGGCATCAACAACCCACTAGAACGAGAACAGGGTTTAGACCGAGAACAAGTCCCGCAGGACTGCACAAAATTCCTGACATCACGAGATAAGGCAGGCCACCAAAAGACCGACTCACCAAATCTCTGGTACCAAAAATACCTGGATGACCAGCCAATGCGGAGCAATGAACTTCAGACATCACTCTCTTCCTCCACTGGTCAGGAACATACAATTTTCCCATAGGACAACGCTCAGGTTTATCCTCCTGAAATTCCTCCAGGGCGCGTCTCAAATAGGGCGAAATGGCAGAAAGAACTACACCCTCACCTAGGATGGTAGTAGGCTCGGTCACATTAAGAGAATCAGCAAAGAAACTCCTAGAAAGGGCATCTGCCTTAAAATTCTTGCCAGGAAGAAAAGAGACCACAAAATTAAAACACGTGAAAAACAAGGCCCACCTAGCCTGTCTAGGATTCAAGCGTTTGGCTGACTCCAGATAAATCAAATTCTTGTGGTCAGTGAGGACCACAACTTGATGTCTAGCTCCCTCCAACCAATGTCTCCACTCTTCAAATGCCCATTTCATGGCCAACAATTCCCGATTCCCCACTTCATAGTTGCATTCAGATGGGGAGAACTTTCGAGAAAAGAAGGCACAGGGATTCATTTTAGAAGTCACAGGATCTTTTTGGGACAAAACAGCTCCCGCACCAATCTCAGAAGCATCTACCTCCACCTGAAATGGAAATGAGACATAAGGTTGCCGTAAAACCGGAGCAGAAGAGAATCTCCACTTAAGCTCCTGAAATGCCAAGACAGCCTCTGGAGACCAATTCAGCACATCAGCGCCCTTCTTGGTCAGATCAGTCAGTGGTTTGACAATACCAGAAAAATTACCAATAAATTTACGATAGAAATTAGCAAAACCCAAAAACTTCTGGAGAGCCTTCAAAGAAGTGGCCTGTACCTTGGCTGGGCCCATTTCAATAGTCAACGGAGACTAAATAAATCTCAAAAATTAAATCCTCTGTACACCAAAGAGGCATTTCGATCCCTTAACAAACAGGGAATTCTCCCTCAAAATCCGGAGCACGGTCCGGACATGTTCCACATGAGAATCCCAATCACTGGAAAAGATCAAAATATCATCCAGATAGATGATCAAAAACTTATCCACAAAGTCCCGGAAAATATCATACATAAAGGATTGGAAGACAGAAGGGGCATTAGTGAGCCCAAAAGGTATCACCAGGTACTCAAAATGTCCCTCCGGAGTATTAAACGCCGTCTTCCATTCATCCCCGTGCTTGATGCGAATAAGATTATACGCCCCCCTGAGGTCAAGCTTAGTAAACCAGCAGGCACTTTTATCTCTGGAGAATAAATCAGACATCAGGGGTAACGGGTACTGATATTTAACCGTCATCTTGTTAAGGGAACGATAGTCAATACAAGGTCTTAATGAACCATCTTTCTTGGCCACAAAAAAAACAGCACCTAAGGGTGAAGAGGATGGTCTAATATGACCCTTCTCCAATGACTCCTTATTATAGGATCGCAAAGCATCATGTTCGGGTACTGATAAGTTGAAAAGCCGACCCTTGGGAAATTTACACCCAGGCATCAACTCAATTGCACAGTCATAACTCCTATGAGGAGGCAAAGATGCAGACTTACTCTCACTAAATACATCAGAAAAATCAACCAAATAATCAGGAATATGGGTCGCCCTCCCAGGGCCGTGGGGTACTCGGTACTGGGCCGGTATCAGTGGGATTTGTCACAGCAGCAGTGACCCGGACGGTGGCCCTGGGTGCCCATGTAAATGGCGTGGTATAATGGTAAAGAGTTTATATAGATAGTTTGACGCCACCTGTGGTGTTCGGCAACATAGATGTTAGGCCGACGCTGCATGCAGATCCTCTGGGACTGATGGTGTTGTGCAGCAAAGATGGTGAAGCTCCCCACAGGTGGAGCTGGAGTCCCAGGGAAGTGTAGATGTAGTGATGGGGGAAAGGCACAGGCGGTGTAGGTGCTGGTACCCAGATGTAGCGGTGCTGGAATAACTGTAGGACACCAGAGCGTGTAGTTCCAAAGCTTTACTCACAGTCTGCAGGTTACACAGATGCCTGCCTCCGTGCTGTGTCCTCCGCGTCAAAAGTCGGGATCGTCCCGAAACACGAAACCCAATGTAAGTCAATGGAGAATTAAAGTCGGCAGTGAGAGGAGGAGAGGAAACACACCAACAGTGCCCATTTGAATGCCAAAAGCATAAATTCTTGTTACTGAAGCTTGTCAACCTTAATTAACATCATAACACTAGTTACGCACTGAAAAATGGGGGTTATTTGGCTACAGTTGTGGGGGGGGGCTGGCTCCAGGTTTTCGTGGGCCCAGGGCCAAAGAGCGCCCCTTTAACACATACCACAACTCATGATGCTCCGATACGGCAGAGAAATAGCATTATAGTACAATGAAAAATACTTCACTTCTTTCATCTCATGACTGATATCCATTTTAAATTCTCCAATACCTCCAAAAACGGACAGTATATAGCTCCATACAGTATTATGGCCAGCGCTTAGTGCGCTATACAGAGTAATGAGGCCCATATATTTCTCCACACGGAATCATTATTCCCATATAATGTTTCAAACCGTATATGATGAGCTCCACATAATGCTACAGTATATGTTGGTCCCAATGGATGAAGCTCCACTGTCTTATGGGCCCAAATAATGCTCCATATATAATGGGCCCCATTTCTACTGCTCTAGTGTATAATGGGCCCTGTAAATGCTGCTCCTGTGTCTGATGTCCACCATTGGAATGCTCCAGTGTATGGTGGGCCCCATATATCATTCACCAGAGTATAGTGCTCCCCAAAAATTGCTGTCCCAACATTGAAAACAATTACATAAGTCTCCTTGCTAGGGAATCCCTGCACTACTCTGAACTCCTTGTCGTCCCCATCTTCCATCTCACTGCACCCATATGCCGACTGCTGATCGGGCGGAGTTATTCCCACGAACCTCCAAACAGCGTCCCTGAAGGCAAAGTTTTTGGTTTCCGGGGGCAGTATGATTGCAAAGCTGAACCTTAAAGGAATGTCCAAAAGGGCACCACCAGGAGTGGAGCCTGTGGCTTAATTGGACTGCACCCGGGAAACCACTACCATACAAGCTACAGAAAAGATGGACAGATTGCAAGCTTTGTCGATTCTGTGTGTGGTGTGGTATGTCCGTTTGTAGTTGTGCTAGCGATTTCTCATCTTTATTCCGTTAACGACCGAGACTCCGTCATGGCCCCGCGGTACGCGTCAAGCTTACTAGAGGGATACGCGAGGCTGTGGCACATGCGATTGAGCAATAACAGGTCTAGCATTCCAGTACATGTCCGGGGCTGCATGCACGCTACACTGAAAGGACCAGCTTTTGTCGCTTACAGGTGCAGATAACCTGCTGAACTCCATTAGTGATGGGGATCTGGGATTCAGATAATTCCCCGCGAACGATGATTTCCCAGTAAGTTCAGGTCAACCGCAATTCCGGAGTTAGGCCTAACCGTCATTCCTGAAAAAATTACGTGTCCAAACCACAGGTGCTGTAGCTTGCTTAACAGCTCGGCAGCCGTTCTCAGGCCCAGTATGGATTCAACAACATTGTAGAAAGTTGATAAAGGGTACAGTTTCACCAGATAACACGTATATATGTAGCCTAGTTTACACATTAAAAATATATGTCTATAGATCAGGAGGCAGACTCAGATGTTCTCAGGCCTAGTATGGATTTGACCAGATTGTACAAAGTTGAGAAAGGGTACTTTATCACTGGATAGCAGGTATATACTGTATAGCATAGTTTAAACATGTAAAATCTCCATGTTCTCAGTATGGATTACACATCAATCTAAAAAGTGGAAAAAAGGAAATGCATTAGAGGCGTACACAACTATATACTTTTGGTGTTATTTTTAAATCTTCATATATATTTCTGTCTCAGTAATACAGTCCAGCCTCTCCGCAATAGGAAATGAGATGCATACAATTAGTGGCATAAAGACTATTGATTGCAGAAATCTAGGAATTATTATTCACGGGAAAAACTTCCGTCACAATTCTCATAGGCGATGCTGACCCTCAATTAATTTGTGTGTTGAGACAGTGAAAACATTTATTTTGTGAATAAAGTCTTGCTGTATCGCACTTCCGTTGATTCCATCACTGTTACTCATCTCAATCCAATTTTTATCACAGGGAGCGATGTAAACATGGTGCTCACTGGCTATCATGATCTGTCACATAACTTTGGAGTGCAAAAGACAGAAGCCACAGGCCGTAGGCGATTCTATTTGATTGGCATGAGAGGGCACATTTTGAAATGTGCACCGGAATGTCACACGTTTGTGAGTAGGAAAACTGTGAAAGCTGATGATAAACCACCACTGCATGTAATTGTGAGTCGACGTCCATAAGAAATGGAAGCCACTGATCATCTGGAGCTAGAGCCCGGCCAGCAGGACAGGGCGTAGCTACATCTTAACCATCATCTTTCAGTTCAATCAATTTGTAGTGGCAGTCCCAGTGAAGGATTTGACAGCCCAGACTACACAGCGGAGGAGCAGGGAGAGGTAAACATTGCAAATGCTGGGGCCCTGCCCAAGCAAGGGGGGCACACTCATGGGCATCAGTACTGGCACTGTGCCCCTCATAGTACGGCGGTGTGTCTGACGGCGGGTGTGCACCACCACTGTCAGAGACACTTGATTGCACTATGAGGGACCCTATGCCAGTACCCGCGCCCAAGAGTCGGCCTACCCACCTGTCCAGGGCAATGGCACTCGCACGGTTTTGTGCGCTAGGTGGTGACCCCGGCCATGGGGGGGGCCGCCCACTTAGGGAGGTTTACAAAGTGGCATATGTAGATGTGGGTCATTCAGCTGCTGCAAAAAGCGAAATAGGTCAAGTTCGTGGAATAGGAGGAGGACCAAAGCAAGCCATTTTTCTGGCAACCTATGTGTCATCAAGGGAAGGTGGGACAAAATCCTTGGAAACCCATGCATGGTTCATTTTAATGAAGGTTAGATCATCCACATTTTGGGTTGACAGATGGGTCCTTTTTTCTGTCAGGATTGATCCAGCTGCACTGAAGACTCTTTCCGATAGCACACTTGCAGCTGGGCAAGCGAGCTCCTGTAAGGCATATTGTGCCAATTCAGGCCAGGTGTCCAGTTTAGCGGCCCAGTAGTCAAAGGGGAATGACCTGTGCGGGAGAACATTTATATGGGAGGAAAAGTAGTTGTTAACCATAGTTGACAACTGCTGTCTCCTGTCACTTTCCATCGATGCAGTATTACCAGATGTGTGAGCGGTCCGTGAAAAATCAGTCCACAACATTGTCATGAAACCCCTGTCTCCAATGCCACTTCTGCTGTGTGCACTACGAACACCTCTGCCAAGCTGCCCCTGGCCCGTACGGCTCGTGTGAGAACCATCACCGCTGCTGTGTGCTGGGAATACCTCAACCAACCGGTTAACCAGAGTTGCTTGTTTAGTAGCCAATATTAGGTCAAGGTTCTCCTGTGGCATGATGTTTTGTAATTTGCCTTTATAGCGAGGATCCAGGATGCTGGCCAGCCAGTAGTCGTCATCGTTCATCATTTTGGCAATGTGTGGGTCCCTTTTTAGGATCTGCAAGGCATAATCTGACATGTGGGCCAATGTTCCCGCTGTCAATGATGCACTGCAAGTGCTGGGTGGAGGAGCACTTTCTGGCAAATCCACATCCCTCCAGTCACGCACAAACCCTGTACCAGACCTTGCCACGCCAACATTTTCACTTGCCCCACGAGATGCATCCTCCTCCCCTAAGTAATCATCCCCATCATCATCCTCCTCCTCCTCTTTTTCCTCCACCTCGTCCAGGAGAGGTCCCTGAGCAGACAATGGCTGAATGTCATCAAGGATTCCCTCCACCTCTTTCTCTTCGTCAACATTGGCTGCAGACGCCTGCTCCTTATGGTGCGTCAAAGTTTGCATGAGCAGACGCATAAGTGGGATGCTCATGCTTAGGATGGCGTCGTCTGCGCTTACCAGCCATGTGCATTCCTCAAAACACTGAAGGACTTTACAGAGGTCTTTCAGCTTCGACCACACACACCTGTCAACTCCATGTCTGCTCTCAAAGTGTCTGGCCGTGTATCCTCCCACAAATGCATTATGGCCTGCCTCTGCTCGCACAGCCGCTCAACCATGTGCAGGGTGGAGTTCCACCTTGTTGCAATGTCGATAATGAGGCGGTGGTTGGGAAGGTGGAGCAATCGCTGCAGCTTCTGCATACGAATGGAGTGTACAGGCGACCGGCGGATGTGCGCGCACAGTCTTCGCACCTTCTGGAGCAGGGCTGTTAACTCCGGATAATTATTGAGGAAGCACTGCACCACCAGGTTCAAGGTGTGATCAAGGTATGTGGCTGAGTTTTGAAAGGGCTATGGCTGCCACAAAATTACGGCCGTTATCACTAACTACCTTGCCTGCCTCAAGATGTACACTGCCCAGCCATGACTCAGTGTGTCGCTGAAAGTACTCGGCCAGCACCTCGGCAATGTGTCTGTCGCCCAAACACATCATCTGCAACACAGCCTGCTGACGCTTTCCACTAGCTGCTCGATAGGGGGACACCTCGTGTGCAACAGTGGCAGCTGCAGATGGAGTGCTCGTACGACTGCGCTTTGTGGACGAGCTTTCGCTTCTGGAGGAGGAGGAGGAGGGTCGAACGCCTACAGCCAACTGTTTCTGCGGCCTAGCACGCTGTGATATTTTGACCCTCTGGACAAGCTGTCCAGCAACTCTTTTGATTTTTGGAACCTGTCTTTGGAGTGCTCCGGGCCTGCCAGATAACAGCTGTTGCGATGTCGATGTCTGCTGTGGATGCTCCTCCTCCTCATCTGAGCTATTGGAAGCAGCACCCTCTTCCCCCAATGGATGCCAATCTGGGTCAACAACTGGGTCATCCATCACCTCCTCTTCAATGTCATGTGCACCTTCCTCTGTGTCACCGTGTATGGTGGTATAGTGTGCGGGAAGGGGCACCTGAGTCTCATCAGGGTCAGAATCTGGCTCTGTACACTGCGAGGACAATGTAGTGCTCTGAGTGAATGTACCAGCAGAATCATCTATCAGTGGCTGTGCATCAGTGTACTCCATGTCAGATTCATCTTGGCCTGGGTAATTCACCATTTCACTTGATAATCCAGGCATGGTATGTGAAAACAGCTCCATGGAGTAATCATTAGTATGGCCTGCATCATCCTTCAATCTTGGTTGGGGTGAAGGACACAAGGAAAGGTGTGGTTCATGAACATGAGCCTCCAATGATGACTCAGTGGTTTTATTTTTTACAACTTCAGAAGAGGAGGCGATAGAGCTGGAGGCTGAGTCAGCAATGTAAGACAAAACTTTTTCCTGAAGCTCTGGCTTTAAAAGCGGTTTGCCAACTCCTAGAAAACTAAGCCTTCGAGGCCTTGTGGAGCCAGAAGATGATGCAGGCTCAACACCTCCTGCATTCGGTCCTATTTTGCTTTTGCCACTACCATCAGATCCACCACCAACACCATCATTACCAGTTGCCAACCCCCGCCCAATTCCACGGCCTCTTCCACCAGCCTTCCTCATTTTTGGTAGAAATGTAGACAAAATCCAACAAACTATATAGTAATGTAAAACAAGGTACAAGGTGTCTATAGGACAGGGGAGATTTTGAATTTCTGCACACACTTGTGGACACTAGACACTTTTGGATTGTGTGAGGCCCACTGAATATCACAGCGCTATGTCACAGGCTCGATGTCGCAGGTGTGAAAAATGTCACTAGAGGATAACGGAGATTTTGAATTTCTGCACACACTTGTGGACACTGGACACTTTTGGATTGTGTGAGGCCCACTGAATATCACAGCGCTATGTCACAGGCTCGATGTCGCAGGTGTGAAAAATGTCACTAGAGGATAACGGAGATTTTGAATTTCTGCACACACTTCTGGACACTGGACACTTTTGGATTGTGTGAGGCCCACTGAATATCACAGTGCTATGTCACAGGCTTGATGTCGCAGGTGTGAAAAATGTGACTAGAGGATAACAGAGATTTTGAATTTCAGCACACACTTGTGGACACTGGACACTTTTGGATTGTGTGAGGCCCAGTGAATATCACAGCGCTATGTCACAGGCAGAAATTGGGTAGTGTATGACAAACTACAAGGTGTATATAGAATTGGGCAGAATAGGAATCTCCCTAGAGTGTAGGTCTGTAAGAACGGAACAAGTCCTCGACTTATCCTTACAGAGCGACACACAGATAGCTTCACTGTGGCCGTGATAACAGCCGTTACACGGTACTGAGAGAGGAGCGTGCACGTACACAGCTGTCCGATGTACGTAAAATTGTCAAGCTCCGTGTTTTTTAAGTATACGAACTGACACACGCTGTCTCTCTATAGTTTTGAATGTGATCAAACAGCAAATATATTTAACTGTTTGAAAACTAGACAAAACTAGAAGGTGCAGGTCTGTAAGAACGGAACATGTCCTCGACTTATCCTTACAGAGCGACACACAGATAGCTTCACTGTGGCCGTGATAACAGCCGTTACACGGTACTGAGAGAGGAGCATGCACGTACACGGCTGTCCGGTGTACGTAAAATTGTCAAGCTCAGTGTTTTTTAAATATATGGACTGACACACGCTGTCTCTCTATAGTTTTGAATGTGATCAAACAGCAAATATATTTAACTGTTTGAAAGCTAGACAAAACTAGAAGGTGCAGGTCTGTAAGAACGGAACATGTCCTCGACTTATCCTTACAGAGTGACACACAGATAGCTTCACTGTGGCTGTGATAACAGCTGTTACACGGTACTGTGTGAGGAGTGTGCACCGCTGTATGGTGTGAAAAAATGCACGCTCAGTACCTCACCAGGACAAAAAAAGAAAATTGGGATTGCTTTTAAAAAAGCAGTTTGCAGAGCAGTGGCTAAACAGCAATGCAGCCGTCAGGAAGCCTTAGAAGGCAGCCTAACAACCAACACCGCTGATCCAGCAAAATATAGCCTCCACTTGCACTGCACACACAGTGACTGGTGTGTTGTACAGGCAAAATCGCTAGCAGCAGAAGCAGTTACTGGTGTCTTCTTCCCTGCCTAACACTCTCCCTGCAAAATCATCATCAGCAGCAGCTCTCCCTATTCTGAGATCACCATGAGTAACATGGCGGTTGGCGTGCACGCCCTTTTATACCCCCTGTGATGCCCACCAAAGCAAGCCAATCAGTTGCATGCCCTTCTGAAAGATGGTGGTGACCCCTGCCTATGTCATCACGTTGCCCACAGTGTCCGTGGATCCTGATTGGCTGAAAAAGAGCGCAAAACAAACTTTTGAAACGCGACTTTGGCGCTTAAGTCGCCGACCTCGTGGCCGACCTCATCCTAGGGTCGGGTTTCGTTTCATGAAACCCGACTTTGCCAAAAGTCGGCGACTTTTGAAATTTTTCGACCCGTTTCGCTCAACTCTAGCCCCGACCTTGCACTTAGAACTTCTAGGCAGGGTTCTTCCTCTAACCCACGTCCTATGTGTTCTCTTATTCTCCTACATTCCGTACTTGTCTTTCTTTCCTATGGAAGCTCCGGCTTCAGTTCAATGTCTTTCTCCTTCTTTCCTTTCCCGTGCCAGCAGACCCGGGTCACTCAGGTCTGCTGCAGCACTCCTTCCTCCATCCCTTTCTCAGGGATCTCCTTTCCTCACTCCTCTCTGAGTGACTTCCACCCTCCGACTGACCTAAATCCTAAACCTTCCCACTCTTTTATGTATTCTAACTCCACCCACCTCCCAGCACGTTTCGTGTTCCAAGCAGGGAGCCATCAAAGGTGCTCTGCTACACTCTAAGCAAGGAGCCGCAATGTGGCTTTGCTGAACTACCCTGTTGTGTGGGGTGCGAGTGTTGAAGCGTGGTGAGGAGTTCCCACCTTACCTGGATGGTGGGGCACCACACCTTAGGAGAAGGTGCAGGACCTCTGTGGCGACTGAGCCTCAGGGGCACCACAAATATCATGAGACTGAGGAGAGGTGGAGAAAACAGGAGCATCCCTAAGAACACACTGACAACCCCAACTCACCACAGACACAGATTTCCAATCCAAAACTGGATTATGAGTTTGCAACCAGGGAAAACCCAGAACAATAGTATCATGCAAATTATGCAGCACCAAAAATTTACAATTTTCTTGGTGGTCTGGGGCAACTCGCATTATCACCTGGGTCCAAAACTGAGGTTTATTCTCCGCCAAAGAAGTAGCATCAATAACCCTCACAGGAATAGGCATCCGCAGAGGTATCATAGGAAAACCACAACGTTTAGCAAAGTCCAAATCCATCAGATTCAAAGCTGCTCCTGAATCAACAAAAGCCTTAGCGGAAAATGTGGATAAGGAGCAGATCAGAGTAATTGCCAAAAGAAATTTAGGTTGTACACTGCCCACAGCAAATGTGTGAGCAAATCATTTCTCTCATTTAGGGCAGACATAAATAGTATGAGAGGCATCTCCACAGGAAAAACACAGCTTATTACGCCTTCTAAACTCCTGACGTTGCGCCCTAGACAAAACCCTATCACATTGCATAGGTTCAGACGTTTGTTCAAAAGGTGGCAACGCCTCTCGTGTAGTTTTATTTTCACGTAAACGCCGATTAACTTGAATGGCTAATGACATAGAATCATCAAGACCAGAGGGAACAGGAAATCCCACCTTCATATCTTTTACGATCTCTGATAAACCCTTCCGAAAGAGAGCTGCCAATGCACCATCATTCCATGTAGTAAGGACCACCCACTTTTGGAATTTTTGACAGTACAACTCTGCAGGATCCTGACCCTGGTCTAATGCCAACAGGGTTCTCTCAGCTTGATCAACAGCATTAGGTTCATCATACAACAACCCCAAGGCTTGAAAAAATGCATCCACAATAGTCAAAATAGGATTTTCAGGTGTCAGAGAAAAAGCCCAATCCTGGGGATCGCCGCGCAGCAAGGAGATGACAATTTTAACCTGCTGCACAGAGCTCCCCGATGAATTAGGCTTCAAGGCAAGAGATAATTTACAACTATTCTTAAAATTCAGAAATTTAGATCGATCCCCAGAAAACACATCAGCAGTAGGAATCTTAGGTTCAGCAGCATGTGACTGAATGAGGTAGGTGGAAATTCCCTGCACTTCAGCAGCAAGTTGCTCTACACGATCAGACAATTGCTTAATCTCCATTAGGAAAAAAAAATCCTCCTACGGCCCCAGAAAAAAAAAAGAGGAAAAAATATACCAAAAAAAAAAAAAATTCTGCCACTTTTTTTTTTTTTTTCTTTTCCCTTAAACAATCTTTCCCTGCTTTTGAGTACCCTAGAATCTGTGGTATGGCTGGTGATTCTGTTATGAATGGGTCACCGAGGAGGAACAACAAAAAGCTCAGTCCCAGAACACCAGAGAGGTTGATCACTATGCAGATTGCAGATCCTTGATCTTAACCACACAACTAACAGTAGCAGTGGAGCGCTCCTATGTTGTTCCTAAGCGCCTCGTCACCGCCAGAGGACTACATAAACCTAAAGCAAGAAAAGGGAAAACTGCCCCAGAGCAGACCCCAAAGGAAAAGACAGCCCCCACACATGTATTGATGGTGAAGCAAGATGAAAACACAAACACAGGCAGGAAAATAGGCTGCGCAAACGATGGGGCCCGACTAACTAGAAAGGACAGGAAAGGAAAGTCACTGTCTGCAATCTGCCAAAAAACCTACCAAAAATAATGTCCAACACGTCTGATAGCAAAATTAACCCTGAAGTCACTAGACTTCTCCCACTATATCAGCAATCTGAAATATTCTGAAACAGAGCAAAAAGAGGCCAATCTAATAAGGGACAAAAAGGCAAATTGGCAAATACAGATAAATAGGAGTGGAAGTTCAGCATAGCCCCAGCAGGGGCAAGCTGACCACACAAGAAACTGATTTAACCAACAAGCACAAGAGTGAACATTAGCAATAAACAAACTTAACATAAAAAGACTGGAGGAGAGCTGAAGTCCAAGACCTGAGAAGCAGACTGAATCACCAGCAGCAGGATAGGGCATCGGCTGTCTTATATCCAGTCTGATACTCCAGAGATCCAATCGTTATCCTTCTCATCAGGTGGCAGATCACTACCACTTAAACCAACCTCACTATCTCCTGTCACCACCAGAGGGAGAACGGAAGGAGAACTTTCAACTGGATGAGCTCATACTGTCTGCAATCACGCCACAAAACCCTGCAAAAATGTCCAACACTTCTGATAGCAAAAAATACCCTGAAGTCACTAGACTTCTCCCACTATATCAGCACTCTGGCATATTCTGAGAACAGAGCAAAAAGAGGTCAATCTAATAAGGGACAAAAAGCAAACTGGCACATACAGTGACATAAGAGTGGAAATTCAGCACAGCCCCAGTCGGGGCTGGCTGAGCACACAAAAAACTGAATAGACCAAACCAAATCAAATGTGAACATTAGCAAAGCCAACTTAGCTTGAGAAGGCAGGAACTGAGATGGAAACTAAGACCTCAGGAGGCAGGAAAAAATTTCCAGCATGGGAATAGGGAGTCAGCTGTCTTAAATCCAGTCTGAGACTCCAGATGTCCAATCCTCTTCCTCATTATCAGGTGGCAGGTCTCTGTTAATTAGATCAGCTTCACTACCTCCTGCCACCACCAGAGGGAGCCCGGAAAGAGAACTCACAACTCCTCTGTTAGCACAACCAGCTTCCTCACCAGAAACCAGAGGCAGACCAGAAAATGAGTTCACAACAGTACCCCCCGTTTGAGGAGGGGTCATCGAACCCTCATCCACACCACCAGGCCGATCAGGATGGGCCCGGTGAAATGCACAAACCAAACTATTGGCACGAATGTCAGAGGCAGAGATCCAAGAATTATCCTCCTGGCCATAACCCTTCCATTTGACCAAATACTGGAGTCTTCGTCTAGCCAAACGAGAATCCAATATTTTCTCTACCTCATATTCCACATTGCCTTCAACCAATACAGGGTCAGGAGGCACCGCCACAGGAACTACTGGCTCAACAAACCACTCCTCTGTCAGCACAACCAGCTCCCTCACCAGAAACCAGAGGCAGACCAGAAAATGAGTCCACAACAGTGCTCCCTCCCTTCCGAGCCCAGACGTGTGCCCAAACAGTGGTTTACACCAACATATGAGGCATCAGCGTACTCAGGACAAATTACACACCAACTTTGGGGGTCTAATTTCTCCTGTTACCCTTGGTAAAATAAAAAAAATTGGGGGCTAAAATAAATCACTTTTGTGAAGAAAAAAAATTTTTTTATTTTCACGGCTCTGCATTATAAACTTCTGTAAAGCACTTGGGGGTTCAAAGTGCTCACCACACATCTAGATAAGTTCCTTGGGGGGTCTAGTTTCCAAAATCGGGTCACTTGTGTGGGGTTTCTACTGTTTAGGCACATCAGGGGCTCTGCAAATGCAACATGACACCGGCAGAACATCCATCAAAGTCTGCATTCCAAAATGGCGCTCCTTCCATTCCGAGCTCTCCCATGCGCCCAAACAGTGGTTCCCCCCATATATGGGGTATCGATATACTTAGGACAAATTGCACAACAACTTTTGTGGTCCAATTTCTCCTGTTAGCCTTGTGAAAATCAAAAATAGTGGGCTAAAAAATCATTTTTGAGGAAAAAAAATGATTTTTTTATTTTCACTGCTCTGCGTTATAAACTTCTGTGAAGCACTTGGGGGTTCAAAGTGCTCACCACACATCTAGATAAGTTCCTTAAGGAGTCTAGTTTCCAAAATGGTGTCACTTGTGGTTTTTTTTCACTGTTTAGGCACATCAGGGGCTCTCCAAACGCGACATGGCGTCCAATCTAATTCCAGCCAATTCTGCATTGAAAAAGTCAAACCTTGCTCCTTCCCTTCTGAGCTCTGCTGTGCGCCCAAACATTGGTTTACCCCCACATATGGGTATCGGCGTACTTAGGACAATTTGCACAATAACTTTAAAGGCCTAATTTCTCCTGTTACCCTTGTAAAAATAAAAACTTGGGGGCGAAAAGATTATTTTTGTGAAAAAAAAATGATTTTTTATTTTCACAGCTCAACGTTATAAACTTCTGTGAAGCACTTGGAGGTTCAAAGTGGTCACCATACATCTAGATAATTACCTTAATGGGTCTAGTTTCCAAAATGGGGTCATTTGTTGGGGGCTAATGATAATAATAATAATTTTATTTGTATAGTGCCAACATATTCCGCAGCACTTTACATTTCAGAGGGGACTTGTACAGACAATAGACATTACAGCATAGCAATAATCACGTAGATCATAACAGATACCAAGAGGAATGAGGGCCCTGCTCGCAAGCTTACAATCTGTGAGGTTTCCACTGTTTATGCACATCATGGGCTCTCCAAGCGCAACATGGCGACCGATCTCAAATCCAGCCAATTCTGCGTTGAAAAAGTCAAACGGCGCTCCTTCCCTTGCAAGCTCTGCCGTGCTCCCAAAAAGTGGTTTACCCCCACATATGGGGTATCGGTGTATTCAGGAGAAATTGCACAACAAATTTTGTGGCTCATTTTCTCTTTTAACACAAAAAAAAGTTAAAGTTTAATTTTTTCCTTCCACATTGCTTCAGTTCCTGTGAAGCACGTAAAGGGTTAATAAACTTCTTAAATGTGGTTTTGAGCAACTTGAGGGGTCCAGTTTTTAAAATGGTGTCACTTTTGGTTATTTTCTGTCATGTACACCCCTCAAAATGACTTTAAATAATAACAATAAAAAAGGTTGTTTCCAAAATTGTGCTGATATAAAGTAGACATGTGGGAAATGTTATTTATTTAGAAATTTGTGTGACATATCTCTCTGATTTAAGGGCATAAAAATTAAAAGTTTGAAAATTGCAAAATTTTCAACATTTTTGCCATATTTCCATTTTTTTCATAAATGAACACAAGTCATACAGAAGAAATTTTACCACTAACATGAAGTAAAATATGTCATGAAAAAACTTTATCAGCAGGATCCGTTAAAGCATTCCAGAGTTATAACCTCATAAAGTGACAGTGGTCAGAATTGTAAAAATTGGCCTGCAAAATGGCTCTGTCACTAAGGGGTTAATATTTGTGGTACTGCTACATAGTAATATGTATTACCGCTCACATTTATGGTACTGCCACATTCATACATGTGTTACCATTCTTTGTAGAACTATATTATATTATGTTGTGTTCCTATAGTGTAATACTGTATATAATATAAGGTAATGATGTTTACTAATGCTCATGTACAGTTTAAGGGAAAGTAACGTGCATCCTTTTGGGTCATTAGAGGAGGGCACCTTAGTATTATAGTTCTTATAGATAAGGGTAGGTGTAGTTTTTTTTGTGGGCCACTAGATGGGGCATACTAATGTGCACGGTTAGAAGAGATTATGGTTAATGTGTAGAGGGTTAAGTGTAGGAGGGGCTGCCAGGTGGTAAGACACGAGTTTCTAGGAAGTTAGGTCAGACAGGGCCAGGGTGCCAGGCTATAGGCCTGGGTAGCTTTGCAGCCACATAACATCAAATCACTGCAGCCCACCATATCCACAAGATGTGGCGACTCCTCGCCTGGGCAGACACCTTTAAGGCAGAAGTCAGTTGGACTGAGGAAATGAAGGAAGTTGGAGTTTCGCTCAGAACGGTACAGACGGACCAGTTGCTTTACCAGAGGCAACCAAGCCTGGTGACTGATGTTTTCAAGTCTGGGGCTAAACAGGCAGAAGGAATTGTCATCATGGTGAGATTAAGCCAGGAAGGAACTCAGGAGTGGTCCAGAATGGTCCGGTCTGGACGTGTGCTGCACAGAAGCGACAGCAAAGCAAGGAAAGATGAAGAAACAAGATAATTCCATGATGTGCCAACTGTGGATGTAGCATGTGAAGTATTAAGTAAAGAGAATGTTTAAGTTATCATGGACTGTGGCTCCATTACTGGGGGTCGCCTGGAAGAGGGACTGTCGCCGCCTGGGAAGTGCTCGGTGGATCCTGAACTTGGACATGCAGATACGCTGAGAAGAGTAATACAGTTTTCTGTGAGGGAAGGTCGGGACATGGGAAGGGAAGCAAAAGACCAGAAAAAGCCATACACCTGACAAATGCTATTGAGAACTCTGCTATTAGAAGTGGAAAGGAAGAACAAAGACAAAAGAATCTAATTAATAAAAATATTGGAGAAAGAAAAACCAATCACAAACTAAAGTGTTTCTATACTAATGCACAAAGCATGGGCAACAAACAAGGAGAATTGGAACTACTAAGGCTGGTTTCACATTTGCGTTTTTTAGCGCTGGAAAAAAACGCACACCTGCGCATGCGTTTTTTCCCCTATATTTAACATGGGTGCGCATACCTGCGCACTGGTCAGCGCATGTATGCGATTTTCATGCGCTGCGTTTTTTTGGGGTGTGCGATTGGATTTTCCAGACGCAGCATGTTGCATTTTTTGGCCCTGCAAAAAAGCGCATGCGCACATATGCGCACGTTTTGCGCTAAAAATGGCCATTATAGCCTATGGATGCGCATATGTGCGCACTGGCATGCTCATGTATGCGTTTTTTTGCATATGCGTTTTTTTTTTTAAACCATGGAATTTAGGGGTTTGGGTTAGAGTTAGGGTTAGTTAAGGGGGTTTAGGGTTAGGGTTATGGTCAGGGTCAGGGTTAGGGTTAGGGTTAGGGTCAGGGTTAGGGTTAAGTATGGTTTTGTTAAGGATTAGGGTCATGGTTAGGGTCAGGATTAGGGTTAAGTATGGTTTTGTTAAGGGTTAGGGTCAGGGTTAGGGTTAGGGTTAGGGTCAGGGTTAGGGTTAGGGTTAGGGTTAGGGTCAGGGTTAGGGTCAGGATTAGGGTTAAGTATGGTTTTGTTAAGGATTAGGGTCAGGGTTAGGGTCAGGATTAGGGTTAAGTATGGTTTTGTTAAGGATTAGGGTCAGGGTTAGGGTTAGGGTTAGGGTCAGGGTTAGGGTTAGGGTTAGGGTCAGGGTTAGGGTCAGGATTAGGGTTAAGTATGGTTTTGTTAAGGATTAGGGTCAGGGTTAGGGTCAGGATTAGGGTTAAGTATGGTTTTGTTAAGGGTTAGGGTCAGGGTTAGGGTTAGGGTTAGGGTCAGGGTTAGGGTCAGGATTAGGGTTAGGGTTAGGGTTAGGGTTAGGGTCAGGGTTAGGGTTAAGTATGGTTTTGTTAAGGGTTAGGGTCAGGGTTAGGGTTAGGGTTAGGGTCAGGGTTTGGGTTAGGGTTAGGGTTAGGGTCAGGGTTAGGGTTAGGGTTAGGGTCAGGGTTAGGGTTAGGGTTAGGGTTAGTTAGGGTTTAGGGTTTGGGTTAGGGTTAAGTATGATTTGGTTAAGGGTTAGGGTTAGGGTTAGGGTCAGGGTTAGGGTTAGGGTTAGGGTCAGGGTTAGGGTTAGTAAAGTCATGGTTTGGGTAGTGTGAGGGGCCACCTAAAAATGTTGGAAAAAAACGCAAACGCGGTAAAAACGCGCTAAAAACGCATACAAACGCATAAAAACGCTGCGTTTTTTTCATGCATGCTCATAAAAATGCTTGAAAAAAACGCAGCAGTTGTATGCTTATGTATGCGTTTTTTCAATGCGTTTTTTTGCGGGAAAAACGCGCTGCAAAAAAAAGCAAGTGTGAAACTAGCCTAACACAGGAAAAGAAATATGATGTCATTGGAATCACTGAAACTTGGTGGGACAATACACATGATTGGAATACAAGGCTAGAAGGATACAACTTATTTGCAAGAAACAGACTTGATAAACGAGGAGGGGGTGTCGCATTGTATGTTAGAAACGCATATATCTGCACAGAGATTGAAGCTTCAGAGACTGGGAGTTCTGTGGAAACTGTTTGGGTAAGAATACAAGGACAGAACAATGGAAAGGACACCATTGTAGGCATTTACTACAGGCCGCCTGTGCAAGCTGAAGATATGGATGAACTCTTTATGCATCAAATGGCCAAGTTCTCCAAAAAATATGACATAGTTGTCATGGGAGATTTCAACTATCCAGACATTTGTTGGGAATCTCTCTCAGGCAAAACTAACAGGTCAAGGAAATTCTTATCCTCTCTTGCTGACAACTTTATCTTCCAAAAGGTAAGGGAGAAAACAAGGGGAACTGCTACCTTGGATCTAATTCTTATAAACAGGGAGGAAATGGTTGAGGAGGTAAAAGTGGCTGGGACCCTAGGAGGTAGCGACCATGCTATTTTAGAATTTTGGATAATTAGAGGCGGAAGACCTGTGAAGACTCAGACGTCAAGGTTAGATTTCAGAAAGGCAGATTTTAAGGGATTCAGAAAGAGAATTGGAGGGATCCAATGGCTGGATATCCTTAAAGACAAAAATGTCCAGGAAGGATGGGAAATCTTGAAAAATGAAATTCTCAAAGCACAGTTGTTAACAATTCCAAAAAGAGGGAAGAATAGGAAGCATTTAAGGAAACCAGGATGGATGAACACAGAACTTAAGCACATGCTAAAAAGGAAGAAAAAAATGTTTATAAAATGGAAAGAGGGAGGCATATCTAAAGAAGAATATAATGCTGTCTGCAGAACCTGCAGGGCACAAATCAGATTATCTAAAGCTGAAAATGAATTGAGGCTTGCAAGAGATGTCAAAAGCAATAAAAAAGGATTTTGGGGATATGTCAAAAGTAAAAGAAAAGTCAAAGATGCTATAGGATTTTTACAGGATGAAAATGATGAAGTGGTAAGACAGGATGTTGAGAAGGCTGAACTTTTAAATTCCTATTTTGCATCTGTTTTCTCTCAGAAAGGAAATGTAACATCAACTGTTATTCACTGTCCTATTAAGGGAATAGAAGAATCCAGGATATCTATAAACAGAAAGATAGTGAGGAAACACTTAGCCAACCTAAATGAATTCAAGTCTCCAGGTCCAGATGAATTACACCCCAGAGTACTGAAGGAGATAGCAGAAGAAATTTTTGAACCCCTCTCCATAATCTTTGAAAATTCTTGGAGAACAGGAGAAGTGCCAGAAGACTGGAGAAGAGCAAATGTTGTTCCTATCTTCAAAAAAGGGAAGAAGGTGGACCCAGGCAACTATAGGCCGGTGAGTCTGACTTCTATACCAGGAAAGATCTTTGAACAAATTATTAAACAACATGTATGTCAATACCTGGATAAGAATGAAGTGATTAAACAGAGTCAGCATGGGTTTGTAACTAATAAGTCATGTCAGACTAACTTAATTTCCTTCTATGACGGTATCACTGATTGGGTGGATCAAGGAAATGCTGTAGATATAGTATATCTTGACTTCAGCAAAGCATTTGACAAAGTCTCTCATACAATCCTTATTGAAAAAATAAGTATGGAATGGACAAGACAACTGTTAGGTGGATTCATAACTGGCTTAGTGATCGGACCCAAAGAGTGGTCGTAAATGGCTGCACATCCAGTTGGAAGAATGTCTCAAGTGGGGTACCACAGGGCTCTGTCCTGGGCCCTGTATTGTTCAACATCTTTATCAACGATTTAGATGAAGGAATTGAGGGTAAACTGATTAAATTTGCTGATGACACAAAGCTAGGAGGGATAGCTAATACTAGAGAAGAGAGAGAGAGGATTCAAAAAGATTTAAATAAACTGGAGAAGTGGGCAGCAACTAACAGAATGGTTTTTAACAGGGAGAAATGCAAAGTACTACATCTGGGCAATAAAAATGAAAAAAGCATATATAGAATGGGAGGAATAGGGCTAAGTGACAGCACATGTGAAAAAGACTTGGGTATACTAATAGATCACAGACTAAATATGAGTCAACAGTGTGATGCAGCAGCAAAAAAGGCAAATGCAATTCTAGGATGTATTAACAGAAGCATACAGTCTAGATCACGTGAAGTCATTATTTCCCTCTACTCCTCTTTGGTCAGACCTCATCTGGAATATTGTGTCCAGTTTTGGGCACCACATTTTAAAAAAGACATCAACAAACTGGAGCAAGTTCAGAAAAGAGCGACCAGAATGGTGACCGGTCTGCAAACCCTGTCTTATGAGGAAAGGTTGCAGGATTTGGGAATGTTTAGTTTGCAAAAGAGAAGACTGAGAGGAGACTTAATAGCTGTCTACAAATATCTAAAGGGCTGTCACATTGTAGAAGGATCAACTTTATTCTCATTTGCACAAGGAAAGACTAGAAGCAATGGGATGAAACTGAATGGGAGGAAACACAGATTAGATATTAGAAAAAACTTTTTGACAGTTAGAGTGATCAATGAGTGGAACAGGCTGCCACGAGAAGTGGTGAGTTCTTCTTCAATGGAAGTCTTCAAACAGAGGCTGGACAAACATCTGACTGGGATGATTTAGCGAATCCTGCTTTGAGCAGGGGGTTGGACCAGATGGCCCAGGAGGTCCCTTCCAACTCTACGATTCTATGATTCTATGATTCTATGACACAGATGCTCCAGCAGATTCGATTGGGGAATCCTCAGACCCCACTGACAGACTCTGCTGGACCTCACATCAGAGTTGTCCTCCATACTCAAAAGATAAAAATGGAACACATGAATTCAGCAGCCACTACTACGATGGACCTTGAAGTCAGGGCACCTGCCTGCATATGTTTGAAGCGGGGCTGGGGTACAGAATTTTTTGCTTACTGTGGGCCGTAACTGACTTCTGATTGCCTCGCAATCCCTCTACTAAATGGATGTCTGGGTGGAGTGTGTGGTGTCATGGAGTATATTTTTTCCTCACTTTTGCTTTGGGAGCCTTCGTTTCCTCTCCGTCCATGGGATCGGTGTCGGCTATAAATGAGACAGAAGACCTAGGGTTAACACATTAGACTTTACTGTGCAATTCATTTACACATGGTTGCAGCATTCAGACTAAGACATAATCTCTTTCTAGTGATGTTCACTTGGTTGTGTGATCCAGTAGTCCTTGTCCCCATCCTGTGATGAGATCCACCATCTTCATCTCACTCTGTGACCTGGCTGACATCTTCATCATCATGAATGGGCACGTGTCACCTACTGCATACCACCCCTTCTTGCACCAAATCTTGGATAAAGAGATCTTCTCCCCCATATAAAGACTGTGGAACCGGCAGACGAGAGAGTCTCACTTCACCATAGATCGATTTACGTATACGTCATCTCCGGTCCCGTTCATTTATAAACCCGCAGCCCCACTTGTGATTAAAGTCCACGACCCTCCCCTCCGTGCATTGCTCCTCAAAATAGACCCGCTTCAGACCCGCCAACCATTCCGAGGCAAGAGTGTCGGTCTGCATGCACAGCTACGCAACATCAGAGAGCTCTCGTGGACAGCGGAGCCATTGGAGGATGGCCTCTCAGCGATCGGGTGGTCCCAGTTCACTAGGTGTATTGGACAAGGCCCAACTCTGGATGTGGAGTGGCCTCCTAGTGAGCCGCATCCACCATGGATATCTCCTCCGGCTCATGGAGGATCTTTCCCACAGTGGCCCCCGGGGAGGTGATCTGTATCACCTCTTCTTCAGAAGACAGTCCATTCTTCGGCCCCTCAGGTTAAATGAACGATATGGTTCATTTTCTTCAGCACCACTTGCCACACATCCGGTCTGAACAAATGCTGGAAGAAAAATATCGCCAGCGAGTCGCTTCCGATGCATTTTTCACCGATAGGCTCCGCCTTTCCAGTGGTCGCACCAATGATGCAGCCGATACCTGCGCTGTCACTGCTTTCAATTCCGCCTCTAGACATACCTTCTGATCACAGCATCTCTTACTAGGTGAGGCGTCTCTCTTCCTGGTTGATGCTTTCCTCTTCTGTGCCACTCCACATTTTCTGGGAACAATCTTGGATCCTGGACACCTCTTGTAGACCATTTCTTCAGTGGGCCGGCACAGGTTTTTGGTGCCATCGGATGCTGACCACTCCCACGATGGTCCGGATCTCCCTTCTTCAGACCCCCCATAGTCACCATCTTAAGACTCACATTGCGGTCTGCCATCTTGGGAATTGTGCCCCCATCCGTCATTTTGGAGTTTAAGTCACTGTCCAACATTTTGTTTGCCTTTAAGGTAATTTACCCTTTATTTTCTTGTTTCTTCTTTTTCCTTGCTTTATTTGGTGCCCCCGCATTCCTTATTTTCTTCATCTTCAAGGGCCTGACCCTGCTCGTAGCACCACTTGAAGCGGGGATGGGGCGCATAATTTTGCCTTTGCTGTGGGCTGGAATTGAGTTCTGATTGCCCCGCAACCCCTCTTATAAATGAACTAGATGTGTGCCCGATGCTACCTCATCAGGAGGGCAGTAACATCACGATGGGGGCAGCTTTGTGGCGCTGGGGGTGGCGGCCCACCCACTTATGTGCACTCATAACTGGCAGGAAAGACGGTGTTTTGCAGCCTGTGCTGTAGATGGTGTGCGGTGCCACAAGAGGGTGGCTGCAATATCCAGTACAGGCCTCAAACTGCGGTCTTTCCTCCCGGCTGTGACTGTGCGGAGGTGGGTGGGCAGGCAGTGGTGGGATCCGGCGCATGTATTCAGGCGGTGGGTCCTGGCGGGGTCCGGTGGCGGCATCCCTCTCATTACTCCCTCCTCATTACACCCTCTCATTATACCCCCTTCATTACACCCCTCTCGTTATATCCCCTTGTTACACCCCTTTCACAGCCTTGTGATCGCAGCGGTGGCCTGGATCTGAGCGACAGCTGGGATCTGAGCGACGGCTGGGATCCAAGTAGCGACCTGGATCCGAGCGGCGGTCGGGATCACAGTAGCGTTTGGGATCACAGCTGCGTCCTGGATCCGAGCAGCATCACTTGGGTGTTCCAAAATGGCCGTCAGTGTACTTCTGGTGCGGCGCAGTGGATTGTGGGATTCAGGGACATCCAGACGGAAGTGGATGACAGAAAATTTAAGGCAATTATATATATAGATGTCTGGTTGGAGTGTGTGGTGTGGTAGAGTACGCGTCTTACTCGCTTTTGCTTCAGAAGTCCTCGTTACCTCCCTGTCCATGGGAGTGGTGCAGGCTGCAAACTAGACAGAACACCTTGGGTCTGGGTTAACAGGTTCAATTTTACTGTGCAATTCATTTACATGTGTCTGCAGCATACGGATTAAGACATAATCTCTTTCTAGTGATGTTCCCTTGGTTGTATGATCCATCAGTCCTTGTCCTCTTCCTGTCCTGAGACCCACCATGTTGACCTCATTGTGCGACTCAGCTGACATCTTTCTCATCAGGGAAATAGAGGTATGTATCTTTTCCCTTTTCTTTTTATGGTACCCAAAAAGGTGCACAAGATACTGTATAGTTACTAAATCTATGCATGTGAATACTGAACAGTAGATGGATAATATACCTGGGTCATAGGATTTACTGACTGCTATAAAAGCATAAAAGTGTCATTTTTGGCTGTCTGAGACCTCCACAAATCTAGAGAATAAGGGGGTTACAATTACAGTATCTGGTAGAGTCCCGTCTATGCATGATCACCGCATCCTACATGCAAAGAGTGGGTGATATTGCAATTCCTCAAAATACTCACTTGTTCATAGTTTTAATTTTGTATATAACTGAAATCAACAAAAAAAATCAATATAATTTCTGTAGTTACCTTTCAAGAGAGGACACAAACCTTCCCCATTTTCCTGACCTGTGATGACCTCTGTTGCTATTTTCTAAGTTTTCAGCATGTAGGGTCAAGTAATAAGTAATAATAAGATATAAATGTGCCCTACGTCTTCCCAATAAATAATCTCTCATCTGTAATTATGTTGTGCATAGGACTCATTAGTATGTCTCCAACTAAGCAAAGCCTCCCACTAGTGCCATTATGCCCCCCACAGTTGTTATTGCTTACCACAAGGCAGAAGTGCGTCAATTATACGATGAAAAACATGGCTGATGTCATCAGGAACATCTCCATGGTAGCATAAATTCAAGAAAGTTAAAGAGAAAAGATATGATAGGACTACAATAATCAGATCCAGAAATTGCAGAACATTTGGGAGCATTGTGTACCATTGGGTACAATATGAGGTAGGAACACTATCTCCAGATATGTACAAATATCATATGGTGAAATCTTATTTGATGGGTTTTATTTCCGTGCATCAGTCCACAGTTCTTTAAAATTTGTTCAAATAAGTAGATCCCTTAAAGGAGTCTGACAGCTCCAATCAGGGCCAGGGTTTGGACCAGGAAGACCAGGCAGATGCCCGAAGCCCCCACCTACAAAGGGGGCCCCCTGCATCTGCAGCCCATTTATCAAGTGTCCAGAGGGTGTACAGCAGTGAATAATGCTGTGCATTGCTCTGAAGTCTTGGAGTGTCTGTCTCACAAAGCCCCTTGAGCCCCCCTGTCTCTTTCTCTTTGCAGTCAGGTTAAAAGTTGAGAGTGAGGGGGAGGGGCCGATTACAGCACTGCTACAGTGCATGCCTGGGAATGGATATGCCTAAGTGAAGCCACAGAACCTGGTAAGAGCAGCAATAACACATTAGAGTGCAGTGATTTACTCACTGTGGTCCCAGAGCTCTGTGCTGATCACTGTAGGATCAAGATTCACAGCCACATACAGCAGCGATCAGCATCAGCTCTGACCACAGGCACTAATCACTGCTTGTAATGTGACAGGGCGACCTCCTGTCACTACTGTCTGGATGACACAAGACAGGGATATTGTCTGCTGAATCAGGGGATTTATGATATAGAAATAAATGATTTCCCATGTGAAATAATAACGGTAAACCCATTCACATATATATATAGTATAGGTGTGCATAGGAATCAGCGTTTTTGGTGAAATTTTTTTTTTTTGCTGCCAAAGCCTGCTCTCTTGGCAGTAAAAACACTGGGTATGTGCAGACGATTCGGAAATGGCAGCACTTTGGACGCAGCGGACCTGTGCCCCGTCTAAAGTGCTGCCATTTTACGCAGGTGATTCCGCATGTGCTCATTGAACCGTGCAGAATCACCACGTCCAATACATTGTACGGGTGACATTTCTCTTGCGGAGACTCGCATCTATGTAAGATAAATTGACATGCTGCGGTCTGGAGAGTCGTGCTGCATGTCCGTCTCTGCGGGTGAAGTGCAGGCGTATGTGCACGCATAGTGAACATGGAATTTCTAGAAATCCCCTCCACTGTGCTGTAACACCTGGCCGCTGTGGGTTGGATAGTGCGGATGTACGCAGCATCCAGAGTTTACTGATTGTGGACACACATACCCTTAGAGCTTTTGCTTTTTTTTGTGTATAGTATTCATTTTGTCTACAGTACATGTTTAATAAAGTTACTTTTATTCTCCAAAAATGCAGCGAAATACAACGTTGTTACATTTGCAGCTTTTCTAAAACTTTTTCATTCCTTTCTACGGGTGAAAAAATTGCTGAAAGAAGTGACACGCTGCGGATTTCAAAAACACTATAGTTGTGAAATTCAGTCAGGAGAAAATAAAAGGATGTGCAGGAGATTTCTGAAAATCTCAGCTTTTGCTTGTGCTATAAAATGCTGTAAACTTCTTATTTGCAGAAGAAAAAGCTGCAAAAATTCTGCATATGAACATGGCCAAGAGCGGCTTTTTAAAGCGCCAGCAAAACATAAGAGATTTCCGAAATCTCCTGCACGCGCTTGTTTTTTTTCTGACTGAATTTCAGAACTGTAGCGCTTTTTAAATCTGCAGCGTGTCACTTCTTTCAGTGTGCTTTCACCCGTAGAAAGCAATGAAAGAATAAAAAAAAGAAAGCTGCAGATATTGCAACGGCATTTTTCGCTGCAATTTTTTTTTTTTTATAAATTCTTTATTTAAACAATTTTGTAAGTGTTTTTGGTTAATTAAACTATTAAGTCTCGTTCACACGTACAGTATTTGGTCAGGATGTCACATCAGGATTTGTAATGCAGAAACAGCAGTGGAACAATCAGAGGAAAAGTATAGTAGAAACCCGTCACCACTTCTGGATTTCTCACCCTCCTGGTTTTGACTTGCACATACTGATGTGAAATACTGACCGAATACTCAACGTGTGAACGTGGCCTTAAACATACTGTAGACAAAGCAAACATCCTCACTTTAAAAAATAGCTGAAAAAAGTGTAAAGAACACCAGAAACAAGCTGAAAAGCAGGTGTTTTGAACGCAACATTTTTACTGCCAATAGAACAGGTTTTGGCTACGGAAAAAAATGCTTGTGAACATAGCCATAGCATTTCAGAGTAAGACTATCTGTGGTGTTACATAGGACTGCAGGTGACATCTACTACATTATCTGTTCTCAGAGAGTTATCACTGCTCTCTCTGGTGTTACATAGGATGAGGTCACAGTCATGTGACTGGTCACGTGAGGCGGGAGGGCTTCTGTTCTGCAGTGTGCTGTGCATAGAGGGAATTGTATGGCGATCGGTACACAGTCCCTTCTGAAATGACAGGTGGGTGTGGCGGCTGATTTGCAGTGCGGGGAAAACTACAATCCCACTGTGACTGACTCGCTGGATCCAGGATGGTTGGGAGCCCTGCTGTGTTATCTGCAGTGTTAAAAAAGTTAAGAGGGGGTTAGGGGACAACTCTTTGTCTTGGGGCTTGGGCCCCCCAATCTTTTCTGACCCTAGCAACGCTCCTGTGTAATGCTAATAGTGGCAGACCCGCTGGCTGATATAAGGTCCCTGAATATGGGGGCCACAGTGCCAGCACAGGGCCCTCTGCCACCTGTATCCACATCCTGCTCATGTAATTTAACCTAAACGTGTGATTTTACAATGTTAGCATTTGGGGCCCCACTTTAAACTTTTGCCTAGGACCCCACTTTGTCTAAAACCGGCCCTGGCTCCAATATCCATATAAAGGTCAGTACAAGTACTTGTAGGTGACATAGTGCCAAAAAGAAGAGCTATATTATTAGTTTACAAACAATCAATGGAGAAGAATGAAGTGCTTCTCACCAGGCACTTCAACCTCCTTTATTGCTTCTCACACTACATACAAAAATACCCTTGCTTTAGTGGAGTAGTGCTGGCTACATGATTTTTTTCTCTCTCTATGTGAATATTTTTTTCTGTCATACAGTTTAGGGGAGAACATTTTTTTGCTTTCTTTGCAAATGAGGTGCTGGGATCACCATGCATTAGGAGATCCCTTCCATAGTATAACGAGTTGTGGAGACGCAGGGGTCATTGGGTGCTTATGCCCACTCTCCTTTCCTGTGGGCATAATATTACTCAGAGAACGCAGGGTGAGGGTAAAACAGCTTGTCAATGCTTTATTGAACCACCAAACAGACAATAACATATAGAACAGTCCCAGCAAAATAATCAAGATGGTAAAAAATTACAGTCCCAACCTTCCGCTGACTCACCGGGGTTATAGCATCTACAACTTTGGGGCTACCAGGGCCGACTACCTCTACCAGTGTCACTTTGCTTCTGGTGAGCACCCACAGAGAGGAGGTAATGACAAGCTAAAGAAGCTGACAGTCCATTGAGGCATGTGGCCAGGTGAACAGAGGGTCACAACCTTCTTAACACGTCTCCATGAGGCCAGGTGCCCGGTACGTCCCAAACCTGGCTTCACCAAATGTATCTGGAATGCCCAGCAGGGCCAGGGGTACTCTGTACCGGGCCAGTCAGGCTCTTTTAAGGGGGAAGTGTGTCACGGTGGTGCTGGTGACCCGGTCCGTGGCCCTGGGTGTCCAGATGTAGATGATGGAAGTGCAGATGAAGGGGAAGATTGTAGGATAGTTGCAGGGGAAAAGGGGATTCGTGACGCCACCTGTGGTATTCGGCAATACAGGTGTTAAGCCGACGCTGCTATGCAGACCCTCTGGGATGATGATTTAGCACCTAAGATGGTGAAGCTCTCCAAGGGTAGAGCTGCGTCCCAGGGCAGTTGAGCCGGTGATGGTGATGGTGTTTGCGGTGTGAGGCAGGCAGTTGTAAAATAACTCAAAGGACACAGTTGGGTGCAGTTTCGGGGTTTTTACTCACAAGTTTCGTGTACATGTTGGTCCACTTAGTGCTGCGTCCTCCGAGGGAAGGGTCCGGCAAACTCCCAGGCAGATTGGGTACACCTTTCAGGACTCCTCCTTGTGTCTTCTCTCAAGGCCACGTCTCTGCGCTGAATTCTCCTTACTTTCTCTGCCCTGCACTTTCACAAGTAGTGCCCCCAGCTGGTAGCCACGGATCTTCTCAGGCGACGTGGGTCAGGCCCCGAGGTCCGTTACTCATACCGCTGCCTTTTGGAGGGTGCTTGTGGCTGTGGCTGAGGCACTTAAAGTTACCTCAGCCTCCGGCTTCCAAGCTGAGTCCTGTAGTCCTCCACTAGCTTCAGGGGCCGGCTCCCTCGCTCTGGTCTGGTCCTTCCCTTCTAGGATGCGGGCACCACGGGTGGCCAGTCGCACTACCTGTGCCCCTAGGACCCCTTCTTCCCAGTCCAGGAGCGTGGTTAAGATGTTTCTCTCTTTTCCACCCACAGTCCTCTACAGCAATTCTGCTCTCTCGCTGGTTCTGTCACAGACTGACTAGTTTCTGGAAGGATCTCTTTACCTCAGAACTAGCTCCTCCCACCAACTGTCACCTTTCTCACTCTGATTGGATGCCTAACTATCACTCCACTACCTAAGCTCCTCCCACTCTACCAACCTTCTACACTAACCCCCCACACCCTTTCCTAGCCAGTCTGGGATGAGGCCATCCTCCCTAAGGGTATGCCCAGGTGCCCTGACTAGCTAGTGTGTGTGTTGAGTGCAGTGTTAGTAGTCCTGGGTGGTGATCCCTCCTTACCTGAGGGTGGGATACCACACCTCTGGATGAGGTGCAGTACCTCTGTGGCGACCGGACCCTCAGGGGCGCCACATATCCATGGGTTCAGGTGACCGGAGGGTCCCACCCTGGCTTCTCCAAACATCTCCATGGGTTCAATGATGGTCAATGGAGCAGGTCTGTTTTCTTCCAGCTAGGGCTGGGGTCCTCAAGCAGGCATCCTGTAGAATGTCAAATCTGTAATCCTCTTGATGGAGCCATGGTGTCCTGGCTGTTATTTTGTAGAGTCTCTCTTGATGGAGCCATGGTGTCATGGCTGCTGTTATGCAGAGTCCCTCTTAATGGAGCCTTGGTATTCTGGCTGCTGTTCTGTGGAGTCTTTCTGGAAACAGAGGCAGATTCCTTTTACAGTTCAAAGGCATTTTTCCACAGGTCAGGGGGAAGGTTGCAGCAGCTCATCTCTCATTGTTTGAGGGTTCAACCAACTGCATAGCGTGGTACAATGAGTAATCAACATATTAGCAAACATCAATTGTTCAATGACCCTGTGTCCTTGTCTTCCAAAGATAGCAGAAAATAACCTGTACATGCTGATATAAGAGTTAAACAGCAGCCATTCAACAATTCACAAACATCAAATCAAGAATCAAGTCATACGAACAATAGTCTATGTTTCTTCACCAATCAAAGAGAAATACATAAACTCAATAGTCAGCGTTCAGTTAGCCTATGTCTCCTGGCCTACTGAAAATAGATGTCTGGCATAGTTAAGATTAAATGCTGTGTCATCACACCAGTTAGCTCAGAACAGTGGGAAAAAGGGTGCTCTGGGTGACACATTCTGTCCCACAGGGCTCTTTGGCATATCAACATTAAGAATGTTTTTGGCAAAACAATCCAGTCGATGTTTAAACTAACAGTATGGCTCATTTTATTGCAAGGTCTCCTATAAGGACCTGTGCTTACTTTTTGGGCATATGTAAAGAAGAAAAGATACTTCAGGAAAACTCCACCGATGATTTCCAATAAACGTCTTTTCTGGGGTCTAGATGTATTATGCAGAAGTTAAAAAAAAGTTATAAAAGCTGTAGCATATGCACAGCAAGTCTTTTTCACATTGATGTAAATATGTAAATTATTTTTTGCTATTTATTAGCTCTTTTGAGGCAAGTTCCAGGCGGAATCCATCTGAAAAAAACAGTGTGTTCACATAACCATTCAGGGCTCATTCAGATTTCTGTGAATATTGTAGTAATCAAACAAATAGGTAACATTTCAGGTGAGAAGCCCTTCATTAGGCAGAATCCAACTATCAAATCCTGCAGTGTGTGTCAATAAAACCTATTTGAAGCATCTCCACATGCCTTTAGGTTTTCAGTTCCTTCACTCTGTTTATTGTCTATGCAAATTGGTCTGAGCACAGACCGCTAATGCTGGGACTGGCCATGGGTCTCCCAACCCGAGCATGACAGCCTTATAGAAATACCATATTTTGCAGACTATAGGACACACTTTTTACCTCCCAAATTTGGGAGTACAATGGGGGTGCGTCTTATGGAGGTGGAGCAGGAGGTAGTGTGCTTCTGCAGGAAGCTGGCGGCAGCAGGAATGTGGCGATGCTGCAGGCCCTGGACTGTGAGGAGGGAGAATCCCAGCTGTGGACTTCAAGAAAATATCAGAGGTGCAAGGCAGGTGTGGAGTTCCCACTTTGTACATTGATCTCCCGGCTGTGGGCTTCAGGAAAATCACCGCCGGAGGAGGCGCATGTGCAGATTTAGATCTTGGCCCAGTGACAAGCCGAGATCTTAATCTGCACATGCCCCACCTCTGTTGGTCATTATACTGAAACTCACAGCTGGGAAATCAATGTGCAGAGTGGGAACTCCGCTACTGCCTGTACCGCTGACATTTTCTTGTAGCACATCATCGGGAGATCAATGACTCCTTCCTCGCACCGAAAGGGACACCCCCACCTCCTACAGTGGTGACCCTACTTCCTGTGACCCCTGCTCCACCGTCAGCGCCGTGTTCCCGGTAAGCTAAATTCAGACTATAAGATAGACTCCCACTTGACACATTAAGCGTTTTGTTTTCCTATTTTCCGACTCAAAATTTGGGGTGCGTCTTATGGTGCGGTGCGCCTTAAAGTCAGCAAAATACGGTATATGAAGCTGTCACGATCAGACTAGGAGACCGACGGCCAGTCCATGCATTGTGGTCTGAAATTGGGCCGAAATCCAATAACATCTGCATGAGCCCTGGATTTTGGATTTCAATCTTTTTATCACATTATTAATATCATCTTAATATAGCAATAACATTATGAAGTTCTAGTTATCTGTCTTGGGATTGGTAACTATGGCTGTGCAGCACTGTGATCTTTGGTTCAACTCTGACCATTGCAAAATCTACATGGAATTTGAAAACCATAGACTTAGAACATTAAATTGCGAGCCCTCTAAGGAGAAGGAACTGACGTGAGTTTTACAACGTTGAAGGATTTAATGGCATTGTACATTAAATTGATAATAGGAGTGTTCAGTTACAGCTTCTTCCCATATGCCCTATTATAACACATCCATGTAATAGAACAGGAATGGCGATCGCTCTGGGAGTCTCAGCCTGCTCGTATGATGCACATTTGGCATATTGATCTCCATTCCTATATCTTTAACCAAGATAAACTTAACAAAGGGTTAATTCCACCTTTAAAAAGTGAATCACAAAGCAGATTGCACAATATGATATATATAGATTGGAAATATAAGAAAAGCACGGTGCTATACGACAATTTAAGTAATGTCAAATACATGGAAAGTGTCCAGACACAAATACCTGATCCTGAACAAGAGGACCATACACAAACACTGAAATCCTTTGGGGCTTTCGCTGAAGATTTTCTAGAATGCATTACATCCTTCCACTCTAATAAAAACACCAGTCAATACTCATGATTCCAGGGACGGATATTTACTAGCTGTTGGTGATGTAATGACAGAGTACAATGTAAATTAGTGTAATGGGTACATCATAATTAATACAAGTCAGTGATTTAGTACTTGTAATTTCCTAGCATCCCATAAACATTAACGCAATGAATAGTTTCATTTTTTTTACAAACAGAGAACATACAGTACATTGCCTCATATGGGGCGATCTCCAAAAGCTAATGTGTCGTAAGGACAAAACAGTACTACCATTATGTGCCGCTGTTATAGCACAGCGCAATGTAAAATGACCCCTAGGGTCCGCGACGAGCAATTCACAAGAAATCTATGTAGCAGCCACACATAGATCTTTGCCCATGCAACCTGTGTCATGGCCAAAGTGCCCATGCAGCCCCTTAGCCTAGGGTAACACGACCGATTTTCTCTCTAAGAGAAATTTGGTCCGATTATGCTAATCACACTTTGATCAGCCTCTGATCAGAGTGTGATCTGATTTTCTCGGATGTGGAGAATCAAACTCAAATTCACCATCTTCTCCATTCAGTGTGTCTGTGAAAATCAGACTGCACTCATCCCAGTAGATCCAATGTTTTACTCAGACTCATAGACTTGAATGGGTGAGTTCCATCTGATTATCGAAGGCAAATCATGCTTGCTGTAATTCCTCATACCGACTTGACCGAACTTTCACCTTCCAATAAGACAATGACTCTATGTACACAGCTAAAATAACAAAGGAGTATTAACAACTATGTGACCATTCTTGACTGGCCCAGCCAGAGCCCTGACCTAAACCCAATCGAGCATCTCTGGAGAGACCTGAAAATGGCTGTCCATCAACATTCACCATCCATCCTGACGGAACGGGAGAGGATCTGGAAGGAAGAATGGCAGAGGATCCCCAAATCCAGGTGTGAAAAACTTGTTGCATCATTCCCAAGAAGACTCATGGCTGTACTAGCTCAAAAGGGAGCTTCTACTCAATACTGAAGTTCTGAATACTTTTGACCAAGAGATATTTCGGCTTTTCTTTTTTAATAAATTTGCAAACATTTCTACATTTCTGTTTTTTTAATCAAGAAGGGGTGCAGAGTGTACATTAATGAGAAAAAAACGAACTTTTTTTAATTTACCAAATGGCTGCAATGAAACAAAGAGTGAAAAATGTAAAGGGGTCTGAATACTTTCCATACCCGCTGTAAAAGTGATCAAAAGTTGTATGCACCCTTTAATGGTACCAATAAAAACTAGAGCTCACCCTGCAATAAAAAAAAAACACAAGCCAGCACACATCTGCATTGACTGAAAAACAGAAATACCACAGGACTCAGAATATGGAGACACAAGTTTTTTGTTTTTTTTAACTTAGTAAAGTATAAAAAACTATATAAGCTTTATATTGCCACAGTTATAGTGTAGGGAAGGTGACCTGATGGACGGACGGACGTGTCAGTATAGAGAAAGATAGGTTTGCACAGTTTAGACAGGTGTCAGTTACTACAGTGGGGAAACAGCTAGGAAAGTGTAGTGGACGTGCAGTACCTTGGGTTGACCATTAGATGGCAGGGAGGAGTGTGAGCAAAGGACTTGACATCAGCTTAGGGCTTTAGAAACCGTTGGTCATGGGGGGCGGAGTTACAGTGACAGGGGACCAGGAGTGCTATAAATACTGAGGGAGGGTTCCAGAAGGTTCCAGTCCCCAGGGGGAGCTCCAGTGACAGGAGGACTGTGACAGTCTGTGCGCTGTGAAGAGAATCCAAACCAGGGGGACTGAGGAGAGAGAACGTCAGGGGGGTGGTCCTGACAGGAATACCGCAAAATAGACGAGACACAGAGGTTATATCGACGAGGCACAGAGGTTACGGATACCGTGTTAAGAAAGACATTGTGTTCAGTGAAATTACTGCTGGTTTACGGGCCTAAGGCGGCCACAGTGACGGACCTGTCAAAAGCGTCAACAAGAGTCGTATTGTAACCAGAGAGCCTTGAGGAAAAATTGCGGAGTGCTGTGAGGCTGTCAGGCAGACAGCGAGTGAATAAAGCTTGGACCTGTTGCACCCAGAACCTGTCTCCATCTTGTCTCTGTTTCGTCCCTGCGTGGTAAGAAGAGGGACCACCCCCCCAGCTCGGCCACTGACCCTACAATAGTCTCTCACATAGTAAGGTTAATATGTAATTTTTCTACACTGTAAAAAGAAAACCCATAAATGGCCGACTTGTTACTTTTTATCTATTTCGTCCTATAGATTTTATTTTTCATTTCTGAATACAAGAAAAGATAAAGCTCTTGGAAGGTGAGAATGCAAAAAAAGCTTGATAGTTACAGCTCACAAGCCAAGCCACAGTAAATGCCCCGTCACACATGATGATTTACCAGCGATCCCGACAAAGATATCAACGTGTCAGGATCGCTGGTAAGTCGCTATGTGATCGCTGGTGAGCTGTCAGACAGGCAGCTTCACCAGCAATTAGCACAGCGATGCCGAGCGAGCGCCATCGCTGTGTTCTTAGTTACCAGCGCGCTGATGCAGGCAGCTGGTAACTAACGTACACATCGGGTATCCAAGGGACGTGCGTCCCTTGGATACCCGATGTGTACGTTAGTTACCAGGTACCTGCATCAGCGCACTTGGTAACTAACTGAACGATCCTCCCACAATCCTCCGCGCACTGCAGGGGGCGTAACCAGAAGATCCCGGGGAAATTCAGAGGCCCGTTTGCGCCGCTGAGCCTGGTACCATGGCAACTACCAGCACAACCGGGGCCCCCAGGGGCCAGCCGCGCGGCCCGGTGCAGGCGTCTATTCCCGGGGGTGGGGGTGTATAGCACAGGCTGGTGCTATACACCCGAGGGAGCAGAAGTCACAGCCTGCCCGCCAGGCCTGCATCAGCGCACTTGGTAACTAATGTACACATCGGGTATCCAAGGGATGCAAGTCCCTTGGATACCCGATGTGTACATTAGTTACCAGCTGATCGCTGGGCTCCCGCCGGTCACACGCAGCGATGCGTGCTGGCCAGCGGGAGCCTAGCGACCAAAGAAATGTCCTGGGCTTTCCTGCAGTGATCAGCGATACCGGCAAGGGGGCCGGTCGCTGATCGCTGTCACACACAGCGATCTCGCTGGTGAGATCGCTGTTGTGTCACAAAACTTGTGACTCAGCAGCGATCTCGCTAGCGAGATCGCTATGTGTGACTGGGCCTTAAGCTTTGTTGTTTCAATACACTCTAGATGCTACAGATAAGCTTCACGGTTGCAGGTGACTGTGGTATGGATTACTCAAATATGGCACGTTTTTCTTTATACAAAGCAAGTTTCCACTTCAGTCAGTGTTAAAGTCACAGAGTCCAAAGATCAGTGTTACCATTCACACAAACCAAGCCAATTTGTAACAAACACCTACTGCTTGTAATAAAACTAGCAACATTTGAACCTCTTAGGTTATGTTTCCACGGTCAGTAAATGCTGCGGATTGGACGCAGAATACAGCCGCAGCTCTTACAGCATAGTGGATGGGACTTTATGAAATCCCATCTCCACTATGCGTGCAGGGACTCCTATGGCTTCCCTGCGTAACCAGACATGCGGCGCGTCTTGCTAGACCGCAGCATGTCTATTTATCTTGCGCTCAGTCTCTGCAAGATAAATATCACCATCTATGTATAGGATGTGGTGGTTCCGCATGGTTCAATAAACACATGCGGAATCACCGCGCATACAAAAGCCGGCAGCACTTTGGACGGAGCTGCGTCCACAGCGCTGCCAATACTGACCGTGTAAACATACCCTTATTCTCGAAGGAGCAGAGACCATCTCTAAATTCTTGCCTGTACCTCCCAAGAACCAGTTGGACTATCTCACTACACCACACCCAGTCCATGTTTTTCACAGGACTGGAAAAAGAATCCACTAACAGGTCACATGTAATTTATTGGCTTTCACAATTGTCTAAGGTTCCTTCCAGCCTTACATCTTCCACAACCATACTTGACTCATCAACAATTCTACTCCCTAGGACTAAGGTCCCCATCACACAAAGCGACTCACCAGCGATCCCAACAACGACATGAACTTGTCAGGATCGCTGGTGTGTCGCTACATGATCGCTGGTGAGCTGCCAAACAGGCAGTTCTCAGCAGCGATCAGGACAGCAACGACGCAGGTAACAAGCGACGCACGTCGCTTAGGCTGGTTTCACATTAGCGCTTTTTAAGCGCACGCACGGCCGGGGGTAGCTCCGCCCCCGAGCCGGCTCTCTGCCCGGCGTGCCCGCCCCTTGCTTGTAGCGCCGCCTACTAGCGGACAGCGGCGCCTGCGATCGGCGCACCCTATCTTTAGCATAGGGTGCGCAGATCGTGCGCAGGCCGTGCGCTAGTTGCGCTTTGACCTGCGCTGCGCACTTTTGACGGTGCGCCGTGCGCGCCAAAATCAAACTTTTTGGATTTTGGCGCGCACGGCGCACCGTCAAAAGTGCGCAGCGCAGGTCAAAGCGCAACTAGCGCACGGCCTGCGCACGATCTGCGCACCCTACGCTAAAGATAGGGTGCGCCGATCGCAGGCGCCGCTGTCCGCTAGTAGGCGGCGCTACAAGCAAGGGGCGGGCACGCCGGGCAGAGAGCCGGCTCGGGGGCGGAGCTACCCCCGGCCGTGCGTGCGCTTAAAAAGCGCTAATGTGAAACCAGCCTTAGTTACCCGCAGTGTACACTGCGTACAGAATTATTAGGCAAGTTGTATTTGAGAGGATTCTTTTTATTATTGAACAACAACCATGTTCTCAATTAACCCAAAAGAATCATAAATATCAATGCTTAATATTTTTGGAAGTTGGAGTGGGTTTTTTTTAGATTTGGCTATCTTAGGAGGGTATCTGTTTTTTCAGGTAACTATTACTGTGCAGAACTATTAGGCAACTTAATAAAAACCAAATATATACCCATCTCACTTGTTTATTTTCACCAGGTAAACCAATATAACAACACAAAATTTAGAAATAAACATTTCTGACATTCAAAAACAAACTAAAAAAATCAGTGACCAATATAGCCACCTTTCTTTACGATGACATTCAAAAGCCTTCCATCCATAGATTCTGTCAGTTGCTTGATCTGTTTACGATCTACATTGCGTGCCGCAGCCACCACAGCCTCCCAGACAATGTTCCGAGAGGTGTACTGTTTTCCTTCCTTGTAGATCTCACATTTTATGAGGGACCACTGTTTCTCTATGGGGTTCAGATCACGTGAACAAGGGGGCCATGTCATTATTTTTTCTTCTTTTAGACCTTTACTGGGCAGCCACGCTGTGGAGTATTTGGATGCATGTGATAGAGCATTGTCCTGCATGAAAATCATGTTTTTCTTGAATGATACCGACTTCTTCCTGTACCACTGCTTGAAGAAGGTGTCTTCCAGAAACTGGCAGTAGGTCTGGGAGTTGAGCTTCACTCCATCCTCAACCCGAAAAGGTCCCACAAGTTCATCTTTGATGCTACTAGCCCAAACCAGTACCCCACTTCCACCTTGCTGGCGTCTGTCAGAGTGGAGCTCTCTACCCTTTTCTGATCCAGCCTCGAGCCCATCCATCTGGCCCATCAAGAGTCGCTTTCATTTCATCAGTCCATAAAACCTTAGAAAAATCAGTCTTAAGATATTTCTTGGCCCTGTCTTGATGTTTTATCTTATGTTTCTTGTTCAAAGGTGGTCATATTTCAGCCTTCCTTACATTGGCCATGTCCCTGAGTATGGCACACCTTGTGCTTTTTGATACTCCAGTAATGTAGCTCTGAAATATGGCAAAACTGGTGGCAAATGGCATCTTGGCAGCTTGACGCTTGATTTTCCTCAATTCATGGGCAGTTATTTTGCGCATTTTTTATCAACATGCTTCTTGCGACCCTGTTGGCTATTTGCCATGAAACGCTTGATTGTTCGGTGATCACGCTTCAAAAGTTTGGCAATTTCAAGACTGCTGCATCCCTCTGCAAGACATCTCACAATTTTTGACTTTTCAGAGTCAGTCAAATCTTTCTTCAGACCCATTTTGACAAAGGAAAGGAAGTTGCCTAATAATTAAGCACACCTTATATAAGGTGTTGATGTCATTAGACCACACCCCTCCTCATTACAGAGATGCAAATCACCCGATTTACATAATTGGCAGTTGGCTTTCAAGCCTATACAGCTTGGAGTAGGACAACATGTATAAAAAGGATGATGTGATCAAAATACTCAAATGCCTAATAATTCTGCACACAGTGTACGTTAGATACCAGCGCGCTGGTGCAGGGAGCTGGTAACCAAGGTAAACATTGGGTTTCTAAGCACCGCGGCTTCTCGATCTGCGAACTGGAGCTGGTGTCTCCCGCCTGCCACACGCAGCGATGCATGCTGGCCAGCGGGAGACCAACTATCCAAAAAAATGTCCTGGCCATTCGAGCATGATCAGCAATACCCGGCAGGGGGGCCAGTTGCTGATAAGTGTCACACACAGCGATCTCGCTGGTGAGATCGCTGTTGCGTCACAAAACTTGTGACTCAGCAGCGATCTCGCTAGCGATCTCACTGTGTGTGACGGGGGCTTAAGGATTCTTCATAACCCATCCAGTAAGAGGTGACTTCACAAAGGGGTGATGCTATAATACAGCCAATACTGACAGAGCCAACCACTGCCTTGCTACGCAAAACCACACTGGAATTTTAAGTCCTTAATGAACTCCAGGTAATCCCAATGATCAGCATTTCCTGAGGATCTTGTGATTTCCTGAGGACCTTGTGACTCATTTAGGCTTCCAGCCCACCAACTCACAACAAATAAAACCCAAGCTTAACCTACATACGCCAACAATAACAGGTTCTCAAGGCCGCAGGTTACCTCCTATCACCAAAACACTTCTGTTCACACTTTTCTTTGCCCCCTCCTAACACTATTTCCGCAATTCAAAGCCACAATGCACACCTACATCAGCGTCTGGTTTTTACAGGGCCAGTGATTATGCTGGCAGATCCTACTGTGTGTTAGTAACAGTAAATTTAGCTCATAACTCTTACAGTAGCTTTTCACAGGATATGGTGGCAGCACTGCGTATCATGGAGTGTCAACACACAAATCCTATGACCCAAAGATGCACAGACAGTGCAGGATACCTGTATGTTTTATTTGTCATATTAGATGCTATATTATGGAGGAAATCCCTCTTACAGCCTAGCTTCAAGGCAAGAGTCTACTTTTTATTACAATGCCATAGAGGCACATTGAATACCAATTGCCTTGAATTTCAAAGTCATAGAAACTATGGGATGCTGTACTCTGTGTTCATAAATGGGTCGCCCTCACACCCAGGGCAGCGGGGTACCCGGTACCGGGCCAGTGTCAGGGGGAATGTGTCACAGCAGCAGTGACCCGGTCCGTGGCCCTGGGCACCCAATATCAATGGCGCTGATGTTAATAGTGTATTTAGATGGTTTGTGATGCCACCCGTGGTGCTTGGCAAGTAAGATGTTGAGTCAACGCTGCATGCAGATCCACTGGGACTGATGGTGTGGTGCAGCAAAGATGGTGTAGCTCCCCACAAGTGGAGCTGTAGTCCCAGGGCAGTGTGGGTGCAATGGATGAGGAGAGGCGCAGAATGGTGTAGATGCTGGTACCCAGATGTAGCGGTGCTGAAGGTGTTAGCGGCGAATAAATGGAGGACACCAGGGCTTGCAGTTTCAAAGCTTTACTCACAGTTCATGGTACCCACTGGTGCCTGCCTCCGTGCCGAGTCCTCCGGGGTAGAGACTCAATGAACCTCCCGGGCAAGTTAGGGTTCTCCTCTCCAACACTCCGCTAACATGTACCTTTCTTGAATGACACCTCTATTGCGCCTTTGCTGTGAAGAGCTCCAGTACCGTGGTACTCTGAAGTTCCTCCTGTTAGATGTTCCTAACAACTCTACTTGTATGACAGACAGCTGTAGCCTCTATCAGGGACTCCCTTCTCAGAAGTCCTGGCTCTCTATCCAGTTGCTGTTGTGTCCCAAGTCTTTGATGGGAGTAGTGCATTTACAGCCAACTACTCCACCTGTGTCTGCTGCAGAACCATAAGTGTCCATACAACCTCGGGGACCGGGCCCCGGCCTTGCGCTGAGAACCTATAGGCAGGGTTCCTCTTCCAACCCACAACTCCTCTCTGTTCTCCTACTCCTTCATTCCGTGCTGTTCCTTCTCTCTCTTATGGAAGCTTAGCTTGCAGTTCTACGTCTTTCTCCTTCTGTTCCTTTCCCGTGCCAGCTGGCTCAGATCACTGAGGCAGCTGCAGCACTCTTTCTAAACTGAACTCAAACTGAACTCAAAACTAACTTCAGAACTGAACTCCTCTCGCCTGACCTCCTGTCGGACTGACCTACAACTATAAACTTTCCCTCTCTTTTATACTAACTCCTCCCACCTCCCAGCACATCTCGTCTTACGAAGCAGGGTTCCACAAAGGGTTCTCTGCTACCCCCAGCCAGAAGCTGCTAGGTGGACCTACTGAACTATCCTGTGTGTGGGATGCAGATGTTGGAGTGTGGAAAGGAGTTCCCAACTTACCTAGGCGGTGGGGCACTACACCTTAGGAGAAGGTGCAGTACCTCTGTGGCGACTGAGCCTCAGGGGCACCACATACCCCCCGTTAAACACAGCGCATCCGCGGGCTGTAAGATAACAAAGCAGACAGCAAAGAAACATACAAAAATTTTGTAATGCATAACAAACTTTTCTTATACTAATCTTCCTAGTATAGGAGGTACTCATCTTGAACGTTACAAATAATTCTATCTTAAATCCTTTCTAAAATTTTTAATTCTAAGTGCAATTCTCAATTCAAAGTGCTATTCTCTGTAACACATTTTCCTTCCATTTTTCTCTAGTCTAGTACACATTTATTTCTCTACTTTCACTGTCTCTTCTAGACGCAAGACGCTGACCGCAAGTACCTGGTCCGTCACCTGCCTACTTTCAATTCTTTATTCACATCACTCATCTCTAGATCAGACATTCCTAATTCTTCTATAAAAGCCATTTCTAAGTTACTAATACTCTTGTAAAACACATTATCAAATACTTCACAGTAAAGCATTCAACAGTTATCCTTGTAAGTGCTGGACACCGCTCCCAGCCGGGATCTCTTGCAGTGTCCTTTGAGGTAGACATCATCTTCGAAAAGTGTCCATGCAAAAACATTATCTTCACAAAGTGTCTCTATATGTAAAACTTGACATTTTCTTCGCAAAGTGTCTTTTTATGTAAAACCAAAAAAGGGCACCTAAAAAGGTGCAAACTATTTACAATAAAAGTTTTTGGATCACTCCAAGATCATGATCGCTAGTTCAAATTGGGAAAAACGCTGCCATAGCAAAAACAAGGCACAGCTGGTGCAAACCCTCCTGGGTAACGAGATTTGAAATTTTTAGCGGCTACCAGATTCAAGGTAGTCATTGGTAATCCGTAAGTACTCCTCTTCCCACGGTGTCAAGCCAGGGATCTTTGGTTTGGGCTGCCAAACTGGAGGTGATGCAAGAGCAGCCTGATTCTTGGAAGCAGGTACCTGAGCAGTCTGAGTGGCAACGGTGGTTGGAGGGGAAGCAACAGGTCTCTTTGGCTTGTACCTTTCAATAAACTCCTCCGGAATACGGCGGATATTCAGGGCGTACCACCCCCATAGTCCCTCATGCCGGGTGAAGGTCACATACTCCCCAGGCTGCAGGTCTCTATCAGGATGCCCCCTCCTCAGATGGGGCTCCACATCCCGCCAGTTAAAGAACAGGTCGCTGATTCTTTTGGGGTCCGCAATAAATCCGAACCCTCTCTCGGTTTACATTCAGCACCTGCCCCCATCCAGCTGCATCCCGGGGACCATGATGCCCAGCCCGGGCCCGCTCCTTCCAGGCCAGATCCGGGCCCAGCACAGCCCTCTTTCTCTCCTCTCTCTCCCGGTATTCCGCTGCCAGCTGTCGAATGGTGTCACGACATCCTGACCAACTCTCTTCTTCCTCCCGCTCTTCCCGGGACCTGTTCTCACCCACGGCACTAGCATCCCGGTCCCAGACCAGATCCAGGACGACCTGGCCAGCCGCTGCAACTGCGGTACACCCCAGGGCCTCCCCAGGTGGGGGAACATCCGACATACCTGGGGCATCCGGGCGGTGCGGCCTCGGCTCCAGGGCAGGAGGTGATGGAGCGGACGATGGCTCCGGATCCGCAGGGGTCTTTGCGGGGACCTGCGCAGCTGCATCAGGTCCGGGCAGAAGCGCCGCTTCCACTCCCGGGTCCTCCGGTAACTCCTTCGGGCAGGCGACACCTAGCCGCACAGTCAGGGTAGAAGTGTAGATCAGCGCTTCCTGTGGACAGTCCGGTGTGGTAGCGGCAGGTACCGATGGAGAGGGTACCGCTGGTGTAGGCCCCTCCGGGGCACGCTGCCGTCTCAGCTTCTCTAAGGCATCCTTCCTCAGCTGCAGACTGGCTGTCAATTCAGCTATTTCAGCTTCTAGTTGCTGGCGGTTCATTCCGGAGTTCGGGTTAGAGCCGTCAGCCATGGCGCCAGGGAGATCCGTTTCCCCGCGTTCCGCTGGCCTTCTTCCTTCACTCTCCAAAATGGCGTTCTGGCGTTCTTCTTCCTGCCTCGGCCCCTTTATAGTCACTGATGTCTTCGGCCCCTCCTTCCGGGGGCGGCGTCTTCCAGCGCCTCCATACCAAGCCAGGATGCGTACCCCTCGGGGGGTGGGCCATGTATCTGTCACATAGTAATTCAGGCAGGGAAGGCCCAATACTCTTCGCGGTCTTTTCTGAGGACCTCCCATCTCTTCACGCCCTTCATCTCCATGCCAGCAGCCATTTCTAATGTCCATTTTACAGTCTATTAAATTTGGTCTTCTGCACATTTTCAAAAGCACAAAGTCTCACAAATTTCAGGCGCACAGAACCCGATGGCATTGGATCTCGTCATCCTGTTCGTGACGCCAAAATTGGGTCGCCCTCACACCCAGGGCAGCGGGGTACCTGGTACCGGGCCGGTGTCAGGGGGAATGTGTCACAGCAGCAGTGACCCGGTTCGTGGCCCTGGGCGCCCAGTATCAATGGCGGTGATGTTAATAGTGTATTTAGATGGTTCGTGACGCCACCCGTGGTGTATGGCAAGTAAGATGTTGAGCCAACGCTGCATGCAGATCCACTGGGACTGATGGTGTGGTGCAGCAAAGATGGTGTAGCTCCCCACAGGTGGAGCTGTAGTCCCAGGGCAGTGTGGGTGCAATGGATGAGGAGAGGCGCAGAATGGTGTAGATGCTGGTACCCAGATGTAGCGGTGCTGAAGGTGTTAGCGGCGAATAAATGGAGGACACCAGGGCTTGCAGTTTCAAAGCTTTACTCACAGTTCGTGATACCGACTGGTGCCTGCCTCCGTGCCGTGTACTCCGGGGTAGAGACTCAATCAACCTCCCGGGCAAGTCAGAGTTCTCCTCTACAACACTCCGCCAACATGTACCTTTCTTGAACGACTCCTCTATTGCGCCTTTGGTGTGAAGAGCTCCAGTACCGTGGTACTCTGAAGTTCCTCCTGTTAGATGTTCCTAACAACTCTACTTGTATGACAGACAGCTATAGCCTCTATCGGGGTCTCCCTTCTCAGAAGTCCTGGCTCTCTATCCAGTTGCTGTTGTGTCCCAAGTCTTTGATGGGAGTAATGCATTTACAGCCAACTACTCCACCGGTGTCTGCTGCAGAACCATAAGTGTCCATACAACCTCGAGGACCGGGCCCCGGCCTTGCGCTGAGAACCTATAGGCAGGGTTCCGCTTCTAACCCACAACTCCTCTCTGTGCTCCTACTCCTTCATTCTGTGCTGCTCCTTCTCTCTCTTATGGAAGCTTAGCTTGCAGTTCTACGTCTTTCTCCTTCTGTTCCTTTCCCGTGCCAGCTGGCTCAGATCACTGAGGCAGCTGCAGCACTATTTCTAAACTGAACTGAAACTGAACTCAAAAATAACTTCAGAACTGAACTCCTCTCGCCTGACCTCCTGTCGGACTGACCTACAACTGTAAACTTTCCCTCTCTTTTATACTAACTCCACCCACCTACCAGCACATCTCGTGTTACGAAGCAGGGTTCCACGAAGGGTGCTCTGCTACCCCCAGCCTGAAGCTGCTAGGTGGACCTACTGAACTATCCTGTGTGTGGGATGCAGATGTTGGAGTGTGGAAAGGAGTTCCCAACTTACCTAGGCGGTGGGGCACTACACCTTAGGAGAAGGTGCAGTACCTCTGTGGTGACTGAGCCTCAGGGGCGCCACATAATCACTAAACTGAACTGGAATTACATTCTTGCCGACATACTCTTGGACAATCTGTCCATCAAAAATTCTCATTATTGGCACCTTTATGATAGTTATTTAGGTTACTAAACCTCAGTTACTAAGTATAATATTTAACTCTTTGATAAGATAAAGGGAAAATGGGTCTCTAAAACAGCTTCAAATCACCATAGCAAAGTTTTCTAAGGTGATATGGATGTGACTACAAAGTTCTGCATGGCCAGTCAACTAAGAGTGGTATGTAATAAGGAGATGTTCATTTTAGGACACTTGCCAGCTTGCTGCTCTTAGTAATTCTGCTACATGGTAACACAAAACCCACTAATAAATAAAATAAATACACAAGTCATAAAATAAATACACAAGTCACCAATGTATGGAACAATAATGGTTGTGGGGTTTATTTAGGCTAACTGAATAATCTAATATATAAAGCTCAATGTGGGTGTGTATGTATGTATGTATGTATGTCCGGGATTGGCATCCGCACCGTCGCAGCTACAGCCACAAAATTTGGCACAGTCACACGTCTGGACCCCAAGAGCGTCATAGGCTATGTTGTGAGGCGAAATTTTAATCCCGCGCGTTCCAATTCACCAAACAATTTTGCCCCTATCTACATAATGGGGAAAAAGTGAAAGGAAAAGTATTGGAGGCAAATTGACAGCTGCCAGATGTGAACAAGGGGGACTGAAAGAATGAGAGCGATGGCACCAAAGAGTATATACCGTACAGTTGCTAAGGTGGGGCCCTGACATGGGATACTCAGCACACACGGGGATATGAACACACACACAAAATGCGCCACACACTACCACGTGCTTCAACACATATACCACCCTCAGCACACATTTCACCACACATACACCAACCTCGCCACATAAAAGTTGAAACACAAAAGTCGCCACTCAGAACTCGTCACGCTGTCCCAGAGCTGTTTAAAAGATGAAAAATGAGCTGTGATTGGTTGCTATCAGCAAAAGTTTTCTTTGTAGACAGTTGTGGTAACTGAGGCCTATTATTCTTATCATTTCTATGGTGTTATCGTCCTTCTGTAAACCTGGAGATAACACAATCTATTACCGTGCCAACACAGACCACCCTCTGACACAGACTGCAGGGGGAGCCCAGTATCACACAGCATAGGATTAGATACACAGCTCAGCAGTCAGTATTACACAGGATAGGATTAGATACACAGCTCAGCAGTCAGTATCACACAGGAGAGGATTAGACACATGGCTTAGCAGGCAGTATCACACAGGATAGGATTAGATACACAGCTCAGCAGTCAGTATCACACAGGATAGGATTAGATACACAGCTCAGCAGTCAGTATCACACAGGCGAGGATTCGACACATGGCTCAGCAGGCAGTATCACACAGGATAGGATTAGATACACAGCTCAGCAATAAGTATCACACAGGATAGGATTAGATACACAGCTCAGCAGTTAGTATCACACAGGATAGGAATAGATACACGGCTCAGCAGACAGTATCACACAGGATAGGATTAGATACGCAGCTCAGCACATAGTATCACACAGAATAGTATTAGATACACGGCTCAGCAGACAGTATCACACAGGATACAGTTTTTCTGTGCAATATAATCACTATAATTTGTTATAACTAACCACAGTTGGTAACTATGCACAGGCAACGCCGGGCTCTTCAGCTAGTCTAATATATAATTACCAATAAACTCTGTCACACACTTACGGCACTTGTGTCACTTCCACAATGCACCGCAATCGGAAGTACACCGACCGCCGTATTGGAACACCCAAGTTATAGGTATTCTGATTCATATCCCCCGCCAAGCCACGCGTGCACCGCTCATTGGCTGAGCCGATGAGCGGTGCCATGCGGGATTCAAATCCCCCGCCATAGCCACCGCACGCTCATTGGCTGAGCTGCCCGCCGGCTCAGCCAATGAGCGGCACATGATTGAAATCCCCCACCAAGGCCCACGGCACCGCTCATTGGCTGAGTCACCCCTGGCTGCGCGACAAAAATGGAATTCAGCTCACCCCCGACCGGGGATGGCAGAACTCACAAAAAACAAGGCAAAACAAAAGCAAAACTGAAGTGTACAAAGCAGAGCAAAAAACTTAGCTTTGAGACACAGGAATCAGACTGGTCTCCAAGAATCCAGCAGGATCACCAACAAGGCAGAAGGGCGTCGGCTGCCTTATATCCAGTCCTCAATTCCAGCCACCCAGTCATCATCTAGCTGCCCAGGTGTTTGGTAATCAGCCTCACTACCTTCCTTCACCAGAGGAGGGAGTTCATCAGACCTCAACGGTGAAGGGGAAAATGAACTCACAACAGTACCTCCCCCTTGAGGAGGGGTCACCGAACCTTCATCCATGCCACCAGGGCGATCCGGGTGAGCCCGATGAAAGGCACGCACCAATCTTTCGGCATGAATATCAGAGGCAGAGACCCAGGAATTATCCTCCTGACCATAACCCTTCCACTTAACCAAATACTGGAGTCTCCGTCTAGCCAGACGGGAATCCAGTATCTTCTATACCTCATATTCCATGTTACCTTCAACCAATACAGGGTCAGGAGGTGCCACCACAGGAACTACTGGTTCAACAAACCTCTTCAACAAGGACTTATGAAACACATTATGAATTTTAAATGTGACAGGAAGAGCCAACCGAAAAGAGACCGGATTAATAATCTCCAAAATCTTGTAAGGTCCAATAAATCTAGGCTTAAACTTAGGAGAAGCCACCTTCATAGTGATATTTTTTGATGACAACCAAACCATATCACCCAACTTAAACTGGGGACCAACGGTCCTACGCTGGTTGGAAAACCGCTGGGCCTTTTCCTGGGAGAGAGACAACTTATCCACTACTTGGTCCCAGATCTGGTGCATTCTCTCCACCACAGTGTCAACACCTGGGCAGGCAGAAGGCTCCACCTGCCCTGAAGAAAATCGAGGGTGAAAACCAAAGTTACAAAAAAAAGGTGACATCAAAGTGGCAGAACTAGCTCTATTATTTAAAGCAAATTCGGCCAAGTGCAAAAATGAAACCCAATCATCCTGATCGGCAGAAATAAAACATCTCAAATACGACTCCAAAGTCTGGTTTGTTCTCTCCGTCTGCCCATTGGTCTGAGGGTGAAATGCAGAGGAGAAGGACAACTGAATTCCCAGCTTGGAACAGAAAGTCCTCCAAAATCTAGACACAAACTGAACTCCTCTGTCAGATACAATGTTCTCAGGAATCCTGTGCAAGCGAACCACCTGTTGCAAAAACAAGGGCACCAACTCAGAGGAAGATGGCAACTTAGGGAGTGGTACAAGATGGACCATCTTAGAGAATCTATCACAAATCACCCAAATAACAGTCATTCTCTGAGAGACAGGCATATCAGAGATAAAATCCATTGAAATATGGGTCCATGGCCTCCTGGGCACCGGCAAAGGCATCAACAAGCCACTAAAGCGAGAACAAGGTTTAGACCGGGAGCAAGTCCCACAGGACTGCACAAAATTCCTGACTTCATGAGACAAGGCGGGCCACCAAAAAGACCGACTCACCAGATCTCTAGTACCAAAAATACCTGGATGACCAGCCAATGCAGAGCAATGAACTTCAGACATCACTCTCTTCCTCCACTGGTCAGGAACATACAACTTTCCACTGGGACAACGCTCAGGTTTGTCCTCCTGAAACTCTTCCAGAGCACGTCTCAAATCGGGCGAGATGGCAGAAAGAACTACCCCCTCACCTAAGATGGTAGCAGGCTTAGTCACAACAGGAGAATCAGCAAGGAAACTCCTAGAGAGGGCGTCTGCCTTGACATTCTTAGTGCCCGGAAGAAAAGAGACCACAAAATCAAAACGTGTGAAAAACAAGGCCCACCTAGCCTGTCTAGGGTTCAAGCGCTTGGCCGACTCCAGGTAAATCAAATTCTTGTGGTCAGTAAGGACCATGACTTGGTGTTTGGCTCTCTCCAACCAATGTCTCCACTCCTCAAATGCCCATTTCATGGCCAACAGCTCCCGATTCCCCACATCATAGTTATGTTCGGATGGGGAGAACTTACGGGAAAAGAAAGCACAAGGATTCATTTTAGATGTCACAGGATCTTTTTGGGACAACACCGCTCCTGCACCAATCTCAGAAGCGTCCACCTCCACCTGAAACGGGAGTGAGACATCAGATTGCCGCAAAACCGGAGCAGAAGTGAATCTTCGCTTCATCTCCTGAAAGGAAGAAACAGCCTCCGGAGACCAATTCAGCACATCAGCACTCTTCCTAGTCAAATCAGTCAATGGCTTGGCAATACCAGAAAAATTAGCTATAAATTTCCGATAAAAATTAGCAAAATCCCAAAAACTTCTGGAGGGCCTTCAAAGAAGTGGGCTGAACCCAATCATATATGGCCTGTACCTTGGCCGGGTCCATTTCAATAGTTGACGGAGACAAAATAAATCCCAAAAATTAAATCCTCTGTACCCCAAAAAGGCTTTTCGATCCCTTGACATACAGGGAATTCTCCCTCTAAATCCGGAACACAGTCCGAACATGTTCCACATGAGAGTCCCAATTCTTGGAGAAGATCAAAATATCATCCAGATAGATAATCAAAAATTTATCCACAAAGTCTCGGAATATATCGTTCATGAAGCACTGGAAGACAGAAGGGGCATTAGTGAGCCCAAAAGGCATCACCAGGTACTCAAAATGTCCCTCCGGAGTATTAAACGCCGTCTTCCATTCATCCCCATGCTTAATGCGAATAAGATTATACGCCCCCCTGAGGTCAAGCTTGGTAAACCAGCAAGCACCTTTAATTCTGGAGAATAGATCAGAAATCAGGGGTAACGGATACTGATATTTAACAGTAATTTTGTTGAGGGCACGATAGTCAATACAAGGCCTTAATGAACCATCCTTTTTAGCCAGAAAAAAAAACCAGCACCTAAGGGTGAAGAGGATGGTCTAATATGACCCTTCTCCAACGACTCCTTAATATAGGATCGCATAGCCTCGTGCTCGGGTACAGATAAATTGAAAAGCCGACCCTTGGGGAATTTACACCCCGGGTTCAGCTCAATTGCACAGTCATAACTCCTATGAGGAGGCAAAGACGCAGACTCATTCTCACTAAATACATCATAAAAGTCAGCCAAATAGTCAGGAACATCATGCGACTGGGGAGAGGTGGAGAAAACAGGAGCATCACTAAGGGCACACCGACAACCCCAACTCACCACAGACAAAGATTTCCAATCTAGAACTGGATTATGGATTTGCAACCAGGGAAACCCCAGAACAATGGTATCATGCAAATTATGCAACACCAAAAATCTGCAATTTTCTTGATGGTCTGGGGCGACCCGCATTACCACCTGGGCCAAAAACTGAGGTTTATTCTTCGCCAAAGGAGTAGCATCAACACCCCTCAAAGGGATAGGCGTCCGCAGAGGTGTCACAGGAAATCCACAACGTTTAGCAAAATCCAAGTCCATCAGGTTCAGAGCTGCTCCCGAATCCACAAAAGCCTTGGCGGAAAATGTGGACAGGGAGCAGATCAGAGTAATTGCCAGAAGAAACTTAGGTTGAACACCACCCACAGAAAACGTGTGTGCACAATGTTTCTCTCGTTTAGGGCAGACAGAAATAATATGCGAGGCATCTCCACAAAAAAAACACAGCTTATTACGCCTTCTGAACTCCTGACGTTGCGCCCTAGACAAAACTCTATCACATTGCATAGGTTCAGACATTTGTTCAACAGGTGGCAACATCTCTCGTGTAGTTTTGCGTTCACGTAAACGCCGATCCACCTGAATGGCTAATGACATAGAATCATCAAGACCAGAGGGAACAGGAAATCCCACCATAGTATCCTTTACAGTTTCTGACAAACCCTTCCGAAAGAGGGCTGCCAAGGCACCATCATTCCAGGTAGTAAGGACCGCCCACTTTCGGAATTTTTGACAGTACAACTCTGCCGAATCCCGACCCTGGCTTAATGCCAACAGGGTCTTTTCAGCCTGATCAATAGCATTAGGTTCATCATACAACAACCCCAAGGCTTGAAAAAATGCGTTCACATTATTCAGAATAGGATCATCAGGTTTCAAAGACAACGCCCAATCCTGGGGATCGCCACGCAGCAAAGAGATGACAATTTTAACCTGCTGCGCGGAGTTCCCCGATGAGTTAGGCTTCAAGGCAAAAAATAATTTACAATTATTCTTGAAATTCAAGAATTTAGACCGATCCCCAAAAAACACATCAGGAGTAGGAATCTTTGATTCAGCAGCATGTGAATGAGCAAGATAGGCGGAAATTCCCCGCACTTCAACAGCGAGCTGCTCACATGATCAGACAATTACTTCATCTCCATTGAGAGAAAAATTCCCCCTACGGCCTCAGAGATATAGAGGAAAAAATATGCACAAAAAAAAAAATTCTGACACACTTTTTTTTTTTTTTTTTTTTTTACAATTCTCTCCTGCTATTGAGTACCCAGGATCTGCGGTATGGCTGGTGATTCTGTTATGATGAGTCACCGAAGGAGGAAAAAACAAAATACTAGCTAAGTCCAGAAAAACCAGAGAGGTTGGCAGCTATCGGATTGCAGACCCCTGAACCTATCCACAACAACTAGCAATAGCCGTGGGGGGTTCCTACGGTGCCCTAGACCCCTCGATCACAGCTGGAGAACTACATAGCCTAAAGACAGAAAGGGGAAAAACTAAACTGCCCCAGAGCAGACCCCAAAGCAATAGGCAGCCCCCAACATATAATGACGGTGATGCAAGATGAAAACACTAACACAGATAGAAAGATAGGTTGAGCAAATGATGGGGCCCAAGCTAACTAAAATAGGACAGGATAGGAAAGCTGCTGTCTGCCATCCGCAAAAACCCTATCCAAAATGTGCCAACCGACTGATAGGAAAAACAGGCCCTGAAGTCGCTAGGCTTCAAAAGACTAAATCAGCACTCAGGTATATTCTGAAGACAGAGCAAAAGATCAACAGATCAGAGACAAAAATGGAATTCAGCTCACCCCCGACTGGGGATGGCAGAACTCACAAAAAACAAGGCAAAACAAAAACAAAACTGAAGTGTACAAAGCAGAGCAGAAAAACTTAGCTTTGAGACACAGGAATCAGACTGGTCTCCAAGAATCCAGCAGGATCACCAGCAAGGCAGAAGGGCGTCGGCTGCCTTATATCCAGTCCTCAATTCCAGCCACCCAGTCATCATCTAGCTGCCCAGGTGTTTGGTAATCAGCCTCACCACCTTCCTTCACCAAAGGAGGGAGTTCATCAGACCTCAACGGTGAAGGGGAAAATGAACTCACAACAGTTCCGGCAATTTTGCACGCACAAATGCTGCGGTCACCACGAGATGACAGCTGATTCTAACATCTAACAGCTGACACCCAGCACTCGGTCCTACACCACTCTCAGCACTTTATCCCCATTTTGGGAGCAGTAAGAGGGAAGAAAGCCCCTCTGCCCTTGGATTGGAGACCCTGCAACAGCATCGCGAGGTCCCGATCATTGCCATGGTAACCCAATGTTCTTATGATGATATCCAGGTCCCCGAGCTAGCAAAGTTGCTTGATCATGCTCAGAGCATGATCATCAAGTTTTCCTGTCAGTGCAGCAATGTCAGTTTGCATAGCATAGGGATGCTTCCACATCTCTATACTATACAAGCGATCAGCGTACAAAAAATGAAATCAAATAAATAAGGAAGCACTCTGTAGCGCCATAGCTTGCAAACATGCAATATGAAAGTTGAACTGCATTACTGCTTTAGAAATATGAAAAATTGAGAATGCTTAGCGCATAAATTGGCCAATTCATGTGTATTTGGAAGCCACGTTAAGGCCATTCTCGTTTTCCAGGACTTAACACTGCCAAACCTCTCTTAGACTAAAGTCTTCATGTGTATGAGAACCTGTGAATCATCTCTTGGACTGAAATCTATATCTTTCTGGAGGGGTAGGGTCCTGCTGTGATTAAAGATGCCTGAGGCTAAAAGGTGGAGTGCTCAGTCAGAAGGCTAGTGAATACAAATTTCAAAAAACTGACCATCACATCCAGAAAGATATGTTTCCAAGCTATGGCGCTACAGAGTGCTGCCTTATTTATTTGATTGTATTTGAGTTGGTGACTCTAGGTAGGCATAACGTATTGGTCACTATAAGGTACTTGCCATTACAACGTACTAGTCACTACTCTGAACTCCAATATGGTGCTTTTTCCATTCTGAGCTTTGCACTGTGCCTCAAGACAAAAGGAGAATGTTGAAACCACAAAAATGCAATCAAGGATCCCAAACCATTATATATTAATTCATATCTTTATTGAAAAAAGAAGACAGGACTTGACAAATGGGGGACATGTGCAAAGAAACAAAACATAAAGTGCAGCAGTGCAAAAACGCGCAGGGCAGTCACGGTCAAGGGAAGAAGGAACAAACTATTAGCTTAATATACAGATCCATTTTAAATAATTCAGGAGGCATACACAATACAGAGGGTGTTTATATTACAAAAAAATGCCTATGGCAGCAAATGATAATAGTCACCACACAAAAGAGGTCTATGCCTATCGGACGTTATCCATATTTACACCATGTATGTAAATTAGGTTACGCTGCCCACATGACTGTTCATATGTTGTTACCATAAAGCAATAAGAACACCCGTTCTCTTAAGGGACCTATGATCTCTCCCACAATGAAGCAATGGTACCGCCCACCCAGAAGGGGTTAATACCCCGAGATTACATGCCTCAACTGATGCCTTCTAATGACCGGACCATCCGCAAGTACCCCGACGCGTGTTTCGGAGCATAAAGCTCCTTCCTCAGGGGCATATGTGATGGCACATAAAGCGCATTTATATATGTGCCCACCGGAAGTGCCGCGGACATATACATTATAACATATACAACAGAGCCACATGTTCCTGACATATCAAAACCAGGTGTGCAGAGAATACATAGCAGTTGTTCATCCCACGCCAGATAAAATACCACCATACAGTGAAACATATCAATCCCCTCTCTTTAGGCACATCCCATTAGACCCATAATACCATATGCATATCTCATGTATATTCCCTCTTTGTCACATCATGGATCATGCATATACTATATAATTACAACAAAAATCCAGAATATAAAATATATGCATCCACCAATCTATACATTTTATTTTTTATTCATTGAAAGATATTTTCATAATTCATAATATAAATATACATATAACTGGACATAAGGGATTTAAACGGATCATACGGATACCAATACGTGTGCCCAAAGGAAAGCATCTAGGGGAGAGCTGAAAAGTCCATATTGAATAGTATTCATCCATATTTACATGGCAGATCCTCTCCGCTGTGGTCACCTGTGATTGAATATCAGGCTTTCTCCATTCCAGTCAGTTTCCCGCATAATGTGGTAAGGGACAACATACGATTCTTCCACCGAACATCACGGAAGATAGACATGCATGTCCAAGAACGACTCCGGATCGATAAACACTACAACAAACGAAAACAAACATATAATTAAAAACTGTTAAAACCACATAAAAACCGTCACATTCATGTGCGCTCTAGCACAGACCCAAGGGGGCGATTGTAATCACAGGAATGGAACGTATGACAGGTTCTCATTTAACCCATTTGGGTGGACCGTATTTAAGGTCCAAATCCATCGCACCTCTTTTTGGGCTAGGCGTTGGGATATTCTCCCATCCCGAATCCCCATGTCCACTGAATCAATGCCCCTAACCTTCAGGCCACTACTGTCACATTAATGATGTGTCTTAAAGTGCCTGGGTAGCGTTTTAAGTAAATGCATCTCTTTCTCGCTAGCTGCGGCCTGTATGCCTAACACATGCTCCCTGATCCTAACTTTTAATTGTCTGGTAGTGAGCCCGACATAGATCAATGGGCAGGGGCATGTAGCATAATATACAACATTGCGGGACGTACAATTAATAGACTTAACAATCCTAAACTGTTTCTGTCCCGAAGAGTCCGTAAAGGTGTCCTTTTTGACCATATTAACACACGCCACACAATGGCCGCAGGCCGCACTACCACCCCTCCTATTCCGGGCAATATCATCTAAAAAAGGTCCTAGGAGGATCCCCAATGTAATGACTACGTACTAGATGGTCACGTAGATTCTTGGCCCTCCTATAAGTGATTTTAGGTTGCTCAGGAATAATTTTGGCCAGAATGGGATCTGTCTTCAAAATATCCCACGATTTATTTAGGATACCGCGTACCTGTTCAGACCGAGCATTGAAATTGGTAAAAAAATCTCACTTTCTCTGATTTTCTTGGCTCGTCATTGGTCTTATACAAGAGGGCGTTTCTATTGCTATGCTTGGCCCGTAAATAGGCCCTTTTAATTGATCGATTGCTATAGCCCCTCTCAGCAAACCGACCCCTCAAATCCTTGGCCTGAATTTCAAATTCTTCCTCGGTCGAACAGAGGCATAGAAGACGCAGAAATTGGCCTACCGGTAAAGAACGCACCATATGTATGGGATGTGAGGAGGATGCATGTAGGAGCATATTCTTGGCCATGGGTTTCCTGTAGATGGTGGTTTGGATAACCCCCTCACGACCCCTGCTCAATGAAACATCTAGAAATTCTATTTTATCTTTATCGGACCTGGCGGTGAGGCGAATATTCAAGTCATTGTCATTTAGTTCTAAAATGAAGCTCTCCAAAGATGGAGTATCCCCCTGGCAGATCAATAGAATGTCATCTATGTAGCGCGTCCAAAAGGGGACACGCTCCATGGATGACAGTCGGTCTGACATCAGGAGGTTTCTCTCCCACAGTCCCAGGAATAGGTTGGCGTAAGCAGGCGCGAATGCCGCCCCCATGGTTGTTCCCTGGACCTGCAGTAAGAAAGACCCCCTGAACTTGAAAAAATTATGTGTGAGGGTGAATTCGAGAACTTCCATCACGAAAGCCCTCAAAGGCAGAGGGAGATTAGATGTAGACAGGAAAAATTCAATCGCTCGTAATCCGTCACTATGGCGAATACTCGTATACAACGATTCTACGTCCATAGTGATAGAATCGTATCCCCATCCAAAGTAAGACCATCAGTCTTACATAACAGCTGGTTCGTGTCCTTGAGGAAGGAAGGTAGATCCTCCACAAGTGGCTGGAGTAACGAATCCAGCCACTTGTTGACACACTCCAAGTAGCCCCCCCCGCCCCGAAACAATAGGTCTACCCGGAGGGGTCTGGATGTCCTTATGGGTTTTGGGGAGGAGATAGAAAGTTGGTATTGTGGGTTCAACTACTATTAGAGCCGTCATAAGCTCCCCAGAGATAACATCAGCCTCCCTGGCTCTTATAAGAATTCCCTTCAGCTGTGTACAAAAAGCGGACAAGGGGTTGAATGTCAATCTCTTATAACACGTAGTGTTAGAGAGTTGATGCATGGCTTCCTTCTCATACATGTGTTTGGGCCATAATATGATGTTCCCCCCCTTGTCCGCTGGTTTGACCACAATATCAGGGAGATTCTTTAAATACCTCAAACGTTTCCTCTCCTCCCCAGTTAGATTGTCCCTCTGTATGTACTGTGGTACAGAAAATCATTGCTAACCACTTTCACAAACAGGTCAATGACACTACAGTTCGAAAGCAGGGGGAACTTCTTGGAGCGTATCCTCAAGGACGGCGGTATCTTACCTCCAACACCAATTCCTCAAGGGTCTTCAGGGCTGATTGTTCTTTTTCTGTAGGGAACAATTTACTGGAATTATCATCAAAGAAAAAACGCTTAAATAACAAAGACCTAGCAAAAATGTGTAGATCTTTTATGGCCGTGAATCTATCGAAAACAGCCACCGGTGATAACGACAGGCCTTTGTGTAATAATGCGCAATCCGCTTCAGTAAGGATATGGTTACTGAGATTAATTACCTTATTGTCCCTACTTGGGCCCTCTGGTGAGCGGTTTTTCTTCCTTTTATATGGATGAAAATTATAGTTTCTCATCCGCCCATAGTTAACCCTTGATCGAGTGATAATGGAAGAGGTGGAAGCCTCTGACTGGGTACTGAGAGACGACACCAAGGTATTGGAAGCACTGCGATGCATTGATGACAGGTTACCCATATATCTCTTCCACTGATACACAACTTTTTCTTGGTAGTCTTTTAAATCTCTATTCAATTTAGAGGCCTGTGTCTCATTAATTTTCTTCACCACCAGATCAACTGACTTTTCTAAAACATCCTCATATGATTTTAGTTGTTCCACGGAACACTTGGTACGTAGTTCTATCAAAGACTGGTCGATCTCCTTGTCTAGACCATTAATCGATTTCGTATTGTGCCCTATAAGTAATTTCATAAAGGCAACAGAACACGTTCCACATGCATCCTCCCACCAGGACACAAATTCCGCATCATCAATAGGGAAGGTGGGCAGAATCCGAACCTGCAGGCCTCTCGGTATCATGTTCTTGGCAATGTATTTTTCCAAAAACATCCTGTTTCACCAAATTTTTGTTCGCTTAATGAGTAATTTCTTCATTGATTCAAATATTGCATCATTCCCATGATTGCCAACCCGCATACCACTTATCCCGTCGTGTCCAAAGACTTCATCGGCTTGCCCCAGCCAGGATTTTTCCTTGGCCCTGTAGTCCGTTTTACCCAAGCCAAACCCTGTGCAAAACACAGAACAATAATGACAGATCACAATAGCAAAGGAATAAACCAGCATCCTGTATCCTATGTCCAACTACCTAGATGCTTTTATTACTTGACCATCAGGGATCAATCGCTGCTAAACACAAAAGGAGAATGTGGAAACCACAAAAAATGCGATCAAGGATCCCAAACCATTATATATTAATTCATATATTTATTGAAAAAAGAGGACAGGACTTGACAAATGGGGTACATGTGCAAAGAAGCAAAACATAAAGTGCAGCAGTGCAAAAACGCGCAGGGCAGTCATGGTCAAGGGAAGAAGGAACAAACTATTAGCTTAATATACAGATCCATTTTAAATAATTCAGGAGGCATACACTATACAGAGGGTGTTTATATTACAAAAAAATGCCTATGGCAGCAAATGATAATAGTCACCACACAAAAGAGGTCTATGCCTATCGGATGTTATCCATATTTACACCATGTATGTAAATTAGGTTACGCTGCCCACATGACTGTTCATATGTTGTTACCATAAAGCAATAAGAACACCCGTTCTCTTAAGGGACCTATGATCTCTCCCACAGTGGAGCAATGGTACCGCCCACCCAGAAGGGGTTAATACCCCGAGATTACATACCTCAACTGATGCCTTCTAATGACTGGACCGTCCGCACGTACCCCGACGCGCGTTTCGGAGCATAAAGCTCCTTTCTCAGGGGGCATATGTGATGGCACATAAAGCACATATTTATATGTGCCCACCGGAAGTGCCACGGACACGACACCTGCCCGCCCGACTCAAAGCGGTGCCACCCCCCATGACATCACCGGACACACGCGGGCCCACGTGATCCGGCATCCGACAGGGGCTGGGCTGCACACGCCGAGGGAGACGGCAAGGTGCGCATGCGCGGGACTGTAATGCCTCAGCGGCCATATTAACATGGGGCAAACTTAAGGGCACCAATGTGACCCATATACATTATAACATATACAACAGAGCCACATGTTCCTGACATATCAAAACCAGGTGTGCAGAGAATACATAGCAGTTGTTCATCCCCACTCCAGATAAAATACCACCATACAGTGAACCATATCAATCCCCTCTTTAGGCACATCCCATTAGACCCATAATACCATATGCATATCTCATGTATATTCCCTCTTTGTCACATCATGGATCATGCATATACTATATAATTACAACAAAAATCCAGAATATAGAATATATGCATCCACCAATCTATACATTTTATTTTTTATTCATTTAAAGATATTTTCATAATTCATAATATAAATATACATATAACTGGACATCAGGGATATAAACGGATCATACGGATACCAATACGTGTGTCCAAAGGAAAACACCTATGGGAGAGCTGAAAAGTCCATATTGAATAGTATTCATCCATATTTACATGGCAGATCCTCTCCGCTGTGGTCACCTGTGATCAAATATCAGGCTGCCTCAAGAGTAGTATTCCCCCACAGGAGAAATTGTACAACAAATTGTATGGTGCAGTTTCTCCTGTTACCCTTGAAAATATTAAAAAAAATTGGGGTTAAAATAACATTTTTGTGGGGGAAATGTGATCCTTGTAAAACTCTCTTCTGTGCAATCCTCGGTAGGGAAACCAGTTAGGCTGGGTTCAAACTGCACTATGACAGTCCGTTTAACGGACTGCGTTACACCACGGCATAACGCGGTGTAACGCAGTCCATTAACGTTGCCATAGCCTCCCATTAACTAACGCATCGCGACGTATGCCGTAAAGCGGCACAAGTTCGCAATGTGCCATTAAGCACTGACGGAGCCTCGGACGCGGCCTGCAGCGTCTGAGGCTCTGTCACCGCTAGAGCTGATGAATCATCAGCGCTAGCGGTATAGCATAACGCATATCGCGTTATGCTATAGCGTTAACACAGCCCGTCAACGCTACGCGTTGATAGGGCTGGTTAACGCTATGCGAACCCGGCCTTATGCTGCAGACCCTGGAGTTGTCCCCTCAGTGTAGAGATGGTCTCCTGGCTGCTTGTTCCATATTAGACTGTAATCTTGCGTAGCTTAGTTGGGATTACCTTATTCCTGAGAGATGTAAGGAAATGCTCCATGCAACTTCATCCAGCTTTGCTCATTACTTGCCTTGTTCTGAGGAAAACCTATGGGTCCACACCAAGCGCACGGAGCTGCCGAGGCCCAGGCAGGAATATGGAAACAAAAATGGTGGATCTGGTGCTTGAAGAAGCAAATATTTGTTTATTTTAAAATTTAAAAAAAAAGTTTTTTACTGAATACGTATTAAAAATTCTAGTGTGCAGACGGCCAGAACTAACATTAGTTAGCTGCATGTAGCATAGACAATCCTAGGCATTTCGGCATAGAGTCTTTCTCAGCCTTAGTTTAAAAAATGGGGTCACTTGTGGGGGGTTTCCATTGTTTAGGAACAACAAGGGCTCTCCAAATGGGACATGGCATCTGCTAATGATTCCAGCTAATTTTACATTCAAAAAGTCAAATGACGCTTCTTCCCTTCCAAGCCCTGCCGTGGGCCCAAACAGTAGTTTTCTCCAACATATGAGGTATCGATGTGCTCAGTAGAAATTGCACAACAAATTGTTTGGTGCAATTTCTCATGTTACCCTTATGAAAATGCAAAATTTGGGGCTAAAAACATTTTTGTAAGGACATTATTATTTTCACGGCTCAATATTATGAACTTCTGTGAAGCACCCGGGGGTTTAATGTGCTCAACATACATCTAGGGCTCTCAAAACGTGACATGGTGTCCGCTAATTGTCCCAGCAAATTTTGCATTCAGAAAGTCAAATGCAGGTCCTTTCTTTCCAAGCTCTGCCATGCGCCCAGTGGTTTTCCCACACAAATGAGGTATCGACATGCTCAAAAGAAATTGCACAACAGATTTTGGGTCTATTTTTTACTGTTACCTTTGTGAAATAAATGAAAAATTGGTCCAAAGTAAATTTGTTGTAAATAAAAGTTAAATGTTCATTTTTTCTACATTCCAAAATTTTCTATGAATCACCTGAAGGGTTAATAAACTTCTTGAATGTGGTTTTGAGCACCTTTAGGGGTGCAGTTTTTAGAATGGTGTCAATTTTGGGTATTTTGTGTCATATAGACCCCTTTAAATGTGAGGTGGTCCCTAAAAAAATGGTTTTGTAAATTTTGCTGGAAAAATGAGAAATCGCTGGTCAACTTTTAACCCTAATAACTTACTAACAAAAAAAAATATTTAAAAAATGGTGCTAATGTACAGTATATATGTGGGAAATGTGGGAAATGTTATTTATCAACTATTCAACTATTTTGTGTGACATACGGTAGCTCTCTGAATTAAGAGCATAAGAATTCAAAGTTTGAAAATAGCTAAATTTTCCAAATTTTCGCCAAATATCTGTTTTTTCACAAATAAATGCAAGTTATATCTAAGAAATTTTACCACTCTCATGAAGTACAATGTGTCACAAAAAATATTCTGAGAATCAGTTGGATCTGTGCAATCATTCCAGAGTCATTACCTCATAAAGTGACAGTGATTAGAATTGTAAAAATTGGCCTGATCATTCACGTACAAACCACCTTCCCTAAGTCATGAATTCTCAAACTGTAAAGTATGCCTCAGTGGCATTGCACACCCAACTGTTGGCGAGGCAGATGGATTCATAGGAGGCACATTTATCAGAACTCAATTTATTGTGTATAAACCTTTATATGATAAAATACTCCTTATTCCCTAAATGTGATTACAGTTCAGAACCTTCAATTTATCTCAGGGTTACCCAATCCATACCAGGCAGAACAGGGTAAGAACTTGAGTAACACTTACCAGAGGTCATCCTTGATTGTATAGAGAGGTTCCTCATCCGAAGCTGGAATCCTGCATGTCGATCTCCATTACCTCAGAGATAGTCTAAGGGTAGTATCACATTTGCGTTTAAGGCCGCAGTGTCGGCCTGCGCACGGCCGCCGCTAAGCCCCGCCCCTGCCACGCCTCCTCTGGTAGCTCCGCCTACGGGTGCATGACGCAACCTGTTGCGATTTGGTGCAGTCGGCGCAGCGTCAAAAGGACGCATGCGCTGCCAAACGCATACCTGCGCACGGCCTTTGTCCACAGTGCTAAAGATAGGGGATGCAGGACGCATGCAGCGTCTTGCGCCCGTAGGCTGAGCTACCGGAGGAGGCGTGGCAGGGGGCGGGGCTTAGTGGCGGCCATGTGCAGGCCGTAGCGGCGGCCATGTGCAGGCCGTCGCTGCGGCCTTAAACGCAAATGTGAAACTACCCTAACTCACTGTGAGGCAAGATGGTGCTGGAAATACCTAAGAACAGGAAGAGAAGGTGAAGGTGAGGGAGAGCTATGTATAACTAATTTAAATGCATCCTGCAAAACCCTAGCTGCTAATGTTCTCAAACTGCTTGCTCCTGAGATAAATCAATCTCTGGAAGCCACAGTTGTCATTACATTGCAACAGATGCAGAATGATATATTGCACCAAAATGAAAGGCTAGACAAAGCAGGTGAAGACAGAATCAGCAATGTAAAGGATGAGCTCAAAAGTGCCCCTTAAGATCTTCAAAAACCAACTAAGCTTGCTCACCAATTGACTGAGAAACTTGGTTCCCTGGAAAATAGGTCCTGGAAAAGCAATTTGAGGATTATTGGCCCTACAGAATCCATTACCCCCTTTCAGCTTACACTGATCTGCACAGAGGATTTACTGAAGGCATTGGACATCATCATACCTTTGAAAGAGAAGCGGGCTCACAGAATAGGTCCCCTAAAACCACCTGGCACCTGTGCAGAAGATCGATGAAGTCTCTGCCCAGAAAGACGGATAAGGTTCACATAACCGCGCGAGTGGACGACACACATGTGGAATCAGAGCGCCACAATTACACGACACAGGTCAGTGTGACATGCATGGGACAGGGGTGCTATTACAATAAAGAGAGGAGGCAGGGTTTTCTTCCAGACACCGCATGCCCTGGAGCCTGGAAGAAATCATTAACATATAACATTAAAACTGCTTTTCTCAACATCCAGACCATGAGGCATACAGGTAAGACTGGTTTAACCATTCTATTACTTGTATGCCCAGAGTAATAGCTTTAAATAGAGTTGAGCGAAACGGGTCGAAAAATTTCAAAAGTCGCCGACTTTTGGTAAAGTCGGGTTTCATGAAACGAAACCCGACCCTAGGATGAGGTCGGCCACGAGGTCGGCGACTTACGCGCCAAAGTCGCGTTTCAAAAGTTTGTTTTGTGCTCTTTTTCAGCCAATCAGGATCCACGGACACTGTGGGCAACGTGATGACATAGGCAGGGGTCACCACCATCTTTCAGAAGGGCATGCAAGTGATTGGCTTGCTTTGGTGGGCGTCACAGGGGTTATAAAAGGGCGTGCACGCCGACCGCCATCTTACTTCTGCCGATCTTAGCATAGGGAGAGGTTGCTGATTCTGTAGGGAGAGCGTTAGGCAGGGAAGAAGAAAAAAAAACTTCTGCTGCTAGCGATTTTGCCTGTGCAACACACCAGTCACTGTGTGTGCAGTGCAAGGGGAGGCTATATTGTGGTGGATCAGCGGTGTTGGTTGTTAGGCTGCCTTCTAAGGCTTCCTGACAGCTGCATTGCTGTTCCCCACTGCTCTGCAAACTGCTTTTTTAAAAGCAATCCCAATTTTTTTTTTTGTCCTGCTGAGGTACTGAGCGTGCATTTTTTCACACCATACAGCGGTGTACGCTCCTCACACAGTACCGTGTAACGGCTGTTATCACAGCCACAGTGAAGCTATCTGTGTGTCAATGTGGAAGGATAAGTGGAGGACTTGTTCCGTTCTTACAGACCTACACTCTAGGGAGATTCCTATTCTGCCCAATTCTACATACATCTTGTAGTTTGTGATACACTAGCCAATTTCTGCCTGTGACATATCGCTCTGATATTCAGTGGGCCTCACACAATCCAAAAGTGTCCAGTGTCCACAAGTGTCTGCAGAAATTCAAAATCTCCCTTATCCTGTAGTCACTTTTTTCACACCTGTGCCATCGAGCCTGTGACATAGCGCTCTGATATTCAGTGGGCCTCACACAATCCAAAAGTGTCCAGTGTCCACTAGTGTGTGCAGAAAATCTAAATCTCCCCTGTCTTATAGACACCTTGTACCTTGTTTTACATTACTATATAGTTTGTTGGATTTTGTCTACATTTCTACCAAAAATGAGGAAGGCTGGTGGAAGAGGCCGTAGAATTGGGCGGGGGTTGGCAGCTGGTAATGATGGTGTTGGTGGTGGATCTGATGGTAGTGGCAAAAGCAAAATAGGACCGAATGGCTCCATAAGGCTTCGAAGGCTTAGTTTTCTAGGAGTTGGCAAACCGCTTTTAAAGCCAGAGCATCAGGAAAAAGTTTTGTCTTACATTGCTGACTCAGCCTCCAGCTCTATCGCCTCCTCTTCTGAAGCTGTAAAAAGTAAAAGCACTGAGTCGTCATTGGAGGCTCATGTTCATGAACCACACCTTTCCTTGTGTCCTTCACCCCAACCAAGATTGAAGGATAACGCAGGCCATACTACTGATTACTCCATGGAGCTGTTTTCACATACCATGCCTGGATTATCGAGTGAAATGGTGAATTACCCAGGCCAAGATGAATCTGACATGGAGTGCACTGATGCACAGCCGCTGATAGATGATTCTGCTGGTACATTCACTCAGAGCACTACATTGTCCTCGCAGTGTACAGAGCCAGATTCTGACCCTGATGAGACTCAGGTGCCCCTTCCCGCACACTATACCACCATACACGGTGACACAGAGGAAGGTGCACATGACATTGAAGAGGAGGTGATGGATGACCCAGTTGTTGACCCAGATTGGCATCCATTGGGGGAAGAGGGTGCTGCTTCCAATAGCTCAGATGAGGAGCATCCACAGCAGACATCGACATTGCAACAGCTGTTATCTGGCAGGCCCGGAGCACTCCAAAGACAGGTTCCAAAAATCAAAAGAGTTGCTGGACAGCTTGTCCAGAGGGTCAAAAGATCACAGCGTGCTAGGCCGCAAAATGTCTGCCAAAGTAGGAAGAGTGCAGTGTGGCACTTTTTTGAACAAAATCCTCATGATCAGGCCAAGGTTATCTGTAAGAAGTGCGCAAAGACGTTTAGCCGAGGGAAAAATCTGAAAAATTTGAATACCAGTTGCATGCTTAGACATTTAACCAGCATGCACTTGCAAGCGTGGACACAACACCAAACCTCAAGTGCCACATGTGCAACTGATCACAAAGAAGGTAGTCAGCAACGCTACATTGTTTCCCCCACTGTAAGCCCACCGGTTAGTACAGCAGCAAATGTTGAGGTGTCGTTGCAAGGCCACAGCAGTCAGGGAATCCCACTGTTATATCAACGAAATACTGAATCTAGGCCATCAGAAAGAACACCAACTCCATCACCATCATCAACCCTCTCTCAGTCCGCCCTGTCCACCGTTACTTCCACCATATGCAGCTCTCAAGTCCAGCTCACCCTCCCAGACACTATGAGTAGGTCAAGAAAGTACTCAGTCCCTCATCCGCGTACACTGGGTTTGAACGCCCACATTGCCAAACTAATCTCGTTTGAGATGATGCCCTATCGGTTGGTGGAAAGCGCAGCTTTCCGCGAACTCATGGCCTATGCAGTACCACGCTATGACCTACCCAGTCGCCACTTCTTCTCTCGCAAAGCCATCCCAGCCCTCCACCATCATGTAAAAGACCGCATTGTCCATGCACTCAAGCAGTCAGTGAGTGGAAAGGTGCACCTCACAACTGATGCATGGTCCAGTCGGCATGGCCAGGGCCGTTACGTGTCCATCACTGCGCACTGGGTTAATGTGGTGGATGCAGGGTCCACAGGGGACAGCGGTGGTGGGACAGTGCTGCCTAGCCCACTGTATAGGAAACAGTTGGCTGTAGGCGTTCGACCCTCCTCCTCCTCCTCCAGAAGCGAAAGCTCGTCCACAGAGCGCAGTCGTACGAGCACTCCATCTGCAGCTGCCACTGTTGCACACGAGGTGTCCCCCTATCGAGCAGCTAGTGGAAAGCATCAGCAGGTTGTGTTGCAGATGATGTGTTTGGGCGACAGACACACCGCCGAGGTGCTGGCCGAGTACTTGAAGCGACAAACTGAGTCATGGCTGGGCAGTGTACATCTTGAGGCAGGCAAGGTAGTTAGTGATAACGGCCGTAATTTTGTGGCAGCCATAGCCCTTTCAAAACTCAGCCACATACCTTGCTTGGCTCACACCTTGAACCTGCTGGTGCAGTGCTTCCTCAAAAATTATCCGGAGTTAACAGCCCTGCTTCATAAGGTGCGAAGACTGTGCGCGCACATCCGCCGGTCGCCTGTACACTCCGTTCGTATGCAGAAGCTGCAGCGATTGCTCCACCTTCCCAACCACCGCCTCATTATCGACATTGCAACAAGGTGGAACTCCACCCTGCACATGGTGGAGCGGCTGTGCGAGCAGAGGCAGGCCATAATGCATTTGTGGGAGGATACACGGCCAGGCATTTTGAGAGCAGACATGGAGTTGACAGGTGTGCAGTGGTCGAAGCTGAAAGACCTCTGTAAAGTCCTTCAGTGTTTTGAGGAATGCACATGGCTGGTAAGCGCAGACGACACCATCCTAAGCATGAGCATCCCACTTATGCGTCTGCTCATGCAAACTTTGACGCACCTTAAGGAGCAGGAGTCTGCAGCCAATGTTGACGAGGAGGAAGAGGTGGAGGGAATCCTTGATGACATTCAGCCATTGTCTGCTCAGGGACCTCTCCTGGACAAGTTGGAGGAAGAAGAGGAGGAGGAGGATGATGATGGGGATGATTACTTAGGGGAGGAGGATGCATCTCGTGGGGCAAGTGAAAATGTTGGCGTGGCAAGGTCTGGTACAGGGTTTGTGCGTGACTGGAGGGATGTGGATTTGCCAGAAAGTGTTCCTCCAACCAGCACTCGCAGTGCATCATTGACACCGGGAACATTGGCCCACATGTCAGATTATGCCTTGCGGATCCTAAAAAGGGACCCCCGCATTGCCAAAATGATGAACGATGATGACTACTGGTTGGCCAGCATCCTGGATCCACGCTATAAAGGCAAATTACAAAACATCATGCCACAGGAGAGCCTTGACCTAATATTGGCTAATAAACAAGCAACTCTGGTAAATCGGTTGCTTGAGGCATTCCCAGCACACAGCAGCGGTGATGGTTCTCACACGAGCCGTACGGGCCGGGGGCAGCTTGGCAGAGGTGTTCATGGTGCACACAGCAGAAGTGGCGTTGGAGACAGGGGTTTCATGACAATGTTGTGGACTGATTTTTCAAGTACCGCTCACACAACTGGTAATACAGCATCGATGGAAAGTGACAGGAGACAGCAGTTGTCAACTATGGTTACAAACTACTTTTCCTCCCATATCGATGTTCTCCCACACAGGTCATTCCCCTTTGACTATTGGGCCGCTAAACTGGACACCTGGCCTGAATTGGCACAATATGCCTTACAGGAGCTCGCTTGCCCAGCTGCAAGTGTGCTATTGGAAAGAGTCTTCAGTGCAGCTGGATCAATCCTGACAGAAAAAAGGACCCGTCTGTCAACCCAAAATGTGTATGATCTAACCTTCATTAAAATGAACCATGCATGGGTTTCCAAGGATTTTGTCCCACCTTCCCCTGATGACACATAGGGTGACAGAAAAATGGCTTGCTTTGGTCCACCTCTTCCTGGGACTTGACCTATTTCGCCTTTTGCATCAGCTGAATGTCCAACATCAACATATGCCACTTTCTAAAACTCCCTAACTGTGCTGCCTCCCCCCCAATGGCCGGGGTCACCACCTAGCGCATGACACCGTGCGAGTGCCGTTGCCCTGGACAGGTGGGTAGGCCGACTCTTGGGAGCGGGCACTGCACAGGGTCCCTCATAGTGCAATCAAGTGTCTCTGACGGTGGTGGTGCACACCTGCCGTCAGACACACCGCCGTACTATGAGGGGCCCAGTGCCAGTACCGACGCCCACGAGTGGGCCCCCCTTGCTTGGGCAGGGCCCCAGCATTTGCAATCTTTACCTCTCCCTGCTCCTCCGCTGTGTAGTCTGGGCCGTCAAATCCATACTGTGCCTGACACCGTCTGAGCCTGCCTCCTGATGTATAGACATATATTTTGAATGTGTACGCTATCCATACATGTTATCCGGGGATACGGTACCTTTTCTCACCTTTGTGCAATCACGTGCAATCCATACTGGGCCTGACACCGTCTGAGCCTGCCTCCTGATGTATAGACATATATTTTGAATGTGTACGCTATCCATACATGTTATCCGGGGATACGGTACCCTTTCTCACCTTTGTGCAATCACGTGCAAGCCATACCGGGCCTAACACCGTCTGAGCCTGCCTCCTGATGTATAGACATATCTTTTGAATGTGTACGCTATCCATACATGTTATCCGGGGATACGGTACCCTTTCTCACCTTTGTGCAATCACGTGCAATCCATACTGGGCCTGACACCGTCTGAGCCTGCCTCCTGATGTATAGACATATATTTTGAATGTGTACGCTATCCATACATGTTATCCGGGGATACGGTACCCTTTCTCACCTTTGTGCAATCACGTGTAATCCATACTGGGCGTGAGAACGGCTGGCGAGCTGTTAAGCAAGCTACAGCACCTGTGGTTTGCACACGTAAGTTTTTCATTTTTTCAGGAATGACGGTTAGGCCTAATTCCGGAACTGCGGTTGACCTGCACTTACTGGGAAATCATCGTTCGCGGGTAATAATTGTAATCAGTGATCCCCATCACTAACGTTGTTCAGCGGGTTATCTGCACCTGTAAGCGACAAACGCTGGCTTTTTCAGTGTAGCGCACATGCAGCCACGGACATGTAAGGGCATGACACACCAGTTATTGGCCAATCTCATGTGCCAGAGCCTCACGTGTCCCTCTAGTAAGCCGGACTCGGACCGCGGGGCATGACGGAGTCTCGTTCATTAATGGAATTAAGCTTGCAATGTGTGCATCTGTTCTGTAGCTGGCATGGTTGAGGTTTCCCAGGCGGAGTCGAATTTAACCGTAGGCTCCACTCCTGGTGGTGCCCTTCTGGACATTCCTTTAAGGTTCAGCTTTGCGACCATACTGCCCACGTAAAACAAACACTTTGCCTTCATGAACGCTGTTTGGAGGGTCATGACTCGTAGGAATAACGTCGCCCTATCAGTTAACCTGCTAGAGAGATCCTTCGTTGCTCCCAAGCATGACATCACACTCCCTAGGAGGAAGGTAATGCCACTGTGGCGACCGTACTCCTGGGGGCGACACAAGTGCACTGATGCCCAGCCACTGCTCGATGAATCTGCTGGTACATTGACCCAGACCACTACATTCCCCTCGCACGCTACACGGCCTGAATCTGACCCTGATGAAACTCAGGTTACCCTTCCCATATACAGTTCCATCTTACATGGTGACAAAGAGGAAGCTGCAGATGAAAGTGCAGGTTCGGCCCACCCGCCATCAGACACACCACCGTACTATCAGGGCCCTGTGCCAGTGCCGTCACCAACGAGTGGGCCCCCCCTGCTTGCTCAGGATCACAGCACTTGCAAGGTTGAAATACGGTGCAGTGAGATGGAAGATGGGGACGACGAGGAGTCCAGACTAGTACAGGGATTCCCTAGCGAGGAGACTTATTTGATTGTTTTCAATGTTGGGACAGCAATTTTTGGGGAGCACTATACTCTGGAGAATGATAGATGGGGCCCACCATACACTGGAACATTCCAAAGGTGGACATCAGACACTGGAGCAGCATTTACAGGGCCCATTATACACTAGAGCATTAGAAATGGGGCCCATTATGTTTGGAGCATTATTTGGGCCCATAAGACAGTGGAGCTTCATCCATGGGGACCAACATATACTGTAGCATTATGTGGAGCTCATCATATACTGTTTCAAACATTATATGGGACCAATGATTCTGTATGGAGAAATAGATGGGCCTCGTCAAGAGATGTAAAAAGTGAAGTATTTTTCATTGTACTATACCGCTATTTCTCTGCCGTATCGGAGCATGATGAGTTGTGGTATGTGTTAAAGGGGCACTCTTTCGCCCATGGCACATGAAAATCCTGGAGCCAGCCCTACCCCCCCACAACTTTAGCCAAATAACCCCCATTTTTCAGTGCGTAACTTGTATTATGAAGTTAATTAAGGTTGACAAGCTTAAGTAAGAAGAATTGATGCTTTTGGCATTCAAATGAGCACTGTAGGTGTGTTTCCTGTCCTCCTCTCAAGGCCGACTTTTATACCCCATTGACTTACATTGGGTTTCGTGTTTCGGGACGACCCCGACTTTTCCCTATAATCGGCCGATCTTGCTCGACCCGACTTTTGGAAAAGTCGGGTTTCACGAAACGAAACTCGACCCTAAAAAACCAAAAGTCGCTCAACTCTAGCTTTAAATCATTCAAGGGGTGACAGATTTCCTTTAAAGAAGCTTAAAGTAGATGTAGCATTGTTGCAGGAAATGCAGAGAGAGAGGGGATGGTCGATGTGTTTCTGCTAAGCGCCCAAATGAAAATACCTTCCTCGTTTGCAAGCAGGCTATAGGACGTTCTGTATAATTTCATAGGCCAGAGTACCGTTTTATGAATTGTGAAGCTAGAACAAGTATAGGTGGTTTTAGATTGGTTGGCTGAGAGTACTTTCAGTCCCTTTGGTTTTCCTTCCACCTGGTCCCCTGCTGAAAGCGCAGATTTGGCACCTGCGGCTCATGGACATCTATCTTCGACCTCACCCCCTCGAAAATCAGGCAAGCAGTCTTAGCCCCAAGTCATGCAGCAGTCTCTTCTGCTTTTTGATGACTCCACTGGCTGGGACTCCATGGCCCATCCACTTGACCCTGCCCTAGACGTGAAAAGAACTGAGTGCACTGATGCGCAACCTCTTGTTAGGTTGGCGGATGAGTATGTGTGAGGGCTAGGGTATGCGTTCGGTTGACCATAGAATCATGGAATGGTAGAGTTGGAAGGGACCTCCTGGGTCATCTGGTCCAATCCCCTGCTCAAAGCAAGATTCACTAAATCATCCCAAACAGATGTCTGTCCAGCCTCTGTTTGAAGACTTCCGTGGAAGGAGAACTCACCACCTATCATGGCAGCCTGTTCCACTCATTGATCACCCTAACTGTCAAAAAGTGTTTTCTGATATCTAATCTGTGTCTCCTCCCATTCAGTTTCATCAAATTTCCTTGTGAATAAAGATGACCCTTCTGCAATGTGACAGCCCTTGAGATATTTGTAGACAGCTATTAAGTCTCCTATCAGTCTTCTTTTTTGCAAGCTAAACATTCCCAAATCCTGTAACCGTTCCTCATAAGACATTGTTTGCAGGCCAATCACCATTCATGTCGCTCTTCTCTGAACTTGCTCCAGTTTGTTGATGTAATTTTTAAAATGTGGCACCCAAAACTGGGCACAGTATTCCAGATGAGATCTGACCAAAGAGGAGTAGAGGGCAATAATGACTTCAAATGATCTAGACTGTATGCTTCTGTTAATACATTTGCGTTTTTTGCTGCTACATCACATGGTTGACTGATGTTCAGTTTTTGATCTATTAGTATACCCAAGTCTTTTTCACATGTGCTGTTGCTTAGCCCTATTGCTCCCATTCTGTATATTCTTTTTTCATTTTTATTGCCCAGATGTATTACTTTGCATTTTTCCCTGTTAAAAACCATTCTGTTAGTTGCTGCCCACTGCTCCAGTTTATTTATATCTTTTTTAATCCTTTCTCTTCTCTAGTATTAGCTACCCCTCCTAGCTTTGTATCATCAGCAAATTTAATCAGTGTACCCTCAATTCCTTCATCAATATCATTGATAAAGATGATGAATACAGGGCCCAGGATAGAACCCTGTCGTATCCCACTTGAGACAGTTTTCCAACTGGATGTGCAGCCATTTACGACCACTCTTCGGGTCCGATCACTAAGCCAGGTATGAATCCACCTAACAGTTGCCTTGTCCATTCCATACTTAGCCATTTTTTCAATAAGGATGGTGTGAGATACTTTGTCAAATGCTTTGCTGAAGTCAAGATATACTATATTAACAGCATTTCCCTGATCCACCCAGTCAGTGATTCTGTCATAGAAGGAAACTAAGTTAGTCTGACATGACTTATAAGTTACAAACCCATGCTGACTCTGGTTAATCACTTAATTCTTATCCAGGTACTTACATATGTCTTGTTTAATAATTTGTTCAAAAAAATTTCAAAAATTTCATCTTTGACCACAGCAGCACATGTCAGATGACAACAAAACTCAGTCGCCAACTGCAGCGTTTTTATGCAGTGTGCATGCCGGCAAGGCAGGCAGGGTTGACGAGTTGGTGGAAGATGATGCAGGGGATAATGAGGTCCTAGACTCCACATGCAGTGGAGATCATCTACAGACGTGCGCAGTTCAGAGAAAGTGCAAGTGGCCATGCTGCCCCAGCAACACAGCAACAAAAGAGTGAGCAGGTTGCAAATACACAGCGGGCGGCCTCTAGCCAGTACGTCGGCTGCTACTGTCCACCTCTCTGAAGTCAGCATGCCAAAGACAGCTCCAAAGAGCTCCCTCGAATGTCATTTCTTCAAGGAATGTGCTGATGACAAATGACAGGTGGTTTGCACACTGTGCCGTCAGACCCTGAAACAAGGCATAAATCTTCTGAACCTGAGCACCACGTGCATGACAAGTCATTTGAATTCCAAGCACGAGGTGTAGTGGAGTACACAACTTAAAAAGCATGACAGATCGGAGCCTCCTCCTGCTCCCTCTTCTGCTCCGGTCTCAGCCTCTTCCTCCTGCTCACAATCAACAGGGCCACATGCCTCTTAGCAAAGAGAAGTTGTAACAGCACCACCACCAGTGTCACAGAGCATCTCCCGTGGATGTGTTAAGCTTTCCATCCCCCAGTCACTTGAGAAAAAGAGGAGATACCTCTCCTAGTCACCCATGAGCCATGGTCCTGAATGACAGCATTTCCAAATTACTGGCCATTGAAATGCTGCCATTCCAGCTGATGGAGATGGACCATTTTAAAAAACTGATGGCAGTGGCTGTCCCGCAGTAAGTTGTTCCGAGCCGCCATTACTTTTCCAGGTGGCCATCCCTGCTCTGCACACACATGTTGCAGACCATATCAGGTGTGCACTGCACAGCGCCGTCAGTGGCAAGGTCCACATAACTATCAATATGTGGACCAGTAAGGATGGCCAGAGACTTTATATCTCCCTAACTGCTCACTGGGTAAATGTCGTGGTGGCTGGGACAGAGGCGGAAGGTGTTCTAGCTCATGTCCTACCACCTATGATTGCTGGACGTTTATCTGTCCAGGTGAGAGTTGGATGACCATGGTACTCAGGTGCCAACTGTGCACTTTCTGCAATGGATCTGGTGGAAGATAATGCAAAGGAACTGGAGTCACTCTCAGACATCCAATCTAACACCTTTTCAATATCTTGTAGCTTCACTATTCATGCACCGGTATTCGGACCTACGAATGAACTCATAACATCCCGCCGCCTGCGTGCACCAAAGGAAGGTGTAGTATTTGGGCATGTAGCAGGTACAGAACGACCACATCCTCTCCCTGCAGCAGCTATACCACCACCATCAGCAGCTACACCCGGACCACTACAGCCATGTCCACATCCCCTATTTGATGCTCTCCTCATTTTTGGAAGTTGTTATTTTGCACACTACTCGCAAAGAGATTTATTTATTAGTGATAAACGTGTAAAGAAAAAGCCAGTCGGCACTGCCAATACTACTGCCGATATGCGACTGTCATGTCCATACTGCTCGTGGAGGCTGAACCCTGAGATCTCGGGTGCTAGTGCAGAAAACACAATGTATGGATCCAATAAAAAGAAAGAATAGAATAGCACTCACCGATCCAAGTGAAAAAGTCCGCTTTATATAGCAATCCACATTAAAACTTCATGGCCGGGAAGCTGGAGGGAGGAGTGAGCAATGTCTGACGACGGCTGTTTTGTGCTTACTAGCACTTCGACGGGTCAGTCAAATTTATTAGTGACACCACTAGAAATCACACAGCAGTCCAAAAATGTATTTGTTTCAACAACAAATGGCAAAGAGTTAGCTGGTGACAATTATTTTTTGTGCCCAAAAATAAGATAAATGATGGCGCTTGTGAGGAGCTGGCAACTTACTAAAGACTGTTGGACCAATGCATGTAGAGCGGAGTATATGGCTCTAAGGGATGCAGACTTTTTCCAGCATGGAGCACCGGTTACCTCAATATTATTGTTTTGTTTTATTAGTGATTTGCTTACTGTGTTTTATCAGAGATTTTATTGCTCATCAGTTCAGCCTCAGGAATCAATGTTTCCATTCAGTGACAGTAAGTAGTGGAAGACGTGGAAGACCAGACTCAAGATTAGTAATCAAGGAACTCAATCATTCAATTTATTTCTCCAGCCACTAATCCCTTGTGTTGATGGGGATTGCAGACTCAATGGAGTTATCACTAAAGGGGGTCTCACAGGCAGTCCCAGGTGATGGGATTCTGGAATATTCTTCATTCTTTGAGCTAAAGGCAAATGTTGAAGGGGGAGAGAGGAAAAGAAGCCACATGTTTAGTCAAGGAGTTGGTAGAGTGACGTTGAAGGGAGAGGATCTAGGCTGAGGTCCTAGAGCCATGGATGGATCGCCTATGGAGTTTTGGAGATCAGTTGCTGGCTGGATCTCCCTGCTACAGTTGAGGGATCTGTCATCTGGATTTCAGGAACTTTCTTATTGACTATTGCTCCTGGATACACGGGCGTCCGTTGTGTTATCTGTCATCTGGAGGAGCATGGACTGTGACTACAGAATATACTGGCGGGAGATTCAAAATCTGTGGGCCAACCAAAAGTTGGGAGACAATGAGTATCGCCTGGTACGAGGGCAGTGGAACTACCCTCCTTGGGGAGGGAAGCTTGTGGACTGGGGCAATGTATTTTGGCCATAAACCAGGATTTGCTGTAAAACCATGGACATAAGGAATAAAAAATAATTCCATTGTTAACTGCCTAGGTGATTATTACAACCCTCAACCTCAGATCCTCACAGAGGTAACTCTCACTATTTGTCCCTATAGTGAAAGCCTTACCTGGCTGCGGCTTTTGGCACCTTAAGATATACACAAATGTTGCCCCCGATCACCGTCGGCTGACCCTAATAGGTCCTATTAGTCACTGATCTAATCAAAGGATATTTAGGCCGATATTAAAAAAGTATATATACATAAGTCACACCCTGATAGTTACTTGACCAGAAAAGGTATGGAACTAGATATAGAGATCAAAGGAGAAAGAACGAGAACTGCAAAGTGTGTCATCAGTTAGCCAATAACTTTAATTGCCTGCCGTTCATAGGGAACAACAAAAAACACCACAGTGCATGTTAAAAAGTGCACTTAATTGCATCTTGTGCTGTCTAAGTAGCCTTGGCGCATTTCCTTTCCATCATTTGGTTGATCAGGAGGTTTTTGGGAAAACACTGTCATCCATGACGGGCTGTGGCCTCATTGTAGGTCTCCAAATGTGTTTCTGGCATCAGCCATCTCTTTGCCATTTGTATGCCAAATAAATATTTTTTATGGAGCTTTGTATCTTTTCTAGTAGTCTGAAAAAATAAGTCACAGCCATTATTTTGGGAGGCAATTTAAGGGCATTTACATATACTCTATTTTGCATGTTTCGGCCCCATAAACCACATATAGTGGGGGATTTTTAGGAATTTGTGTATTTAGCTCAGCCCGTGGTCAACTTTTGGCTACTATCCTGACTGGCTGACTTTGATATTTGATGTACCTATGGGATCTGGTTCTGGATTGGTTTAATTTGGTTTTGTTTACCAATATCATATTAGATCAGTGATCTACAAGATCAGATATGGTAAGTTGATGTTGAGCGGGGGAGCCATTTGCGTTTATCAATAAGGTGCCAACCTCTGTTGCCAGGTAGCAATATTACTTTAGAGACATTATAGGGAGAGATAACAACACAATCTACACCCAACTGTGTCATTGGTGTGGGTTTTCTGTTGTCAACTGTTTTTTGTGGATAATTAATCTCCTCTGAACTTAAGCTGTTTCGTCTTTTAAATATACATATTTTTATCTAATTATTAAAAGATAATTTTTAAAATCTTCATCCAAAATAGAAAACACTCAGCAGTCCTCAAAAGTTATTTCTTTGGCCTACAAATGGCAACAAGATGGCTGATGCCACTTATTTATTTATCAGATTACTAGAAAACACACAGCGGTCCTGAAAAGTTATTTCTTTGGCCTACAAATGGCAACAAGACGGCTGATGCCAATTAGTTATTTCAGAGACTACTAGAAAATGCACAGCGGTACTGAAAAATTATTTTTTAGGCCTACAAATGGCAACAAGATGGCTGATGTCTATTATTTATTTGAGCTACTACTAGAAAATATCAGATTAAAGGATATCCTGCTACATTTATTGGTAGGCTAAAAGACAATACGGGAACCTCACAAAAACTCCCAAAAATAGTAAGAGATCCTACACAAATGTTCTACTACACTATATGGACAAGACTCAGCAAGGGGAGAAGAGGGAAAAAATAGATACACTATCCCTCCCAACAGTTTCAGAATTAGAAAGAAAGGGTTTAAATTCCCTAATAAGAATTGAGGAAATAGTGGCAACAATAAAATCCTTGAAAAACAGCAAGGCCCCCTGACCAGATGGGCTGCCTGGGAAATTTAACAAAAATTGGTAGAATATCTACCCCACTAGTAGAAATTTTAAATCATATCCTAAAAGAAAAAAATATACCTGCAAACAGTGAATACATTATTCTTTAAAACCCTCGGACGGGACTAATGTGCCTGACCGGAGCTTCTCTTTTACTTTCATTTCTCCCTCCTCATCAGATTGTTATGAAATCCCCTCCCTCCAGGTAGCTTCCTGGCTCTAGCTGCTGTGTGAAACCTGATCCCACAGTTGGATTGCAGAGCTTCAACTGTGCTGGCTTCTCAGGCTCATTGTTCCTGAACACGTCACACTTTATAAGGTTGGTACTTTATGTTTTTAGTCATCACAATTGTTTATTTAGCTTGTTTTATGAATGGATAGTGCAAAGTGTGGATATTTCATAGAAATAAGGCAGATTACAAATGAAAGTGTGCTTCTCAGGCACATTGTTCCCTAACACATATTCTTTCTCATGCTTTGGGTTATCTGCTGAAATGGAGAGGAAAATGTATTATTTATCAGAACCCCTTCATGTTGAGGAAGTGAGAAACATGCTGTTAGATGATGATGATGCTGCAGATCCCACACTGAATGAGGATTTAGGAGAAGAAAGTGAGATTGATTATCATGATGAGGGGGAAGTATGTGAAATTGATTCGGAAACAGAGCAAGATGGTGACAGTGATGAGGATGAAGAAGATGTAGAATCATATTATATGGGAAAAGATTAAAAAAAACAAATGGAACCAGAAGCCACCCATGAAAAAACGTAGGGAACCTCAAAACATTATCAGTCACCTTCCTGCAGTTATAGGAACCTCAACCAACACCGGAACTGCTGCAACCCACCAACCTACTGTCTCCTTCCCCACCATCCTGTAGCATGTAAGCCCGAAAGGGCAGGGTCCTCTCTCCCCTCTGTATCAGTCTGTCATTGTTAGTTTGTTTACTGTAAGTGATATCTGTAATTTGTATGTAACCCCTTCTCATGTACAGCACCATGGAATCAATGGTGCTATATAAATAACTAATAATAATAATAATATTAGGAACAGCAAGTAATGCAAAAACTGCAGCTGAATGCTGGACTAGTTTTCTCACAGATGACATTCTGGACTCTTGTCACATACACAAACCAATATATAGACATTATAAAGGACAAGTTCATCTGCAACAGAATCATCAAGGCCACAGATGATATAGAACTGCATGCTTTTTTTGGATTGTTGTACCTTGCAGGAGCTTATAGGGCAAATCAACAAAGTTTGGAGAAACTTTGGAGTAAAGATGGTGATGGAACTGAAAAATTTGGCCTTGTTATGTCTCTAAAAAGATTCAAGGTTCTAATTCATTGCCTTCGGTTTGACGACAGAACTACCCGACCCAAAAGTAAAACATATGACCGACTTGCTCCAATTCGCGATTTATTACAAAAATTTGTGGAAAGCTGTAAGAAAAGCTATTGCCCTGGGGCGAATCTCACTATTGACGAAATGCTCCCTGGTTTTCGTGGTATATGTGCATTTCGTCAATACATTCCATCAAAACCTAGCAAATACGGAATAAAAATTTTTGCCCTTGTTGATGCCAGTAAGACCTACACACACAACCTTGAAATTTATGCAGGAAAACAACCAGAAAGTCCTTACTGTGTCAGCAACAAACCCAGTGATGTTGTAAAAAGAATGGCTGAGCCCTTATTTGGATCGGGTCGCAATATAACAGCTGACAATTGGTTTTCAAATTGTGATCTGATTGATTATCTGAAAATGCAGAAGCTTTCCATAATGGAAAGGTTTTGGTTTCTTTTGTACCACTCGAAAAAAAAATGTACTTCTTCTCTCAACACTTCATAATGATGGTGCCATCGATCCTGGGTCTGAGGCACAAAAAAAACGGAGATAATTACATTTTATAATGCATCCAAAGGGGGTGTTGATACAGCAGATCAGATGTGTTCAACTTTCAGCGTCAGTAGAAACACCAACCGCTGGCCAATGGTCATATTTTTCACTATGTTGAATTTGGGTGGTATAAATTCACAAGTCATTTACCTTGAAAACCAGCTTGAACCACTCCGAAGACGAGTCTATCTGAAAAAATTGGCCCTTGAACTAGTGCTTGGAGAGATACGCAGAAGTGTGAAAACTATCGGTATCCCCTATCGCCTTCAAGTTCAGCTCAAAAGATTCCGCCCAGAAGATGATAGTGAAAATCCACCACTTGCACCACCTCCCAAAAGAAGGAGATGCACCACCTGCACCACGGAAAGTGGAAACAGAAGGCTTTCTAATTCTGAATGTCGCAAATGTCATAATGCAATCTGTGTGACACATGCAAAAATGATGTGTAATTCTTGCTCTTTACTCTGCAAATGTGTTTTTTTCTGGGGAAACTTCAGGATCTAATTCTGAATGAAAATGTGTGTAATATTACTTTAGGTACCTTAAAATTAAGTTTGTTTCCCTAAATTTTCTTTATAGAGTTATTTGTCAACGTCAAACTGGGGGCTATTTGGCGGGAGTTTGGAAATGTTTGTATTTCAGAGTTATTACTTTTCTGTTAAGTAAATTGTCTTTTTTTGCACCTGATTATGTGTAGTCTCTTTTATTACATCCCTATGAAGGTCACTGATCACTTTTAGAACACTGAAATTGCAAAAATTAGATATTATAGGTATTTTTCTAGCCTGCGCCTGACAGGCACATTATTCCCTAAGTCGTTAGTAAAGATATTGTTCCTGACGGAGGGTTAAAGTCTTCTACAAACAAGGTAGAGATCCAGCCAATCCAGGATCATATAGACCTATCTCTTTAATTAATCAAGAATTTAAACTAATGTCCAAAATTCTGACTGATCATTTAGCACTTATATTACCTAATTTAATAGGATCGCATCAAGTGGGTTTTGTAAAAAAATAGAGCAGCAGTCAAGAACAAACGTACAGTTTTAGCAGTCAAAATGTTAGGAATACTTGTGTGGATGCAATCATGTTCCTCTGGTTTCTAGAATGCTCCACCATTCTGACCGCTCTGGGTGAGGAGTTAGAGCGCACTTGGGTGGTGCCAATACACACAGTGATGCCTTGTGTGTGGAAGTGGTGAGCGTTGTGGGAATGTAAGCAGATGGACCAGCTGCCATGTTCCCCCTGAAGACATCAATGCTGTTGTATAGAATGTGAATGTTTTTTTCCTGATATGTTTCAATGTGATAATAATTGTTAAATGCCTTGGAGGCTGCAGTGCTAACTCAAGGGGAGGAGGCTTGGGAATGTCTGGTTAGTTCAAGAAACAGGAAGTAGCGTGCAGTGCAGAACAGTAGTGTGAAGTGACTGCAGCAGTCTCATGCATTGGCTGCTAGGGACAACGTGGGCCTAATACTTGGGGCAGTGAATTGCTAAATATAACCTTTCTGGCGGAACCTCGGGATGTTCCTACTTGTTTTGAGGCCGGGGAGACATCGGACACTGAGTCACTCGGTTGCCAGGCAATGCTGGACGCAGCCTTGCTTGGTGTTAACCAATGGTGGGAATTTGTGCACCTTTCTGTTCAGGTGAAATTTTGCATAACAGGATTATTTAAGAATTATCTGATTGCCTTATGCAATAACAAGCTAGAATATATACACCAGGAATTCTATCTCAGCTGTTTTCTTTGGAGAAGGATACCAAACAGGGATATCCTCTTTCATCCCTGCTGTTCAACTTGGTCACTGAACTCCTGTCCAAGTCAAAACTTCAATCAAAAGATTTTTCTACAATAAAAAGAAAATGTTAATGCGAGTTTCCAATTTAGCAGCTGTATTTTTCAGCCACATTGCAGCTGCACCGCATTCACACTGACTGGCCTTACTCTTATTAATTTAGTTAAATTAGTTATTTATTGGTTAAAAATACATTGTGCTTTAAATTATACATTGATATTAATACATTTTACGAGATAACTGGTGGTCTTGTTCTATTTTTATGTAACTGAATGATTAGTTTCAAGAATGATTTCCTCTGGTGGTTAAAAGGTATCCCAGCCATCCACTACATTGAAAAATAGTCATTAAGTGAATGAAAAAAATTGCTGACAAAGCTATAAAGCTGACAAGGAAAGCTGATGAAATATCTATGTGGATAGTGACGCAGGTTCTATGACTGAGGACTCCCAAGTTTTAGCTCCCCTTAGGTTACAACTTCACGTTCTGAATCCTTGAATCTACGCAACTGACTGACAGCTGTAGGATTCCCCAGATTGGATGTTATTCATTTCTCACGCAACCTGCATAACAATTCACATAGGGAAACAGCTGAGGTACACCTGTCACATTGGGGAAAATAAATATTTGATGCACTGCGGACTTTGCAAGTTTTCCCACCTACAAAGAATGGAGAGGTCTAATTTACAAGTTGTTAGGCGTCGGATTCCTGCAGCGACATAACAGGAATCCAGAGCCTCACATGCTGCTCTGCAGCAAGCCATTCCTGAGGCTAAGTCTCTCTGCCGCTCCATTGAGCATGCTCACGAGATGATCTCCCATTGGAGGTCGGGAGTCACGTGCTCAGGTCCTTCTTCAGATCTGATTGGTCCATCTCAGAGATCTGGAAGGTCCCGGCAGCGCATGGCTATAAAAGGCCCGCATGGCCGCTCAGCCATGCGCTAGTATAGACTTTACTTGCTAAATGTGTGAATGGTGATGGATGTATGATTCTGGTGACTGACTTATTATGATTCCCCTCCCTCTGATATTACGCATGTGGATAGGGAACTAGAGACAGAGTCAGCGCCAGTCAGTGGCAAGCCATAGGCCACTGTGCACACCGCACCTCTACACTAGCGTCCGATTGTGTCATGTCTCACGGCACTATCGTATAGCGGCTGTGTTTGCCGCCGCGCTGCAGTCAACAGCACTTACCGGCGTCCGTGGTAGCGATGCTGCATGCACGGTAGGTCTAGACGGACACCGACCTCAGCCTTGGGCCCGTGTCCTGTGACCGGATACCGCACGTGCAATTTCACTGAGACCTGTGAGTCTAACAGGCTTGGCGTTTATGTTTATGTTACAGTGCCTCTGTGAGCTAACAGAGTCTGCTCAGCGCACATCGGGTGGCGTTTAACCCGTGCGTGTTATAATGACATATAGCGCATCTGCCATTATTCAGCAGCAGTGTTAACACCTTCTGCACGGTGGACCCCAAGCGGCGAACGCACTTTATTATTTATTTATTTAGTGCGTTCCGCCGTTCCTAATATTATACTAGCGCCAGGGTCTGGCTAGTAATGGCGGACCAGCAGCAGCTACTGCAGTACATTTGGCAGCTAGAGAGCAGGCTGGCTACTCTCGAGAGTGTCACCTCAGCTGCAAAGTTTACTGAGGCTGCTGTCCAGGCAGTCGCAGAGGCTGTCTAGCATGTGTCCACGTCCACGCCAGGGCCGACAGTTTCCCGCATCCCGTTACCCGATACATTTTCTGGCGACAGTGCCTCCTGCAGGGTTTTCGTGAGCCAGTGCTCTATCCAGCTTGAGTTACTGGCCGTGCGATTCCCTACAGAATGGGCTAAGGTGGGGTTTATCGTTTCCCTTCTGTTGGGCAGGGCGCTGGAGTGGGCCATGCCACTGTGGGAGCGTGGTGACCCAGAGGTTCGGACCGCTGCTCAGTTCTTAACATCCCTGAAGCAGGTCTTCCTAGGGCCACGGGTCACCCACAGCACCTCTCTCCAGCTACTAGGGTTGACTCAGGGATCCCTCTCGGTCAGCCAGTACGCCGTCCGTTTCCGGACACTGGCTTCCGTGCTGGAATGGTCTGATAAAACCCTCATCCCTGTGTTCTAGAGAGGTTTGGCGGAGCATGTTATGGATGCTCTATCTACCAGAGAGGTTCCCGTAAGTCTGGAAGAGCTGATTGCCATTTCCACCCGCATTGCGCTAGTATAGACTTTACTTGCAAGTTGTGTGAATGGTGATGGATGTATGATTCTGGTGACTGACTTATTATGATTCCCCTCCCTCTGATATTACGCATGTGGATAGGGAACTAGAGACAGAGTCAGCGCCAGTCAGTGGCAAGCCAAAGGCCACTGTGCACACTGCACCTCTACACTAGCGTCCGATTGCGTCACGTCTCACGGCACTATCGTATAGCGGCTGTGTTTGCCACCGCGCTGCAGTCAGCAGCACTTACCGACATCCGCGGTAGCGACGCTGCATGCACGGTAGGTCTAGACGGACACCGACCTCAGCCTTGGGCCCGTGTCCTGTGACCGGATACCGCGCGTGCAATTTCGCTGAGACCTGTGAGTCTAACAAGCTCGGCGTTTATGTTTATGTTACAGAACCTCTGTGAGCTAACAGTCTGCTCAGCGCACATCGGGTGGCGTTTAACCCGTGCGTGTTATACCGCCATATAGCGCGTCTGCCATTATTCAGCAGCAGTGTTAACACCTTCTGCACGGTGGACCCCGAGCGGCGAATGCACTTTATTATTTATTTATTTAGTGCGTTCCGCTGTTCCTAACACAAGTGCTTCTCACAAAATTTAGATATCACCAAAAAGTTAATTTATTTCAATTCTTCAATACAAAATGTGAAACTCATGTATTATATAGAGTCATTACAAATAGAGTGATCTATTTCAAGTGTTTATTTCTGCTAGTTTTGATTATTACGGCTTACAGCTAATGAAAATCCAAAAATCATTATTTCAGTAAATTAGAATAATTAACAAGAAACACGTGCAAAGGCTTCCTAAGTGTTTAAAAAGGTCCCTTAGTCTGCTTCAATAGGCTCCACAATCATGGGGAAGACTGCTGACTTGACAGATGTCCAGAAGGCAGTAATTGACACACTCGACAAGGAGGGTAAGCCACAAAAGGTCATTGCTAAAGAAGCTGGCTGTTCACAGAGTGCTGTATCCAAGCATATTAATGGAAAGTTGAGTGGAAGGAAAAAGTGAGGTAGAAAAAGATGGACAAGCAATCGGGATTTCCACAGCCTTGAAAGGATTGTTAAGAAAAGGCTATTCCAAAATTTGGGGGAGATTCACAAGGAGTGGACTGCTGCTGGAGTCATTGCTTTAAGAGCCACCACATACAAATGTATCTAGGACATGAGCTACAAGTGTCGAATTCCTTGTGTCAAGCCACTCATGACCAATAGACAACGCCAGAAGCGTCTTACCTGAGCCAAGGAGAAAAAGAACTGGACTGTTGCTCAGTGGTCCAAAATGTTGTTTTCAGATGAAAGTAAATTTTGCACTTCATTTGGAAATCAAGGTCCCAGAGTCTGGAGGAAGAGTAAAGGTCTACTGTGTTTTATCAAGACCAAAGTCAGCGCAGCCTCTACCAGGAAATTTTAGAGCACTTCATGCTTCCCTCTGCCGACAAGCTTTTTGGAGATGGAAATTTCATTCTCAAGCAGGACTTGGCACTTGTCCATACTGTCAAAAGTACCAGGTTTAAAAACAACAATATCACCATGCTTGATTGGCCAGCAAACTTGCCTAACCTTAACCCCATAGAGAATCTATAGGGTATTGTCAAGAGGAAGATGAGACACTAGACTCAGCAATGCAGACGAGCTGAAGGCAGCTATCAAAGCAACCTGGGCTTCCATAACACCTCAGCAATGGCACAGGCTGATCGCCTCCATACCACACCGCATTGATGCAGTAATTAATGCTAAAGGAACCCCAACCAAGTACTGAGTGCATTTACTGAACATACATTTCAATAGGCCAACATTTCGGATTTTAAAATTATTTTTGAAGCTGGTGTTAAAGTATTCTAATTTACTGAGATAATGTCGATGATTATGGCTTACAGCCAATGAAACAGATCACTCTGTTTGTAATGTTTCTATATAATATATGAGTTTCACATTTTGTATTGAAGAACTAAAATAAATTAACTTTTTGATGATATTCGAATTTTTGTGTGTAGCAACTGTATATCATAGCTACACTTCAACAGTGAGAGACAAAGTCTTAAAAAAATCCAGAAAATAGCATTGTATCAGTTTTACATAATTAATTTGCATTTTATTGCATGAAATAAGTATTTGATACAATAGAAAAACAGAACTTAATATTTGGTACAGAAACCTATGGTTGAAATTATAGAGGTCAAACGTTTCCTGTAGTTCTTGACCAAGTTTGCACACACTGCAGCATAGATTTTGACCCACTCCTCCATACAGATATTCTCCAGACCTTTCAGGTTTTGGGACTGTTGCTGGGCAACATTAAGTTTCAGCTCCTTCCAAAGACTTTCTATTCAGTTCAGGCCTGGAGACTAGATAGGTCACTCAAGGGCCTTGAAATGCTTCTTAAGGAGCCACTCCTTAGTTGCTCTGTCTGGAACACTCAGCCTTGACCCGTATTCAATTCTCTTACCGAGGAAAGGAGGTTGCTGACAAAAATCTCACAATACAAGACCCCATCCATCCTCCCTTCAATACAGTGCAGTCGTCCTGTCCACTTTACAGAAAAGCACCCCCAAAGTATGATGTATCCCCATCATGCTTCATGGTTGGTATGGTGTTCTTCGGATTGTACCCATCCTTTTTCCTCCTAAAAAAACACAAGTGGATTTGATACCAAAAACTTATATTTTGGTCTTATTTGACCACACAACCTTCTCCCTTGCCTCCTCTAGATCATCCAGATGGTCATTGATGAACTTCAAATGGGCCAGGACATGTGCTGGAATGAGCAGGCAGACCTTGTGTGCCCTGCAAGATTTTTATCCATGACGGTGTAGTGTGTTACTAATGTTAATGTTTGAGACTGTGGTCTCAGCTCTTTTCAGATCATTGACCAGGTCCTCGCATGTAGTTCGGAGCCGATTCCTGACCTTTCTCAGAATCATCCATACTGCATGAGACGAGATCTTGCATGGAGCCACAGACTGAGAAAGATTGAAAGTCATCTTGTGTTTCTTCCATTTTCTAATAATTGAACCAACAGAAAGCAGGAGAAAAATACAAGCATGCGATAAATAGCATATAAAATTATCAAATTTTATTAGAGTAAAGTACTACAGGTAACAAATATATAACAGTGTGCTCATACAGACAAGGACAGACCGTATCTACCCAAAATACCCTATTCCTCCATAAGATGGAAAACTTAGCCCCAGAGCGTATCCCCATGAGGATCCATGCTCCACTGTAGTGAGGTAAAGGAATCGCCCAGACTAAAAATCCCAGATAGAAGTATCATAACATTGCAGTGAGGGAGGGCGTCAGTATTATATAATAGCCTACCGCAAATTGTAACAAGGTGGCATGGAGAAAAAAGGACCACCGGAGAGCTTACCGGGACGAGGAGGAAAGAGGGAACCAGGCTGTGGCACCCCCGACGAGCGTTTCGCGGTGTCTCAAGCCGCTTTCTCAAGAGGGATAATTGAAACCAACAGTTGTTGCCTTCACAGCAAGCTGCTTGCCTGTTGTCCTGTAGTCCATCCCAGCCTTGTGCAGGTCTACAATTTTGTCCCTGGTGTCTTTAGACAGTTCTTTGGTCTTAACCATGTGGGAGAGGTTTATGTGTTATTGACTGAGTGTGTGGACAGGTGTCTTTTATACAGGTAACGAGTTCAAACAGGTGAAATTAATACAGGTAATGAGTGCAGAGTAGGAAGGCTTCTTAACCTCTTAACGACCGTCAATATGTCTTTTAACTGACCTGAGATATAAGAGAATACCATCGCCATACAGGTGACAATCCAGAAGCTGTCGGCTATACACTATAGCTGACAACTTGCTGCATCAGACACGATCAGTGTTGTCACTCTCCATATTTGTTTAACCCCTTATATGCTGCTGTCAATAATGACTATATCATATAAATGTTTAAAAGAGGGTGGCTTCTTCCTCTTTATCCCCATCGGCACCCTGATATCATGATTGTGTGGTCCTGATGTTTGCCATGGCAGTTCACAGCCAAATGGCGGTCTTAGAGTCTGCCGGCTACACTGACTTGTTGAAAAGTCAGTGATATTTAGGTGGCAAAAATCAACTTTTTCATTCCTGTCATGCCATTTTGTATTAATTCCTGAAAAGCACCTGAAGGGTTAATAAACTACCTGATAGCAGTTTTCAGTATGTGGGAGGGGGTGCCGTTTTTAAAATGGTATCACTTTCGGTGATTTTACAATATATAGGACCCCCAATGTCACTTCAAACCTGGATAGATCCCTAAAAAATAATTTTGTAAATTTATATAGGGTTAACTTGCGCTAAAGTGTACACAGGTTATATGCAAAATATCCAGCTAAAACAAGTATAATGACCCCATGAGAGGGCGAATTATCTTGAATAAACTTTAGTTGGCAAGGGAGGAATTATACCGAGGAAGAGAATCTTCAGGAGTGAATCCAAGGAAAAAGGTCCTTTCCACTGATAATCAGTCGATCTGAGATAACAGCTGTCTCTGATGCAAACAAGGGGGTCTAATCTCCCTGCACGCCGCTGTCCCGGCCGGAAACTAGCGTGCGGCTGGAGATATGAAGCGCCGACCTATGCAGCTTACAGACGCTGCATAAGGGGCAAGCCTGCAAGGTCCAAAAACGCTGCAGGACCTTGCGTGACGTCACAGTCACGTGATGTGTCACGTGACAGGCAGAGACTAGCTAAGGAGCGCCGTGAGAGCCAAAAACAGGCAGAAATCCTACGCGTTACGGAATTCTCGGAGAATTCCACAAGCTCAGCTGCCACAGACCCCGGTTGCTACCTTTCTCTTGTCCGGGTTCCCCCTGTGGTCCAGTGGGTCCACATTCCATGATCACCTGGGACGCATACCCCGTTGTCGTTATAGTTCGACGACAAGGGAGCATTGGCTGGGTAAGCCACACTGCGCCCGCGATCGCAACAGACTGAATGTTTGTCCCCATCTATTTCCTGGGACAGCACAGCCCCCAAACCAACCTCGGAGGTGATCATCTGGAGCACAAACTCTTTAGTGAAGTCTGGTGCGACTAAAACCGGCTTTTTGCACAGGACAAGCTTCAACTTCTGGAATGCCATCTCTGCTTCAGAGGGTCATTTGACCATTGCTGATTTTGTGTCCTTGAGATGATCCATCAAGAAGGGGTGGATATTATGGCGAAATTTGGGATAAATTGCCGATAATATCCCACAATTCCCAGAAATGCTTTAACCTGCTTTTTGGAGACTAGCTGAGGCCACTTTTGTCTATTTATGGCTTTATCTAGCTCCTTCCAACGATGTAGCCCAATTACTTTGCCTCTTATTTCCCAAGGGTGCACTTCTTTGGGTTTATGGTAAACCATGTCTAATTCAGTGCATCCAGTATCACCTGGACCTTCTGCAGGTGACTTCCCCAATCAAGGCTGAAGATCACAATGTCGTCCAAGTAAGCGGCGGCATACTTTTTGTCAGGGACTAGTATCTGGTCCTTAGCCCTCTGGAAGGTAGCTGGGGTTCCTTGAAGTCTGAACGGCATCTGGGTACACTGAAAGCATTCATCAGGTGTATAGAAGGACGTCTTCTCCTTGGCACTTGGAGACAGGAGAGTTTGCCAGTTCCCTTTCATTAGGTCCAGGGTGGTGATATATCTGGCTAACCCTAACCACTCAATAAGCTCATCGATCCGGGGCATTGGATATGCATAGAATTTGGACACCTCATTGAGCTTCCTGTAATCAGTACAGAAGCACCACTCACCATCCAGCTTCGGTACAAGGACAGTAGGGCTGGACCAGCCGCTCTTTGACTCCTTGATGACACCCAGGCTCAACATTCTCTTCACCTACTTGGAAATCACCTGCAGCTTCAGGAATCTGATATGGCCTTTGATTCACCCTCAAATGCGGTTCAGTCAGGATTTTGTGCTCCACAGCCTGCGAACATCCTGGTAACTCCAAAAACAAGTCTCAGTTCTGCTGAAGCAACTCACGGCACTGTTGTTTCTGGACCGGCGACAATGTCTCTGCCACTTGACCTTGGCATCAGGATGGGCCTCTAGGCACGTTGCTACTATCAGTCTCGCCACGGTTTCAGCAGGTTAATAATAATAACAATAATAATCTTTATTTACATAACGCCAACATATTCCACATCGCTTTACAGTTTAACAGTTTCAAAACACAAGTCATAAGTTACAACGTTAACAATACAATAATTAAAGCAAAATTACGCAACCCTGCTCATGAGGGTTACAATCTACAATGAGGTGGGGGGAGATACAAAGTACAGGTGTGCATTTACAATGATGGTCCAGCCATCTTGAGGGAGTGGGGGATAGATGGGGATAGTGAATGGGCTCCACATGCACACTTTCACATAAAATGACTTTGATTAGTGAACATGATAGGCTGCTTTGATCAAATGTGCTTTGAGGGAGTGCCTAAAACTATACAAATTGTGGATAGTCCTAATTTCTTGGGGTAGAGCATTCCAGAGGATTGGCGCAGCGCGGGAGAAGTTTTGGAGTCGGGAGTGGGAGGTACAGATTAGTGTGGAGGTTAGTCAAAGGTCGTTTGCAGAGCGCAGCGGTCGGTTAGGCCAATAGACAGAAATAAGGGAGGAGATGTAAGGGGGTACCGCACTGTGGAGAGCTTTGTGGGTGAGAACAAGTACTTGGAAATGGATCCTATAATGAATGGGCAGCCAATGTAACGATTGGTGAAGAGTGGATGAGTCCGAGTACCGATTAGCCAGATGGATGACCCTAGCTGCTGCATTAAGTATGGACTGGAGAGGAGAAAGTCTAGTATTGGGGAGACCAATTAATAAAGCGTTGCAGTAGGTTAATGTGGTACAGCTGGTATGGTTTTCATCTCCATGGTTGGTGGACCTTGTAGTTAACGTAACTCAACTTTTTGACCACCTCGTATGGCCCTTGCCACTTGGCCAGGAATTTACTTTAAATGGTGGGGATCAACACCAACACCCGGTCTCCAGGGCTAAACTCTCTGTCTTGCTGACCGATTGTCGATCCTCGCCTGTGATATAGAAGGGTTAATGTTTTTCCTTCTATTGCTAGAATTTGCTAGAATTTGTTCTTATAATGAAATAGCCTTATAGTCTCTGATTTAAGGATTTCATACTTATCTTATATGTAGGAATGAGCGAGTAGTGAAATACTCAGACTCGCTGTATTCGTTACGAGTAGCTCCTAATACTCGGGTATTCGTAATGAGTAGCGAGTCCAATGTAAGTCTATGGGAAATACAAGTAATGGGAAGAGAATGTGTGTGGGTGGAGAATGTGTGTGGGCGGAGACTATGTGTGCGGGGGTCTGTGAGGCTGTGTGTGTGTGCGGCTGTGCCGGCCTCTGCCGATGCTGTACGGGGCTGTGTCGGCCTCTGCCGGTGCTGTGCGGGGCTGTGCCGGGCTCTGCCGGTGCTGTGCAGGGCCTGTGCCAGACTTTGCCGGTCTGTGTGGGGCCTGTGCCGGGCTGGGTGGGGCTGTGCCGGCCTGTGCCAAGCTGTGCGGGGCCTGTCCCGGGCTGTGCGGGGCCTTCATAGCCTAGGAAGGGGCCATGGATATTGATCTCCCCCGGCTACAAATACCAGCTCTCAGCTGCCCCAGAAATGGTGCATCACTAAGATGTGCCAATTCCAGCACTTAGCCCCTCTCTTCCCACTGCTGTGTAGTGGTGGAATATGGTGTAATAAGGGCTTATTGTCACCTTGCTATTGGAAGGTGACATTAAGCCCGGTTAATAAAGGAGAGGCGTCAATAAGATGCCTTTTCTTTATTAAGCCTATAGTAGGAAAGGGTAAAAAAAAAAGATACAGCCAGAAAAAAGAATTTTAATGAAATAAAACATGACACTGTTTTTCATAATTTTTATTGTACACCCAGATCCTAGTGAAGCCATTGATCACTTGCAAAAAATTAAAAAAAACAAACCAACCTATACTTACCTTTCCGACGCAGTCCCTCTTTAAAAACTAGTGTCCCACGACGATCTCCCCTATAAAGCAGTCACATCAGCAGATGTGCCCGCTCTACAAGGCCTACAATGACCGTAAATAATCCTTCCGCAGTGTATCATTGGAGTTCACTTTATGGAAGCACTGCTGCGTGCGAAAATTCCCACGCTGTAGTGCTGCCGTAAGTCACAGGTGAACTCCTGTGACCTTCCGGCAGAGTGATACAGTGTGGAGGGTTATCTCCGTCACTGTATTGCTGGAGCCCCTGGAGAGTGGTCGCATCAGCTAATGTGGCAGCTCTCCATGGGAGATCGACATGGGACCCTCGTTATTAATGGATTACGGCGGAAAAGTGAGTATAGGTTGGTTTATTATTTTAATGTTATTTATTACTTTCCCATCATCTGCTAATGCTGTCACTGTAGCAGGCATAGCTGGATGGGACAAGTATCGGACAATGCCGACACAGCCTGCACAGCCCGGCACAAGCGCCACACAGCCCGGCACAGGCCGGCACAGCCTGCACAGCCCGGGACAGGCCCCGCATAGCTGGCACAGGGTCCGCACAGCCCTCACAGCCGGCACAGGCCCCACACAGCCCCGACAGAGGCCGGCACAGCCCCGCACAGCCTGGCACAGGCCCCGCACAGCCTGGCACAGCCTGCACAGCCCAGCACAGGTCCCGCACAGCCAGCACAGGCCCCGCACAGCCTGGCACAGCCAGCACAGCCCTGGCAGAGGCCGGCACAGCCCCGCACAGCCCTGGCAGAGGCCAGCACAGCCCAAACAGCCCTGGCAGAGGCCGGCACAGCCCCAGCAGAGGTCAGTACAGCCCGGCACAGGACCCGCACGGCCCTCACAGCCAGAACAGGCCCTGCACAGCCCCGCAGAGGCCGGCACAGTCCTGGCAGAGGCCGGCACAGACCGAACAGCCCTGGCAGAGGCCGGCACAGTCCCACACAGCCTGGCACAGGCCCCGCAAAGCCTGGCACAGCCTGCACAGCCCGGCACCGGCCCCACATAGCCAGCACAGGCCCTGCACAGCCCTCACAGCTGGCACAGGCCCTGCACAGCCCTCACAGCCCCGCACAGCCCTGGCAGAGGCCGGCACAGTCCGAACAGCCCTGGCAGAGGCCGGCACTGCCCCGCACAGCCCTGGCAGAGGCCGGTACAGCCCCACACAGCACCTGCAGAGGCCAGCACAGCCTGGCAGAGGCCGGTACAGCCCCGCACAGCCCTGACAGAGGCCGACACAGCCCCACTCAGCACCGGCAGAGGCCGGCACAGCCCCACACACGCCCGGCTGAGCCACGGCACAGACACTGCACACATACACAGCCCCGCACATACACACAGCCCCACAGACAGACGTACACAGCCCCTCAGACAGACCCCCGCACACATTCTCCGCACATACATAGTCATAACCTATGACTCATAGGATATGGCTTAACTGTGATTGGCTAACACATGCCGTGTGGTAGGTCCGAATATTGCGAGGCGACTAGTTAAATTTACTCTCTAGGATTCGAGTACCGCATTCCTCACCGAGTACCGAATCCTAACGAGTATACTCGCTCATCCCTATGTATATGTTTTCAATAGTCAGCAAGAACATGTTCTGGGTACATGGTAAATAAAGCATGACCCTTGGTAAGGGGAGGGCTACATGGGCTACATTGAGTTACGTTGCTGTAAATGGTATAAAATACTGCCTCTTGTTCCAAGTTATTTGCTCACAACCTGTGTGTGCATTCCTTTCTCCAAGCGCTTGTAAATCTTGAGGGTGTAACCTCTTAATTTGGCCTCACTGGTGATCTGGTATATCTGACTTTGGGTCAGAATGCAAACAGCTACAACACTTGGGCCTCTTGTGGTTGGAGGAGACTCTCCCTCACAATCAGCATCACACTCGCGATCCTATCTTGCATCTGGGCCATATGTTTGATAACGCTTTGGTGGGGTGTTACCTCCGATTCCCAGGTCTTCTTTGCCATGTCCAGAAGACCTCGAGGGTGTTGTCCGCATAACAACTCAAACGGCGAGAACCCCATAGAGGCCTATGGGACTTGTCTAATGGAGAACAGTAAGTATGGCAGGAGGCAATCCCAATCTCTGCCATCCTTCTACATGACCGTCTTCAACACGAATTTCAAGGTCTTATTGAACTTCTCCACCAGGCCGTTTGTCTGCGGACGGTACACCAATGTTCTAAGTTAGGTAATCTGGAGGGCCTTACACAACTTCCTCGTTATTTTGGACATGAATGGTGTCACTTGGTTTGTCAGGATCTCCTTCTGCAAGCCCTTCCAGGAGAAAATATGAACTAGCTCCTGTGCTATACTCAGGGCGGAGAAGTTTCTCAGAGGTACCGCCTCCGGGTACCGCGTAGCATAGTCCATTATCACCAGGATGTATTGATGACCCCTGGCGGCGGACTTAACTAAGGGCCCGACTAGATCCATGGCAATGTGGTCAAATGGGACTTCCATCATGGGTAATGGAACTAAGGAACTGCGGAAGTGGCATACGGGGACAGTTAGCTGACAGGTATGGCAGGGCAGGCAGAAATTAACAATGTGCCTGTGACACCCAGGCCAGTAAAACCTCCAACGGACTCACTCATGGATTTTATCTACACCTATATGCCCCACCAAGACATGAGCATGGGCCAGATCTAGTACCCTACTCTATCGGGTCCCGGGACTAACAGCTGCTCTAATACATCCCATCGCTGTTTAGTGACCCAATATAGCAACTCCTCATTGACTGCAAAGTACGGGAACCTGGTGTTGGCCCCCAGCTCTTGGGCAACCCCATTTCACAGTCAAGTCCATTTTTCAAAGTTAAATTCTGCATTTGGGCAGAATCAAAATTCTCACTAGAAACCCCCAGTTCAGGAATTTTGGCCTCACTGGTCACCATCTCATCTTCATCACCAGCCAGGACACACACAAAGGGAAATCATCCATCTCCGACTGCAATGGGGTTCCATCAGGGTTAAGCTGGCTCCAGTCTGCATCCCTTGGCAAGTTAATCTGCTGCTGGTGCTACTGCATCTGCTGTATAAGCAGCTTACTGGTCTCCTGCTACGCCATTTGTTGCTGCTGTAATTGCTGATGGTGCTGTTGGTGCTGCTGCTGTGCCTGTAGCAGTTACTTGAGCAGTTCCTCCATCTTGCCTGACGTCGTATGGTGGATTGTGGCCATCACGTGTTCGCTGTGAGCGCTGCCTGCACTTCTAACACCACCTGTGGAAGAGCGGCTCACTCGGCTGGACAGAGAGGTAGAAATGGAACACTGTCTTTTTAAGAACGTGCTTGGTTTATAAAAGGCAGCATAAACCAAGCTGGGAAAATAAACACGTCCCTCTGGGCAAAACAGCAAAAGAAAACACAGTCCTTCTAGTGGTGATCAGCTCGCTCAAGGTCTGCAATGTCCACGGTTCAGGTCCTTTAACACCTGCACAAACACTTTCCTGGAGTGCTTCCTCTCCAGACACTGACTCCGCTGCCTTTGGAAGCCAGCTACTTAAGCCCAAGATCATGTGACTCCTACCTCCATGTGACTGATCACATGATTGTAACGCCACACAGATCCTGTCAGCACGCCGTGGTAACGGTTTTGCAGGGGGAGATAAGGTGGACATCCTCCCACCCACTCTATGGATGTCCACATAAAAGTCAGCCCATTATGCAACTTAGCTAAACTCTCACAACACTTAGTGTGCAGGAGGAGAAACTCTGGGTTTTATATCACTGACGCCATTATGCCTAGTGAAACATATCTCCCCTCCAGCACTTTACCAGTGACTTTGTCACAATATATATTATACACTACTCAAAAAAATAAAGGGAACACTCAAATAACTCAGCCTAGATCTGAATGAATGAAATATTCTCATTGAATACTTTGTTCTGTACAAAGTAGAATGTGCTGACAACAAAATCACACAAAAATCATTAATGGAAATCAAATTTATTAACCAATGGAGGCCTGGAATTGGAGTCACACACAAAATTAAAGTGGAATGTAATGTCCTTAAAACAAGTCAAAATGAGGCTCAGTATTGTGTGTGGCCTCCATGTGCCTGTATGACCTTCCTACTGTACAACGCCTGGGCAGGCTCCTGATGAGGCGGTGGATGGTCTCCTGAGGGATCTCCTCCCAGACCTGGACTAAAGCATCTGCCAACTCCTGAACAGTCTGTGGTGCAACGTGACTTTGGTGGATGGCGCGAGACATGATGTTGCAGATGTGCTCAATCGGATTCAGGTCTGTGGAACAGGTGGGCCAGTCCATAGCTTCAATGCCTTCATCTTGCAGGAACTGCTGACACACTCCAGCCACATGAGGTCTAGCATTGTCTTGCAATAGGAGGAACCCAGGGCCAACTGCACCAGCATATGGTCTCACAAGGGGTCTGAGGATCTCATCTCGGTACCTAATGGCAGTCAGGCTACCTCTGGCGAGCACATGGAGGGCTGTGCAGCCCTCCAAAGAAATGCCACAACACACCATTACTGACCCACTGCCAAACCGTTCTTGCTGAAGGATGTTGCAGGCAGCAGATCGCTCTCCACGGCGTCTCCAGATGCTGTCACGTCTGTCACATGTGCTTAGTGTGAACCTACTTTCATCTATGAAGAGCACAGGGCGCCAGTGGCGAATTTGCCAATCCTGATGTTCTGTGGCAAATCCCAAGAGTTCTGTACGGTGTTGGGCTGTGAGGACAACCCCCATCTCTGGACGTCGGGCCCTCATACTGTATCATCCTCATGGAGTTGGTTTCTACTGTAACTGTTTGTGCAGACACATGCACATTTGTGGCCTGCTAGAGGTCATTAGCAGGGCTCTGGCAGTGCTCCTCCTGTTTCTCCTTGCACAAAGGCGGAGGTAGCGCTCCTGCTGCTGGGTTGTTGCCCTCCTACGGCCCCCTCCACGTCTCCTGGTGTACTGGTCTGTCTCCTGGTAGCGCTTCCAGCCTCTGGACACTACGCTGACAGACACAGCAATCCTTCTTGCCACAGCTCTCGTTGATGTGCCATCCTGGATGAGCTGCACTACCTGAGCCACTTCTGTGGGTTGTAGAGTCCGTCTCATGCTACCACGAGTGTGAAAGCACAACCAACATTCAAAAGTGACCAAAACATCAGCCAGAAAGCATTGGTACTGAGATGTGGTCCCCATCTGCAGAACCACTCCTTTATTGAGTGTGTCTTGATAATTGCCAATTATTTCCATCTGTTGTCTATTCCATTTGCACAACAGCATGTGAAATTGATTGTCATTCAGTGTTGCTTCGTAAGTGGACAGTTTGATTTCACAGAAGTTTGATTTACTTGGAGTTACATTCTGTTGTTTAAGTGTTCCCTTTATTTTTTTGAGCAGTGTATATATAATTGCATTACAGTCCAATATAATTCTATAACTGTGGTATTCACACAATGATGTAATTATAGTACTATAATGAAGAACCAAAATACCCTGGTGTGAGGCAATCTTTCATTTTTAGAAGTTGGAGATGGAAGGTCAGAGATCTTTAGAGGACATGGTTCAGAGAATAGGAACAGCCCCATAATTTAATACTGGAGATGAGCGTCTTTCCCTTTTTTCGGATCGAGTCGGGTTCGGACCACCCGACTTTCGCAAAAGTCGAGTCGAATGCAATCGGCCGTTTATCGTGAAAAGTCGAAGGCCGACTGAAACACGAAACCCAATGCAAGTCAATGGGGAAGAAAAGTCGGCAGTGAGTGGAGGACAGGAAACACACCTACAGTGCCCATTTTAATTCCAAAAACTTCAATTCTTATTACTTAAGCTTGTCAACCTTAATTTACTTAATAATAATAGTTAGGCATTGAAAACTGGGGGTTATTTGGCTAAAGTTGTAGGGGGGGTAGGTTTGGCTTCAGATTTTCGTGGGCCCAGGGCCAAAGAGTGTCACTGGGCTCCTTTAACACATGCCACAATTCATGATCCTCTGATACGGCAGAGAAATAGCGGTATAGTACAATGAAAAATACTTCACTTCTTACATCACATGATTGATATCCATTTTAAATTCTCCAATAGCTCCAAAAACGGACAGTATATTACTCCATACAGTATTATGGCCACCGCATAGTGCGCCATACAGAGTAATGAGGCCCATATATTTCTCCATACAGAATCATTGGTCCCATATAATGTTCGATACAGTATAAGATGAGCTCCACATAATGCTACAGTATATGTTGGTCCCCATGGATGAAGCTCCACTGTCTTATGGGCCCAAATAATGCTCCTTATATAATGGGCCCCATTTCTAATGCTCCAGTGTATAATGGGCCCTGTAAATGCTGCTCCAGTGTCTGATGTCCACCTTTGGATTGCTCCAGTGTATGGTGGGCCCCATATATCATTCTCCAGAGTATAGTGCTCCCCAAAAATTGCTCCAAACCTTTATAACAATTAAATAAGTCTCCTCGCTAGGAAATCCCTGTTCTCTGGACTCCTCGTCGTCCCCATCTTCCATCTCTCTGCACTTGGACTGTTTAGGCAGAGGGCATACAGACATGATGTCATCGCGCTCTCTGACCAGAATGTCACTGTCAGGAAATGTGGAAGACGTCACGGCGGTGGAGCAGGGAGAGGTAAGTATTTCAACTTTGCAAGTGCTGTGATCCTGAGAAAGCAGGTGGGGCCCACTCGTTGGCGATGGCACTGGCACAGGGCCCCTCATAGTATGCTGGTGTGTCTGACGGCGGGGCGGGTATGCACCCCCACCATTAGAGACACTTGATTGTACTGTGAGGGACCCTGTGCCAGTGCCTTCGCCCAAGAGTGGGCCCACCCACCTGTCCAGGTCAATGGCACTCGCACGGGTGCGTGCGCCAGGTGGTGACCCCGGCCCTGGAGGGGAGGCAGCCCAGATAGGGAGGTTGAAAAAATGGCATATGTTGATGTTGGACATTCAGCAGCTGCAAATGGAGGAATTGGAGAAGTCCGAGAAAGAGGAGGACAAAAGCGAGCCATTTTTCTGGCAACCTATGTGTCAGCAGGGGAAGGTGGGACAAAATCCTTTGAAACCCATGCATGGTTCATTTTAATGAAGGTTAGATCATCAACATTTTGGGTCGACAGACGGGTCCTTTTTTCTGTCAGGATTGATCCAGCAGCACTGAAAACTCTTTCGGATAGCACGCTAGTAGCAGGGCAAGAGAGCTCCTGTAAGGAATATTGTGCCAATTCAGGCCAGGTGTCCAGTTTACAGGCCCAATAGTCAAAGGGGAATGACCTGTGAGGGAGAACATCGATATGGGAGGAGAAGTAGTTTGTAACCATAGTTGACAACTGCTGTCTCCTGTCACTTTCAATTGATGCAGTATTACCAGTCGTGTGAGCGGTACTTGAAAAATCAGTCCACAACATGCTCATGAAACCCCTGTCTCCAACGCCACTTCAGATGTGTGCACCACAAACACCTCTTCCATGTTGCCCCCTACGGCTCGTGGGAGAACCATCACCGCTGCTGTGTGCTGGGAATTCCTCAAACAAACGGTTTACCAGAGTTGCTTGTTTGTTAGCCAATATTAGCTCTAGCCTCTCCTGTGGCATAATGTTTTGGAATTTGCCTTTATAGCGTTGATCCAGGATGCTGGCCAACCAGTAGTCGTCATCGTTCATCATTTTGGCAATTCGGGGGTCCCTTTTTAGGATCTGCAAGGCATAATCACACATGTGGGCCAATGTTCCAGGTGTCAATGATGCACTGCGAGTGCTGGGTGGAGGAGCACTTTCTGGCAAATCCACATCCCTCCAGTCACGCACAAACCCTGTACCTGACCTTGCCACGCCAACATTTTCTCTTGCCCCCTGAGAAGCATCCTTCTCCCCTAAATTATCATCCTCCTCCTCCTCCTCTTCCTCTTCCGCCACCTCATCCATCAGAGTTCCCTGAGCAGACAATGGCTGACTGTCATCAAGACTTCCCTCCTCCTCTTCCTCTTCCTCCTCGGCTGCAGACGCCTGCTCCTTAATGTGCGTCAAAGTTTGCATGAGCAGACGCATAAGTGAGATGCTCATGCTTATGATGGCGTCGTCTGCGCTTACCAGCCGTGTGCATTCCTCAAAACGCTGAAGGACTTTACAGAGGTCTTTCAGCTTCGACCACTGCACACCTGACAACTCCATGTCTGCCCTCAAACTGCCTGCCCGTGTATCCTCCCACAAATGCATTACAGCCTGCCTCTATTCGCACAGCCTTTCAACCACGTGCAGGGTGGAGTTCCACCTTGTTGCAACGTTGATAATTAGGCGGTGCTTGGGAAGGTGGAGCAATCGCTGCAGCTTCTGCATACGACTGGAGTGTACGGGCGACCAGCGGATGTGCGAGCACAGTCTTCGCACCTTATGGAGCAGGGCTGTTAACTCCGGATAATTATTGAGGAAGCACTGCACCACCAGGTTCAAGGTGTGAGCCAGGGATGGTATGTGTCTGAGTTTTGAAAGGGGTATGGCTGCCACAAAATTCCAGCCGTTATTACTAGCTACCTTGCCTACCTCAAGATGTAGACTGCCCAGCCATGACTCAGTTTGTCGCTGCAAGTAGTCGGCCAGTACCTCCGCGGTGTGTCTGTTGTCGCCCAAACACATCATCTTCAACACAGCCTGCTGACACTTACCACTAGCTGTTTGATAGTGGGACACCTTGTGTGCAACACTGGCAGCTGCGGATGGAGTGCTCGTGCGACTGCGCTCTGTGGACGAGCTTTCACTTCTGGAGGAGGAGGAAGAGGAGGAGGGTCGAACGCCTACAGCCAACTGTTTTCTATACCGTGGGCTAGGCAGCACTGTCCCACCACCGCTGTCCCCTGTGGACCCTGCGTCCACCACATTAACCCAGTGCGCAGTTATGGACAAGTAATGGCCCTGGTCATGCCTACTGGACCATGCATCTGTTGTGAGGTGCACCTTTCCACTCACTGATTGCTTGAGTGCATGGACAATGCGGTCTTTCACATGCAGGTGGAGGGCTGGGATGGCTTTTTGAGAAAAGAAGTGCCGACTGGGTAGGTCATGGCATGGTACTGCATAGGCCATGAGCTCGCGGAAAGCTTCGCTTTCAACCAACCGGTAGGGCATCATCTCTAACGAGATTAGTTTGGCAATGTGGGTGTTCAAACACAGTGTACGCGGATGAGAGGATGAGTACTTTCTTGTCCTACTCAGAGTCTCTGGTAGGGCGAGCTGGACTTGAGACCTGCATATGGTGGAACTAGTGGTGGACATGGCGGACTGAGAGAGGGTTGGTGATGGTGATGGTGTTGGTGGTCTTGCTGATGGCCTAGATTCAGTCTTTCGTAGCAATAACATTGTAATTCCCTGACTGCTTTGCCCTTGCGACGACACCTCAACATTTGCTGCTGGTGGTGTGCTAACCGGTGGGATTACAGTGGGGGAAGCGATGTAGCGCTGCTGACTACCTTCATTCGGAGCAGGTGCACATGTGGTACGTGAGGTTTGGTCGTCTGGCCACGCTTGCAAGTGCAATGTCTAAGCATGCAACTGGTATTCAAATTTCTCAGATTTTTCCCTCATCTAAAGGTCTTTGCGCACTTCTTACAGATAACCTTTGCCTGATCATAAGGATTTTGTTCAAAAAAGTGCCACACTGCACTCTTCCTACTTTGGAAGACATTTTGAGGCCTTGCACGCTGTGCTAATTTGACCGTCTGGCCAAGCTGTCCTGCAACTCTTTGGGTTTTTGTAAACCGTTTTTGGACTGCTATGGGCCTGCCAGATAACAGCTGTTGCGATGTCGATGCCTGCTGCGGATCCTCCTCCTCCTCTTCTGAGCTATTGGCAGCGGCCCCCTCTTCCCCCAATGGATGCCAATCTGGGTCAACAACTGGGTCATCCATCACCTCCTCTTCAATTTCATTTGTACCTTCCTCTGTGTTACCGTGTAAGGTGGTATAGTATGCGGGAAGGGGCACCTGAGTTTCATCAGGGTCAGATTCTGGCTCAGTACACTGCGAGGACAATGTAGTGCTCTGAGTGAATATACCAGCAGAAAAATCTAGCAGTGGCTGTGCATCAGTGCACTCCATGTCAGATTCATCTTGGACTGGAGAATTCACGATTTGACTTGATAACCCAGGCATGGTATGTGAAAAGAGCTCCATGGAGTAATCTGTAGTGTGGCCTGCCGCATCCTTCACTTTTGGTAGGGGTGAAGGACACAAGGAAAGGTGTTGTTCCTGACCAGGAGCCTCCACTGACGACTCAGTGCTTTTATTTTTTGAAACTTCAGAAGAGGAGGCGATAGAGCTGGAGGCTGCATCAGCAATGTAAGCCAAAACTTGTTCCTGAAGCTCCGGCTTTAAAAGCGGTTTACCTACTCCCCTAAAAGGGAGCCTTCGAAGCCTTGTGGAGGCAGACGATGACGCAGGCTCAACATCTCCTGTCTTAGGTGCTATTGTGCTTTTGCCACTACCAGCAGATGCACCACCACCACCACCACCATCAGTGACTTGTGAAATATCTAGCAGACATAGGGAATGAGGAAGTAAGGCCAGATGTGCCAGTCGATACCAGAACATGTTGACACTACAGAACAATAGGCCGTAAATTATACTACTAGAATCAGCTTTTTTGGGTAAACTCTTCCATATATGTTCCTGTATTCAAACTGACCAATTAAACTAGAAGTTCAGCCTTTATGTTAATCAGATAACCTCCCCTTCCTACATGTATCCATAAATATAGGTATGCTTAATAAAGCTACAGAGCATTGAAAGAATCGATTGCTGTCTCTGTGTACAGTTCTTTTCTTCCAGTTGAGCACTCAATAAGACTCTGTCTAATTTGGGCAGGCCACAGTATGCAAAGGGGTAAATCTACCCATATAAATTTCTACATCAAGTGGCGCCCAACGTGGGGCTGTGGACGAATACGCACGGGAATCCTGCTGACCGGAGAGGACAGAGGTGCCCGGCCAAGGCCTTGGCTCATGGGAGCGGAGATTTGCGCAACTCCATAAGTAAGGTAAGAAAATCTAGTTATCTTACCTGAATGTTCCCTGTGCCCAGTCCGGGTCAGCAACTCTAGCCGGTCAGTGTGGTCACCAAACCCAGGTAGTGTGAAAAAAGTCCACGCTCTTATCCAAACCCTGGGATAAGCTAAGTGTCTGCTGTGGTCCTGTGTGTCTAAGATCCGGGTGAGAGAGTTGGTGGAAAATTGTGACAGACTTGTGGTTTTTGGCTGCTGGAGAAACCGATAGCAAGACATTGAATCTCTCTGACTAAGTTAAATCACGTCCCCGCGCCACGCGGAGGTTTTGACTTAGTCGGGATATCACATGTGAATTCCTCTGAAAAAGCTATCATGGTCCCCGCACACATACACGGAGGTGTCAGCTTCAAGGAGGTATCACAGGTGAATCCCTCGGCTGCCACAGTCCCCGCACACAATCGGATGCAGGCAGACTGGAGAGATATCACAGACTGATCACTGGAGAGATTACCACGGTCCCCGGGTGCACACGGAGGGGTGATAATCTAGTGGGATATCACAGCGCCCGTCTCCCAGCAGACGGAGGGTGATACATCCCGGTGCTAACCAAAGCGCCACGGGTGATTGGCAGTTACCGGTTGTCAGCAGCTGTTTGACATACGTGTCACAAACAAGGGCTTCGATCTCTCCCCGGACGTCTATATGTGAATTCATTGCAGTTTTCCACGAAGATTTGAGGCAGAAAAAGTTTTTTCCTCCTTCTTGCACACCTCCTCTTTCTATGCCTGCATGGTGTGCCCCTGCTATATATATATATATATATATATATATATATATATATATATATATTTTTTTTTTTTTATTTTTTTTTTTTTCATATTGTTATATTTTGTACTCTGCTTTTCCCTATTTTATATTTTATCTTGCATTTTTGGTGGAGATTTTTATTCTTGTTACTGTAGTGTGAGAATTTTCGGGAAAGCTGGGTCTTTTTGAGCATATCAATGTTTGTTTTTTTTTCCTCTTCATGTCACTGAAAGACACAGGCAGAAAAAAGGGAAGTGTGTGTATCCTGCATCATTTCTGCATTAACCCTTTTATTGTTGGAAGTTGTACTGACTTTTAGATTCTTATAAATATTTTGGAGTGTTTTTCCAAGGTCTACCAACTTCATGAGTATTTTTTTTGTTTTCTTTCCTTTTTCCTCCATTTTTTCCTGAATCTACTAATTTTTTGATTTCTCTGAGTGGTGCTTTTGTAAGTTTCATCAACGTTTTGATTTGTTTTCCTTTTAAAAATATTTTATTCCCTGATCATTTTTCTTGTTTTTTTCTTTTATTTTGTTATAAAGAGAAAGAAAAATCATTTTTCCCTTTTTATCTCTTTTAGTTTGCTTCCACTTTTTGTGACATTTTTTCAGTTTTTTTAGGTTTTAGTTTTCACTTCTTTCTTTCAGTTTTTTGTTAAAAAGAGAATTTTTACCTGTGTTGGGTTATTCCTGTGTTCTCTTGTCAATTTTGATTTTCCTTCTTTGTTTCCACTACTTTTGGGTTTTTTTTCACTAAATATTCTTGTTTTGTTTTTCCCTCCCTTTTAAGCAGGTTAAAAGTGGTTGCAAAGTTTTTAAAGTTTTAATCACTTTTCTCCAGTCTTTAGAACAGACATAGTATGTCGTTTTGCAAGAACAGTTTTTTTCTTTAAGCTGTAGCATGACATGATGTATTGAAAAGAAAAAGGAAGTAGCTAGTAATTGCCGTCTGCATTTCTTAAAGTGACAGAGGATTTTACAGCGTAGAAGGTGCTAACAGATAGTGTGAACAGGAAAGGATTGCTTGTTTTTTTAAGTGTAAAAAGTGTTTTCAGCGGCATTCTAATTTGTGCTGTCTGAGAAGGACCACAGGTCTAAGAATGCCTTCTGTGATGACAGAAAGGGGGAAGCAGTCCACTCCCCCCACCATTTTCTCTCTCCCCACTCTTCCCTCCTCCCATCCCTCTCACCTCTCTCCTCCCTCTATCTCCGCTATTCTCACTTCCACCTCCCCTCTCATCTATTTCTCCTTCTATACCTCATTCTCCCTCACCATCTCTCCCTCCTCTACCTTCTTCACCTCCGCCCATTTCTCCCCCTTCTCTCTCTCTCATCTCTCCTCCCTCTCCAACACCCATCTCTCCACCTTCACTCTCTCACATTTCTCCTCCCTTGTCATCGCCCTCGTCTTCACTCTCTTCCCCTCTTCTGTCTCCTCCCCACTCTCCTCCACTATCTCTCACTTCTCCTCCTATTCCAAATCTTTCCTCCACCCTTCCCTCTCTTTCTTTTCCTCACCCACCTCTCAGTTCATCGTCACCCGCTGGCCCAGTGCCAGATCCAGACAATGAGGTGTCCCTATTTCCACAGGGCACCCTCTCTAAAGAGACAGCTATGACACCGGGAGAAGAAAGTGAATCACTCCCCACACATAACAACACAGGTGCCCTCCCGATACAACAGCTAGCAGAACGGAGGTGGGTGCCATCAGACACTGCACCTGCTAAGTCTGTGTCATGTCGGACGCTGTTCACACCACAGCATCCGGCAGGCAGAGGTAGTTCCACCTCCAGCCACTATAGCCTCAGTGGCGCCGGCCTGATCTTCAGGCTCTCGGGGGTTAATCCTGCTGGAGACCAGGTTGGATGGTTAGTCACGCCCACGGTCTTTAAATAGTCATGCTGGCCTATGGGCGTCGCCGATTATAGCTTGTGTTTCATACCAAGTGGTTCCGGTCTGGAGTGGAGGTGTTCAAGAGAGAGAGATTCATATCTGGTGTCGTATGATCCGTCGTTATCCTTTCTCCTTCCCATATTTGTGTTTAGTTGTGCCCTGTTCACATTACTGTTTATTCCTGTGTGTGTGCGGCGCAGTGCAGTTTAAGTTCTCCCTGTCTGTCATTATTTGTGTGGGAGCTTTGGTGGTGACTTCTCACTGGGTGGAGGGTGGAGGGTTAAGTGCAGGGCTGAGCAGGAGATAAGGAAAGGTCGGAGGCTCAGGCATTTGCACCTTCAGCAAAAACCCTGGGTTGAGGGTCAGACAGGGTTTCCCCTAGTAAAGGGACACCACAGGGGCCCCGGGTCTTTCAGCCTTAGTTGAACTAAGCCCCCGTGACATTATAATCGGCCCACATTTTTTCAGGAGTCCATGGATCCATTAGATTCCATAACCCGCCAGTTGGCGGCGCTGTCCATACAGGTCTCCGAGTTGAATGGGGCAGTTCAGCAGCAGGGCCTGGTAGTAGCAAAGGTGCAAACGGCATCTGCAGGTATCGGTGCAGAGCCGAAGTTTCCGCTGCCAGAACGATTTTCAGGCGATCGCAGCAAATTTGTCGTATTTCGGGAGGCCTGCAAATTATACTTCCGCATGCGGCCAATATCCTCAGGTAATGAGGCCCAGCGAGTAGGGCTGGTGTTGTCATTACTGAGTGGTGACCCCCAAGCATGGGCATTTTCCTTACCACCTGACTCTGCTACATTTCATTCGGTCGATAACGTTTTTTCTGCCCTCGGGCTCATTTACGATGACCCTGACCGACTGGCTCTAGCGGAATCTAAAATCCGCGCCCTCCGCCAGGGGGAGCGCTTGGCAGAAGACTATTGTTCGGAATTTCGCCGCTGGGCTGTAGACACACAGTGGAATGACCCAGCACTGCGGAGCCAGTTTATTCATGGGGTATCAGGGAGGGTGAAACAAGCCCTCCTGATGTATGAGACTCCGGCATCATTGGAGTCTGCCATGAGTTTGGTGATACGTATTGATCGCCGTTTTCGTCAGGGGGCACAGGAGACGCTACCTCTGGGGGAAAACAGAGGTGCAGGTGTGGTTGAAGTAGATGAGTCCCCTGAACCTATGCAGATTGCTGGCGTGGCACAGGTTCGGCCTCGCGCTCCGGGAGTCCGGAAGTCCGGAGCATGTTTCTACTGTGGTAAAGGTGGTCATTATGTTAACGTTTGCCCGGTACTACCTAAGAGGGTCACACCGGCGGAAAACTGTTAAGCTCAGAGGGTATGGAGGAGACCCAACTGAGCGTATGCATATCCTCCATGATGGTATCTCAATGTATGCTCCCTGCCAAGGTTATTGTCGCCGGCAGAGAGCTACCTATATCAGTGTTTGTGGATAGCGGTTCCGCCACCAATCTCATAGATGAGGAGTTTGCACACACCGCCGGGTTTAAGATTGAAAAACTTCCTCACCCCATACAGGTGGTGACCATTAATGCTGTTCCCCTCCCTCAAGGGGAGATTACTGAGTTTGTGGCAGAGGTGAAACTCCACATTGGGGTCCTACATTCTGAGTCGGTTACATGTAGGGTCCTCCGTAATCTCCCAGCTCAAATGGTCCTGGGTTTTCCATGGCTGTCCAGGCACAACCCGGTAATTGATTGGAAAACTCAGGACATAGTACAATGGAGTGGTTTCTGCCAAGACAATTGCTTGGCCACATGTGTGTCCGCCGTGACGCCCAGCCTGCCGGAGGCTTTGCAGGATTTCGCGGATGTTTTCTCTGAGAAGGGTTGCTCAGAACTGCCTCCACATAGAGCCTATGACTGTGCTATTAGGCTAAAACCCGGGGCCAAATTACCTAAGGCCAGGATGTTTAATATTTCTGGTCCTGAGAGACAAGCTCTGAAAGACTACATCGCGGAGAGTCTGAGCAAAGGTCACATCCGGCCTTCGTCCTCGCCTGTAGCCGCGGGGTTTTTCTTCATTAAGAAGAAAGATGGGGGGTTACGCCCGTGTCTGGATTTCCGAGAGTTAAACCAGATTACTATCCGTGATCCCTACCCAATGCCGTTGATCCCGGATTTGTTCAACCAGGTAGCGGGGGCAAAATGGTTTTCCAAGCTGGACCTCAGGGGGGCGTATAACCTCATAAGGGTCCGTCAGGGGGATGAGTGGAAGACGGCGTTTAACACTCCTGAGGGTCATTTTGAGAGTCTGGTTATGCCGTTTGGGTTGACCACCGCGCCTGCCGTTTTCCAACATTTTATTAATGATGTCTTTGCTCATGTCCTGGGGAGATTTGTGATTGTATACCTGGATGATATCCTCATTTATTCTAGCGATCGGGACACTCATTTGCAGCATGTTAGGCAGGTGTTACAGTTGCTCCGGGAGAACCAGCTCTATGCTAAGCTGGAAAAATGTTTATTTTTTGTCCAGGAGTTGCCCTTTTTGGGATATATTGTGTCCGCAGCTGGTTTTAAAATGGACACCGCTAAGGTGCAAGCGGTGTTGCAATGGGAGAGGCCGGAGAGTCTGAAAGCACTCCAGCGGTTCCTGGGGTTTGCGAATTATTATAGGAAATTTATAAAACACTTTTCGACTGTCGCCAAACCGCTCACGGACATGACAAAAAAGGGTGCCGATCTGGCGAACTGGCCTGAGGTGGCTATACGTGCATTTGAGCGTCTGAAGAATAGTTTTGCTTCAGCCCCCATTCTGGTGCAGCCAGACGTGTCTAAACCTTTTGTGGTAGAGGTTGATGCGTCGGAGGTGGGAGTGGGGGCAGTACTGTCTCAAGGCTCGTCCTTGAGCGAGATGCATCCATGCGCCTACTTCTCCAAGAAGTTGTCGCCGGCCGAACGGAATTATGATATCGGCAACAGGGAGTTGTTGGCCATCAAACTGGCTTTTGAGGAATGGCGACACTTCTTGGAGGGGGCGGCTCACCAGGTCACAGTTATCACCGACCATAAGAATCTGCTCTACCTGGAGTCGGCCAAGCGTCTGTCTCCTAGGCAGGCTCGCTGGGCATTGTTTTTTACTCGTTTCAATTTTCTTGTGACGTACCGTCCCGGGGCTAAAAACACCAAGGCGGATGCTTTGTCTAGGTGTTTTCCGGGGGGAGAACCTCGGGAAGAGCCGGTACCCATCCTCCAGAAAGGGGTAGTGGTCTCGGCTCTCACGACTGAGGTAGAGGCGGAGATTGCCGAGGCCCAAGAGGAGGTACCACCAGGACTTCCCGCCAACAAATCATTTGTACCCCTGCATCTTCGGCCTAAGGTGTTGAAGGAACACCACGATTCGGTACTGGCTGGTCACCCAGGGGTGAAGGGCACCTTAGAGCTGGTATCGCGTCGTTTCTGGTGGCCCAAAATCCGGCAGGACGTGGTCTCGTACGTGGCAGCTTGCATCACGTGCGCTAGGGCTAAGTCACCCCGAACCCGTCCTGCTGGCACGCTACAGCCTCTGGGGGTACCCAATAGGCCATGGACAGAAATCTCCATGGATTTTATCACTGACTTGCCAGCCTCGGCAGGGAACACGGTCATCCTGGTGGTGGTTGACCGTTTTTCAAAGATGGCGCATTTTGTGGCGTTGTCCTCTTTGCCCAATGCTAAGACGTTGGCTCAGGTATTTGTGAAGGAGGTGGTCAGACTCCACGGAGTACCGTCTGACATAGTATCTGATAGGGGTACGCAATTTGTGGCGAGGTTTTGGAAAGCTTTTTGCTCAAGGTTGGGGATCAAGTTGTCACATTCATCGGCGTTTCATCCACAGTCTAATGGACAAACTGAGCGCATGAACCAAAATCTTGAACAGTATTTACGATGCTTTGTGTCCGACAACCAGGAGGAGTGGTCTACTTTCCTTCCTCTGGCCGAATTCGCATTAAATAATCACCGCCAAGAGTCATCAGGAGAGTCTCCATTCTTTTGTGTGTACGGTCAACATCCTCAGTTTTGTACCTTACGTCAGGGTGACTCCGGGGGTGTCCCGGAGGAGGATCAGCTAGGAGCCCAATTGTCATCAGTCTGGAGGCGGGTGAAACAGCGTTTGTTGAGCATGAGTGCCAGGTACAAACGGGTGGCTGACAGTAGACGCGTGCCAGGTCCGGACCTGTGTGTGGGTGAATGGGTGTGGTTAGCTACGAAGAACATAAAACTCAAAATCCCTTCTTTAAAACTGGGTCCAAGGTTTATTGGGCCTTTTAGGATTTCTGCCATCATTAACCCAGTGGCTTATCGGTTGGAACTTCCCGCAGTGTACAAGATACACAACGTGTTTCACAGGGCTTTATTGAAAAAGGTGGTAGGCTCTGTGGACACAACGCCGATGCCACCTCCAGTCATGGTGGATGGCGAGTTAGAGTTCGAGGTCGCCAAGGTAGTGGACTCTCGAGTAGTACGCCGTACTCTTCAGTATTTGGTGCACTGGCGGGGGTATGGTCCAGAGGAGAGGTCTTGGGTTCCAGCCTCAGACATACATGCGGATCGGCTGGTCAGTTCTTTTCACCGTCGTCATCCGGACAAGCCGGGTCCTATGAGTCTTGAGGGCCCTGGGGTCCCTCGTAGAAGACGGGGTACTGTCATGTCGGACGCTGTTCACACCACAGCATCCGGCAGGCAGAGGTAGTTCCACCTCCAGCCACTATAGCCTCAGTGGCGCCGGCCTGATCTTCAGGCTCTCGGGGGTTAATCCTGCTGGAGACCAGGTTGGATGGTTAGTCACGCCCACGGTCTTTAAATAGTCATGCTGGCCTATGGGCGTCGCCGATTATAGCTTGTGTTTCATACCAAGTGGTTCCGGTCTGGAGTGGAGGTGTTCAAGAGAGAGAGATTCATATCTGGTGTCGTATGATCCGTCGTTATCCTTTCTCCTTCCCATATTTGTGTTTAGTTGTGCCCTGTTCACATTACTGTTTATTCCTGTGTGTGTGCGGCGCAGTGCAGTTTAAGTTCTCCCTGTCTGTCATTATTTGTGTGGGAGCTTTGGTGGTGACTTCTCACTGGGTGGAGGGTGGAGGGTTAAGTGCAGGGCTGAGCAGGAGATAAGGAAAGGTCGGAGGCTCAGGCATTTGCACCTTCAGCAAAAACCCTGGGTTGAGGGTCAGACAGGGTTTCCCCTAGTAAAGGGACACCACAGGGGCCCCGGGTCTTTCAGCCTTAGTTGAACTAAGCCCCCGTGACAGTCTGAGACTGAAGATCCTATGTGCCACATGGAGCTGCAGTCTCAGGGGGGGAAGTACCCACACACAGAAAGACAATCACACAATGGCACAGTTCTTCCTCTGATGAAAATGAAGGAGGGACAGAAATGCTGCATAGTACTAGGAGAAACTCACAGACACCAAGTAGGCAGGGGCAGATAGAGCCAGAACTCTTACACTATGTGCCTTTCACCCCTAGTCAGGTGTTCAGTATTCTAAGAAATCTGCCAGACCCAGATATGGACCCCATGCCATTTTACCGAAGAATGCAGCAGAGCCAGCAGACATGCTGCAACCTGGAGTGATCTCTGGTCCATAATGGAGATAAGAGCAGGTGAAACACTCTGGCCAATCAAGAAGGAACACTTCAAGCTTCCTTCAGAATTAGATGTGCATTCCTGGGAATCAGGATCAAAGCTAATTGAACAGCTTAGAGAGTGGGCCAACGCCAGACAAGCACTCAGTCTGCTTAACATGAGCCAAGCCGAGACAGCGTCTGTAGATGAGTTTCATGGCACAGTGAGGCAAGCATTCCAAGTTTTAGGCTTCACTATTCATGATCAGATACACGGACAGGACTTTGTGCATGGACTAAGAGAACCAATCAAGAAACTATTGATAGTGGCCAGGCCTGAGTATAAGACAATAGCAGTAGATGTCCTTCTTGCAGTAGCCAGAAGAATTGTGCCCCTTCAGGGGTGCGGAGGACAGGCCCTCCTATGGTGGCCACTGATATGGAGGAGCAACTATCACACAGAGTTAGGAGAGCTGGCAGGTGTTTCAACTGTGGCAACCTTGGCCATTTCCGGAACCAGTGCACAGCACCCCGGCAACCCAGGTCATCCCGCAGAGGAATAGGCCAACAAAGAAACACAGAAGACAATGAAGAACCCTGTCCATAAGACAGAGGCAAACCAGGTCCGCCAGACGTCACGCCCCTGACATGTGAACCCCATCAGTGGACCCAATACCTCAAATCACTGGGGGCTGTCATATCTTTCCTGATGGACACTGGTGCAGTCAGAAGTGAAAATCCCCGACCCCACCAGTCTATCAGAGCACTGTGTGTCTCATATGGGGATTAAAGGTCAAGACAGACGTCCCCCAACTTGCAAGCCCCTGAGCATGTGGACACAGCCAGGACACTCCATCCTGTTCCAGTTTATGGTGGAGACCTGCCCACCACACCTGATGAGAGCAGACCTACTGCAGGAACTGGTGTCCCATGAAAATGTGACCTTGACCTCTTCTCCACCCCAGACCCAAGAAGAATCAATCATGCCCATGCTGGTGGCCCTACAAGAGCCTCGCTTGAACAACCGGTGCAAGCCTACCCAAGGAGGTGCTGGACATAGCACCCGGAAGCCTATGGTCCAAGGGAGACTTCAAGTTGTGCCAGTGCGGGTGTCACTCACGTCTGGAACCCCGGACACTCAGAAGGCCCCGCATCCGCTGCTCATCACCCAGAGCCAAACTGCCTCTTACCAACTGGAAGTCTAAGTGGAACTGCGGTTCAAAAAATGGCCTAAGAACTTTGGCATGGGCCAGGAAAACTCTCAACCCAGAGGGACCACACCCGCTTCGTGAAATGGCTGCACTGCTTCCGGTTCCAGTGCCAGAGGATCATCTTGGACAAGATTCTGAAGATGCTCCCTGAAGTTAATCCAGGCCCTGGACCAGAAGACAGCCACTCAGCTCCTCAAATTGGTTAACAAGATGCTGACCTGAGATCAAGCTGGGTGAAAGGAACTGCTGCTGACTGGTAAAGAAGACGCCCCAGCAAAAAGACCCCCTGTGAGAGCAAGAAAGCTCAGCTGGACGTCATCTCTGATGAGGAAGACCACAGCAAACGGCTTTCTTCCCTGCTGGCCCTGTGCCAGAAGATGGGAGTCCCTCACGGCACTGTGAAGAGTAAGGCCAGATTGAGACGCCTCACCCACGGGAATCATCATGCAGTCCCAGCTTTTCTCGATCAAGAGGAAGACTGTGACAGGAGAACCAGACTGGATGCATAACCTGAGGGCTGTGAGCGAAGCAACCGTGTTTGAACTGACAAACGTGCCAGCCATAGCAACGGTGCTCACTTCAATGGATCTGCCCGAAGCTCCCCTCAATGTTCCCTCTCACCTGGACGACCAGTTCCTGAAAACGCACAAGGGGGGTGCAGAACAAATGGACAGTGATGCCCAAGAGGGCCCGGAACAGCCTTTCACAGCTCGCCAGAGCATTGCCCTCCATCCCCGTCAACTGGATTGCGGAGCATGCAGAAGTCATCGACATCGCTACCTGCACAGCGCTTTCCATGTCTCCTCTACTCTGCCTGGCAGAGCAGCAACGTAAGTTCTGCAAAAAACAGAGTCCAGTGGTGTCAAAAGCAAGTTCCTGAAGACACTGTATCGCTCATTAGACGAAACACTTGACAGATGACCGGAGGACCGCAGAGGAGAAGATGGCTCCCTCAACAACTCCGAAGATGCAGGCCTCCCTGGTGGTCTAGCCTCGTACTGCAGAACTTGAATCTCTGGTGCTCCAGGCTTAATACAGCCTTCGTCTCGTGCAGGAAATTGAAAGACTTCATGGTCTATGCGCCAGCTCTAGGCCTCACTGACTACGAGAAGCCATCCAGTCTTGGCCGAACGGAAAAGGAAGGACAAAGATGGAGAAGGTCATGCTACTGGTCAGTCCTAAAACAGACCCCGCCGAGGAAAACCAGAGGCCTCTAGACTACCTCTCAGCCGGCCTGGATCCAGTTTCAAGGGGGGCCCTCCTGCATGAAAACAATATCTGCAGCACACGCCCTCCTGACAAGGCTGCTCTCCACCACTCTTCAGTGCTCCCAGCCGTTACCTGTCTCTACTCCCACTCCCAAGGGGGGATGCGGATACCGACCCTCAGATGAAAAATCTCCAGGATACCGTAGATGGCTACAGTTTTGCAAATGATGAAGGAAGGTTCCACACAGGCTGTGCAGTGACCAGCAATCAAGACATCCTATGGTCCAGAAGTTTGTCAGCCAAGAGCCCAAGAAGCGGAACTGATAGAGCTGATGAAAGGCCTGCCAGATTGCGAAGAACAAAACTTCCAGGTACTCGCATGGCATGGCACCCGACTTCGGACCCATCAGGACTGCAAGAAACTTCATCACAGCAAGCTGGTCGACCATGAAGCATCATGGAGCCATCAGAGACTTGCTAGAAGCTCTTCAACTACTAAAAGTGGTGGCAGTGTTGAAGGTCAAGGCACACGGAAAATTGAGCACAGTAGAGACACGGGGCATCAACATTGCAGACGTGGCAGCCAAAGAAGCAGCCAGAGGAAGACAATATGGAAAATGGGAGAGGTCGTAGAGCCGGACGGCTACTACATGACGACTGAAGACAAGAAAACCTGACAAAATGACTTCCCGAAACCTGTACAAGAAGTAGCAGGATCAGACTCGGAAGGAGGAGAAGGAAAGCAGGATGCTGTAGGGCAAAAGCACTGGGCTCCAAGAAACCGGTCTACCTCAAAACGTCTACCTACCTCAAAACGTCTACCTCAAGACAGACCCAGTCGACCTCAAAGAGTGTACCCTACAGTGGTTCAATGGGCACATGGCCCCTGCACAGAATTGAAGACACAGATGAATGACCTGATTAGACTGGACTCCCACCTTAACAGCCCAATTCCTAGCAGCTGTCTGGCCTCCGACGAATTCAACATCGGACAAGCGGGAAAAGCTCACCCACGCCATCCGACCTGAAGACTTCCCAGTAAGGAACCGATTGGCGAAGACTACTGCAAAGAAGCTACTCTCAAAAAATAGTGAGCAGATATGGGGGTTCCAGAAGCAATAGCAAGTGATCAGGGACCCACATACACAGCAAACCTGACACAAGAGATCTGATCAGCAGTAGGGTCAGACTTAGGCCTACACACACTATCCACCATCCCGCATCATAGACTAGGTGGGACACTTAAGAGCAGCATGCTACAAAAAAAAAAAAAATTTGCCCAAGAGACAGACAAACCCTGGCATTAGATGCTCCCATAGGCTCAGAAAAAGCTGTCACCAATATGAAACTTTATTTAAGTCAAAACCCAGTTTAGGGGTATTCGATACTTAGCAGTTGACTATGCAAAATGATACTTTGTCTGCATGTGTTATTGAATTTATCAAGAATCTTGCTAATGTCCATTCTCGAGTTTTCCTTCATTGCCAGGTCCTGATTTGGTGCCTGGTATGCACGCCCTGAAGTCAGGAGAAGCACTCAATCCCAGATCCGATGGCCCTTCTCCAAGTGCTGACGCCACCAACCTGGAAGGAAAACCTCCACCTAGATCCACGCACCGCATTGCGGGAAAAGGCCTTCATGCCAGAAGATACACCTGAGCTGGAATGATGCTGCGTATGACCTACCTGATTGAATAAATTACCTACCTGACAGATAATACACATGCACTGACTGCATAGACTGCTAACTAAGAGACTTTGATTACATTGCACCAAACCCCCGTTAGGGACAGATCTCCTGACCGCCCATTTGCGAAAGTCTGTACAGAGGAGGATGTATGCGTTAGGCGTATGTCAGTTCACTGACAGCACAAAAGAGTTGCAGCGCTTTGGGCCAGGAGCAGGATTTTAGGGCAAGTGATATCTAAGGGGGGATTGTTATGGAAATATATATGTATATGTATTTCATCTAGATCTCACTTGCCTGCTATAGGCTATATACTTATGTACTCTCATATACACTCTATATATTCATATATGCGCACTTAGAGATATAATCATAGCTTTCTTGAACTTTGTAACTAGTTACTGGAGCTGACCTAACCCCATGAAGTCTGTCTGGACAATCAACGTGATAGCATTGTCTTGTGACTTGTGAAATATCTAGCAGACATAGGGAATGAGGAAGTAAGGCCAGATGTGCCAGTCGATACCAGAACATGCTGACACTACAGAACAATAGGCTATAAATTATACTGCTATAATCAGCTTTTTTGGGTAAACTCTTCCATATATGTTCATGTATTCAAACTGACCAATTAAACTAGAAGTTCAGCCTTTATGTTAATCAGGTAACCTCCCCTTCCTACATGTATCCATAAATATAGGTATGCTTAATAAAGCTACAGAGCATTGAAAGAATTGATTGCTGTCTCTGTGTACAGTTCTTTTCTTCCAGTTGAGCGCTCAATAAGACTCTGTCTAATTTTGGCAGGCCACAGTACGCACAGGGGTAAATCTACCCATATAAATTTCTACATCACTGTAAAACAAGGTACAAGGTGTATATAGTATTGGGGAGAATTTGAATCTCCCTAGAGATTTTAGGAGGCTGAACAATTATCTCAGGCCCACTATAGATTACACCTCAATTTAACAGGCTGAAATTGACTGGTGTATGACAAGGTACAAGGTGCATATAGTATTGGGGAGAATTTGAATCTCCCTAGAGATTTTAGGAGGCTGAACAATTATCTCAGGCCCACTATAGATTACACCTCAATTTAACAGGCTGAAATTGGCTGGTGTATGACAAGGTACAAGGTGTATATAGTATTGGGGAGAATTTGAATCTCCCTAGAGATTTTAGGAGGCTGAACAATTATCTCAGGCCCACTATAGATTACACCTCAATTTAACAGGCTGAAATTGGCTGGTGTATGACAAGGTACAAGGTGTATATAGTATTGGGGAGAATTTGAATCTCCCTAGAGATTTTAGGAGGCTGAACAATTATCTCAGGCCCACTATAGATTACACCTCAATTTAACAGGCTGAAATTGGCTGGTGTATGACAAGGTACAAGGTGTATATAGTATTGGGGAGAATTTGAATCTCACTAGAGATTTTAGGAGGCTGAACTATTATCTCAGGCCCACTATAGATTAAACCTCAATTTAACAGGCTGAAATAGCCTGGTGTGGGTCGCCCTCACACCCAGGGCAGCGGGGACCCGGTACCGGGCCGATGTCAGGGGGATGTGGCACAGCAGCAGTGACCCGGTCCGTGGCCCTGGGCGCCCAATATCAATGGCGGTGATGTTAATAGTGTTATAGTTTATTGAATAGTTTGTGACGCCACCTGTGGTGTTCGGCAAGTGAGATGTTAAGCTGACACTGCGTGCAAATCCACTGGGACTGATGGTATGGTGCAACAAAGATGCAAAAGTTCCCCACAGGTGAAGCTGTAGTCCCAGGGCAGTGTAGGTGCAATGGACGAGGAGAGGTGCAGAATGGTATAGATGCTGTTACCCAGATGTAGCGGTGCTGGAGGGGTTAGCGACAAATGAATGGAGGACACCAGGGCTTGTAGTTTCAACGCTTTACTCACAGTTCTTGGTAACCACTGGTGCCTGCCTCCGTGCCGTGTCCTCCGGGGTAGAGACTCAATCAACCTCCCGGGCAAGTCAGGGTTCTCCTTCCCAACACTCCGCCAACATGTGCCTTTCCTGAACGACTCCTCTATTGCGCCTTTTAGTGTGAAGAACTCCAGTACCGTGGTTCCCTGAAGTTCCTCCTGTCAGATCTTCCTAGAACCTTACTTGTATGACAGACAGCTGTAGCCCGATCAGGGAACTCCTGGATCCCGGCTCTCTATCCGTGTTGCTGTTGTGTCCCAAGTCTTAGATGGGAGTAGTGCATTTACAGCCAACTACTCCACCGGTGTCTGCTGCAGAACCTTAAGTGTGCATACAACCTCGGGGACCGGGCCCCGGCCTTGCGCTGAGAACCTATAGGTAGGGTTCCTCTTCCAACCCACAACTCCTCTCTGTTCTCCTACTCCTTCGTTCCACGCTGTTCCTTCGCTCTCTTATGGAAGCTTAGGTTGCAGTTCTACGTCTTTCTCCTTCTCTTCTCTTTCCCGTGCCAGCTCGCTCGGATCACTGAGGCAGCTGCAGCACTCTTTCTAAACTGAACTCAAACTGAACTCAAAACTAACTTCAGAACTGAACTCTTCTCGCCTGACCTCCTGTCAGACTGACCTGTAATCCTAAACCTTCCCACTCTTTTATATGGATCTCCACTCCACCCGCCTCCCAGCACATCTCGTGTTACGAAGCAAAGAATCACCAGAGGTGCTCTGCTACCCTCTAAGCATGAGCTGCAATGTGATCAGTGCTGAACTATCCTGTGTGTGGGATGCAGGTGTTGGAGTGAGGAAAGGAGATCTCAACTTACCTAGTTGGTGGGGCACTACACCTTAGGAGAAGGTGCAGCACCTCTGTGGCGACTGAGCCTCAGGGGCGCCACAGGTGTATGACAAGGTACAAGTGTATATACACTGTGTTCCAAATTATTATGCAAAAAGAGTTTAGGAGTGATAAGGTTAGAATTTTTTTGTTTGTCATTTAAACTCATTGATGGTGATGTGTGTCAGGGCTCTTTATATCACTGAAAGCAATTGCAGATACTTGTGCAAATTAGTTTGGCAGGTGTGTCCAAATAAAGGCAAGACTACTTAAGAAGGCTGTTCCACATTATTAAGCATCCTACATTTTTTGACAAAATGGGAAAGAAAAAGAATGTGTCGGCTACTGAGAAGCAACAAATTGTGGAGTATTTAGGTCAAGGCCTGATTACAATCAACATTACCAAGACACTTCATCGTGATCATCGCACAATCAAGAAGTATGTAGCTGATTCCCAGCACACACGTGTGCATGCTGATAAGGAAACATTGAGGACTCTTTCCAACAGGCAATTGCGTCAGGTAAAAAGAGCAGCTGCAAAAATGCCTTGTCATAGCAGTAGACAAGTTTTTGAAGCTGCTGGTGCCTCCAACGTCCCCCGAACAACAAGATGCAGGGTCCTTCAGAGGTTTGCAGCTGTGCGTAAGCCATCCTGTCGACCACCTCTATCCACTGCACACAAACAGAAACGGCTCCAGTGGGCCAAACGATACATGAAGACTGACTTCCAAACTGTTTTGTTCACCGATGAGTGCCATGCAACGCTCGATGGTCCAGATGAATGGAGTGGAGGATGGCTGGTTGATGGACACCCCATGAAAACATGGCTAAGGCGCCAACAAGGAGGAGGTGGAGTAATGTTTTGGGCTGGAATCATGGGGAGAGAGATTGTCGGCCCCTTTAGGATCCCTGAAGGGGTAAAGATGAACTCCATAATCTATGTGGAGTTTCTAAAACAGCACTTCCTGCCATTGTTCAAGAGGAAGAACCGTGCTTTCCGCAGCAAGATCATTTTCATGCATGATAATGCACCATCTCATGCTGCAAATAACACATCTGCATCTCTGGCTGCTATGGGCATAAAAGAGGACAAACTTTTGGTGTGGCCACCATCTTCCCCTGACCTCAACCCTATTGAGAACCTCTGGAGCATCATCAAAAGGAGTGTCTATGATGGTGGGAGGCAGTTCACATCTAAGCAACAGCTCTGGGAGGGTATTCTGTCCACATGCAAAACAATTGAAGCACAAACCATCCAAAAACTGACAAACTCAATGGACGAGAGAGTTCAGAAGCTTCTTTCGAACAAGGGGTCCTATGTGCAAATGTAACATCACCAAGAATAAAGATTTGACTTGAAAACTGTTTGATTTCATTTTGTAATAAGCTGATAATGCTTATAATTTCACAATTGACCATTTTTTGGATCAAAATAAAAATAAAAAGGTTGAAAACTCTGCTGTGCACAATAATTTGGAACATGCATTTTGAGTGTTTCTTATTTTTAAAAATATATTGTTTTCATAGGCAATTTGTTCAAAAACATTGCAATTATACTAGAATATTAGATGACTGGAAAATAACAATGACTGCAATTCATATAGGTAATTTAGAGAAAATAGGAGGAAATATTTTTTGCATAATAATTTGGAACACAGTGTAGTATTGGGGAGAATTTGAATCTCCCTAGAGATTTTAGGAGACTGAACTATTATCTCAGGCCCACTATAGATTACACCTCAATTTAACAGGCTGAAATTGGCTGGTGTATGACAAGGTACAAGGTGTATATAGTATTGGGGAGAATTGAAATCTCCCTAGAGATTTTAGGAGGCTGAACTATTATCTCAGGCCCACTATAGATTACACCTCAATTTAACAGGCTGAAATTGGTTGGTGTATGACCAGGTACAAGGTGTATATAGTATTGGGGAGAATTTGAATCTCCCTAGAGATTTTAGGATGCTGACAATGATGCTCTCAGTCCAAGTATGGCAGCAGGTAGCCTAATAAGCAGGACTGCTGCACACAAAAGTGTGGAAAAATGAACGCTTGGTAACTGTGCAGAAAAGAGGAAGAAAAGTGTTTTTGCTTTTAAAAAAGCAGTTTGTGCAAACAGCAATGCAGCTATCAAGGAGCCTTATAAGGCAGCCTAATAACCAACAGAGCTGATGCACAAAAATATATCCTCCCCTGTCACTGCACACAAACTGTTGTGTTGTACAGTGGAAATCACTACCAGCAGAAGCAGTTTTTTGGCTCTTCTTCCCTGCCTAACGGTCTCCCTTATTCAGAATCAGCAGCAGCAGCTCTCCCTATGCTAAGATCGGCAGAAGTAAGATGGCGGTCGGCGTCCCCGCCCTGTTATAGCCCCTGTGACGCCACACAAAGCAAGCCAATCACTTGCATGCCCTTCTCAAAGATGGTGGTGACCGATGCCCATGTCATCGTGTTGCCCACAGTGTGCGTCCTCCATCATTGGCTGAAAAAGGGCGCTGGAAGCATAATTTGAAACGCGACTTTGGCGCTCTGGTCGCCGACCTCATGGCTGACTTCACGCTATGGTCGGGTTTCGTTTCATGAAACCCGACTTCAGCGAAAGTCGGCGACTTATGAATTTGACCGACCCGTTTCGCTCAACTCTATTTAATACTAAATTTACAAAAATGAATCCCTACTAGCTATATATATTCCAGAATCCAACTCAACAAGAGAACTACTTAATATGTAGGAAATATATTTTTTTCATTGTTTTATATAATTTTGCTACTTTGCTCTTTGACTTTTCAGATCTTAGATTTGTGGAGTTTTTGAAGATTTACTTTTTAGATTTAGTTTTGTTCTATTTCTGCTCAAATATTCTAATAATTAAAAATAATAAGTAACATCAATAAACATAATAACTTGCTATTAGAGGATCCAGTCCTTTGATTTCTCTTTTTCCTAGGTGCTGTTCCTTTTTATCAGGATCGTGTCCTGTGCTTTCGTGATATTTTCCAGCTGATTATCTTACACGTTGTGCAAAGCATATTGTACTTTTCTCATGCTGTCAGTAATAGTCGGAGGAACCCACATGAATGGCAGTTTCTTTCCTTTTCTAACATGACTTTTCCACCAGATCAGACAAGAAAAAAAAACAGATTTTTCATGGATTTTGTGTTTTTGCATCTTGTCAAAGACAATTTTTTTCCAGGTAGAGTAACCCATGGTTACTGAGTTTCAGTCAGTCAGAGGACTAATGTTCCTTCCCCTTCAATTTTCTATATAAAGGGGTCTGTCAAAGAAACCCCTCAAGCTCCTCCTAGAATCAACACAGATAGGAAAGGACTGAAGCAAATACACAGACAGCCAAATAGCCAGTGTGTGTCTACAGGATGGCTCCACTTTCCAGGCTTCATTGGCATGTGCTGCTCATCTTCTTGGCAGCTCTAAGGGGACATTGCAGGTACATACAGGTGAGGAGACCCCCCTGCTCAAGACACTTAAAGGAGAACTTTATGTGTTTCATTCTTCACAACTAGAATATTATTAAGGACGTGAAAGTGCCCAAAGTGGATGAAAAACTTAATAATAATGTGATGTTTTTTTTTTTTTTTACAGGTGAGAGATGGAGAAGAAGATGCCGTGGTGCTACTGAACACGGATATTAAGAGGGAGTTAACTCAAGATCAGATGTATAGGAGGTCACTCAGTAAGTGCATGTCACATCGATAGACTATAATCCTGTAATATCAATTACTTTGCTATAATAGATTGAATAGATATAGTATTATTGTACTGTGTATGTATGTATATATTATTATTATTATTTATAGTTATAGCGCCATTTATTCCATGGCGCTTTACATGTAAGGAGGGGTATACATAATAAAAACAAGTACAAGTACAAGTATATATATATACACACATTGTATCAGTAGATTATTGCAAGTTTGGTAAAATATAATTTTGAAAGCATAAATCATATATTTCATTATATTTATATATATTTAATATATAACTTTGCAGCACATATTTTATGCAGATTTAAATTAATTGGTTATATTTCTTATGAATATAATTAGATTTATTTATTTTTTTTGAATATAATCATTAGAATCAATATAAGGTTAAAAATTGCAACATGCATTGCATTAGACATTTCCATGAAGTCTCTTATTATGCATGTCATTCAGTAGTTAATAACTAGCAGTTGCTGGCAATCTCTGTACTGCGCTGCGGGGTATGTTCACGCTATGCGATCTAGGAAAAATGAATTCTATTTCTTATCTTTCATCAGGATGCATTGATATGCTCAGTATAGACGGACAATTCACCTTCAAAGCGGAACAACCTCAGTTACACTGCGCTCTGTTCCTTATTGGAGACCCGGAGGAGTTTATTACCATTGAATATAACTTTGTGAATATAGACTGCCTGGGAGGCGACATCCTAAAGGTAGGGTTACATTTTACCATGTCTGATATGTTTCCCATTTTGTAAAGTGGAACTGAAAAATCATTGGTCTAGATTGTCTGTTTAGTCTCAAGCTGCTGCAGAACTTCTTGCTCTCCTAACTATTGGTGAGCAGTTTGTATTAGAGTTCGCTCGCACTTGCGTATAAAATAATAAGAAGAAGAATTGGACGATTTTTTTCTCACTTTTCATCTGTGCTGTTCATTTTCTACTCAGCAGCCATTAATCTCTTACAGGACCATTGACAGTTTCCTATTCTACAGAATTGTAATGTATCCATAAAAATCAGATGCTATATTGTATTGTATATTGTCGTATGGCATGCTTTTTTTTTTCGCTCCGTCCAATTTCGGAGTGAAAAAAAAAATGCAGAATACAGCTGGGGAAAATGCCGATCTGCATTGCCTCATTGAATAACATTGGTTCGAGTGCATCGCACTCGCCCGATTTATACCCCAGTATGAGCGAACCGTCACTGTGAAAGAGACGATGTTCTAAAACTGTACTAAACACAATAAAGTTGTAGCAAATTTTTGTAAAACTTTTATATAATTCGCCTTCTTATCTGATTTACTCACATAATTTATATTTACGGTATATATAATATTTATATATAATTTATATACATGGAAACTGCAGTATTACAGAATCAAGTTTTCATCTATATTTCACATTACATTGCTAATGATAAGACAAAATATTAGTTATGTGGAATTAATAGATTTTTCTGGTAAAAGATCTAGTGTGAAGACTTCAGTTGGGCAATACAGCTGCAGGGTCTATAGAGCTTCAACACACCCAGAATGGCAAATATACTACTACAATGCTCTGCAGATACATGAGGCATAATCCACTGCAATTCTAGTATTATATTCATGAATAAATGAGCTTTGGATGAGCAATCCAGTACAGGAAATTATAGGAGGGAAAGAAAGTATGAATGTATAACATGTAATTAGAGAATAAAATGAATATTCAGCCTGTACCATACAGAAAGCATTGCTGGTGCATCCTTCTGGAATAGCTCTTTAATTTCATGAAAATTGCTCTTCAAAATTAATAGGACTGTGACTGTTGTTTTTATGTTGTGCAATGGTTATTTATTTGTTCTATAATAGCTTTTTTTCTATGTTAGCGGACACAATCTGAAGTTTTCAGAAGTGATTCTTGCGTTCATGGCTGATAAAGGATTGGGAAGAGGCTTTAGGGCGAATATGATTAATAGTTTGATCTCTAAAAAAGTTAAAAGAAAGCATAACTAGGGGACATAAAACATAAACGTAAAGAAAAGAAATGGGTGATCCTCAGTGCAGGAGTAATGTCCCCTTTAAGCCTTTGTAGTTGGCTTCCTTTAAGTTGGATAATGCAGAACTGTATCAAAGAAATATCATGGTACAACACCCTAATATAAAGCAGCCAGGTATACAGGGCCATGCATCATAAGGGTAGATAGTAATAAACAGTATCCCGGTATACTGCAGTGACGGCTAATGCCAGCATCTTTGGTGGTCTATGGCTGTAAAACTTATTAGTTACTGGGAAATGAAGGGGATAATATTTCTGCTTGTGTGCGGAAATGGTTAATGTTACTATGTATATGTGGAGGTCTGGAACAGCGCAGGGGTATTCCTATTGTTCTAGGTTAGTGAAGAGGTTAATGTGAGCCAAACTGTTGGTCCAGGGCAGTGAAGAGATCACTTTAAGAATCCTGGTGGTCTAGGGAATGCAAATGGTTATTTTAGGATACCTAGTTGAGGGCAGTGTTAAGGGATAATGCTTGTTACTGGGCACCAGTGGGTTGTACCCCTCTCTTCTCTTGTAACATAGGACTGACCTCTGAGACTTCAGCTTTCTGTTATCTCCCTGGGATCTAAGGGTTAAGCTCTCGCCTTGTGGAGAAGGATGTGATATACCTGATATGGCAGTGTTATGAGACCCATAGACCATGTAATGCTCTTCTGCGAAAATAAATATACAAATTGCCTCTAAAGAGAGGAAGAGGACTAGAGTTCTAGGGCCACCAATTGGAATTAAAAATTCTAAAAGTCAATATCAACCCTTTAAAGGGAATCTGTCACCTATTTTTTCGACTATCAGCTGCTGGCACCACCATCAGGGGCTTATCTACAGCATTCTGTAATGCTGTAGATAAGCCCCCGATGTAACCTGAAATGGAGAAAAATGAGTTATATTATACTCACCCAGGGGCGGTCCGGGTCCGATTTTGGTCCAATGTCGCAGTCCGGTCCGGTGCCTTCCTATTTTTTAACAATGACGTCCTCTTCTTTGCTTTCCGTCGCGGCTCCTGCTCAGGTGCACTGCTCTGCCCTGTTGAGAGCAGAGTACTGCATTGCGCAGGCACCCGGATAGATCAGAGAGGTCCGGCGCCTGCGCACTGCAGGACTCTGCTCTGCCCTCAACAGGGCAGAGCAGTGCGCCTGCACAGGAGCCACGACGGGAAGCAAAGAAGAGGACGGTGTCGTTAGAAGATGGGAGGCGCCGGACCGGACAGCGACACCCATTGGACCAAAACCGGATCCGGACCGCCCCTTGGTGAGTATAGTATAACTTGTTTTTCTTCTCTTTTAGGTTACATCGGGGGCTTATCTACAGCATTACAGAATGCTGTAGATAAGCCCCTGATGGCGGTGCCGACAGCTGATAGTCGAAAAAATAGGTGACACATTCCCTTTAACCAACCTTGTCACATGACTTAGGATAAAAGTTTAGCTTTTACCCTACATTTGCCTTTCATTGCCTTTTAGGATTGCTACTTCCAATAGGTGGCACGAGAGTTCAAGTCTTCTTCCTTTCTGAAGAAGCAATTTACACTGTTATCCCCCTGCAGTGATCATAGACATCAGTGCAGGGAAAGGATAGAGAGAACTGTGCAGCTGTCTGTATGGTTGCACAGTTCCTCATATTTTCTGACCCACTGCAGTCACCCAGTATGTGCATGCCATGGTCAGTGGATCTACTATTGAACATATTGTAAATACGCCCCAACATATTTTGCAAATACTCTGGCGTTTTCAGAGTTATGGGGGCCAATAACCAGAATTATGGTACCCTTAGACTAATATAGGCTTTTACTCTAACTCTGCATACTTTATACAGATGCATATTCAGTTTTTTATGATTCAGTATAAAGCCCACAAATAATTGTAGCATACACAACTGGACCCTCAATTAGAAAGACATAACCATCTAATGTGGAAATGTGCAGAGCATTACGCAGTAGCACATGAAACCTCTATCTATGACGTGGTGTAAAGTTATAGGGGTTTTACGTCCATACTATTTCTATTATTTATTAATTGTACATTGCTTATATAGCGCTAACTTATCCTGCAGCGCTTTACCGACATCATTGGCATTGTCCCCATTGGGGCTCACTATCTAAATTCCTTAACAGTATGTCTCTGGAGTGTGGGAGAAAAGCAAAGAATCCGGTGGAAACCCACGCAAACACAGGAACATACAGTCTCCTTGCAGATGTTGTCCTAGGTGGGATTTGAACCCAGGACCCCAGTGCTGCAAAGCTGCAGTGCTACCCACTGAGCCTATATTTCTATTTCTTCTATTGATTTCATTTCTGAACTTAATGGTTCATATTTTTCACAAATGTAAAGCACATATTTCTTTAGCACACCCTATTCCCGTGTTTCCCAACCATTGGCTCCAGGGCACTGGGAATGTGGCTCCCCAGTAGCTGCACACAGGGTTATCACTGCATTACCAGATCTTGGGGCTATGGTCAAAGCCATATTCCTGGCAGTAAACATATCTTTAACATGCCCATTCTTATTTTTTTGTATGAGCTTCAAAAGTTTATGGACTTCTGCTGTAAACAATTGACCCCACTCTGAACCATAATATTTTCCATTCTTGTACAAGGAGAAAATGTTCTTCTGGTGATATAATTATGGGATGGCAGGGGATTATAAAGCAATTCACTGGTTACTGGTGGATCGTTGCTGGGATCTGGGGATTACAATCTATGTAGGTGATCCCCAACCTGCAGGCATATTACTGTAAGGCAGAAATGCTACCCGCTGTGCAACCATGATCAGTTTTTATCTCCCTGGAACATCCCTTTGAGGCGTGCGCAGTGGCAGATTATAACGAGGTCAATCTGGGCGGTAGCCCAGGGCCCAGTGGTGTGGTGGGACTCACCAGCCCAGGGTAAATTGCCCCATTATAATCCGCCACCCCCCCATGTACCAACCCCATCCTCGCCCTCCCAGACAGACCCACCGTCCACCGCAGCTCCTTACTGATAGATCCCTGCTCTGTGCACACAGGACATGTAATGAGGTCACAGGAGGGGAGGAGTCAGGGGGTCACATGATCAGAGGCTTCCGTCCGAGGCCCCTGATCATGTGACCCCTGACTCCTCCCCTCCTGTGACCTTATCACAGGTCCTGTGCGCACAGCCCTCAATGTATGCAGGACTCTGCTGTGCTGGTTGTCATCCTGCTGGATGAGGGAAGTATGTGTGGGGTCAGGAGGGGTTTACAGGGTGGATGTAGCTGCGTGTGTGTGAGAGGTGTACGGAGCGGAGTCGCACGTATGCGAGGTGTACGGTGCGGAGCCGCGTGTGTGCGAGGTGTGCAGAGCGGAGCTGCGCGTGTACAAGGTGTGCGGAACGGTGCGTGTATGAGGTGTACGGAGCGGAGCCACGCGTGTATGAGGTGTACGGAGCGGTGCCACGTACGTACGGAGCGGAGATGTGTACAGAGCGGAGACGCATGTGTGTGCGAGGTGTACAGAGGGAAGCCGCCTGTGTGTACAAGGTGTTCGGAGCAGAGCCGCGTGTGTACGAGGTGTATGGAGCAAAGCCATATGTGTACAAGGTTTACGGAGCGGAGCCATGTGTATAAAAGGTATACAGAGTGTGGCCACGTGTGTACAAGGTGTACGGAGCAGAGCCGCATTTGTACGAGGTTTACAGCATGGAGCCATGTGTGTACTGAGCGGAGCTGTGTGTGTATGAGGCATACAAAATGGAGCCGTGTGTGTATGAGGTGTGCGGAGCCATGCATGTACAAGGTGTATGATGGGGAGCATTCATACCTCCCAACCGTCCGAGACTTTGAGAGTCTGCCCCGACGGGAGCTTACTTTTCCCGTGGACACAGGAGTACATGGCGGAGCCCCGAGAAGCACGTGAAAACTCGAACGTGACATTCCATCGCAAGTGACGTGCTGGAAGCTGACCGGAAATGAGGTAATTTCGGGAGGAGATTGTGACGGAACCATGGAGGCACTTCAGGGAATGCTTCAGATCATCACCTTGTCCTCCTCCGACAGTGCGGACAGCGGGATCGCCTTGGACTTGGGGATGTCGGCCATGTGAGTGGATCATGATATGTCCTGCACCAGGAGGCTCAGGTGGGCACTACAATGTGAGCCGGACTGGTATAGTATCTTTAGAGAATCTTTCTTTCTCTGTTTCTTTCTCTCTCTCTCTGTTCTTTCTTTCCCCTTTATCTTTCTCTCTCCCTCTCTGTTCTTTCTTTCTTTCTTTTTTCTCTCTCTGTTCTTTCTTTCCACTTTTTCTTTCTTTCTTTCTTTCTTTCTTTCTTTCTTTCTTTCTTTCCCCTCTTTATTTCTCTCTCCCTCTCTGCTCTTTCTTTCTTTCCCCTCTTTCTTTTTTTCTCTCTTGCTGTTCTTTTTTCTGTCCCCTCTTTCTTTCTCTCTGTTCTTTCTTTATCTCTCACCTTTCTTTCTCTCTCCTTTCTTTCTCTCTCTCTGTTTTCTTTTTTCTCTCTCTGTTCTTTCTTTTCCTCAGTACCAGCCACTGTGCCCACAATACCAGCCACTGTATCCATAATGCTAGCCACTGTGCCCTCAGTACCAGTCAGTGTGATCAGCAGTGCTAAATGGGTGTGGTTGGGGCGTGGACATGGGTGCGTCTAGTTGTGAAATGGGTGTGGTCGGACAGCCGGTAACCAATCATCATAGTGGAAATCGTCTGTTTCCATCAACTTTGCTATATGTGAGCAGTGGGCACTTCTAGTAAGGTAGGCATGAGATGGCGAGTCTTGTCACCTCTGCCTCACACATAAGTTACTATGAGGTGTACTTTATTCCTGCCACATTTCTTTCTTGGCCTACTGAGAGAAATGTTTTGACCAGTTGAAAGTTACACAACCAGAGGATTGTGCATGTGTGCGCTGCCCGCATTTAATAATATGTGTGTGTGTATGTGTATATGTGTGTATAAATATATATATATATATATATATATATGTACTTACTCCGACCCCTATATAAACCCTGCCCCTCCCACTGACGTCCACTTTCCCATGCTCCTGTTCCAATCCTGGGGTCTTTTAGGCCCCCCTTGGTCCTCCACATGCTGAACATCTGGGACATGACTAACATTGCGCAATGTGCGCTAGTTCGTCACCAGTGCAGCGTCGTGTCCAGTGTGTGAGGAGATGGCAACTTGTCTGTGGCGTTAACCCCTCTGCTGCCATGTTGGGAACAGTCTGTGACGAGGAGTGTCTATTCCAGTGTATCCGGCCACAGGCTGCACATCGGAGGCTGCTTTTTCTATCTGGGGAAGTTCTTGAAGCAGAAGTCTCTGTGTGACCCAAGTGAAGTAACTTGTCTGACAGGTCATGGGTCCAGGTCAGCAGGTGATTGCAGACTATTAGCTGGTTTTGATGTTAGGTACAGGTGAGTCAGGACTAGATGTTGGGTGGAAGCCTTCCAGTATTTGTAAGGCTTCGTGCACACGCTGAGTATTTGGTGAGTTTTTACCTCAGTATTTATAAGGCCTCGTGCACACGCTGAGTATTTGGTGAGTTTTTACCTCAGTATTTATAAGGCCTCGTGCACACGCTGAGTATTTGGTGCGTTTTTACCTCAGTATTTGTAAGGCCTCATGGACACGCTGAGTATTTGGTGTTTTTTACCTCAGTATTTGTGAGGCCTCGTGCACACGTTTTGTATTTGCTGAGTTTTTCACCTTAGTATTTAACCCCTTCCCACCCCTTGATGCACCGTGTGCGTAATGAAAACTAGTGACTTCCCGACCCTGTCACATGACCGGGGGCCCACAGAGTCTGAATAGCCCGGGGCCCTGGCTACCCTTAATCCACCCCTGGGCGTGCGTTACTTATACAATCAGCCTAGAGTGTAATAAGGTACTTGGCTACCAAAAGGGGTGTACTGGCTTACTGGAATATGTAGTTCCTCAGGAGCTGGATGGACACACATGGCAGTAAGATGAAGATGTTCTTGCCCCGGGTAAGGCAAGAGACAAGTCCTCTCTGCCGAAAGAGGAATGATATAAATAGAATAGCATCAAAGAGAAAGGTTTAGTATTTCATGGACATAAAAGCATTTCTGTATATAAAATAGGAAAGCAATACTTCATGATAAACATATATTACACATCTACACAACATCAGACGTAGCTAGAAGCGCTTTTGCCCCCAATCGGGCATTATTTATAGCGGATATGGTGGGCTGGTTTGAGGCCGTTGAGTGTCCTCAGGCTCTAGGGCCCATGTGCAAGGTCTTCATCGCCTAAAGTAATACCGATTTCTCTAATGTACCTGTGTTCTAATCTGTCCTATAATAGAGCAAAAGCTGGAAAGATTCATGTACTGTATAGGATTGTAGGAAAAGATTTTTTTTAGATGGCTGAATTTGTATTTGAGGCTGTTATTTCAGGTCAGGAGACCGGAGTCAGGCCTTTTACTGAGAACACGAACTGCTTATATAATGACCAGGCCGAACGTTCCCTGCTATCCACCCCCACACGGTGTCTGCAGCCGAAGGAATTATGACACACACCGGTCTCGGGGATAACAGTTGCTTTTACTTCAGCAGGAACAGGAATTATAACTTGGAACAAATAAGGAACAGTCTCTCATGGGTAGTCCACGGCAATTACAGTTCACAGTTAGACGCTGAGATGTGATTGGGGTCTGGAGCTTTAAGAGCACTGGACAGTGTCTTTTGGTATTTTACAGAAGGAGGTAGACGCAGCAATTAGAGGTTACAGACCTGTACTTGGGGTTAACTCCACAGTGAGTCACGGCTCGTGCACAAGTACTTATAGGTGAATGTAAAACTGTGGTGAATCCAGTCAGAAAAACTTTAGAATGATGTCTGTACAGGTTAGAGAGGGAACTCAGGCTTTTAGGCCTGCAGGAGATCTTGAGGTAAAAACATCCTCCACGTGTGTTCTGCTCTCCCTGAAGGCATCCCTCAGATTAAAGAACATTCTAGACTTTCCTGGAAAACAGCACCTCCTATTGACCATGAGACTAGGAGCTGGCCAATAGGAGACCGAATTCACATCTCAGATCCTTACAAAACAATAATTATGAGTCATTGTACACTTTCACCATTAGATGACGCCAGAACACAGCAAATGAGAAATGCATTGCATCTAAAATGGAGGTGATAAAGAATTACAGCTCACAAATGCAGGGAATAATGTAGAGGGGCAGTTAGAGAGTGAGCAGTAGTGTACAGAAGCTACTCACAATTCAGGATTACTTATAGGGACAGACACACTCTGGACTGGGTCACTACCCTTATACATTGCAATCCCTGCTTTTCTGGGTTTAGCAGTCAAGGGGGCAGTTCTTGATCAGTGATTGACAGTCTTCCATATATAAGTCACTGATTAGGACCTTCCAACTGACTCCTAGACCAAGAAAAAGCACAGAGTTCAGTGTTTAAAATACAAATTATTTGAGGGCTTGGCTTGTGTATGTGTGTCTATATATATATATATATATATATATATATATATATATATGGGTCGCCCTCCCAGGGCTGTGGGGTACTCGGTACCGGGCCGGTGTCGGGGGGGAAAGGTGTCGCGGCTGCAGTGACCCAGTCCGTGGCCCTGGGCGCCCAAATCAATGGTGGTTTGTGATATAGTTTATGTGATAGTTCATGACACCACCTGTGGTGTTTGGCAAGCAAGATGTTAAGCCAACGCTGTGGGTGATGGTGTGTTGCAGCATAGATGGTGTAGCTCCCCACAGGTGAAGCCGTTAACCCAGTGCAGTGTAATGGCAATAGATGAGAATAGGCGCAGGCGGTGTGAGGTATGCTGGTACCCAGATGTAATGGTGCTGGTGGTGTTAGCGCACAAATGAATGGAAGACACCAGGGCTTGCAGTTCCAAAGCTTTACTCACAGTCCGTGGTACACACTGGTGCCTGCCTCCGTGCCGTGTCCTCCGGGGCAGAGACTCAATCAATCTCCCGGGCAAGTCAGGATTCTCCTCTCCAACACTCCGCCAACATGTACCTCTCCTGAATGACTCCTCTATTGCGCCTTAAGGTGTGAAGAGCTCCAGTACCGTAGTACTCTGGAGTTCCTCCTGTCAGATGTTCCTAACAACTCTACTTGTATGGCAGACAGCTGTAGCCTCTCTCGGGGACTCCCTTCTCCGGAGTCCTGGCTCTCTATTCAGTTGCTGTTGTGCCCCAAGTCTTAGATGGGAGTAGTGCATTTACAGCCAACTACTCCACCGGTGTCTGCTGCAGAACCATAAGCATCCATACAACCTCGGGGACCGGGCCCCGGCCTTGCGCTGAGAACCTCTAGGCAGGGTTCCTCTTCCGACCCACAACTCCTCTCTGTTCTCTCTACTCCTCTTTCCTATGGAAGCTTAGGTTGCAGTTCTACGTCTTTCTCCTTCTGTTCCTCTCCCGTGCCAGCTGGCTCAGATCACTGAGGCAGCTGCGGCACTTCTTCTTCTCTCCCTCTTCTAGGGATCTCCTTCCTCTCGGACCCGTCCTCAGACTCTCCTGACTGACTGTCCAGACTCCCCTCAGACTGTCCTCCAGACTGATCTGTAATTCTAAACCTTCCCAACCTTTTATATGGATCTCAACTCCACCCACCTCCCAGCACATCCAGTGTTCCATGCAGGGAACCACCAAGGCACTCCTAATGTCTAGGAGGAGAGAGACACCTCAATGTGGTTGCGCAGAATTACTTTGTTGTGTGGGGTGTGAGTGTTGGAGTGTGGAAAGGAGTTCCCAACTTACCTAGGTGGTGGGGCACTACACCTTAGGAGAAGGTGCAGTACCTCTGTGGCGACTGAACCTCAGGGGCGCCACATATATATATATACACACAGGGTGGGCCATTTATATGGATACACCTAAATAAAATGGTAATGGTTGGTGACCCAGATCGGAGCGCTGAATTAGCAGAATGGGCAATACAAGAATTGGAACTGGACCCTCAGTTTACACAGAACATTATGTTCAGTGTTGAGGAAAACTTTTTTTTTGTGGGTCATTTATATGGTTACACCTAAATAAAATGGGAATGGTGACAGTTTTCTTGCGTAGGATGTCTTGCATTGAAATCTGCTGCAATGACCCGGGTACTGCGTTCACCAGACATCAACACAATTTCTATCCGCTCCTCATGTGTTAACCTCTGCGACATGTCGATGGCTGTAAACAAAGAGAAATTTGTAAATAACTCATGAAAGAATAAAGTTATGTTAAAACCAAGCACATCATTGTTTTTCTTGTGAAATCAAGAGGATGATGGATAGTCACAAGCCATCAAACAAAGAAGAACTGCTTCAATTTTTGCACCAGAAGCAGTGTAAAAGACTGGTGGAAAGCATGCCAAGACACATGAAAGCTACGGTATTTTTAAAAATCATGGTTATTCCACAAAATATTGATTTCTGAACTCTTCCTGAGTTAAAACATTAGTATTTTTGCTTCTAAATGATTATGAACTTGTTTTCTTAGCATTATTTGAGGTCTGCAAACACTGCAATTTTTTTGTTATTTTGACCATTTCTCTTTTTCTGAAAATAAATCCAAAATTTATTGCTTGTAAATTCGGAGACATATTGTCAGTAGTTTATAGATTAAAAGAACAATTTACATTTTACTCAGAAATATACCTATAAAGAAAAAAATCAGACAAACTGAAAATTTTGCAGTGGTCTCTTAATTTTTGCCAGAGCTGTATATGTGTGTGTGTACAGTATGTATGTTGATTAACCTAGAACAGGACAAGACAAGCCAAGTTTCATATTCCTCGACAAACTTAACTATTAAAGGACTTCTTCGGAATCTAAGTTCAATATACTGGTTAGACATATGATCCCTAAAATACATGCAGTACTTGACTTTCTGTTTGAAATTAAATTGGTTATAGAGTGCAAATTTACCAGTAGGACCTTAGTAGTTAGTTTCCCCATTTTCCTCGTAGTTCCCAGTTCTTCCCCTTCCTAACCGTCTCCACCTTCCTTACCCCACCTTCTCCCATTCCTCCTGTGCACTGTTAATATTAATTATGTTGTTTTTTTATTGTTTTATAAAAACTTTAATAAAAATTCAGCTGAAAAAAAAAAAATATTTTACATCTTTTACCACAAAATTTTATATCAATCTGTTCGTCTTCATTGTGTGATAAAAATGACCGGATAATGTAGGGTTGTTTTTGTTTGTAGCTGATTTTTTCATTTATACCAGGTTATGGTACAGCATAATCACTGATTATTTCATTTATTTAGTAAATGAGTTGACCATAAAATCACAATTCTGCTGTTTACATTTTTTTTCTCTTTGCTAAGTTTGCCATGCAGGTAAAATTAACTTTATATTTTGATAGACTGGACTTCTATTGATGCAGCTACAGTATACCAAATATGCTTTTTACAAAATATGCTTTTGTTTCTCTATCTTTAATGGGAAAGGTGTTAAACGGAATCTGTCACCTCATTTTTGGCCTATAAGTTGCGGCCACCGCCAACTACAGCATTCTGCAATGCTGTAGTTAAGCCCCCGATGTAACCTGAAGGATAAGAAAAACGAGTTCGATTATACTCACCCCAGGGTCCGGTCCGATGGGTGTTGCAGTCCGGTCCGCCACCTCCCATCTTCAGGTGATGACGTCCTCCTCCTTACTTCTGCTGCGCCTCCTGTGCAGGCGCACTGCTCTGCCCTGTTGAGGGCAGAGCAAAGTACTGCAGTGCACAGGTGCCGGGAAAGGTCAGAGAGGTCCGGTGCCTGCGCACTGCAGTACTTTACTCTGCCCTCAACAGGGCAGAGCAGTGCGCCTGCACAGGAGCCGCAGCAGAAGTAAGAAGGAGGACGTCATTGCTAGAAGATGGGAATGGGAGGCGCCGGACTGGACCGCGACACCCACAGCACCGGACCATGCTTCCCGGTGAGTATAATCAAACTCGTTTTTCTTATCTTTCAGGTTACATCGGGGGCTGATCTACAGCATTATAGAATGCTGTAGATAAGCTCCTGATGGCGGTGGCCGAATCTTATAGACCAAAAATGAGGTAACAGATTCGCCTTAAATTTGATTGTTTTATAAATTTTTATATATATTTTTTTTTTACTTTTTCTCAAAAGTTTTTACATTACTGTTTAATCCACTTAGCCTGCAATCGTTTCATCGATGTATTGCAGTATATAGAGAAAATTACATTCTCCGATGAAGCCTAGCCACAGGGTGGGTCTCAAACAGAGACTAAGAAAGCAGCTATGGCGGCCTTCTGCATGCCCCCGGCTGCTGTGACAACCCAAGGATGAATATGAGGATTGCATGTTATGCATTTTGTTAATATAAGCCATACTTTTGTATTCACATATACAGTAAGTCCATAAAGGGTGTATATCTAGCACTGTCTGGTGTCACTCACCTGCACATCACAAGTGAGCGGCGCCAACAACACTACAAACTCCCACACAAACTGAGACATATACATTACAACCGGTTGATCCTGCAAGCAGCTTGAAAGGTGTGTGGGACTCTGTAGTAATTGCAACTCTCAATTCCGATGTGGATCTGTGTTGTGCCAAAAAACCCCTTTAAAGGGAGATCAACCTTGCCCAAACTGCTCTTACAGTATGGATATGCAGGTCTTTAAAATGTAAATTAGTCAACACATTTATATTTTCACTCTGTTACCACCTTCTCGAGAATTCAGCGCTTTAATTTGTCTGCAAATTATGCATTAAGTGCTCTGAACGTGACAGAGCACTTTGCAAGCTTCTGCCTACCAAGCCTAGCATCAGCCACTTTTGCTTGACTGATCTATCTGTGTGAGGTCAGGTGCCAGGCAAGGAAATCAGACAGCGAGCTATCAAACAAACTAAAGAGGCTGGTGATGGGTGGGGAGACAACCTTGGGCAGCAGAGACTGGATAGGTGCTCTGCCATGCCCAGAGCACTTAAAATGTGTCATATGCATGTGAATTGAAATCTTACTTTCTTTGGAATGCAGCAACAGATAGAAGATATAAAGGGGTTGATGAATTTACATGTCAAAGACCTGCATGTCCATATATGTGGTTTGATTTTATTTACATATTCTCTTTAAAGGGAACTTCTGTCAGCTGACCTAACCTTACAAAATAGCCACCGTACCATCTTTTAACTATACATCTACCTTTTTACTAGCCCTTTTTGCAAATGATTGTTGATTTTAAAGCTGCTCTCACGGTATGCTAATCAGTGGGTGACTAGTCATGGAAGGTTTGATTTCCAAATACTAATCCCCCCCTAATCATGCTATCACACTCCTGTAGGCATAAGGGACTTGATTTGCAAGAGTGATGTCATTGGCGATGCTCCCCAGTTTCACAGGCGCACTGCGCTTGCCCCGGTAGGCAGTAATGACACTGGATTCAGTTAGCCGCTGACGTTTCACCGCCCCCAAATACCACCAATGAAACATGGGGACTACGGCAGCTGACAGCTTTTGTTATTATTACAGCTATGTGTGGTTTAAGTCAGACTTTTGCTAGGTTTTCTTTCAATTTGGTCAAAGACTAATTTTGCTGCCCTAGTCCTGTATTGATATACCAGCAAAAGCAAAGTGGTTTGTTGGACCCTTGACACCTAGCTTCTGTATTACCTGCCTTACCTTCACCCCAAGTTACACTTCTGGTTTAACCTTATACTACAAGGACATAAATTGCTGATCCTTTGCAGGAAATCAAAATTTATCCTGAAATTTTCTCTTGTGATGACTGACATTTCTTTTCTGATCTTAGGTTTTTGATGGCTGGATAATTAAAGGAGAGAAGTTTCCAAGTTCTTTCGATCATCCCCTCTCCACTAGTGAACGGTACATTGACATTTGTGAAGACGGTAATATGCAAAGTATCACACGGTCGTCTCAAAACGTAGCAATGATATTCTTCAGAGTTCACAAACCGGGCAATGGCTTCACGCTGACCGTCCGCAAGACTCCTAATCTCTTCCGTAAGTTGGATCTTTTTCTAACAGCAATAATTTATCGGAGCTAAGGAATTCATATATCTCTCCGAGAGAACGAAATAATGAAATGGATCTTAGGGCAATCGGATAAATGTCCAGACAGAAATTGATATTGATTTTTCAGACTCAAATAAAATATGCTGTAAAATATATGGTGCACTGGTGGATGACTTAATGGATTTTATAATGCAGGGTAAACAATCTTTATTGGTTGTCATTATTTAGTTTTTGCCAAAGTAATAGTGGTGCGAAAAAAGAAAGATAGACATGAAGAACTACTCCAATAGCACCTTAGATACATTGTCATACATTAGCTAAATGGGATATATATCTATTCTATTATTTCTAAACACTGTTTTTTGGTGATTCCTTTGTATCCCCGTTCATACTGCACCCACACACACATATGATACACCATTTGAAAGGTAAACTTGCCCCCTTCAGCAAGAAAATAGCTAAACAAACCACACATCCACGATTTTATCACAAAATACAGTTTAAACATTAATTTTCATAAACCTGCAGTAAGAAAAATGACCTGCAGGTGGCACCACAATACCCCAAAGCACACTACCAACACATTTGTAAATATGCACTGCCTTTTTCACTAATTACTTTGCCCCACACACACATGATACACCATTTGAAAGGTAAACTTGCCCCCTTCAGCAAGAAAACAGCCAAACAAACAACACATCCACGATTTGATCTCAAAATACAGTTTAAACATTCATTTTCATAAACCTGCAGAAAGACACAATGACCTGCAGGTGGAACCTCAACCAGATAACATTTTTTGGCCTCTGCTTATCAAAGCAATTTATTGTATTACCAATCTACATATATAAATACCTGTTTGTGTTCATCAGCTCATGAAATACATTTACATTTGACCAGTTTGCTTTTTCTGAAATTGCCTGCGCCCCCAAAGACCAATGTGTGAAAATTTTTCTCAGGCCAAGCTAGTATATATTTATTAAGGTTTATAACAGATGAACCAGAATAAGATATCTTTCTAGACAATCTTAGTGATCCTCAAAGTGGATGTAAAAGTTTTCTAATGGCTAAAACCAAATATTGATCCATATTTTTTTCTAAACTGTATCTTATTTTCTGATTATAAATTTTTTTTATTGTGTTTTGCACATGATTATGGTGCAGCAGCCCCTCTTGCCTAGACTGCTGTTAATACAATTTATACCTACTGTACAGTATGCTTTACAGAAGCTACATGGACATTAGAAGCAATAGACTGGAGGTGTTCCTTGACTTCTACATAAGAGCTTTTTAAGGCTACTTTCACACTTGCGTTTTTTGGCGCTGCGTTTTTGCGCATAAATGCGCATGCGTTTTTTTCCCTATACTTAACATGGGTGCGCATTGTCATGCGTTTGTACGCGTTTTTATGCGCATGCGTTTTTTTCTAGTGTGCGCCCGGGTGCACAAAATGCATCCTGTTGCATATTTTGTGCATCCGACCTATTTTAAAAAAACACATGTGCACACAGTCTATGGGAGCGCTGACATGCGCAGGGTCATGCGCACGTCAGCGCAAAAAAAGCATGCTTTTTTTGCAAAAACCATGCGCAATAAACAAGAAAACGCATGATGCGGGTTTTTTTATGTGTGTTTGCACTGCGCACGCAGCGCATAAAAACACAAGTGTGAAAGTAGCCTGAGCATGTTCTGTTATCTCCATAAAGATCATTGTGCAAGAAGGGAAAGGAAGTGTGCTGTGCCATCCCATATTGTGAATGGCGAATCCTGTGTTATCTACTGTATATATAGGTGTTATACTTCATTGTATGTGATGGTAATGAGATGTCCTGAAACGTCATTTGTGCTAAAAAGGAAGACGCAGACTAGCTCTGATGGATTTTTAACATTTTTGACACTGTAGATACCCGGCAGCATCAAGATCGTTAATTATTTTTAATGAAAACTATGTAGAAACTGATTTGACTTTACTAAAAACTATTTAAAATTCTGTAATTCTGTGTAAAGGCCTACATAGGCTTTCAAGAATAATAGTCAACAAGTATACTGCATCTATAGTGGTTGCATCATGACTGTTAATTAGGGCCTAATCATTGTAAGTTCAGAAACTTTTTAATATGCTAAAAATAATTTTTCATCACCTCAAAGATCTGTTTAGTTTTAGAGAATAGTTAAGCAAATACTTCACTGACAAATTTAACCTTCATTGATACATTGTCAATAATGATCAGGACAGAATAGAGTTTGGTGCATTGGGTAGACTGGATCCCCAAGCATATTAAATCATTGTATTACATCTGTTTCTAAGGCCAGATTTGTTAGTGACTGGTTTGCCAGTTAATCAACATCAGGTTTGATTTCAGGGCCGCGAAATGTGAATTAAAACAAGAGGTGATCATAAAAATGCTTTCATTCTCCAAAGGATTGAATGAGAGGGGTAAAACTGGTCCAGGCATATTGGTGCAGCTGCACAATTACACCTAAATCAATTTGCAAACTGCAGCCAAATTTAATAAAAATTTCATTTGGCACTCTGGCTTTGCCTCTCTTGGCTAAACAAAGCTGCCAGGTAAAGAGGTTTCACCATCTTGGACAATATTTTCTTTACCGGAGGGTCACCCTTGATAAACAGATCAGGGGTGGAATGGCACTCATGGATTTGTTGGCCTCTACAGTGATATTACTTAAAGCTATATAATAGGTCGTACTCTTGTACTGAACCCTGACCGGTCAATCCACCTTGACCGTTGCTCGTACTCTTCCAGTTGTTTCATTTGCTACCATCTGCCAACCAAAGGCCCATTTGCCTAAATCATAACCACATTTAAGGGTGCAATGTGCTTTGGAAATGTGTTGGTCGTGTATTTGTACACCATATTTTGATTAACTTTATGGCTATTTGATGATTTTATAAAGAAGATTTTTATCAGGAGTACTGGATGCCATCTGGAGCGAAACGGAAGGTCAGCTCACCTGAAGAATTGAGAAGTTCAAGATCATGGAGATATGTTGTGCTGTAACATCCGAGGAGAAACAAAAATCCAGCAAGAGGAGCTTTAAAAACACTGTTCTTAAAACATGTTAAAATTTATATAAAAAGAATCCATCCAATACCATATGAAAAGCAAACACAGTGTGTTGTCTTTGTTATTAGTAAAGGCAATGACTAAAGATGGTGTCTGAAACACATCTGCTTTTCCTATTATGTTGGACGGATTTTTTTCTACATGAATTTTAACATGGTCTCACAAAAAGTGAGTTTTTAAAGGGAATCTGTCACTTTATTTTAGCCCTATCAGCTGCAGCCACTGCCATCAGGGGCTTATCTATGTCATTCTCTAATGCTGTCGATAAGCCCCCGATGTAACCTGAAAGATAAGAAAAAAGAGTTAGATTATACTCACCCCGGCGTTCGGTCCGGTCCGATGGGTGTCGCCGTCCCATCCGGCGCATGCCATCTTCATACGATGATGTCATCCTCCATGCTTCTCCCTCGGCTCCAGCGCAGGCGCACTGCTCTGCCCTGTTGAGGGCAGAGTAAAGTACTGCAGTGCGCAGGCGTGGGACCTCTCTGACCTTTCCCGGCACCTGCGCACTGCAGTACTTTACTCTGCCCTCAACAGGGCAGATAAAATATGCCTGCGCAGGAGCCAAGGGAGAAGCAAGGAGGAGGACATCATCGTATGAAGATGGGAGGCGCCGGACCAGACCGCGACACCCACCGCACCTGACTCCGCCCCCCAGTGAGTATAATCGAACGTGTTTTTCTTATCTTTCAGGTTTCATCGGGGGCTTATCTACAGCATTACAGAATGACATAGATAAGCCCCTGATGGCGGTGGCCACAACTGATAGAGCTAAAATGGGGTGACAGATTCGCTGTAAGGATCTTCATGCCAAATTTTAGCTTCTCCTCAGATATTACTGATTACCTCCCTCTTAGTTTGGACTCCTAATGTAAATACTAACATGATATCTAGAAATTAGTGATGAGCGAGTATACTCATTGCTCGTGTCTTCCCGAGCATGCTCGGGTGGTCGCCGTGTATTTTGGCATTCTCGGAGATTTAGTTTTCGATGCCTTAGCTACATAATTTGCGACTGCTAGACAGCTTGAATACATGTGTGGAATGCCTGTTTGTTAGGCAATTCCCACATGTATTCAGCCTGTCTACAAGTCGCAAATCATGCAGCTGAGAAGATGAAAACTAAATCTCCGAGCACGCCAAAATACTTGGAGATCACCCAAGCATGCTCGGGGAGACCCAAGTAACGAAGCTACTCGCCCATCACTACTAGTAATCCATGAAATAGTCAAAGTAACATATTTCTTATTTCATTGCCTTTCCCTACAGCCTGCAATATAATTTCACAGTCACCCAGTGGAAAATTTACTATGATCATTCCCCATCAACATAGAAACTGCAGTTTTTCTATAATATACCCAGTTGTCATCAAAATATCCGACCTAACGCTTGGCCACTTCAATGAGCTACAGTTAAAGGTATGCTGGATATTGTATGTCTCCGATGATAGCAAGAACATGTAAATTCCACCCATTTATCTGTTGTACATATATCCTTCAGTCACCCCCAACACTAACAAACCCCAAAATATCGCAGTCTTGAGTTATTAAACTTTTGCTCTGTGTATAAATCCTTTCAGTACCGCTCATTGAGAGGTGACGCTGCCATCACATGTGTCTGGGCACAATTCAGATGTTCAGTTCCCATATGTCTCTTTTCATTTCCTCCATCTTGAACTCCATGGAGTAATTATTTTATGATCACTTAGTGGACATCTGGGGTGGTAACATAGTCCTGATGATTTTCCTCGCACATGCAAGCAATAAACCATACAAATACCTTGTATGGATCTGTGAGACCTAAACCTCATAATTGGTGGGTCACTGGGGAAGAGAATAATGAAAGATTAATCAAGATTGTGCAGAATTAGGTGCATGAATTTAGTCCCATTTTTACCCATTATTGAAAAGGAGTATTTGGGTCCTATAAGTGTTAACAGTTTAGGAGAGGCCCCTTTTTGACCAACTTCCAAGTGATGACAACTCTACTGATAGATGTGGTGAGAGGTGTTTGGGAGCAACAAATTTACCATGTTGTACTCAGCTGTTTCCCATCTTGTCTACAGAAACCACCGCCAAAAGGATGTGGAGGAGCTGGAGATTTTGTGGAGCTGTTAGGAGGCACTGGATTAGATCCATCCAATATGTTTCCTTTGGCTGACCTCTGTCACTCATTTCATGGCTCTGGTAAGAGATAATTTGCACAATATTTTAGAAATGCTTTATATTAGTACTTTATATTTTAGGATCTTTTTAAATGTTACCGTATATTTGCTAGAAATGTTTAAGGTGATTTTGTAAAATATTTTAAGAGGTAAATTTGATAATCTGTCCAAGTCTGTTGCTGAACAGAGATATTCATTACATCTACACACGCCGTCAAAATCGTTAGTAACCCTCGTTTAATGACAGAAAAATCTACATTGGTCACAGAAATAACTTTGAATCTGACAAAAGAACTTGTGTTGAGTGATACCATCCGATATTCAGAAATATCGGATCGGATTGGATCGGCCCGATACCCCAAAAAGTATCGGTATCACCGATTCCAATACCGGAAGTCCCATTCAAGTCAATGGGACAGAAATATCGGAATTAAAAAAACCCCTTTCTTGCCTTGTACATCCTGTTCAGGAGAGGCGAAGAGTGTGGGCGGTGCGTGGGCGGACACTGTGCGTGTCTGTGTGTGTGTGTGGGGTCTGTGCGGGCCTCTCGGGGGTCTGTGCCGACTGTCGGGGGCCTGTGCCGGCTGCCGGTGGTCTGTACGGGCCTCTCGGGGGTCTGTGCCGACTGTCGGGGGACTGTGCCGGCTGCCGGTGGTCTGTATGGGCCTCTCGGGGGTCTGTACAGGCCTGTCGGGGGCCTGTGCCGGCTGCCGGTGGTCTGTACGGGCCTCTCGGGGGCCTGTGTCGGCTGTTGGTGGTCTGTGCCGGCTGCCGAGGGCCTGTGCCGGCTGCCGGTGGTCTGTACAGGCCTCTCGGGGGCCTGTGCCGGCTGTCGGTGGTCTGTGCCAGCTGCCGGGGGCCTGTGCCGGCTGCCAGTGGTCTGTACGGGCCTGCTGAGGGTCTTGTGTGTGTACAGGCATCGTCCGATGGGACTACAAGTCCCATCGGGCGATGCCTGCTACAATGACAGTGATTGACACATTAGCCAATGATGGGACAGTAGTAGTCCCATCATCCGGCTAATGTGTTGAATGTAAAAAAAAAAAAAAACATACTACATACATACTACATATATACTACATTCATACAACATACATACATACTACATACATGCTACATATATACTACATTCATACAACATACATGCTACATACTACATACATGCTACATATATACTACATTCATACAACATACATATATACTACATACATGCTACATATATACTACATTCATACAACATACATACTACATATATACTACATTCATACAACATACATACATACTACATACATGCTACATATATACTACATTCATACAACATACATGCTACATACTACATACATGCTACATATATACTACATTCATACAACATACATATATACTACATACATGCTACATATATACTACATTCATACAACATACATATATACTACATACATACTACATACACTCACTGGCCACTTTATTAGGTACACCATGCTAGTAAGGGGTTGGACCCCCTTTTGCCTTCAGAACTGCCTCAATTCTTCGTGGCAGAGATTCAACAAGGTGCTGGAAGCATTCCTCAGAGATTTTGGACCATATTGACATGATGGCATCACACAGTTGGCGCAGATTTGTCGGCTGCACATCCCTGATGCGAATCTCCCGTTCCACCACATCCCAAAGATGCTCTATTGGATTGAGATCTGGTGACTGAGGAGGCCATTTGAGTACAGTAAACTCATTGTCATGTTCAAGAAACCAATCTGAGATGATTCGAGCTTTATGACATGGCGCATTATCCTGCTGAAAGTAGCCATCAGATGTTGGGTACATTGTGGTCATAAAGGGATGGACATGGTCAGCAACAATACTCAGGTAGGCTGTGGCGTTGCAACGATGCTCAATTGGTACCAAGGGGCCCAAAGAGTGCCCAGAAAAAATTCCCCACACCATGACACCACCACCACCAGCCTGAACCGTTGATACAAGGCAGGATGGATCCATGCTTTCATGTTGTTTACGCCAAATTCTGACCCTACCATCCGAATGTCGCAGCAGAAATCGAGACTCATCAGACCAGGCAACGTTTTTCCAATCTTCTACTGTCCAATTTCGATGAGCTTGTGCTAATTGTAGCCTCAGTTTCCTGTTCTTAGCTGAGAGGAGTGGTACCCAGTGTGGTCTTCTGCTGCTGTAGCCCATCTGCCTCAAAGTTCGACGCACTGTGCGTTCAGAGATGCTCTTCTGCCTACCTTGGTTGTAACGGGTGGCAATTTGAGTCACTGTTGCCTTTCTATCAGCTCGAACCAGTCTGCCCATTCTCCTCTGACCTCTGGCATCAACATGGCATTTCCGGCCACAGAACTGCCGCTCACTGGATTTTTTTTCTTTTTCGGACCATTCTCTGTAAACCCTAGAGATGGTTGTGCATGAAAATCCCAGTAGATCAGCAGTTTCTGAAATTCTCAGACCAGCCCTTCTGGCACCAACAATCATGCCACGTTCAAAGGCACTCAAATCACCTTTCTTCCCCATACTGATGCTCGGTTTGAACTGCAGGAGATTGTCTTGACCATGTCTACATGCCTAAATGCACTGAGTTGCCGCCATGTGATTGGCTGATTAGAAATTAAGTCTTAACACACAGTTGGACAGGTGTACCTAATAAAGTGGCCAGTGAGTGTATATACTACATTCATACAACTTACATACATACTACATACTACATACATGCTACATATATACTACATTCATACAACATACATACATACTACATACATGCTACATATATACTACATTCATACAACATACATGCATACTACATGCTACATATATACTACATTCATACAACATACATACTACATACATGCTACATATATACTACAGTCATACAACATACATACATACTACATACTATATACATGCCACATATATACTACATTCATACAACATACATATATACTACATACATGCTACATATATACTACTATTCATCCTGCTTTGAGCAGGGGGTTGGACCAGATGGCCCAGGAGGTCCCTTCCAACTCTACGATTCTATGATTCTATGATTCTATACAACATACATATATACTACATACATACTACATGTATACTACATTCATACAACATACATACATACTACATACATGCTACATATATACTACATTCATACAACATACATACATACTACATACATACTACATACAGTATATACTACATTCATACAACATACATACATACTACATACTACAAACATGCTTCATATATACTACATTCATACAACATACATACATAGTACATACTACATACATACTACATACATACAACATGCTACAGACATACAACATACATACATACTACATACTGCATACATAATACTACAAAAATAGTCCCTAGTCTCACTTTTGGCATTGCTGTGTGAGAAAGTTCCCACGCAGCTTTTGCCATAAAGTGAGACTAGGGACTATTTTTTTACAGTGGCGGAGGAATACCTACCTCCAATCATTGGATTATTGAAGCCCCTAGAGATCGGTCGCATCAGTTGATGCTGCTGTTCTCCACGGGAAATCGGCGTGGGACCCTCGTGGATTTCTGCGGATCAGGGAGTATATCGCTTGTTTGTTATTTTCTAATTTTTTATAGATGACACTGGCTTCGGGGATCAAAGTGACAAGTGATGGTGAGTATGTACTGTATGTCTATATGTATGTATTGTATGAATGTTTGAATGTATTGTATGCAGTATGTAGTATTTATGTATGTATGTTGTATGTCTGTAGCATGTTGTATGTAGTATGTATGTAGTATGTACTATGTATGTATGTTGTATGAATGTAGTATATATGAAGCATGTATGTAGTATGTAGTATATATGTATGTTGTATGAATGTAGTATATATGTAGCATGTATGTAGTATGTATGTATGTTGTATGAATGTAGTATATATGTAGCATGTATGTAATATGTAGTATGTATGTATGTTGTATGAATGTAGTATATATGAAGTATGTACACTCACTGGCCACTTTATTAGGTACACCATGCTAGTAACGGGTTGGACCCCCTTTTGCCTTCAGAACTGCCTCAATTCTTCGTGGCAGAGATTCAACAAGGTGCTGGAAGCATTCCTCAGAGATTTTGGACCATATTGACATGATGGCATCACACAGTTGGCGCAGATTTGTCGGCTGCACATCCCTGATGCGAATCTCCCGTTCCACCACATCCCAAAGATGCTCTATTGGATTGAGATCTGGTGACTGAGGAGGCCATTTGAGTACAGTGAACTCATTGTCATGTTCAAGAAACCAATCTGAGATGATTCGAGCTTTATGACATGGCGCATTATCCTGCTGAAAGTAGCCATCAGATGCCTGTTCTTAGCTGAGAGGAGTGGTACCCAGTGTGGTCTTCTGCTGCTGTAGCCCATCTGCCTCAAAGTTCGACGCACTGTGCGTTCAGAGATGCTCTTCTGCCTACCTTGGTTGTAACGGGTGGTAATTTGAGTCACTGTTGCCTTTCTATCAGCTCGAACCAGTATGCCCATTCTCCTCTGACCTCTGGCATCAACAAGGCATTTCCGGCCACAGAACTGCCGCTCACTGGATTTTTTTTCTTTTTCGGACCATTCTCTGTAAACCCTAGAGATGGTTGTGCGTGAAAATCCCAGTAGATCAGCAGTTTCTGAAATACTCAGACCAGCCCTTCTGGCACCAACAATCATGCCACGTTCAAAGGCACTCAAATCACCTTTCTTCCCCATACTGATGCTCGGTTTGAACTGCAGGAGATTGTCTTGACCATGTCTACATGCCTAAATGCACTGAGTTGCCGCCATGAGATTGGCTGATTAGAAATTAAGTCTTAACACACAGTTGGACAGGTGTACCTAATAAAGTGGCCAGTGAGTGTATGTAGTATACATGTATGTTATATGAATGTAGTATATATGTAGCATGTATGTAGTATGTAGTATGTATGTAGTATATATGTAGCATGTATGTAGTATGTATGTATGTTGTATGAATGTAGTATATATGTAGCACAAGACCCCCGGCAGGCCCGCACAGACCACCGGCAGCCGGCACAGGCCCCCGGCAGCCGGCACAGACCACCGACAGCCGGCACAGGCCCCCGAGAGGCCTGTACATCATGATGCGCACAGACCGCGCATCATGATGACATCATTTCAGCAGCCAATCACAGCCACAACAGTGGCTCATTGCATTATGGGGACTTCTGATATCGGTATCCGATATTGAAAATATATCGGTACTTGGTATCAGAATTCCGATACAGTGAATATCGGCCGATACCCGATATTTGCTGTATCAGAATGCTTAACACTAAAAAGAACTAATAAATAAAAAATCTATGAAAATGAACAAGTGAAAGTCAGACATTGCTTTTCAATCATGCTTCCACAGAATAAAAAAAAAAGTAAAACTCATGAAATAGGCCTGTACAGAAATGTTGGTACCCTTAACTTAATATTTTGTTTCACAACATTTTAAGGCAATCACTGCAATCAAACGATTCCTGTAACTGTCAAGGAGACTTCTGCACCTCTGTGCTTCAGTTGTCTCATGTCTGAAGGTTGCCTTTTCCAGACGGCATGTTTCAGCTCCTTCCAAAGATGCTCAATTAGATCTATGTCAGGGCTCAAAGAAGGCCACTTCAGAATAGTCCAATGATTTCCTCTTAGCAATTCTTGGGTGTTTTTAGCTGTGTTTTGGGTCATTATCATGTTGCAAGACCCATGACCTGCAACTGAGACCAAGCTTTCTGACACTGGGCAGCACATTTCTCTCTAGAATCCCTTTATAGTCTTGAGATTTCATTGTACCCTGCACAGATTTTAGACACCCTGTGCCAGATGCATCAAAGCAGCCCCAGAACATAACAGAGCCTCCTCCATGTTTCACAGTAGGGTCAGTGTTCTTTTCTTGATAGGCCTCATTTTTCCATCTGTGAACATAGAGCTGATGTGCCTTGCCAAAGTGTTCCATTTTTGTCTCATCTGTCCATAGGACATTCTCCCAGAAGTCTCAATGAACTTAAATTTCTGAATAATATGTGCAACTGTAGTCACAGGAACATCAAGCTGCTTGGAGATAGTCTTATAACTTTTACCTTTAACATGTTTGTCTATAATGTTCTTTCTAATCTCCTGAGACAACTCTTTCCTTCGTTTCCTCTGGTCCATGTAGAGTGTGATACACACCATGTCACCAAACAGCACAGTGAATATCTGTAGCCCTCTATACAGGCCCACTCACTGATTCTGTGGCGCCCCTGAGGCTTCAGTCGCCAAAGAGGTACTGCACCTTCTCCTAAGGTGTAGTGCCCCACCATCCAGGTAAGGTGGGAACTCCTGACCACGCTCCACACCTGCACCCCACACACAGGATAGTTCAGCAGGGACCCATCCATGCTTTATGCTGGAAAGGTCATTGGGTACCTTTTGTGGTCCCTGGCTTCGTAACACGAGAGGTGCTGGGGAGGCGGGTGGAGTTATATATAAAAGAGAGGGAAGGTGTAGGATTTCAGGACAGTCTGACAGAAGGTCAGTCTGGGGTGAGTCCCAGAGAGAGAGCAGGCTGACAGCAGGTCAGCCTGAGAGGAGCTCAAGGCGGTGGAAGGCAGTCAGTCAGGAGAGGCTGAGGACTGGTCTTAGTGGAACGAGCTCCTCAGGGAAAGAAAGAGAAGGAGAAAGAGACATAGGCTGAAGACTACAGATTCCATAAGAGAGAGAGAGAACAGATCGGAATGAAGGAGAATAGAAGGACGGTGGGAAGCAGGTTGAGAAAGAGAGAGAACCCTTCCAGTCCAGAGAGCGCAAAGGCCGGGGCCCGGTCCCCGAGGTTGATTGGATCTTTATGTTCGGCAGCAGACACCGGAGGAGTAGTGAGCCGCTAACGCCTTGCTCCCATCATAGACTTGGGACACAACAGCAACACGGATAGAGAGCCGGGACGCAGAGTAAAGTCCCCGAAGCAGGCTACAGCTGTCTGTCATACAAGTAAAGACTAGGAACACCTAGAGAGAGGCATTCCAGGGTAACTCAGTACTGGAGTGCTTCGCACCTAAAGGCGCATTGGAGGAGTCATTCAGTAAGGTACATGTTGGCGGAGTGTGGAAGGGAGAATCCTATCCTGCCTGGAGGTTGGTGGGAGCCCTGACCTGAAGAACACAGTACGGAGGCAGGCAGTTGTGTGAACTGCAAACAGTGAGTAAAGCTTTGGAACCGCATGCTCTGGTGTCCTCCAGTTATTCCAGCACCGCTACATCTGGGTAACATCATCCATACCATTCTGCGCCTCTCCTCATCCATTGCACCTACACTGCCCTGGGACTACAGCTCCACCTGTGGGGAGCTATACCATCTCTGCTGCACCACACCATCAGTCCCAGCGGATCTGTATGCAGCGTTGGCTTACCATCTTACTTTCCAAACACCATGGGTGGCGTCACAAACTACCTAATAAACTTTAACATCATTAACATCAACGCCATTGATATTGGGCGCCCAGGGCCACGGACTGGGTCACCGTTGCTGTGACACATTCCCGCCTCGACACCGACCCAGTACCGAGTACCCCACTACCCTGGGTGAAGCCAGCAGGGGCGACCCAATTTTGGCGTCACGAACAGGATGACGGACCCGATGCCATCGGGTTCTGTGTGCCTTGGATTTACAACTTTTGAAAATGTGCAGAAGACCAAATTTAATAGACTGTAAAATGGACGTTAGAAATGGCCGCTGGCGCAGAGAAGAAGGGCGTGAAGAGATGGGAGGTCCTAAGAAAAGACCGCGACGAGTCTTGGGCCGTCCCTGCCTGTATTACTATGTGACCGATGCATGGCCCACCCCCCGAGGGGTTCGTATACTGGCTTGGTATGGAGGCGCGGGAAGAAGACGCCGCCCCCGGAAGGAGGGGCAGAGAAAGCCAGTGGCGAGCAGAAGGGCAGAGCAAGAAGAAAGCCAGAACGCCATTTTGGAGAATGAGGGAAGGAGGCCTGCGGAGCGCGGGGAAGTGCAAACCCCCGGCGGCATGGCTGACGGCTCCAACCCTGAAGCTGGCATGATTTGCCCGCAGCTACAAGATGAAATCACCGAACTGACTACCCGTCTGCAGCTAAGAAGAGAAGCGCTGGAGAGGCTGAGATGGCAGAGCGCCCCGGCGGGGCCTACATCAGCGGTACCCTCTCCATCGGTACCTGCCACTGCCGCACCAGACTGCTCCCCGGCAGCGTTAACTTTCACCTCCACGCTGTCCGTGCGGCTGAGTCCCGCTCGCCCAAAGAAGTCACCGGAGGACCCTGGAGCTGAGACCGTGCTCCCGTCTGGACCTGTTGCGGCTGTGCAGGTACCAACCGAAGCCTCCGTGGACCCACAGCTACCATCTGCTCCGTCACCGCCTGCACCGGAGCAGAGGCCGCACCGCCAGAAGACCCCAGGTATTTTGGATGTTCCTACTCCTGGGAAGGCCCTGGGGTGTACCGCAGTCGCAGCGGCTGGCCAGGTCGTCCTGGATCTGGTCTGGGACCGGGATGCTGGTGCTGTGGGTGAAAGCAGGTCCCGGGAGGAGCAGAATGAGGCCTATTGCCAAGCCACCATTACAAAGCTAGCAGCGGAGTACTGGGATAGGGAGCAGAGGAAGCAGGCTGTGTTGGGCCCGGATCTGGCCCGGAAGGAAAGGGCCCATGCAGGTCATCATGGCACCCGGGATGCAGCCGGATGGGGGCAGGTGCTGAATGTGAATAATCAGAGGGGTTTTGGATTCATCGCGGACCCCAAGCGCATTGGTGACCTGTTCTTCAACCGGCGGGATGTAGAGTCCCATCTGAGGAGAGGACATCCAGGTAGAGACCTGCAGCCTGGGGAGTATGTGACCTTCACCCGGCAAGAAGGACTCCGGAGTTGGTACGCCCTGAATGTACGACATATCCCTGCAGAGTTCATCGAGAGGTACCTGCCATCGAAACCAGTCAATGCCCCTCCATCCACCGGTACCACTCAGACTACTCTGGTACCTGATCCTAGGAACCAAGCTGCTCTTGAAACACCTCCAGTTCGGCAGCCCAAATCAAAGATCCCTGGCTTGACACCGTGGGAAGAGGACTACCTAAAAATAGTCAATGATTATCTCGAATATGGTGATGGTTCAGCTTCCAGAACCCCAGGAGGGGACCACAATTGAAAATTAGAGTTACTAAATCTCGTTACCCAGGAGGGTTTGTTGCACCAGTTGTGCCTTGTTTTGCTATCATGTTTTTCCGGTAGCACTTTTGTTGCCTGTTTTTCTACAAATGGAACTGTGGAGATCATGAACACTGTGTGATCCAAAACTTTCTTGTAAATAGTTTGCACCCCTTTGGGTGCTCTCTCTTGGTTTTACATATAGAAAGACTCTTTGCAAAGATAATGTTTCTGCATGGACACTTTTCAAAGAATGATGTCTACCTCAAGGGACACTGCAAGAAAGCCCGGCTGGGAGCAGTGTTCAGCACCTTACAAGAATTTTGAATGTTTTATGATAACATATTTGATAATGTTAAATGTCTTTTATAGAATATTTGATACAGAGAATTAGAAAAGTTTTGAGATAGAATGCGAGAATTGAATAAAGAATACAGAATTGAAAGTGACAGGTGACAGGCCAAGAGTAGATGGTCAGTGTCTTGCGTCCAGTAGAAGAAAGAAAGAAAAAGAATAATTGATAGAAAATGTAATAAAGAAAATGTGTTGAGTATAGCACTTCGAATTGAGAATTGCACTTAAGTAAATTTTTGATATTAAGATAGGAAGTTAACCTGTTTGTAACGTTTAAGAAATGTACCTCCTACATTAGGAAGATTAGATAAGTATTGTTGAGTAGCATTTAAAAAAATTTTGTGTGTTCCTGTATTGTACCTTTTGTTGTCTTGCAGCCCGCGGACATGCTGTGTTTAACGGGGGGGTATGTGGCGCCCCTGAGGCTTCAGTTGCCACAGAGGCACTGCACCTTCTCCTAAGGTGTAGTGCCCCACCATCCAGGTAAGGTGGGATCTCCTGACCATGCTCCACACCTGCACCCCACACACAGGATAGTTCAGCAGGGACCCATCCATGCTTTATGCTGGAAAGGTCATAGGGTACCTTTTGTGGTCCCTGGCTTTGTAACACGAGAGGTGCTGGGGAGGCGGGTGGATTTATATATAAAAGAGAGGGAAGGTGTAGGATTTCAGGGCAGTCTGACAGAAGGTCAGTCTGGGGTGAGTCCCAGAGAGAGAGCAGGTTGACAGCAGGTCAGCCTGAGAGGACCTCAAGGTGGTGGAAGGCAGTCAGTCAGGAGAGGCTGAGGACTGGTTTTAGTGGAACGAGCTCCTCAGGGAAAGAAAGAGAAGGAGAAAGAGACGTAGACTGAAGACTACAGATTCCATAAGAGAGAGAGAGAACAGATCGGAACGAAGGAGAATAGAAGGATGGTGGGAAGCAGGTTGAGAAAGAGAGAGAACCCTTCCAGTCCAGAGAGCGCAAAGGCCGGGGCCCGGACCCTGAAGTTGATTGGATCTTTATGTCCGGCAACAGACACCGGAGGAGTAGTGAGCCGCTAACGCCTTGCTCCCATCATAGACTTGGGACACAACAGCAACACGGATAGAGAGCCGGGACGCAGAGTAGAGTCCCCGAAGCAGACTACAGCTGTCTGTCATACAAGTAAAGACTAGGAACACCTAGAGAGAGGCATTCCAGGGTAACTCAGTACTGGAGTGCTTCGCACCTAAAGGCGCATTGGAGGAGTCGTTCAGTAAGGTACATGTTGGCGGAGTGTGGAAGGGAGAATCCTATCCTGCCTGGAGGTTGGCTGGAGCCCTGACCTGAAGAACACAGTACGGAGGCAGGCAGTTGTGTCAACTGCAAACAGTGAGTAAAGCTTTGGAACGGCATGCTCTGGTGTCCTCCAGTTATTCCAGCCCCGCTACATCTGGGTAACATCATCCATACCATTCTGCGCCTCATCCATTGCACCTACACTGCCCTGGGACTACAGCTCCACCTGTGGGGAGCTATACCATCCCTGCTGCACCACACCATCAGTCCCAGCGGATCTGTATGCAGCGTTGGCTTACCATCTTACTTTCCAAACACCACGGGTGGTGTCACGAACTACCTAATAAACTTTAACACCATTAACATCAACGCCATTGATATTGGGTGCCCAGGGCCACGGACCGGGTCACCGCTGCTGTGACACATTCCCGCTTCGACACCGGCCTGGTACCGAGTACCCCGCTGCCCTGGGTGAAGCCCGCGGGGGCGACCCAATTCCAAGATTGTAGACACCTGTGATGCTAATTAGTGGACACACCTTGATTTAACATGTCCCTTTTGTCACATTATTTTCAGGGGTACCATCATTTCTGTACAGGCCTATTTTATGAGTTAAATTTTTTTTTTTTAAATTCTGTGGAAACATGGTTGAAAAGAAATGTCTGACTTTAATTTCTTCATTTTCATAGATTTTTGATTTATTATTACTTTTGCCAGATTCAAGTTATTTCTGTGACCATTGTGGTTTGTTTTGTCATTAAACAAGGGGTACCAACAATTTTGACCACGTGTGTATATTAAAGTATGGACTGTAAACACTTTATGGCATTGCTTAGTCAAACTGTAGCGATGCCCAAGTTGAATCCTCCATGTATTCTTAGCCCTGTAACCCAATATCATGTTAAAAAGAAGAGTGGCTTAATGGCACACCCCATTGTATTTAGCACCCTCGAGTAGCCTGGATCATGCTTTATAGGACCCAACAGCAGAAAAGAATGCTCCCTCTTCTGTAGAAATATACAGTATTCATCCTACATTTTACATATGTTATTAAAGGTCACCCCACTAGGACTTTCTCATTTACTGATCACTTTCACAACATACTACTGGGACCCCTACTTCCAGCCCTAAAATATTAGGGCTTCTTATTATTCCTCACCAGAATTGCAAAACATATGAATTGGAGCTTAAAATGCAAAGATGCAAGTGCGCTTTAATAGTGCATTAGTCTCTGTTATAGCGACGATCATCAAAGCCAAACCAATGAGTAAGTAATAAAATGGTTGTCTCATTATGTGTGTTCCCGAGCCTTTTAGCTTCCTGTTTGCCTGTAAGGGGGTGGTGTGCACCTGATCATTGACAGTTCGAACCAGCCGAATGGCTGCACTGTTGGTTCAAACTTTCCCTCTCAGATTTTGCAAGCAAAAGCAGTTTTGCCTCTGCAGTGTTTGGAGGAACACATGATCACAGAATATGGCAAAATCCAGCAATCTATGCCAGCTTCATAGCAGTGCTAGCAAGGTGTATAGCAAAGTGTAAGTTTGGACTTAACATTGGTGCACCGTCTGCAGCTATGCAGGGGACTCGAGGAAACGGGGCCACTTTCACCTTCAGATCCACAAGCAGGTCCTACCACAGACACAAAGAGGGGCCCTCTTGCACAAAGGCCCTCTTCCGTTTGTGTCCACCACTGCAAAGAGCTCTAAATTATAATATGCAAACTATAAAATAGGTGTAACCTATAAAATTAGAAATCCTTCCTTTCTTGAGAATGAAATGGATTTTTAATGAAAGGTAAATTGCAAAATGCTACGCACATTCCATACAGACAAGGGGAAAAGGGGAAGCCGCACCTACATCCAACTGATCCCTGTACAGTCTAGTCAATCCCTTGCCACACAACTACAACCATCACCTTGGACCTGACTCCTTAAAAAGCTGTCTAGGGGTTTCTATTGCCTCCTGAGGAATCAGAGAGGAGGCCCCAGCACACTACCAGCATGGGGAGAGGAAGGTATGCAGGTGGACACGAAGACCCAGGGTGAGAAACTTAAAGCACATTCAGAAAAGATGAGAGAGAATAGTAAGGAGTACGAAAACATAAATGCAGCTACAATAAACTCCCAGAAATCTAAAAGTGATAACAGGAAAAAGGATGCTGGGAAGGTAGGCAAACAGACACAAAGCAAGAATAGAAGCAGTGTAAGTCCAGTGGTAAGTCCCTTGGCTACAGAGCTGGAACTCCTTAGCACAAATCTACCTTGAAGTATAGCCAGCAAGGAAGTACAGTGAAGGGATAATATAGAAAGCCCCACTCAGAACGTGATAGGGCAAACCAAAATGAAAAACATCAGGAAAGGAGCAAACCAAGAAGGAAGAATAAAGACAATAGAACAATCAGCATTTGGCGAGGGAAGCAAAAGAGCAATAGCACAGCAGACAGAAAAATTGACTACAAAGCAACAGGTCACTGGATCAAATACACAAACCGAACAATAACACAAAAGTTCTTGCTTTGTAATGACTTGACAATTTGACCCATTTAAAATCAATATGGTTCCATTGCTAACTTCTATTTCTTATATCTGCAGCACAAATGAAGATTGGCTGTGACAACAGTGTTTTACGGATGGTGTCAAGCGGTAAATTTATTAACAGAGTAACATTCGAGTATAGTCAGCTTGACAGGCAACTGGAAAGACAGCAAGGCAATACTGTGGAAGACGTCTGCTCACCTCTTGATTGATCCAGTGGCTTTTTTAAGTGAGAGAATTTTTTTGCAATAAAGGAATTAATCAACGGTTCATTTATAATATATTATTTCTCTTTCTGCGTTTCCAAACCAGGGTACAAATATAATACGTATAATTGTATAGATTATTTTTATACAATGATCTTCACTTCTGTAATTTAAAAGGGAACCTGTTAGGTTCTCAGATTGTCCCTAACTGATACCAGTAGTGGAACGGGTACAGATTTCTTTAATTTGATCATGCCTTTTATATAACTTTTATCGTGCAGCCCTGCATACCCTAATGAAGCAAGACTAGTCAGGTGGGCGTCTCTTTCCCAGAACTAGTCCTGCCTTAGAATTTCGGCCTGCACAGTGCTGCTACCATAACCAGTATTGCATGCAGGCTGTCAATCACGGAGGGGCTGGACTAACTCAGCTTCACTAGTATACATGGCACTGTAGATTAACTGTAATGTTTGGTGAATTAAATTTTAATCAGTTACATAAAAGACATGATCAGATCAAAGAAATTTGCACCCCCTGCTTTTGGGGACAGCCAAGGGACCTGACAGTTTCCCTTTCCAGGAAGATTCCCATTAGGTTAGGCCTGTTTCACACATCAGTTTTTTGTGTCAGTCAAAATCAGCCAAAATGGCGGAAAGCGGATCTGTTGCTAAAGTGATGTGAACAGATGCCACCGGACCATTTTTTTGACGGATCCGATGAATGACGAATTTTAAAGGAACCGTAGCCCGGGGGGAGGGAGAGAGAGAGAGAGAGAGAGAGAATTTTTTCTGTTTGGCAGAAATGATTTTAGGGTTAAATTTCCGCCTGACTTCATTCCTCCGGGCATGCGCACTCTAAAATGCGGATCCTGCAGCAAAAAAAGTTGCATGGTCCGTCCGGGCATGTCGGCGGATGCAAAAAAAATTGGCGGATCCGCCCAAAAACGGATCCAACGGATGGCCATCCGTCAAGATCCGCCGGGAATGCATCTCAATGGGGAGAAAAATGGATCCGCCAAAAAAAAATGGCGGATCCGTTTTTTTTTAAAAACGGCGGATTTTGACTGATGGTCAAAAACGGAAGTGTGAAACAGGCCTTATAATTGTTTTATGTATACGATGACACTGATCTCTACAGTGCTGTGCAAATTATTTGGGACAAAGCATTTTTTACGTAAAATTGTAAGTTGGTTACCAGTCAGTGATTCAAACCAGTTTTAACTGCTTGGAACAGGTGTGAGTGCCTGTTAATTAATTTGCACAGCACTGTAAGTGAAGGGACTGTCACAAAGGAACTTTATGAGGTCAAGTATACTGTGTGGACTACTCTCAAAGACGGAATCAAATAATTAAGATTCTAAAAAGAAGTAGGCACTGTAAAAATATACTGTAGCAAGGATGTGTCTATACATTCAGGTCCACTATGTCTATGGCCACAATTACAAAGCCAGGCGCAAATTGATTTGCCTGTCAACATTTATCTTAAAAATCTTTAAAATCTGGCAAATGCCTTTCTTAAAGAGAATCTGTCGCCAAGTTTTGCTACCTCATCTGAAAGCACCATGGTTAGGGGCTGAGACCCTGATTCCAGTGATGTGTCACTTGCTGGTCTGCATGCTATCATTTTAATAAAATCACAGTTTTCTCTGCTGCAGTTCTCTAAATGCTGAGCTTTGAATAAACCCACCCACACTAGTGATTGGCAGCCGTCTGTGTACACTGTGCATAGTCTGAAAGCAGCTAATCAGTGTTGTGGGCAGGTTTCCACAAATAAATTGACTAGGAGGTACGATATATATATATATATATATATATATATATATATATAGTCCTGTAGTGATAATTTCCTGCTGATAAAACACTGACTTTCATGAGACAACAGCACACTGCCTACTAAGTGACACATCACTGAAAGCAGGCTCTCAGCCCCTAGCATCCTGCTGCTCTCATATTACATAGCAAAAACCTGCAATTTCCTTCAAAGAATCCTAATAGTCACCAAATTAGCAAAACTTGAATTAAATTGGAAAAAAATTAATCATCACTTACTTTCAGTTGCAATATATTTATAAAAACTTTCCGCAAGATCATGAATCATTAAGGATAACACTGCTGATTGTTCTCGCTGTACCTAATCTCGATGTCTATAGAAAATTCAACTGTCCAACAGAAAAGCCAGAGGTGGACATTCTATGTATTCTGTTGATAAAATCCTTTATCAATGTAAAATATGTTACGTTAATAAATAATAGTATAGATAATAAGTTATTTATTTGCAATTATGTTTGTAATAAAAATAATTCAAACATTAATAAATATACACAGAAATGTAGCATCTAAGTGGGTTCATTTCTCTGATTTCTGCCAACTTGCACGTTTTCTGAAAAAAAACTGCACAGTAAGAAAAATACAATTGCTAAAGGGATCCTCTACTTTTTTAAAACCCAATTTTATCCCAAAAATGACCTACATATCTGATATCAGATCACAGGATGTTCTACTCGTACCCTCAGTGATCAGCTGTAATTTATGGGGGAACATTGCAGTAAGGGGTCAAATTCCCTAGTCCACCACCAAAATCAAACCAAGTATTAAATGCACGGACTGGGACCTCTAAAACCATTCCCACAGGAAGAGCTGCAAGGAAGTGCCACCATTCTTCGCCTGGTTTGTACCTCCACCATTATTCTTTCATTTTTGCCATTTTTAGGAAAGAGGCTGTCTGATGGCATCTTGCACCCGAAATTTAATACTATGTTAAATATACTGGATTTCTCCACTACAGTAATTGATGGCATTAGAGATGAGCGACTTTGCCTTTTTTTCGGGTTGAGTCGGGTTTCATGAAATCCGACTTTCGCAAAAGTCGGGTCGAACGAAATCGTCTGACTATAGGGAAAAGTCGGAGGCTGACTGAAACACGAAACTCAATGCAAGTCAATGGGGAAGCAAACTCGGCAGGGAGTGGAAGACAGTAAACACACCCACAGTGCCCATTTCAATGCCAAAAACATCAATTCTTATAACTGAAGCTTGTCAACCTTAATTTACTTCCTAATAATAGTTACGCATTGAAAACTGGGGCTTATTTGGCTAAAGTTGTGGGGGGGTAGGGCTGGCCCAGGATTTCGTGTGCCCTGGGCCAAAGAGTGTCAGTGCACCCCTTTAACACATACCACAACTCTTGATGCTCCGATACGCCACAGAAATATAGGTATAGTACAATGACACATACTTCACTGCTTACATGACATGACTGATCTATTTTAAATTGTACAATAGCTCAAAAACAGGACAGTATATTACTCCATACAGTGTTATGGCCACCACATTGTGCGACATACAGAATAATGAGCCCCATATATTTCTCCATACCAAATAATTAGTCACATATAATGTCCCATACAGTATCTGATGAGCTCCACATAATGCTCCATATATAATGGGCCCCATTTGTAATGCTCCAGTGTATAATGGGCCCCTTAGATGCTGCTTCAGTGTCTGATTTGCCCCATTTACAATGCTCCAGTACATGATGGGCCTCATGGATGATGCTCCAGTGTATCATGGGCCCTAATAATGCTCCATATATAATGGGCCCCATTTGTAATGCTCCAGTGTATAACGGGCCCCTTAGATGCTGCACCAGTGTCTGATCTGCCCCATTTACATTGCTCCAATACATGATGGGCCCTATTTTTAATTAACCCAGGCATGGTATGTGAAAAGAGCTCCATGGAGTAATCTGAGGTGTGTGCTTCCACATCCTTCTCTTTTGGTGTGAGTGAAGCACACAAGGAAAAGGGTTGCTCCTGACCAGAAGCCTGCAGTTACGACTCAGTGCTTGCATTTTTAACAACTTCAGTAGAGGAGGCGATAGAGCTGGAGGCTGTTTCAGCAATGTAAGCCATACACAGTTCCTGATACTCTGGCTTTAAAAGCAGTCTACCTACTCCCAGAAAAGGGAGCCTTACAGGCCTTCCAGAGCTACACCATGACGCTGGCTCAACACCTCCTGCCTTAGCTGCTATTGCATTTTTGGCACTACCAGCAGATGCATCACCGCCACCATCAGTACCAGGTGGCCCTCCACGCCCACATCCGCGTCCTCTTCCACCATACGTCTTCATGTTTTTGAAAATGGACCCAAAATACCAGCAGATATATGGTACTGTATCAGAAGCGTACAGCTCTATACAGTCTATGGATAACAGTAAATCTCCGTATATATTTCATGAAGCATACACATACGCTCACAGGCTCAGTATGGATTACCCAATAAAATAACAAGTTGAAAAAGGGTACAGTATCACCAGATACAAGGTATATATAGTATAGTGTAAACATTCTGATTCTCCGTATACATTTCAGGAGGCAGACACAAACGCTCTCAGGCCCAGTATGGATTACACAAGAATATGAAAAGCTGTAAATGGGTTATGTAACACAAGCATACAGCTGTATACAGTGTTGGGGTAATCTTAAAGTTCCAAATATATTGCCGGAGTAACAGACAGACGTTTTACAGGCTCATTATGGATTACATCAGAATCTAAATAGCTAAAAAGGTTACTATTTCAGAAGCGTTCTGCTGTATACAGTGTTGGCCAAATTGAAAATATCGGTATATATTTCCGTAGTCACCCTCAGACGCTCACTCAGTTTGGTTTTGACCATAATAAAAAATGTTGTAAAAAAGGTCCTGGATAACAAGAGAGCAAATATATATTTTTTAGGGTACAACTGAAATCTCCGTATAAATAGTCCCGTAGTCACTCTGAGATGCTTACACAGTATGGATTTGAATATAATGCTAAAAGTCGAACAAAGGTATTGTATAACAAGATTCAAGCTGTATCGAGTATAGTGTAAAAATTTGTTTCTCCGATTCAACGTATATATAGAAGGCGTAACCCACACATGCTCACTCACTATGGATGATGTAGGGAAGGTGGACTGACAGACAAACCAGCCTGTAGTGAGAAGCAGAGGTGTAGCGCAGTGTAGGTGTGAAACCGCTAAGATAAAGAGAAAGGGTGCAGTGTTTTAGCTTGCCCATTGGAGGGCAGTGTAGGAGTGGGACTGAATAACTACCATTGGTCAGAGAAACTTAGGTGATGGTGGGCGGAGTTACCAGAACTCGAAGTATAAAAGGCTGAGGGAAGGTTCTGGAAGAGTCAGTCAGCGAAGGGAGCAAAGTAAAGAGGAAGTTCTGCTGAGGAAATAGAGACAGTGGAAAGGCTCCAGAGAGGACTGACAGTTGAGGCACTCATGGGGGGTGGCCCAGAGGACGGTAGCCACAGACGAAGATGGCCTGGGGCTATCATACGGATGGTGTGCTCAGACTGGTGCAGCCCTGTGGTGGTTGGGCCTAGGCCAGCCACAGTGGAAGAGCCACAGAGGATGCCACAATTATAGTTACAAAGGAAGTGAAGGTACCGGGGCCTGTGGTGAATTGCTGTTGTCGACAGAAGGATGGGCACTAAAAACGGACCTGTTCAATACAAACTCTGTATCAGTCTCATGTTTGTCTGCAGCAAGAAGAGGTCCCCCCCACAGTTGGTTATCCTACAGATGATACTTTAACACAAATTTTTGAAACAAGGTACTGTATCAGCACATACCAGGTGTGTCCAATCTAGGGTTAAATTTCCGTCTATACTTCCGGAGTCAGACACAGACACTCACAGGGTCACTATGTATTACACCAGAATTAAAAAAGTAGAAAAAGGGAAAGGTATTCATAGCGTACACCAGTATACAGTGTTGTGGTACTTTTAAATCTTCGTATATATTTCAAACTCAGTAAGCCAGTCAAGAATCTCCACTACTGGAAACTACATGGATACAAGTATAGACGCAAAGTCGAGTGTTAGCAGAAATTTTGGAATTACTCATCGCGGGGAAACCTCCCGGTAGATGTTGCAGAGGCGATGCAGACCCTCAATTACTGTGTCTGTGGAGAAAGCAAAAAAGTTTCTTTGTGAAGAAAGGATTGCTTTATCGCAGTAGCGTGGATCACATCACCGTTACTTGTCTCCATTAAATTGTGATCAAAGGGAGAGATGTACCCATGGTCCTCACTGCCTATCTGTCACGATGACCCGTCCTGTGGGACACGACCAGCAGGTCGGTAACTAAAACAACAAGACGCGGCACGTGATACTGTCCTGTGTGACATGGCCCGCAGGCCGGTAACTAAAACAACAAGCCACGGGGAAAGGGGAAACAGTTACAACAGTGTGCCCTGCGATAGGGAAAGGGGACATGGAGACCTCCTGCACTCCCCTGAGTCAGTGTCCCTAACGCTCCTAACGTTCCCTATGCCAGTTCCGCACCGGGCGCCGATCAGGAACCTGTCGCCCTAGCACACCCTACACCTATCCCTTACTAGGGAACTGGCTGGAGCAGGCACTGGCCCCACCGCTGTACTAATACACACTAAGGAAAAACAAACAGGGAAACACCACTTACCTTTACTCTGTTGCTCTTGCACCTGGCAACAGAGTCCACCACCAGAATGCAGCTTTCCTCCTGAATCGCTGGCACCAAGCTCTGTCAGAGCTACAAGGAAATCCCCTATGACTCCTTCCACACCAGGGCTAAGACAGTGCTGCAAGGAACGTTCTCCAGCTCCTTCCTCCACCAAGGATGGTTGAAATGAATACTATCACCAACGCTGATTGCAACACCTGTGACTCTTTTATAGCAGAGCCAGCAATCAGACCTGCATTATAAACATGTGCACTTAACTAAAGAAAAAGAGTGCAATGATGCTCACCACCACAGGGGACAAACTTAGAACAAACGACACCACAGTGCAATAATCTAAATGGCCACGGGGCAAAAACCACACTTAAGCACAGCTTAAGGAAAAAAAAAAGGTTACCTGTGCTTTTATCTGTCCTGACCCCACATGGATCATGACACTATCATGATGTGTGTGGTCATTTTGGAGTGCAAAAGACAGAAGCCACAGGCCGTAGGCGATTCTATTGGATTGGCATGAGAGGAGACATTGAAAAATGGCAGGAATGTCACATGTCTGTGACTATCACAACTGTGAAAGATGATCATAAACCACCACTACATCTGCTTGTAAGTTGACGTCCATTTCAAATGGTAGCCATTGATCATCTGAAGGTAGAGGCCAGCAGGACACGCCATAGCTACATCTTAACCATCATTGATCAATACACCAAATTTCTAGTGGCTGTCCCTGTGAAGGATTTAACTGCACAAACTACACAGCGGTGGAGCAGGGAGAGGTAAGTATTGCAACTTGCAAGTTCTGTTGCCATGACCAAGCAGGGGGGCACAATCGTGGTTGATGGTACTGGCACAGGGCCCCTCATAGTTCGCTAGTGTGTCTGACGCCGAGTGGGCCCTCCCACCATCTGAGACATTGTGTTGGACTATGAGGGGCCCTGTGCCATTGCCGTCAGCCATCAGTGGGCCCATCCACCTGTTCAGAGCAACGGCACTTGCCTGGGTGCACCAGGTCTTGACCCCAGCTGTTGGGGGAGGGGTGGGCAGAACAGTTAGGGAGGTTTAAAAATTGGCATATGTAGATGTGTTGGCTGGACATTCAGCTGCTGCAAAGGGCTTAATTGGGCAAGGCCGAGGAAGAGGAGGAAAAAAACAAAGCACTTTTCTGGTAACCTATGTGTCATCAGGGGAAGGTGGGACAAAATCCTTTGAAACCCATGCATGGTTCATTTTAATGAAGGTTAGATCATCAAGATTTTGGGTCGACAGACGGGTCCTTTTTTCTGTTAGGATTGATCCAGCAGCACTGAAGACTCTTTCAAATAACGCACTAGCAGCAGGGCAAGCGAGCTCCTGTAAGGCATATTGTGCCAATTCAGGCCAGGCGTCCAGTTTAGAGGGCCAATAGTCAAAGGGAATGACCTGTGAGGGAGAACATCGATATGGGAGGAAAAGTAATTTGTAACCATAGTTGACAACTGCTGCCTCCTGTCACTTTTAGTTGATGCAGTATTAGCAGTAGTGTGAGCGGTACTTGAGAAATCATTCCACAACATGGTCATTAAACCCCTGTCTCCAACGCCACTTCTGCTGTGTGCACCACAAACACCTCTTCCATTGTGCCCACTATGGCTCGTGGGAGAACCAGCACCGCTGCTGTGTGCTGAGAAAGCCTCAAACGAACGGTTTACCAGAGTTGCTTGTTTGTTTACCATTAATATCTCTAGGTTCTCCTGTGGCATGATGATGTGTAATTTGCCTTTGTAGCATGGATCGAGGATGCTGGCCAGCCAGTAGTCGTCATCCCTCAACATTTTGGCAATGCGGGGGTCCCTTTTTAGGATCCACAAGGCATAATCGCACATGTGGGTCAATGTTCCAGGTGTCAATGGTGCACTGCCCGTGGTGGGTGAAGGAGCAGTTTCTGGAAAATCCACATCCCTACAGTCATGCACAAACACTGTACCTGACCTTGGAACGCCAAGAGATGGTACTGTATGAGGAGCGTCCAGCTGTGTAATGTGTATTAAACAAATTAAATCAATGTATATATTATGTTAGTCACAGACGCTCTCACAGTATCCATAATCCAACAAGCAGATATACGGAACTGTATCAGAAGTGTACAGCTGTATACGATTTTTGTGCAACTGACAATCTCCGTATGTGTATTTACTTGGTGAATGTTTTTCCCAGCAATATGCGCTCCTGAAGGATGATGATGGAACTTGATATTTAGATTCAAGGATGATTTTTATTTTTAATTCAAAATAGAATACAACCGGTTTCGACTGCCAAGAGTCTTCCTCAGGTATAATGTCAAAAGTCACACCCAGATAGCTTCTATTTGTCCGTGATACCAGCCGGTACACGGTAGTGTGTGAGGAGCGTACACCGCTAGACGGTGTGTGAAAAAATGAACGCTCAGTAACTCACCAGGACAAAATAATAAAATTTGGATTGCTTTGAAAAAAGCAGTTTGAACAGCAGTGTGCACACAGCAATGCAGCTAGCAGGTACCCTTAAAAGGCAGCCTAATCACCACCAGCGCTGCTGCACACAACAAAAATCCTCCCCTTTCGCTGCACACTAACTGTACAGTGAAAAGTGCTATCAGCAGAAGCAGTTTTTTTTTTCTTCTTCCCTGCCTAACGCTCTCCCTGTTTAGAATCAGCAGCAGCACCTCTCCCTATTGTAAGATCGGCAGAAGTAAGATGGCGGTCGGCGGTCGCGGCCTTTTATAGCCACTGTGACACCACACAAAGCCAGCCAATCACTTCAATGCCCTTCTCTAAGATGGTGCTGGCCGCTGCGCATGTCATCGCGTTGCCCACAGTGTGCGTTCTCCATCATTGGGTGAGAAAAGGCACTGAAAGCATCATTTGAAACGCGACTTTGGCGCGCTGATAAGCGACCTCATGGCCGACCTCACGCTAGGCGAAAGTCGGCGATTTTTGAATCTGACCGACCTGTTTCGCTCAACTCTAGATGGCATATAATTAGAGAATATGTCATTTATAAATCCATTAGGAATCCATCTATCCGGACCCTCCCCAATCACTAGTACAAAGTGTTGTGGCTCTTTCATAGTGTTTCACAGCACACCAACGGCCATGGCCACTGCTCCATTTACTTGAAAGGAGAGCTGATGTGCAGGAGACCTTTGTTTCTTTGCTCTCGTGATCAATGGGGGTTCTAGACATTGCAATCACTGACTAAAATGTTATGATCTACTGATAGAGAATCATAGAATGTTAGAGTTGGAAGGGGCCTCCAGGGTCATCCTGTCCAACCCCCTGCACAGTGCAGGATTCACTAAACCATCTCAGACAGATGTCTGTCCAGCCTCTGTTTGAAGACTTCCATTGAAGGAGAACTCACCACCTCTCATGGCAGCCTGTTCCACTCATTGATCACCCTCACTGTCAAAAAGATTTTTCTAATATTTAGTCTGCATCTTCTCCCTTTCAGTTTCATTCTGTATTGGAGATGTAATATGCCACAATGTTTTGTTATTGGAATACCTCTTTATAAGCTAGGGCAAAGGTCAAAATTATCCAACTGTGGTGTATAGTGAGCTGGGGAGTGCAAGAAATGCCTCTTTCATATTGCAGGGAGGGAGGGGGCTTTATTCTCTGAAAAGCTGTGCGCATTGCACACCCTTAAGGCCAGCCTCGATGATATGATCTCTAAGCAATTAAAGGCATTTTCTTATATTGCCAAGGGCAGTGAGCATACTGATTGATGGACAGTTCAGACCAGCAGCATCAATGTGCTGCTTATGCAAACTGTGCGCTCACCGATACTGAAAGCGCAGGCTGCTTTATCTTTGCAGCACTGGAGTAGTTCAATGTCAATAATCCTTCTGGATCCAGAGTCATTAGCGTGCTCCACTGATCCAGCCAGACTCAGCGCATTAACTACAAGCTCAATAGAAAAGAGCTTGTAAGCACTGTGCTCCTTGCTTAAGAGATTGACCATACACACTGCAGTGGTAGCAAATAAACTCAGTAGCAAATAAATACACAACTAAAATACTATCAAACATTTAATACCACTCTCAAACATCTATTCATGACTAACAGTAGGTGCACACAAAGTGTTTTTGCAAGTTTTGCTGCAGACGTTAACATCAGACTGGTTTTACATTAGCGTTGTTTTGCACAGCGCATCGTGCGCGTCCATGCGCATGCATCATTCGTACCTATGTTTAACCCCTTCCTGACATGAGACATACTATCCCGTCCATGGGACCCGGGCCCCTATGCCCATGGACGGGATAGTACGTCTACCGCGATCAGCTGCGCCCACGTGGTGAGCGCCGCTGATCGCGGCCGGGTGTCAGCTGATTATCACAGCTGACACCCGGCACAATGTGTCAGGGGCGGTCACGGACCGCCCCCGACATGTTAACCCCTTGTACACCGCGATCAAACACGATTGCGGTGTACCGGGAGTTAAAGGGAAGCATAGGCAGGGAGGGGGCTCCCTCCGTGCTTCCCTGAGCCCCCCACGGCAGCGCAATGTGCAGCGCTGATGCCGGGGGCTCCTTTCCTGCTGGCCCCCGAATCCAAGATGGCGACGGGGGCCTTCGGGGGCCTGCAGGAAGCTGGCTTCCTCAGTGCCTGCAAAGCGCAGGCATGAGGAAGCCTTCTGCACTGCCTGTGACAGATTGCTGATCTGTCACAGTGATCGGTGATGTGACAGATCAGCGATCTGTCACAGGACAGTGATGTCCCACCTGGGACTATTTAATAAAGTTAAAAAAAAGTGTTAAAATAAATTTAAAAAAATCACCAAATAAATTAGAAAAAAAAAAATATTCCCCCAAATAAATCCATTTTTTAGAAATAAAAAAAACAAAACAATAAAAGTACACATATTAGGTATCGCCGCATCCGTAACGACCCGCCCTATAAAACTGTCCAATTAGTTAACCCCTTTAGCGAACCCCTTAAAAAATAAAAATAAAAAACGAAGCAAAAAGTAATGATTTATTATCATACCGCCAAACAAAAAGTGTAATAACGCGCGATCAAAAAGACGCATATAAATATCCATGGTACCGCTGAAAACGTCATCTTGTACCGCAAAAAACGAGCCGCCACACAGCATCATCCGCAAAAAATAAAAAAGTTATAGCTCGCAGAATAAAGCGATGCAAAAATAATTATTTTTTATATAAAATTGTTTTCATTGCATAAAACCGACAAAACATAAAAAAAGACATAAATGAGGTATCGCTGTAACCGTACTGACCCGAAGAATAAAACCGCTTTATCAATTTTATCGCACACGGAACGGTGAAAACGCACTCCCCCAAAAGAAATTCATGAAACGCTGGTTTTTGTTCATTCTGCGTCCCAAAAATCGGAATAAAAAGTGATCAAAAGATGTCACGTGCCCGAAAATGGTACCAATAAAAATGTCAATTCGTCCCGCAAAAAATAAGACCTCACATGACTCGGTGGGTCAAAATACGGAAAAATTAGAACTCTCAATATGTGGTGATGCAAAAACTATTTTTACAATAAAAAGCATCTTTTAGCGTGTGACAGCCGCCAAACATAAAAACCGCCATAAATAGTAAATCAAACCCCCCGTTTCCACCCCTTTAGTTAGGGAATAATAATAAAATTAAAAAAATGTATTTATTTCCATTTTTCCATTAGGGTTAGGGTTAGGGCTAGGGTTAGGGTTAGGGTTAGGGTTAGAGTTAGGGTTAGGGCTGAGATTAGGGTTAGGGGTGTGTTGGGGTTCGGGTTGGAGTTAGAATTGGGGTTTTCCACTGTTTGGGCACATCAAGGGCTATCCAAATGCAACATGGCGTCTGATCTCAATTCCAGCCAATTCTGAGTTGAAAAAGTCAAATGGTGCTCCTTCCCTTCCAAGCTCTGCCATGCGCCCAAACAGTGTTTTACCCCCACATGTAGGGTATCAGCCTACTCAGGTCAAATTGCAAAACAATTTATGGGGTCCAATTTCTCCTGTTACCCTTAGAAAAATAAAAAATTGGGGGCAAAAATATCATTTTTGTGGAAAAAAATGATTTTTTTATTTTCACGCCCGAGCGTTATAAACTTCTGTGAAGCACTTGGGGGTTCAAAGTGCTCACCACACATCTAGATAAGTTCCGTGGGGGGCCTAGTGTCGAAAATGGGGTCACTTGTGGGGAGTTTCAATAGTTTAGGTACATCAGGGGCTCTCCAAACGCACATGACACCCGCAGACCATTCCATCAAAGTCTGCATTCCAAAATGTCACTGCTTCCCTTCCAAGCCCCGACGTGTGTCCATACAGTAGTTTTCTCCCACATATGGGGTGTCAGCGTACTCATGACAAATTGGACAACAACTTTTGGGGTCCAATTTCTCCTGTTACCCTTGGGAAAATAAAACAATTGGGGACCGATTGATCATGTTTGTGGAAAAAATACGATTTTTTTATTTTCATGCCCGGGCATTATAAACTTCTGTGAAGCCCTTGGGGGTTCAAAGTGCTCACCACACATCTAGATAAGTTCCTTAGGGGGTCTCGCTTCCAAAATGGGGTCATTTGTGGGGGATTCCACTGTTTAGGTACATTAGGGGCTCTCCAAAGGCAGCATGACACCCGCAGACCATTCCATCAAAGTCTGCATTCCAAAACGTCACTACCTCCCTTCCGAGCCCTGACGTGTGTCCATACAGTAGTTTTCTCCCACATATGGGGTGTCAGCGTACTCATGACAAATTGGACAACAACTTTTGGGGTCCAATTTCTCCTGTTACCCTTGGGAAAATGAAAAAATTGGGGACTAATTGATCATGTTTGTGGAAAAAATATGATTTTTTTATTTTCATGCCCGGGCATTATAAACTTCTGTGAAGCCCTTGGGGGTTCAAAGTGCTCACCACACATCTAGATATGTTCCTTAGGGGGTCTAGTTTCCAAAATGGGGTCATTTGTGGGGGGTTTCCACTGTTTAGGTACATTAGGGGCTCTCCAAAGGCAACATGACACCCGCAGAACATTCCCTCAAAGTCTGCATTCCAAAACAACACTTCTTCCCTTCCGAGCCCCGACGTGTGTCCATACAGTAGTTTTCTCCCACATATGGGGCGTCAGCGTACTCAGGACAAATTGGACAACAACTTTTGGGGTTCAATTTCTCCTGTTACCCTGGGGAAAATAAAAAAATTGGCGACTAATTGATCATGTTTGTGGAAAAAATACGATTTTTTTATTTTCATGCCCTGGCATTATAAACTTCTGTGAAGCCTTTGGGGGTTCAAAGTGCTCACCTCACATCTAGATAAGTTCCTTAGGGGGTCTAGTTTTCAAAATGGGGTCATTTGTGGGGGGTTTCCACTGTTTAGGTACATTATGGGCTCTCCAAAGGCAACATGACACCCGCAGACCATTCCATCAAAGTCTGCATTCCAAAACGTCACTACTTCCCTTCCGAACCCCGACGTGTGCCCATACAGTAGTTTTCTCCCACATATGGGGTATCAGCATACTCAGGACAAATTGGACAACAACTTTTGGGGTCCAATTTCTCCTGGTACCATTGGGAAAATAAAAAAATGGTGACTAAAAGATCATGTTTGTGGAAAAAATACGAATTTTTTATTTTCACGCCCGGGCGTTATAAACTTCTGTGCAGCACTGGGGGGTTCAAAGTGCTCACCACACATCTAGATAAGTTCCTTGGGGGGTCTAGTTTACAAAATGGTGTAATTTGTGGGGGGTTTCCACTGTTTAGGTACATCAGGGGTTTTCCAATCGCGACATGGTGTCCGATCTCAATTCCAGCCAAAAACGTCAAATGGGGCTGCTTCCCTTCCGAGCTCTGCCATGCGCCCAAATAGTGGTTTACCCCCACATGTGGGGTATCAGCGTACTCAGGACAAATTGCACAATAACTTTTAGGGTCCTGTTACCCTTGGAAAAATAAGAATTAAGGGTGAAAAGATCATTTTTGTGGAAAAAATATGATTTTTTAATTGTACAGCTTTATGTTATAAACTTCTGTGAAGCCCTTGGGGGTTCAAAGTTCTCACCACACATCTAGATAAGTTCCTTGGGGGGTCTAGTTTCCAAAATGGTGTCATTTGTGGGGGGTTTCCACTGTTTTGGTACATCAGGGGTTTTCCAATCGCGACATGGTGTCCAATCTCAATTCCAGCCAAAAACGTCAAATGGCGCTGCTTCCCTTCCGAGCTCTGCCATGCGCCCAAATAGTGGTTTACCCCCACATGTGGGGTATCAGCGTACTCAGGACAAATTGCACAATAACTTTTAGGGTCCTGTTACCCTTGGGAAAATAAGAATTGAGGGTGAAAAGATCATTTTTGTGGAAAAAATATGATTTTTTAATTGTACGGCTGTATGTTATAAACTTCTGTGAAGCCCTTGTGGGTTCAAAGTTCTCACCACATATCTAGATAAGTTCCTTGGGGGGTCTAGTTTCCAAAATGGGGTCACTTGTAGGGGGTTTCCACTGTTTAGGTACATCAGGGACTCTCCAAACGTGACATGGCGTCCGATCTGATTTCCAGCCAATTTTGCATTGAAAAAGTCAAACGGCACTCCTTCCATTCTGAGCTCTGCCATGCGCCGAAACAGTCGTTCCCCCCCACATATCAGGTATCAGCGTACTCAGGACAAATTGCACAATAACTTTTGCAGTCCAATTTCTCCTGTTACCCTTGGTAAAATAAAAAAAATTGAACCTGAAGTATTTTTTTTGTGAAAAAAAGTTAGATGTTCATTTTTTTTTAAATATTCAAAAAAATTCCTGTGACGCACCTAAAGGGTTAATAAACTTCTTGAATGTGGTTTTGAGCACCTTAATGGGTGCAGTTTTTAGAATGGTGTCACTTTTGGGTATTTTCTATCATATAGACCCCTCAAAGTGACCTCAAATGTGATGTGGTCCTAAAAATAAAATGGTGTTGTAAAAATGAGAAATCGCTGGTCAACTTTTAACTCTTATAACTTCCTAACAAAAAAAAATTTTGGTTCCAAAATTGTGCTGATGTAAAGTAAACATGTGGGAAATGTTAGTTATCAAGTTTTTTGTGTGCTGTATCTCTGTGATTTAAGGGCATAAAAATTCAAATTTGGAAAATTGCGAAATTTTCAAAATTTTCGCCAAATTTCCGTTTTTCTCACAAATAAACGCAAGTTATTTGAATTAAATTTTACCATTACCATGAAGTACAATATGTCACGAGAAAACAATGTCAGAATCACCGGGATCCATAGAAGCGTTCCAGAGTTATGACCTCATAAAGGTACAGTGGTCAGAATTGTAAAAATTGGCCCAGTCATGAACGTGCAAACCACCCTTGGGGGTGAAGGGGTTAACATAGGGGGCGCATGGTCTTGCATTTGCATGCATTCGTATGCGTTTTCATGTGCAAGCGTTTTTTCAAGGACGCCCAGGCGCAACCTGTTGCATTTTTTAGTCCGCCGAAATGCGTAAAAAACGCATGCGCATGCTTGCGCATGGAATGCGACAAAATAATGCATTACAGTCTATGGGACGTTCGTATGCATTTTCGTGCGCATGCATTTTTGGCGTTAAAATGTGTAGACAGTGGTTTTAACCCCTAGAGAATGAATGCACATAAAAAACCCAAACGCATACAAAAAAGCATGATGCTTTTTTTGCACGATGCGCTGCACAAAAAAGCGCTAATGTGAAATTAGCCTAAGGTGTTTTTGTTTTTTTAATCTCAGTTACCTGCACCTGTCTCCAGCTGGCTTCAAGTGATGGCCACACATGATCAGCTCCCTCCAGAAACTTTTTTGTTAAGCCACTTTCACACATTCAGTATTTGGTGAGTTTTTTACCTCAGCATTTATAAGATAAATCCAGGAGTGGAACAATCAGAGGAAAAGTATAATAGAGACACGTCACCTCTTCTGGATTTATCACCCACTCCTGGTTTTGGCTTACAAAGACTGAGGTAAAATACTGACCAAATACTGACCGTGTGCACCTGGCCTAAGGCTAGCTTCCCTGCCAGTGCTAGCGGTGACGGACCCCCGAACGCTGCAGCCCGTTGCCGAGGGTCCGTCACATAATGACGGCACATCGCGAACGCATGCCGATTATGACATGCGTTGGCGATGTGCTCGCCTATTGCAGTCTATGGGTGTTTTAATGCACCCGTTAAATAGCGTTAATGCCACTATGTAACGGATGCGTTAAACGCTGCCCACAAACGCAATTTGAACCCTGCCTTAAACAGATGGGTATCTTAGAAGTAGTACAAGCATCTCAGTCTGAAATGAGAACATAATTTTAATTTGTCACAAGACGTATGCTAGTGCTTTATGGAAAAAGTATAATACTGCAGTAAAAATGTTTTAAAGTCTTAGGTTTCCCGCATTTTTCTTACATATTTTTCCTTTAGACGTGGTCGTGGTGCTGTTTTCATGAGAACTCTACAAGGGAATGGATCCCATTTATCCATAGCATTGAAGGAAATGAGTGTGGAAAAGGCTTATGTGAGCTCAGCAGCTAGGGATGAAATAACACCTAGCTCACATTAGTACATTTTCAATGATAATATGATACATCTATAAATACAGTAAAATGCAATGTTATTAGCATACAGCACAAAATTTTCTCACATTGGATGTGATACGCTAGTGTGACTCAGGCCTTAGAATAGCACCCAATAGCACTTGCAATAGTGTGCAAGTCACACACATGAAAAGCACAGGGCCCGGATAATAGGCAATTACGCGCCCATGCTATTAGGTAAGGCGCAGAACTCTACAAGTGCCTGACAGAGGAACAGGCCCCAAGTTTACAAGGTCACCATTGATGGGCCTGCCTGCACCCTGTAAAAAAATGTTATAAAGTGTTAAAAAAATATAACATGAGCTGATATTCTGGCCAAAATATGTAAGCTCGCAATCCACGTCAAAGGTCCTCACTGCCATGTGAGTCCCTACACAAAAATAAAATTAAAAGCATAGCTAAAGGAACTATAAAAAGTTCCCCAAAAATGCTATTATAAATATAGTAACAGGCAAAGGTAGACCCCCCCGAGAAAATATGATACAGACGTGCATTGTGATCCAGTCATACGTGATTTAAAGCATATTAGCCAAATCCCCCTCCATGACATATACCTGTCATGAAGAGGGTATGAGGAGCCGAGCCTGCTACATAGAGGGCAAGTGCCAGCTGTGCTACACAGCCGCCACCTGCCTCTATCAGCAGTGAACAGAGCTAGCGCTTTTCAATCAGTTAACAGCCGCTATCAACTCCTGATGAGGCATTTAAGTGATGCAATCTAGCTGGGGCGTTCCTTTGGACGCATATCGCCTCACCTTCTCAGCTGGGGGGCATGATGGAGGTCCCCATCGCCATCCTATTGGTACTCATTTGAAGACCAGCCATGGGCTGATAATTATAGGAGACTGTGATTGTTATTGTATACTGCAATACTAAATATAAAATTAAATAAAAATTGTATAGTTCTTGGAAGAAAAGGAGGAAAAAACTAAATCAGATAAACATTAAGTGGGTAGTCTACGTTTCTGTATGGTATTTTTGCTGAGGAAATGTCTGTGTTTGGAAATTTGGATAAAGTTGTTGCCACAGCATGGACATAGATTTATACAAACCCCAAATATCCCCTAATTACACAAATCAGATGCATAGAATAGTTGTATAAATTTCTGCAATAAATCTGCAGTGTGTGATCATGCCTTAATATGGTAAAGGTATAGTAAGCAGTATGCATTATTCCAGCCCATACACATAGATGCAAGAAAATGGATATTTAAAATATGGCAAATAAAATACATACATTTCACAAATATACTGTATACACTGTAAATGCACAATTTTGACTGATAATAACCTGTAATATATTACAGCAATTTTACCTTGGGTTGGAGTTGGCTACAATCCTTCTTTCATTCTTTTTCCCAAACAACCGAAAACCTAAATTAAACCCCTATTGATAGGGGCAATTATTTTTAGCCTTTTATATAGATGCTCCTCTGATCGGTCCAGACAATTGGTTTATCGTCATCCACGTTATTCCCAGCAGCCTTCATTGTATTTATCTCACGTTACATTGCACTATGTGAGAGTCGGAACAATGAAGTCTCAAAGATGTAATTGCACAGAGGCTGGTATCGGATGATCAGATAAAGACCTGGGTTTTGTGAGCTGCTCTATATCAGACCTTGGCAAAACTGCTGGTTGGATTCATGTCAAAAATTGCTTTCTATTCTATTTTTTTTCTATAAAGATATAGTTTACTTTTATCCGGTGGTTAAATGGCTTTTGAGACCTTGAGGCTATTAAGTAGTGGATTACCGAGGAAGGTTTTTAGGAAACATGACAAAGAATAAAAAAGTCTATTTGAGAATGATAACCAAAGGTAATGTCTGACTATTAAAAATAGAAGTATTTTCTTCCTAAAGCACAAAGAGAATTTGTAATTACATTTAAAGGGAACCTGTCACATCCATAAATGCTTTTTACCTGCAGAAAAAGTGGTGATCTGCAAGTAAATCTTGTTTAAGTCACATTATGCAGGTTTGCTGGAAAAGCGGCTAGAGGGGGAAAATGAAGGTATATTCTCTCTGCAGCCATTTGTTTCCATTCATCGGGGTGATATGCTTCCTCCTCTCCGTACTGCATCATAATACAAATCAATCCATTTGACTTGGCTTCATTTATCGTTGCATCCAGCAGGAAGTAAGGCAGGAGCACAGATCCCCTCTATGTTTACAGACAGTGTGTTGTGAATTCTCTGGATCTGACTTCTGAGTCGGGGCTCCCTCTGGTGGTTACTGCGGGTAGTGGAGCTGGCTGGGTTGATATAAGTCTGCCACCTGACGACGATGATTGGAAATCAGAGGTTACTGACTGGCAGGATATAAGTGACCAGGCTTCCCTCAGTTGCTGCTGGTGATTTGTTTCTTCCTGTGCATTTTGAGGTCTGCTGTCTCCTGCCTGATCCTGCATTTTTCAGTTAAGTGATTCATTTGCTAATCCTTTGCATCTGATCTGGTTTTGCCTTTTTCTGCTTTTTACTTTGCTGTTGGGGGTTCAGCGTGCTTCCTGCTGGGGCAGCGCTGGACCCCGCTCCATATGTTACAGGTTGTGTCAGTTTGTTCAGTCCCCTGTTATATTAGTCTCTTTTGCTTTGCTTCCAGTTCATACCAGAATGCTGATATAGTGGGGGAGAGGTCGTGAGACCTTACTGTTTTTTGTACATCAGACGTGTTTGATTTTTTAGGGTTTTTGCATGATTGCAGATAGTGTCTTTCCTGTCCTGTCCTGTCTAGATGGTTTGGGCTCCCCATCATTTGCTCTGTCTATTTTCTGCCTGTGTTTGTGTCTCATCTTGTCTCACCGACAATATATGCTTGGGGGCTATCTATTCCTTTGGGGTTCTACTCCAGGGCAGTTTAGATTTCACCTTCCTTGCTTTGGGCTTAGTTGGCTTTCCCGCTGTGCCGAGGCGTCTAGGGCATCGTAGGTACGCCCCACGGCTACTGCTAGTTGTGTTGCTAGGATTGGGGGTCTGCAATCCGCTAAGTTATCAACATTTCTGGTTTCCTGGTGGCCTAGCCTATTCCTGCCATCCTCCTCGGTGACCAGTTCATAGCACAGTGTTAGGCTAGTTTCCCACTTGAGTTGAGGAGGGATGCGGATGGCTGCCTACTTCCTCCATTCTTCCTCCCTGAAGCTCCGGTTACTTCTGTATGCATCCTGCATTTCCCTGCGTACCTATCTTTAATATTGTGTATGCAGGGACATGCGTTGTATGCGGATGCATCTGCATGCGGTGATTTGACGTGTGTGGTTACCGCACAGAAACGCAAAATTTTGAGTTAGTTATACAATTATACAATACTGGTGAAAACGTCAGTGTGGATGAATAATCAGTGGCATTTGGAAGTAGGTGCCTGTTCATACAATGTATACCTTGTAAGCCAGCAAAGTACAGTATCATGATATGGACACTTTGTGAGTTCAAAAGGCTCAGGTATATACACAATAAAGCCTGGAGAAAAACCTGAAAAGAATCAGGAAATGTAAGTCGTTTCTGATTGACGTATGGACTAAGAGGATGAAATGTGACACGTGACAACTATTTACATCGCACCAACTGGGGCAGCTGTTGTTAAAACGAAAACTTACAATGGTGGGCAATGTAAGAAATAACAAGCCTGAACTTCCACAAGGTATCCTTGGTAAAAGAGATGTTCATAGTTCAACGTTTTACTTTACTCGAGATACGGCAGTGGTTTCTTACATACCCCCCAGAAAAACAAACAGGTCATTCTGATGAGCATGATGCACCATGACAATGCAGTAAGTAGTCGAGATGACAAAAAGTCACAGATGATATTAGATAATAATGCTACCAAAGGAGCAGTTGATATGTGAGATCAACTAATAGCTGCGTACAGAAGCAAACAGAAAACCAATCGGTGGCCAACGGTTTTATTTTATAACATTCTTGATGTATCTGCCTACAATGCATTTTTTATGCCATGAAATAAACCCTGATCGGAACATCAATAAACTGCATAAATGAAGATTCTTTCTGGAACAATTAGGAAAGTCACTTGTCATGCCATCTATTTTAGAAAGAAAATTAAAACCCCAAATTGAAGAAGCGGCAGCCATAGCATACTGTTTCCAGCAGCGTGCTCAACAACCGGAACCCACAGCTTCCACCAGCAACGGAAAAAGACTAGAAAGGAAAAGATGCAGCACTTAGCCATTTTCGTGTGATAAAACAATTATTATATGTTCTAGTTGTAGTAAAGATTTATGTAAAGCTCTATAATGTACACTACCGTACCAAAGTTTGGGGTCAACCAGACAATTTTGTGTTTACCATGAAAACTCATTCTTTTATTAATCAAATGAGTTGCCAAATGAATTTAAAATCTAGTCCAGACATTGACAAGGTTCGAAAAAAGATTTTTATTTGAAATAATAATTTTCTCCATCAAACTTTGCTTTCGTCAAAGAATGCTCCCTTTGCAGCAATTACAGCATTGCAGACCTTTGGCATTCTAGCAGTTAATTTGCTGAGGTAATCTGGAGAAATTTCCCCCCATGGTTCCAGAAGCCCCTCCCACATGTTGGTTTGGCTTGATGGGCACTTTTTGCGTACCATACGGTCAAGCTGCTCCCACAACAGCTCAATGGGGTTGACATCTGGTGACTGCGCTGGCCACTCCATTACAGATAGAATACCAGCTGCCTGATTCTTCCCTAAATAGTTCTTGCATAATTTGGAGGTGTGCTTTGGGTCATTGTTCTGTTGTAGGATGAAATTTGCTCCAATCAAGTGCTGTCCACAGAGTATGGCATGTCATTTCAAAATGGAGTTACAGCCTTCCTTATTCAAAATCCCTTTTACCTTGTACAAATCTCCCACTTTACCAGCACCAAAGCAACCTCAGACCATCACATTATGTCCACCATGCTTGACAGATGGCGTCAGGCACTCTTCCAGCATCTTTTCAGTTGTTCTGCATCTCACAAATGTTCTTCTGTGATATCCAAACACCTCACACTTGGATTCGTCTGTCCATAACACTTTTTACAAATCTTTCTCTATCCAATTTCTGTGTTCTTTGGCCCATATTAATATTTTCCTTTTATTAGCCAGTCTCAGATATGGCTTTTTCTTTGCCACTCTGCCCTGAAGGCCAGCATCCTGGAATAACCTCTTCACTGTAGACGTTGACACTGGCGTTTTGTATGTATTATTTAATGATGCTGCCTGATCTGTGAGGCATTGATTTCTCAAACTACAGAATCTAATGTACTTGTCTTGTTGCTCAGTTGTGCAGCGGGGCCTCCCACTTCTCTTTCTACTCTGGTTAGAGCCTGTTTGTGCTCTCCTCTGAAGGGAGTAGTACACACCGTTGTAGGAAATCTTCAGTTTCTTGGCATATTCTCGCATGGAATAGCCTTCATTTCTAAGAACAAGAATAGACTGTCGAGTTTCACATGAAAGCTCTTTTTTTCTGGCCATTTTGAGAGTTTAATAGAACCTACAAATGTAATGCTCCAGATTCTCAACTAGCTCAAAGGAAGGTCAGGTTTATAGCTTCTCTAATCAGCCAAAATGTTTTCAGCTGTGCTAACATACTTGCACAGGGGTTTTCAAGGGTATTCTAACCATCCATTAGCCTTCTTACACAGTTAGCAAACACAAAGTACCATAAGAACACTGGAGTTATGGTTGTTGGTAATGGGCCTCTATACAGCTATGAAGATATTGCATTACAAACCAGACGTTTGTAGCTAGAATAGTCATTTACCACATTAACAATGTATAGAGTGTATTTCTGAATCATTTAATGTAAGATTCATTGGAAAACACAGTGCTTTTCTTTCAAAAATAAGGAAATTTCTAAGTGATCCTAAACTTTTGAACAGTAGTATAAAGTGCTGTGGAATATGTTGGCACTATAGAAATAAAATTATTATTAATTATTATTATTAAAGCACATGTGAGTTATTTTTGTGCAGAATGTAGCAATAAGGGTATGTTTCCACGGTCAGCAAACGCTGCGGGTTGGACGCTGCGTACATTTGTGAGGAGGTGGCGGAGGACCTCAATGCTCCCTCTCTCCTTCCTGTGTGGCCCCCGAGCACTTGATATAAATATGTTCTTAATGTATTGTGTTAACGTCTGTGTTCACATTGTTCTTACTGTATATGCCATGTAATTCCACTGAACTGCCTAATATTGATGTGTTGTATTTACTATGTGCCATCATATATAAATATGTTGTCTCCTTATGTACTACTGTGTAACCTTTCATTGTGGGAAGTTTCTCTTTCAATTGTCTATATTCTATATCTTTATTGCTGTGCTACGTTTGCCATGTTGTTTTAGAAATAGGGAAAGCAAAGAGTTAATGAGTTGGCTGGGCCAGCTCAAAAAAGGTGGCAGAAAGCTGCTGCTCCTGTTCAGAAGCTCGGGCAGATTAGCCCTGAGCAGATGTGTGGCTGCAGCCGGGGACTTGCCAGACTCCCAGGAGGGAGAGAATCTGCTGCCCCGGGCCAAAGGACACAATGGAGCATTGCCAGACTCCCAGGAGGGAGGAAATCTGCTGCTCCGGACTAAGGACGAAAGGACCACAACACAGGCCCCAGGACTTCGGATGGGCCCCTGCTGAAGGTACTGTGAGTGTCCAGATTCAAGCGAGTGGACTGATTGCCTGATCTCGGCAGACATGTGCTGCGTCCAAAGCGCTGCTGATTAGTGACCATGGAGACGTAGCCTTAGTGAACATGTACAATACTTTTCTAAAAAAAAAAAAATCAATTTTTCATTTGTTTTTGATGACCCATATTTACATACAGTTAAATAATGCAACTAGTATTCAAATACATGAAAAAAGAAATAATGAACCAGCTCACCTATAGCAGCATATGGCGTTGTTGAAGCATGGAACACGTGTGGCCACACGTCTAATCAAAGAAAAAAAAAAGAGGAAGGTGTTCCAGCTTCATAAGATCCAAAAAGATTGTTAGAAAATTTACTTTAAAACAATGATGACAGAAAAAATTCTGTTCCCTTAATAAGATATGCGGCAACTCGTTTCAAACGCTCAAATGCGTCCTTTCTCAAACCTAAACATGAAAGGTCCTATAGAGTATACAACCAGTAGGAAAATTCTTCTCTAACACATGACTGACAAGCAAATCCTTAAAAACATATACAAAAGAAAAAACAAAGAAACAGAGAATGGGAATAAAAAATACACAATCATTTAGAACTAATGCAAAGTCCGAGACATTAATAAGGAAACATAACTTATTTTCGGGCATTTAAACCTGCGGGAAAACAGGTTTTCAAGTAAAATATCCATAAAGACTCCTGATGTCTCTTCCCCTCGATAAGTTCATTAACCTTTCAATCCCGGATAGTCTGAACGATGTTGAGCATCTTTCATGATAAGTAATAAAATGCTTTGATGCGAAAGAAATAGCACAGTTACAGCTGGAAAAGAGTCAATTTCTGTTAAGCGCTTCGAAATTCAGATTTTTAAACTTCTCGTTGTGCAACCGATGTAGATTAAATTGCAGTCAATACATTTGATCATATATAGCACATTGTGAGAATTACAATAAATATATTGATTGATTCCATGTTGTTTGGTGTTCTCTGTGTCAGAAAAAGAACGTATCACTTTAGAATATTTCTAAGTCCTACAGCTAGTGCCTTCACATCTGAAAAAGCAGGATAATTAAGCCATGTTTTACATCTTTTGTTGGGATTGATGAAGCTGGGAGAAATCATGTTTCCTATTGTAACAGCTCTTTTAGCAACAATATGACAACCTGATTCCAATATGGTGGATAAAGTCGCTTCCTCATATAGATTAGGAATGTGCTTCTGAATAATCAATTTTAATTTACTAAATTAGGGACTGAATGGACGGGACAAGACTGTTCTATTTCTCATGGGAAAATTTACTTAATGTTTGTAAGTTATGAGATGCGACTGATTTTTTTTTTGTACAATATCTAATGCCCTGTCCAAGGTCCATTGTGTTTAACCCTTTTTTTAATGTATTGAAATGTTTTATTTCTTCATCTAATCTAACAGTGTCACTACGGTTCCTAATGGTGCATGTTAATTCACCTACCGGTATGGATTTAATGGTATGCCTGGGATGCCTACTTCTAGCATGTAAGATATTATTACCTGATAAAGGTTTGGCAAAAGTGGAAGTAGTTATCAAATTACCGTGAGTACACTCCAACTGTAGATCTATAATGATATAGAAGAAAGATTAGTGGTACACGTGAAATACAAATTACAATGGTTATTATTGAGGTATTGAATGAATTCTGGTATGGCAGATACGTCATCCCTCCAGATGAACAGTATGTCATCAATGTATCTGCCATACCAGAGTTTATGAGACATAAAAGAGTTACCATATGTATATAAACTTCTCCTACCAATAAGACATCACAAGATTTGCAAGAAATGGTGAATGTTTTCCTCCCATTGATATTTCATTACACTCTAAATAATAATGGGTCTCAAAGCAAAAATAATTATGAGTCATCAAGAAACAAAGATCAGATGAATAATCGCTGTATTTCAATAAATTAAACTCCAATGCCAAGATGGCAATATCTTGGGGGATGGACATATATAAGGCAATCACATCACAGCTCATCCATGAAAAGTTTTCTGACCAAAAAACATCAGGTAGCTGGTCCAAAACATCTCTAGAGTCCTTAAGAAAGCCCGGTATTTTTTAGCTAAGTGGCTATAACAGGAAATCTAACCACTCACTCAAATTTTCTATATTAGATCCAATGCCAGTAATAATTGGTCTCATCGGTCGTGGAGTTATATTTTTGTGGACCTTCGGCAGAGCATGCATGAGGGAAAGTAACGGGTGTTCCACTTTCAAAATCTGTGTTTTGGTAAGTACACCCAATGCAAAACCTTCATCAATTATGCGAAAGGTATCCATTTGAAATTGGAGACTTGGATCTTATGTTAGTTTCTTGTACGTGGCTTGATCTTCCAATAAAGAAATAATTTGTGTTCTATATTCATTGGTGTCCATAATTACAACTAAACCTCCTTTATCAGCCATTCAGCCATTTTAATTGCTATTTCAGTGATATCTTTAAGCTCTTGAATTGCTTGTGTCTGTGAAGGATTAAGATTAGAATGCTGTTTGTTGTTCCTGGAAACTACATCCAATTGCCTCAATTCCCTTTCTATAACATTTTGAAAGAGATTCATGCAATCTGTCCTTGAGTAAATGGGATAAAAGAAAGAGTTCTTTGTCTCCAATTTTAGAGCTGAATTAGTAATTTTCTCCACAGGAAAATTAATAGCATGTAATTCTTGGAGATCTCTTAAGGCTTTAAGTCTATTTGTTCTGAGAATTTTAATTTGCGGAATTCATTGACTGGGATAAAAAAAAAATGTAAATTACCATGGACTCTATAGAAAAAAATGTTATTTAACTGTCAAGTTTCGTATTAATAAATTAATGTCCAGTAAAGTTTGAAACATATCAAATTGTTTATCTGGGACAAAATTCAAACCAAGGGACACTACTTCCATTTGTTCTGTGGTTGGTGTATACTTGGATAAATTCAAAACATTGAAGGAAAGCTCTGATTTCACAGATTTTTTATGTGGCAGGTATTCATTCATATTGTATTTGTTGTTTTTATGGCCGCCGTGTCTTTTACATTTTTTTAAAACATGCACTTTTTTGGGTTTCAATAATATAAAACATCACAGGAAGAACCCTAAAAGTTAATATCACTCGAACTGCTATCCAAAGGCTCCTGGTCTGGGGAGCTGAAGGAAACATGTAAGCCAGATGAGTTTTGATTATCACTTTTATTTAGTTTCAAAATGAGACGTGGTATTATCGACAATTTTTACCATCCGCTCCATTGATAAAGTTGTTTGATGCTCCTTTCCTTCCAAGCCATGCCGTGCACAAAAACAGATGTTTACCTCCACATATTGGGCATCTGCGCACTCAAGAGAAATTGCACAACAAATTGTATGGAGCAATATCTCTTGTTATCCTTATGAAAATGCAACATTTGAAGCTAAAAATGATTTATATGTCAAAAATGTGATTTTTTTATTTTTATTTTCACAGCTTAATGTTATAAACTTCTGTGAAGCACTTGTGGGTTCAAGGTGCTCAATATATATCGAGATAAGTTGCTTAAGGGGTCTAGTTTCCAAAATGGTGTCACTTGTGGGGGATTTCCACTGTTTAGGCACATCAGGGGCTCTCCAAACGCGACATGGCAACCGCTAATTATTCCAGCAAATTTTACATTCTAAAAGTGAATGTCACGCCGCGCTCACCTGGGGGCGGGACCTCGGCCCCGACGTCATCTCTTCCGGAGCCACGGTCACTCCGGCGGTCCCGCCGGGTGCGCACGCGCACCTCTCGTACCTAGGTCCCTGTCTCCTTCATGTTATGTCTGCGCTTGCGCGCTTTTCTCAGTTCGGTCTCCAGGTCAGTCCTCTCTATGGTACTGGAGGACTTGACCCGGAAGCTCTCGTGATCATGTGCTATATCAGGCTACCTCTTCCTAGGGGTGGTGCCTGATTATTGTTGTGCTTCCTGGCTTGGTCTGTCGTGTCCCTGCCTGGCTGTGCGCTGTATTTGGGTCCCCTGCCTTACACTCTGTTGTGCCTCTTGGCACACGCTCTGAACCTGCACTCTGCCTTGTACTCGGTTGTGCCTCCTGGCACACGCTCTGACCCTGTGCTCTGTCTTGTACTTAGTTGTGCCTCCTGGCACACACTCTGATCCTGTGCTCTGTCTTATACTCAGTTGTGCCTCCTGGCACACACTCGGACCCTGTACCTTGTCTCATACTCAGTTGTGCCTCCTGGCACATGCTCTGATCCTGTACTCTGTCTCTTACTCAGTTGTGCCTCCTGGCACACGTTCCAATCCTGTACTCTGTCTCTTACTCAGTTGTGCCTCCTGGCACATGTTCCAATCCTGCACTATGTCATATGCTCAGTTGTGCCCTCTGGCACACACCCTGCTCCTGTACTCTATTACACCTCCTGGCACACCTGCTGCCTGACTCAGTGCTCTGACGTGCTCCTTGCACGCATCCTGCTTCACTCACACCCGGACGTACGAAGTCTCTGTATACCACGTGTTCCCGTGTCCACGCTTTACACGTTCCTGCAGACACACTCACCCACTCGTGTCTCCTGTGAGCCGGCCGCCTGGTGCCAGCAGTCGTGGTACCTCACCCCCTGGGGCTTGCCTCTGACACTCCCTGTATAGGGGGTGGTCTTCACTAGGTCAGCTCGCCCTGGGAGGGCTGGTGCCACGACCCAGAGGGTCCACTCCAGGAGTCGTCACAGTGAAATGGTGCTCCTTCCCTTCCGAGCCCTGCCGTGTGCCCAAACAGTAGACTTCCCCCACATATGGGGTATCAGCATGCTCTCGAGAAATTGCACAACAAAATGCATGGTCCATTTTCACCTGTTACCCTTGCAAAGGTAAAAAAAATAAATAAATTTAAAGAAAATTTTTGTGAAAGAAAAGTAAATGTTTATTTTTTTTCCACATTCCAAAAATTCCTGTGAAGCACCTGAAGAGTTAATAAACTTTTTGAATGTGGTGTTGAGTACCTTGAGGGGTGCAGTTTTTAGAATGGTGTCATTTTGGGGTATTTTCTGTCATATGGGCCCTCAAAGTCACTTCAAATGTGAGGTGGTCCCTAAAAAAATGGTTTTGCAAATTTTGTAAAAGTGAGAAATCGCTGGTCAAATGTTAACCTTTAACCCCTTTCTGTCATGTGACGTACTATCCCGTCCATGTGCCCTGGGACTTAATTCCCAGGAATGGGATAGTACGTCACAGCGATCAGCGGCGCCCACGTCGTGAGCGCCGCTGATTGCGGCCGGGTGTCAGCTGATTATCACAGCTGACACCAGGCACAATGTGTCAGGGGTGGTCACGGACCGCCCCCGACATGTTAACCCATTGCACACCGCGATCAAACACGATCGCGGTATACCGGGAGTTAAAGGGAAGCATCGGCAGGGAGGGGGCTCCCTCCGTGCTTCCCTGAGCCCCCCACAGCAGCGCAATGTGCAGCACTGCTGCGGGGGGCTCCATCCCTGCAGGTCCCCGAATCCATGATGGTGACGGGGACCTTTGAGGGCCTGCAGGGAGCTGGCTTCCTCAGTGCCTGCAAAGCGCAGGCATGAGTAAAGCCTGTGCAGTGCCTGTGACAGATCGCTGATCTGTCACAGTGATCTGTGATGTGACAGATCAGCGATCTCTCACATGACAGGTATGTCCCACCTGGGACAATGTAATAAAGTTTAAAAAAAAAAAGTGTAAAAATAATTTTAAAAAAATCGCTAAATAAATTAAAAAAATATATATATATTCCCTAATAAATTCATTTTTTGGAAATAAAAAAAAAAACAATAAAAGTACACATATTTGGTAGCTCCACGTCCGTAACGACCCGCCATATAAAACTGTCCTACTAGTTAACCCCTTTAGCGAACCCCTTAAAAAATAAAAATAAAAAACTAAGCAAAAAATAATGATTAATTATACCGCCAAACAAAAAGTGCAATAACGCGCGATCAAAAAGACGCATATAAATATCCATGGTACCGCTGAAAATGTCATCTTGTCCCGCAAAAAACGAGCTGCCATACAGCATCATCAGCAAAAAATAAAAAAAGTTATAGCTCGCAGAATAAAGCGATGCAAAAATAATTATTTTTTATATAAAATTGTTTTCTTTGCATAAAAGCGCCAAAGCATAAAAAACGACCTAAATGAGGTATCGCTGTAACCGTACTGACCCGAAGAATAAAACCGCTTTATCAATTTTACCACAGGCGGAACGGTGTAAACGCACCCCCCAAAAGAAATTCATGAATCGCTGGTTTTTGTTCATTCTGCGTCACAAAAATCAGAATAAAAAGCGTTCAAAAGATGTCACGTGCCCGAAAATGATACCAATAAAAACATCAACTCGTCCCGCAAAAAATAAGACCTCACATGACTCGGTGGGTCAAAATATGGAAAAATTATAGCTCTCAATATGTGATGATGCAAAAACTATTTTTACAATAAAAAGCATCTTTTAGCATGTGACAGCTGCCAAATATAAAAACCAGCCATAAATAGTAAATCAAACCCCCCGTTATCACCCCCTTAGTTAGGGAAAAATAATAAAATTAAAAGAAAATGTATTTATTTCCATTTTCCCATTAGGGTTAGGGCTAGGGTTAGGGTTAGGGCTAGGGTTAGGGCTAGGGCTAGGGCTAGGGTTAGGGCTAGGGCTAGGGTTAGGGCTAGGGGTGTGTTGGCGTTAAGGTTGGAGTTATAATTGGGGGGTTTCCATTGTTTGGGCACATCAGGTGCTCTCCAAATGCAACATGGTGTCTGATCTCAATTCCAGCCAATTCTGCGTTGAAAAAGTCAAATGGTGCTCCTTCCCTTCCAAGTTCTGCCATGCGCCCAAACAGTGTTTTACCCCCACATATGGGGTATCTGCCTACTCAGGACAAATTGCAAAACAACTTTTGGGGTCCAATTTCTCCTGTTACCCTTAGGAAAATAAAAAATTGGGGGCAAAAATATCATTTTTGTGGAAAAAAATGATTTTTTTATTTTCACGCCCGGGCGTTATAAACTTCTGTGAAGCACTTGGGGATTCAAAGTGCTCACCACACATCTTTATAAGTTCCGTGCGGGGTCTAGTTTCCAAAATGTGGTCACTTGTGGGGAGTTTCAATAGTTTAGGTACATCAAGGGCTCTCCAAACGAACTTGACACCCGCAGACCATTCCATTAAAGTCTGCATTCCAAAACATCACTACTTCCCTTCCGAGCCCCGACATGTGCCCATACAGTAGTTTTCTCCCACATATGAGGTATCAGGGTACTCAAGACAAATTGGACAACAACTTTTGGGGTCCAATTTCTCCTGTTACCCTTGGAAAAATAAAAAAATTGGGGACTAAATGATCATGTTTGTGGAAAAAATACAATTTTTTTATTTTCACCCCCGGGCGTTATAAACTTCTGTGAAGCCCTTTGGTGTTCAAAGTGCTCACCACACACCTAGATAAGTTCCTTAGAGGGTCTAGTTTCCAAAATGGTATCATTTGTGGGGGGTTTCCACTGTTAAGGTACATTAGGGGCTCTCCAAATGCAACATGACACCCGCAGAGCATTCCATCAAAGTCTGAATTCCAAATCGTCACTACTTCCCTTTCAAGCCCCGACGTGTGCCCATACAGTAGTTTTCTCCCACATATGGGGTATCAGCGTACTCAGGACAAATTGGACAACAACTTTTAGGGTCCAATTTCTCCTGTTACCCTTAGGAAAATAAAAAATTGGGGGCAAAAATATCATTTTTGTGGAAAAAAATGATTTTTTTATTTTCACGCCCGAGCATTATAAACTTCTGTGAAGCACTTGGGGGTTCAAAGTGCTCACCACACATCTAGATAAGTTCCGTGGGGGGTCTAGTTTCCACAATGGGGTTACTTGTGGGGAGTTTCAATAGTTTAGGTACATCAGGGGCTCTCCAAACGCACATGACACCCGCAGACTATTCCATTAAAGTCTGCATTCCAAAACGTCACTACTTCCCTTCTGAGCCTCGACGTGTGCCCATACAGTAGTTTTCTCCCACATATGGGGTATCTGCGTACTCAGGACAAATTGGACAACAACTTTTGGGGTCCAATTTCTCCTTGTACCATTGGGAAAATAAAAAAATTGGTGACTAAAAGATAATGTTTGTGGAAAAAATATGATTTTTTTATTTTCATGCCCGGGCGTTATAAACTTCTGTGAAGCAAGGGGGGGTTCAAAGTGCTCACCACACATCTAGATAAGTTCCTGGGGGGTCTAGTTTCCAAAATGGTGTCATTTGTTGGGGGTTTTAACTGTTTTGGTACATCAGGGGCTCTCCAAATGTGACATGGTGTCCGATCTCAATTCCAGCCAAAAACGTCAAATGGCGCTGCTTCCCTTCCGAGCTCTGCCATGCGCCCAAATAGTGGTTTACCCCCACATGTGGGGTATCAGCATACTCAGGACAAATTGCACAATAACTTTTAGGGTCCTGTTACCCTTGGAAAAATAAGAATTGAGGGTGAAAAGATCATTTTGTGGAAAAAATATGATTTTTTAATTGTACCGCTGTACGTTATAAACTTCTGTAAAGCCCTTGTGGGTTCAAAGTTCTCACCACATATCTAGATAAGTTCCTTGTGGGGTCTAGTTTCCAAAATGGGGTCACTTGTGGGGTGTTTTCACTGTTTAGGTACATCAGGGCCTCTCCAAACGTGACATGGCGTCCGATCTGAATTCCAGCCAATTTTGCATTGAAAAAGTGAAACGGCGCTCCTTCCCTTCTGAGCTCTGCCATGCACAGAAACAGTGGTTCCTCCCCACATATCAGGTATCAGCGTACTCAGGACAAACTGCACAATAACTTTAGCAGTCCAATTTCTCCTGTTACCCTTGGTAAAATAAAAAAAATTGAACCTGTAAAAAGTATTTTTTTTGTGAAAAAAAGATAAATGTTCATTTTTTTTTAAATATTCAAAAAATTCCTGTGACGCACCTAAAGGGTTAATAAACTTCTTGAATGTAGTTTTGAGCACCTTCAGGGGTTCAGCTTTTAGAATGGTGTCACTTTTGGATATTTTCTATCATATAGACCCCTCAAAGTGGCTTCAAATGTGATGTGGTCCGTAAAAATATAATGGTGTTGCAAAAATGAGAAATTGCTGGTCAACTTTTAACCCTTATAACTTCCTAACAAAAAAAAAATTTTGGTTCCAAAATTGTTCTGATATAAAGTAAACATGTGGGAAATGTTACTTATTAAGTTTTTTTGTGTGCCATATCTCTGTGATTTAAGGGCATAAAAATTCAAAGTTGGAAAATTGTGAAATTTTCAAAATTTTCGCCAAATTTCTGTTTTTTTTCACAAATAAACGCAAGTTATATGAATGAAATTTTACCACTAACATGAAGTACAATATGTCACGAGAAAACGATGTCAGAATCACCAGGATCCATAGAAGCGTTTCAGAGTTATTACCTCATAAAGGGACAGTGGTCAGAATTGTAAAAATTGGCCCGGTCATGAACGTGCAAACCACCCTTGGGGGTTAAGGGGTTAAAACTTCCTAAAAAAAATGATGCTTCCAAAATTGTGCTGATGCAAAGTAGACATGTGGGAAATGTTATTAACAATTTTGTGTGATATGTCTATCTAATTTAAGGTCATACAAATTAAAAGTTTGAAAATTGCGAAAGTTTCAAAATTTTAGCCAAATTTCCATTTTTTCACAAATAAACACAAGTCATATCAAATAAATTTTACCAATATCATTAAGTACAATATGTCACGAGAAAGTAATCTCAGAATCACCGGGATAGGTTGAAGCATTCCAGAGCTATAACCTCATAAAGTGACACTGGTCAGAATTGTAAAAATTGGCCTGGTCAGGAAGGTGAAAACAGGCTTTGGGGTGAAGGGGTTAAGCTGAAAAACAATTTGTAGATCTGGAGCCTCTGTAACTCCAGCTCTATTCCCCGCCCAGTGCCAATTCCACCTGCATGACTGATGGCTCCTTTGCCGAAGTCACACAGCACAGAGGCTGTCACTCAAGCAGGAGGAGGCGACTCTGGGTTGGGAATAAAACTAGCGTGAAAGAGGCTTCAGAACTACAAATTGTTCTTCAGCTTCTTTTTCATACAATTCAAACACTGATTTATCAGTAACGGATGAACGGACTGATCATGTAAAGACATTGCTGGACTTGTCTTTGAAAAAGGTATATGCACAAATAAATAGTTTTGGTGTGAAATCCTGCTGACTGATTCCCTTTAACAAGATGGTAATATTCTCTTCCTCACTTTTTCTGTGACTATCAAATACATTTTCTTAACAAACAGCTCCATTCTAAAGTCTAGTTTGTGTGAAATCCTGCTGACCGATTCCCCTTAAGTCCTTGGTGACCCATTATAATCTTTGTTGTGTCACCTTCTCTATTTTACGTGGGCTAACCAATTACCATATAATTTTAGCTCTTTGTACTGAGTAGGTAATAGAAATGTGCTATTTTATTGAAATCAGCAAAAATCATGTTTTTCCCATAGCAAACATTGCAATCTTTTATATGTCTGGTCAAAGGACATCAGAATGGATTCTATATATTCACTTTGCTGACCATTCCTGAAAACATAGTTATTGGCTGGGTATAAATATGTCAAATTATGCAGGTCTGAGTGCCATTTTTTGCTAGCAGAAATGGTGTTTGCTGTCATGATCCTGAGTCATGCACTATAGTTTACATATCATTATATGAAGATTTGTCCTCCACATTGGGTAAAAGGTTAGCTTTCGCGTCATGGTCAAAAGTCAGTATAAAAATGGATATGAAGAGAAAAGAGAATTTCCAATTAGGAAAATGTAGCTTTACTAGGCAGTGGCGCCTCGATTTGTTTAGGAAACAAAACTGTAACCTTTACAGTCGATACATTTGAGTTCGGTAAATATATTCTCATTACTCAGGGCAAATTTTGCATAACAGGATTAAAATTTAAATTGATTATTCATTATCATTATATGACACATTATCACCATGAATAACCTAATTGCATGGTGGGCATACAATTTTATTTGCATATCCTGTTACTTGGTGCAAATTCATTACAAATATGCATAAAATAGTAGGCAATGTCTGTAAGAATGCTTCAACAATGTACTATGTCCAGCGGCACATCAACATAGGTGCTGCACAGCAGAGGGACATGGTAGGTAGCAAGAGTGGACAGACAGAAGAGGCCCTTGTGGGCCATTTGTAGTCCAATAGCTCATAATCATGCACAATTCCTCCTGCTTTGGAGGTAGAAGCACGCTCCCTTACCCCTTGGGGCCTCCGTTCAGCTGGACATGTTGCACCAATGATATGTTCACCCCTGATAGATAGGGAATCCTTTGCATCATGGCCCAGAAGATTCAAGATGCCACCTACTATGTCCTTGACTCTGTTGCTACGAACTTAAAAAAAATTGTCCAGCTCTAAGAAACTCCTCTCCTTGTTCAGCCAGCACTGAAATTCAGAGCGCTCGTCACTTTACTGCCCAGCTAATGAAACGGATGTCAGCAATGACGTCTCATTTCATGAGCTCTAAGTGTAGTGACTTGGTCCAGACTGGGTATGCCCCTTTAAGTAACCCTGGACCGTGAGTAGCTTCTGTACACTGCAACTCACTCCAAAGTTATCTTCTTACTGTTATATGGTTTAAATGAATCAAAAACTCACTAATCTCATATATTCCTCATGTATGTGTTTCAGTGTTCTATTAAGTGCACTTTTCATTTTTTGTGTTGCTTTATATATTAATATCACAATGTGAAGTCTGGCACAAGAATTGAGAGTTATCCTATTAGTCAGTGACCCTGGCACCAAGGTTCAACAAGAGGAGCTACCACCAGTTTCTGTGGAGACAAGACAGGAGTCTGGTTCAAGATGTGTCCCAGAGCAGACCTCCGGTGAGGGGTCTCCTGACCCCCCTCCAGGCTCCAAGCCTGGAGGTTCATCTTTCTCTTCATCTCAAGACTTACAGCCAGGCCTAATTCCCTGGATCTTCCCCTGACATCTACAGCCAAGATGGCTAAAGACTTTTAAACCTTTTTCCTCTCTGAATGTCAGTGATAAAAGAATCGCATACTGAGCATGTGTCAGGCTTTACAACTGACGCATGCGCAGTAGAAAATACAGAGCCCGGCCAATGAAGTGGACAAAAGTGACGACTAGAGTTGAGCGAAACGGGTCGAAAAAATTCAAAAGTCGCCGACTTTTGGAAAAGTCGGGTTTCATGAAACGAAACCCGACCCTAGGATGAGGTTGGCCACGAGGTCGGCGACTTACGCGCCAAAGTTGCGTTTCAAAAGTTTGTTTTGCGCTCTTTTTCAGCCAATCAGGATCCACGGACACTGTGGGCAACGTGATGACCTAGGCACGGGTCACCACCATCTTTCAGAAGTGATTGGCTTGCTTTGGTGGGCGTCACAGGGGGTATAAAAGGGCGTGCACGCCGACCGCCATCTTACTTCTGCCGATCTTAGTATAGGGAGAGGTTGCTGCTGATTCTGTAGGGAGAGCGTTAGGCAGGGAAGAAGACAAAAAAACTGCTTCTGCTGCTAGCGATTTGGCCTGCACAACACACAAGTCACTGTGTGTGCAGTGCAAGGGGAGGCTATATAGTGGTGTATCAGTGGTGTTGGTTGTTGGGCTGCCTTTTAAGGCTTCCTGACACGCTGGCGTTGCTGTTTACCCACTGCTCCGCAAACTGCTTTTTTAAAAGCAATCCAATCTCCCTTATCCTCTAGTCACTTTTGTCACAGCTGTGCCATCGAGCGTGTCACATAGCGCTCAGATATCAGTGGGCCTCACACAATCCACAAGTGTCCAGTGTCCAAAAGTGTGCGCAGAGATTCAAAATCTCCATTATCCTCTCGTCACTTTGGTCACAGGCAGCTGTGCCATCGAGCCTTTCACATAGCGCTCAGATATCAGTGGGCCTCACACAATCCACAAGTGTCCAGTGTCCAAAAGTGTGCGCAGAGATTCAAAATCTCCATTATCCTCTCGTCAGTTTGGTCACAGGCAGCTGTGCCATCGAGCGTGTCACATAGCACTCAGATATCAGTGGGCCTCACACAATCCACAAGTGTCCAGTGTCCAAAAGTGTGCGCAGAGATTCAAAATCTCCATTATCCTCTCGTCAGTTTGGTCACAGGCAGCTGTGCCATCGAGCGTGTCACATAGCGCTCAGATATCAGTGGGCCTCACACAATCCACAAGTGTCCAGTGTCCAAAAGTGTGCGCAGAGATTCAAAATCTCCATTATCCTCTCGTCACTTTGGTCACAGGCAGCTGTGCCATCGAGCGTGTCACATAGCGCTCAGATATCAGTGGGCCTCACACAATCCACAAGTGTCCAGTGTCCAAAAGTGTGCGCAGAGATTCAAAATCTCCATTATCCTCTCGTCACTTTGGTCACAGGCAGCTGTGCCATCGAGCGTGTCACATAGCGCTCAGATATCAGTGGGCCTCACACAATCCACAAGTGTCCAGTGTCCAAAAGTGTGCGCAGAGATTCAAAATCTCCATTATCCTCTCGTCACTTTGGTCACAGGCAGCTGTGCCATTGAGCGTGTCACATAGCGCTCAGATATCAGTGGGCCTCACACAATCCACAAGTGTCCAGTGTCCAAAAGTGTGCGCAGAGATTCAAAATCTCCATTATCCTCTCGTCACTTTGGTCACAGGCAGCTGTGCCATCGAGCGTGTCACATAGCGCTCAGATATCAGTGGGCCTCACACAATCCACAAGTGTCCAGTGTCCAAAAGTGTGCGCAGAGATTCAAAATCTCCATTATCCTCTCGTCACTTTGGTCACAGGCAGCTGTGCCATCGAGCGTGTCACATAGCGCTCAGATATCAGTGGGCCTCACACAATCCACAAGTGTCCAGTGTCCAAAAGTGTGCGCAGAGATTCAAAATCTCCATTATCCTCTCGTCAGTTTGGTCACAGGCAGCTGTGCCATCGAGCGTGTCACATAGCGCTCAGATATCAGTGGGCCTCACACAATCCAAAAGTGTCCACTGTCCACAAGTGTGTGCAGAAATTCTAAATCTCCCCTGTCCTATAGACACCTTGTACCTTGTTTTACATTACTATATAGTTTGTTGGATTTTGTCTACATTTCTACCAAAAATGAGGAAGGCTGGTGGAAGAGGCCGTGGAATTGGGCGGGGGTTGGCAGCTGGTAATGATGGTGTTGGTGGTGGATCTGATGGTAGTGGCAAGAGCAAAATAGGACCGAATGCAGGAGGTGCTGACCCTGCGTCATCGTCTGTCTACATAAGGCCTCGAACGCTTAGTTTTCTAGGAGTTGGCAAACCGCTTTTAAAGGCAGAGCATCAGGAAAAAGTTTTGTTTTACATTGCTGACTCAGCCTCCAGCTCTATCGCCTCCTCTTCTTCAGTTGTAAAAAGTAAAAGCACTGAGTCGTCATTGGAGGCTCATGTTCATGAACCACACCTTTCCTTGTGTCCTTCACCCCAACCAAGATTGAAGGATGACGCAGGCCATACTACTGATTACTCCATGGAGCTGTTTTCACATACCATGCCTGGATTATCAAGTCAAATGGTGAATTACCCAGGCCAAGATGAATCTGACATGGAGTGCACTGATGCACAGCCGCTGATGGATGATTCTGCTGGTACATTCACTCAGAGCACTACATTGTCCTCGCAGTGTACAGAGCCAGATTTTGACCCTGATGAGACTCAGGTGCCCCTTCCCGCACACTATACCACCGTACACGGTGACACAGAGAAAGGTGCACATGACATAGAAGAGGAGGTGATGGATGACCCAGTTGTTGACCCAGATTGGCATCCATTGGGGGAAGAGGGTGCTGCTTCCAATAGCTCAGATGAGGAGCATCCACAGCAGACATCGACATCGCAACAGCTGTTATCTGGCAGGCCCGGAGCACTCCAAAGACAGGTTCCAAACATCAAAAGAGTTGCTGGACAGCTTGTCCAGAGGGTCAAAAGATCACAGCGTGCTAGGCCGCAAAATGTCTGCCAAAGTAGGAAGAGTGCAGTGTGGCACTTTTTTGAACAAAATCCTCATGATCAGGCCAAGGTTATCTGTAAGAAGTGCGCAAAGACCTTTAGCCGAGGGAAAAATCTGAAAAATTTGAATACCAGTTGCATGCTTAGACATTTAACCAGCATGTACTTGCAAGCGTGGACACAACACCAAACCTCAAGTGCCACATGTGCAACTGATCACAACGAAGGTAGTCAGCAACGCTACATTGTTTCCCCCACTGTAAGCCCACCGGTTAGCACAGCAGCAAATGTTGAGGTGTCGTTGCAAGGCCACAGCAGTCAGGGAATCCCACTGTTATATCAACGAAAGACTGATTCTAGGCCATCAGAAAGAACACCAACTCCATCACCATCATCAACCCTCTCTCAGTCCGCCCTGTCCACCGCTACTTCCACCATATGCAGCTCTCAAGTCCAGCTCACCCTCCCAGAAACTATGAGTAGGTCAAGAAAGTACTCAGTCTCTCATCCGCGTACACTGGGTTTGAACGCCCACATTGCCAAACTAATCTCGTTTGAGATGATGCCCTTTCGGTTGGTGGAAAGCACAGCTTTCCGCGAACTCATGGCCTATGCAGTACCACGCTATGACCTACCCAGTCGCCACTTCTTCTCTCGCAAAGCCATCCCAGCCCTCCATCATCATGTGAAAGACCGCATTGTCCATGCACTCAAGCAGTCAGTGAGCGGAAAGGTGCACCTCACAACTGATGCATGGTCCAGTCGGCATGGCCAGGGCCGTTACGTGTCCATCACTGCGCACTGGGTTAATGTGGTGGATGCAGGGTCCACAGGGGACAGCGGTGGTGGGACAGTGCTGCCTAGCCCACGGTATAGGAAACAGTTGGCTGTAGGCGTTCGACCCTCCTCCTCCTCCTCCTCCTCCAGAAGCGAAAGCTCGTCCACAGAGCGCAGTCGTACGAGCACTCCATCTGCAGCTGCCACTGTTGCACACGATGTGTCCCCCTATTGAGCAGCTAGTGGAAAGCGTCAGCAGGCTGTGTTGCAGATGATGTGTTTGGGCGACAGACACACCGCCGAGGTGCTGGCCGAGTACTTGAAGCGACAAACTGAGTCATGGCTGGGCAGTGTACATCTTGAGGCAGGCAAGGTAGTTAGTGATAACGGCCGTAATTTTGTGGCAGCCATAGCCCTTTCAAAACTCAGCCACATACCTTGCTTGGCTCACACCTTGAACCTGGTGGTGCAGTGCTTCCTCAAAAATTATCCGGAGTTAACAGCCCTGCTCCAGAAGGTGCGAAGACTGTGCGCGCACATCCGCCGGTCGCCTGTACACTCCGTTCGTATGCAGAAGCTGCAGCGATTGCTCCACCTTCCCAACCACCGCCTCATTATCGACATTGCAACAAGGTGGAACTCCACCCTGCACATGGTGGAGCGGCTGTGCGAGCAGAGGCAGGCCATAATGCATTTGTGGGAGGATACACGGCCAGGCACTTTGAGAGCAGACATGGAGTTGACAGGCGTGCAGTGGTCGAAGCTGAAAGACCTTTGTAAAGTCCTTCAGTGTTTTGAGGAATGCACACGGCTGGTAAGCGCAGACGACGCCATCCTAAGCATGAGCATCCCACTTATGCGTCTGCTCATGCAAACTTTGACGCACCTTAAGGAGCAGGCGTCTGCAGCCAATGTTGATGAGGAGGAAGAGGAGGAGGGAATCCTTGATGACATTCAGCCATTGTCTGCTCAGGGACCTCTCCTGGACGAGGTGGAGGAAGAAGAGGAGGAGGAGGAGGATGATGGGGATGATTACTTAGGGGAGGAGGATGCATCTCGTGGGGCAAGTGAAAATGTTGGCATGGCAAGGTCTGGTACAGGGTTTGTGCTTGACTGGAGGGATGTGGATTTGCCAGAAAGTGCTCCTCCACCCAGCACTCGCAGTGCATCATTGACACCGGGAACATTGGCCCACATGTCAGATTATGCCTTGCGGATCCTAAAAAGGGACCCCCGCATTGCCAAAATGATGAACGATGACGACTACTGGTTGGCCAGCATCCTGGATCCACGCTATAAAGGCAAATTACAAAACATCATGCCACAGGAGAACCTTGACCTAATATTGGCTAATAAACAAGCAACTCTGGTAAATCGGTTGCTTGAGGCATTCCCAGCACACAGCAGCGGTGATGGTTCTCACACGAGCCGTACGGGCCGGGGGCAGCTTGGCAGAGGTGTTCGTGGTGCACACAGCAGAAGTGGCGTTGGAGACAGGGGTTTCATGACAATGTTGTGGACTGATTTTTCAAATACCGCTCACACAACTGGTAATACTGCATCGATGGAAAGTGACAGGAGACAGCAGTTGTCAACTATGGTTACAAACTACTTTTCCTCCCATATCGATGTTCTCCCACACAGGTCATTCCCCTTTGACTATTGGGCCGCTAAACTGGACACCTGGCCTGAATTGGCCCAATATGCCTTACAGGAGCTCGCTTGCCCAGCTGCAAGTGTGCTATCGGAAAGAGTCTTCAGTGCAGCTGGATCAATCCTGACAGAAAAAAGGACCCGTCTGTCAACCCAAAATGTGGATGATCTAACCTTCATTAAAATGAACCACGCATGGGTTTCCAAGGATTTTGTCCCACCTTCCCCTGATGACACATAGGGTGACAGAAAAATGGCTTGCTTTGGTCCACCTCTTCCTGGTACTTCACCTATTTCGCCTTTTGCATCAGCTGAATGTCCAACATCAACATATGCCACTTTCTAAAACTCCCTAACTGTGCTGCCTCCCCCCCCATGGCCGGGGTCACCACCTAGCGCACGACACCGTGCGAGTGCCGTTGCCCTGGACAGGTGGGTAGGCCGACTCTTGGGCGCGGGCACTGGCACAGGGTCCCTCATAGTGCAATCAAGTGTCTCTGACGGTGGTGGTGCACACCCGCCGTCAGACACACCGCTGTACTATGAGGGGCCCAGTGCCAGTACCGATGCCCACGAGTGGGCCCCCCTTGCTTGGGCAGGGCCCCAGCATTTGCAATCTTTACCTCTCCCTGCTCCTCCGCTGTGTAATCTGGGCCGTCAAATCCATACTGTGCCTGACACCGTCTGAGCCTGCCTCCTGAGACATATATTTTGAATGTGTACGCTATCCATACATGTTATCCGGGGATACGGTACCCTTTCTAACCTTTGTGCAATCACGTGCAATCCATACTGGGCCTAACACCGTCTGAGCCTGCCTCCTGAGACATATATTTTGAATGTGTACACTATCCATACATGTTATCCGGGGATACGGTACCCTTTCTAACCTTTGTGCAATCACGTGCAATCCATACTGGGCCTAACACCGTCTGAGCCTGCCTCCTGAGACATATATTTTGAATGTGTACGCTATCCATACATGTTATCCGGGGATACGGTACCCTTTCTAACCTTTGTGCAATCACGTGCAATCCATACTGTGCCTGACACCGTCTGAGCCTGCCTCCTGAGACATATATTTTGAATGTGTACGCTATCCATACATGTTATCCGGGGATACGGTACCCTTTCTAACCTTTGTGCAATCACGTGCAATCCATACTGGGCCTAACACCATCTGAGCCTGCCTCCTGAGACATATATTTTGAATGTGTACGCTATCCATACATGTTATCCGGGGAAACGGTACCCTTTCTAACCTTTGTGCAATCACGTGCAATCCATACTGTGCCTGACACCGTCTGAGCCTGCCTCCTGAGACATATATTTTGAATGTGTACGCTATCCATACATGTTATCCAGGGATACGGTACCCTTTCTAACCTTTGTGCAATCACGTGCAATCCATACTGTGCCTGACACCGTCTGAGCCTGCCTCCTGAGACATATATTTTGAATGTGTACGCTATCCATACATGTTATCCGGGGATACGGTACCCTTTCTAACCTTTGTGCAATCACGTGCAATCCATACTGTGCCTGACACCGTCTGAGCCTGCCTCCTGAGACATATATTTTGAATGTGTACGCTATCCATACATGTTATCCAGGGATACGGTACCCTTTCTAACCTTTGTGCAATCACATGCAATCCATACTGTGCCTGACACCGTCTGAGCCTGCCTCCTGAGACATATATTTTGAATGTGTACGCTATCCATACATGTTATCCGGGGATACGGTACCCTTTCTAACCTTTGTGCAATCACGTGCAATCCATACTGTGCCTGACACCGTCTGAGCCTGCCTCCTGAGACATATATTTTGAATGTGTACGCTATCCATACATGTTATCCAGGGATACGGTACCCTTTCTAACCTTTGTGCAATCACGTGCAATCCATACTGGGCCTGACACCGTCTGAGCCTGCCTCCTGAGACATATATTTTGAATGTGTACGCTATCCATACATGTTATCCAGGGATACGGTACCCTTTCTAACCTTTGTGCAATCACGTGCAATCCATACTGGGCGTGAGAACGGCTGGCGAGCTGTTAAGCAAGCTACAGCACCTGTCCAGACAAGTACAGGGATTCCCTAGCGAGGAGACTTATTTGATTGTTTTCAATGTTGGGACAGCAATTTTTGGGGAGCACTATACTCTGGAGAATGATAGATGGGGCCCACCATACACTGGAACATTCCAAAGGTGGACATCAGACCCTGGAGCAGCATTTACAGGGCCCATTATACACTAGAGCATTAGAAACGGGGCCCATTATGTTTGGAGCATTATTTGGGCCCATAAGACAGTGGAGCTTCATCCATGGGGACCAACATATACTGTAGCATTATGTGGAGCTCATCATATACTGTTTCAAACATTATATGGGACCAATGATTCTGTATGGAGAAATAGATGGGCCTCGTCATGAGATGTAAAAAGTGAGGTATTTTTCATTGTACTATACCGCTATTTATCTGCCGTATCGGAGCATGATGAGTTGTGGTATGTGTTAAAGGGGCGCTCTTTCGCCCAGGGCACATGAAAACCTGCAGCCAGCCCTCCCCCCCCCACAACTTTAGCCAAATAACCCCCATTTTTCAGTGCGTAACTTATATTATGAAGTTAATTAAGGTTGACAAGCTTAAGTAAGAAGAATTGATGCTTTTGGCATTCAAATGGGCACTGTAGGTGTGTTTCCTGTCCTCCTCTCACTGCTGACTTTTATTCCCCATTGACTTACATTGGGTTTCGTGTTTCGGGACGACCCCGACTTTTCCCTATAATCGGACGATCTTGCTCGACCCGACTTTTGGAAAAGTCGGGTTTCACGAAACGAAACGCGACCCTAAAAAACCAAAAGTCGCTCAACTCTAGTGACGACGTTGTGGTAATTGCAGGCACGCAGGATGCAGTGACGAGACACGAGACAGATATGACTTTAAACGTTAACTTTTATAGATAAATGTTGTTAGGGCTATTGTTACACAATCAACACATTAACAGTATTTGTCCTCACAGGGAGCCAATACACATAAACAAGGATTGGTAGAACACGACTAATCCAGCAAAGACCGGTCACTATAGAGCCGTGGAATGGCCGACTACGGGTCCTTAGTCACTATGTATCACTTATCCGTCCTGACGTCCCTCGGCGTTCTGTTCCATGGTGTGTCTGCGTCGCAGCAACTGGGCCCAGCCACTGAAGATCTGGCATAGTCTTCGGGCGTTCCGACGCCCAGGAGGAGCAGGGGCACAACAGGCCCGCGGAGAGTTCTTTGGCGAGATGTCCCCCAGCGAAGGCAGCGGGATACCACCTGGAGATGGGAGAGTGGAGGTTGCAACTCCCTGACAGGGACTGGCAGTGGCGGTGATAAGTGGCAGTTGATAGGCCACAGGTGCAGTCTGCGGTCGCACTGGAGAACCCGCAGCGGGCACAGGCCCAGTCTCTACCGCGGACTGGAGCGGGGAGTTGGCAGGCGCGGGCGGCAAAGGAGGAGGCACCACCGTGGTCAGGAGTGAAGCAGCGGTGGATGCGGGCAACAACGAGGAGGCCGCAGCCGCATGCTGGAGTGAGGCGGTGTCAGCCGCGGACGGCTGCAAGTAGGCCGCAGCCGAGAGCTGGAGTGAGGCAGCAGTCTTCTTTTGTTGGTAAGCTCGGTGCCTGCAGTCCACTGAGAGTCTCCCTCCTGTCGCTGTCCTTGTCTCTGGTAACTGCTCGAGGCTCCCACTCTCTGGCCCTCATCAAGTCTCCACCTTCTTCTCCCTCGTTCTGCTAACTCACACAGTCTCGCCCTCTCCGCCCCTCTTCTCTGGACTCCTCGCCCCAACTCCCATCCCCTAGCTCTGTTCCCTGGAAACAGATACCCCAGGAACCTAGAAGACAGTCCCCCCGGTTCCGGCCTGGTACTCGGCGGAAGCCTCTCCTTCTACACTGTCTCGATTCATGGGTCAAGAGAATAAATGCTTTACCATCCCCTGATAACGCTTCATTTCAGGGTGGCAAATGAAGCAAGGGGAGTGTGGGGTTGTCCCAGTTCCCCCACATGACGCTTTGTTTCAGGGAGGAAAAGCGAGTGACAACAGTTACAACCAGCAAATGACGATTCATTTAAGTATTCTATCATGCGCTGGGATTCTCAAACAAATCATCATAGGAAGTGGGTAACCCCAAGTTGTAGATTTATTCATTGAACTTTACTTTTGTGTTTCAGACTAACCTTTAAAGGCTAGAGATGAACACAGCCTTCCCCATAATGCCCTGTAGCTATGACATCTAGCAGATTATCATACTAGTAAGAGTAGTGATCTGACCCTTGAACATCAGAAATCAGCGGTTCCCAGCAGAGGATCGTTAGCACTGCACAGTCATTTTCCATCTCCAGAGTCACTGAGTAAAAATCTCTTTCCTGTGGAATGTAATTAGATCCTCTTACATTGCAATAGGTATATCCCCTACTATTTTCTAATTGATTTTTGCGCTAGCACTTTACTTTGGGTACTTCTGCTCAGTGATATATGCCGCCTTGAAAGTTATATACTTTACATTATGTATGGATCTATTCACTTATTGGTATTAGATTATATCATGCCACAGGCTGATCGCCTCCATGTCATGCCTCATTGATGCAGTAATTGATGCAAAAGGAGCCCAGACCAAGTATTGAGTGCATTTACTGAACATACATTTCAGCAGGTCAACGTTTCCGATTTTAAAATCATTTTTCAAGCTGGTGTTATAAAGTATTCTAATTTACTGTGTAAGGTAGCGCTTGTTATTCAGGTAGGGGATACTAGATTGGCAGCCGATAAATCAGATCCGGCATGGATTTTCCATAAAACAATAACAGTCCATGCGGTTTATTCAGGCATCATAAACCCACAGCAATAGAAAGTTAATATCAAAACAGAATAGCGTCCATGATAGAGCTCCACTCTGTTAACCATGTAGTCACACAGGTTAGGCAATGTCCAATATGCAGGCTCTCTAGCCTCACAGTTATCTCACCCTGTCAGGTTTACCTCATGGCTGCTTCTCCACACTGCAGACGTTCATTCCCTCTCCTGGGAACTTTCAGACACGTGCAGCCATTATGCACACAGGCACTCAGGAAGGCAGACACATCTTCCAGCGAGACCTTCCAAATGGACCAACCGGGTCCAAGCATTCACTCATGTGACCTACCCTTGCGACCTTATATGGTCCATAGCCACGCCCACCAGATCACATGGCTATGACCTCATCACAGGTCCTACAAGCACTCACGCATACACTTTACTATGGCGTTCTAGGCACCGCCCCTAGGTGGGTTTGTAGGCAGCTGGTTACGCCCATCTCACCAGCTACCTGGAAAGCTCTCCCTGACACAGTGTAGCAAAAGCTCAGCAGTACCTCTGCTCATCAACACACATATTCAAGCTTCCATCCCAAGGCCACCTACCTGGGGATACATAACGATCATTCAGCATCTTGCCACTCCTCCTCTCTCCTGGGACACCCACACAGCGCCCCCTAGTGGACACAGTGGTCACTACACCACATACCTCCCCCCTCTGTTCAAACTTGTGGGGTTGAACACACAACATTACTCCAGGATCTCGAGACTGCGCACTCATTACACCTTGCTCAACAGGTCAAGAGAATCGTCTCCGTCTGTCATACGGCCTCATCCCTACGTTAGGCCTCCCCCTCGCCCAGCAGTCAGAATATCGGTCTTGGTCTTTGACCTTCCAGTCACGGTCTGTCTGCGTCATCAGACACTGTTTAGCTTCACAGGGCCTAAGGTCTCTTAGCCTTGTACTGCCCGTCGCACTGACACTTGTTGACATTCTTCGGCCATCTGCCATGTCACTACTTGGAGGAACCCTTCGGGACCTTACATCTTGGGTTAAAGGCGGCTGCCACCTGGTGTTCTGTACCTCTTTATTGATCCACAGATGGTCCAGCCTCAACTGCTCAGTCTCTTGCAGGTACCCCATTCGATACTCCAAGAGCAACCGAAAGTTTCTCAGGCTTTCCATGGAGCCAACCACTATGATGGGAAACCTACCCTCTTCACTGGATACCTGGTCTTCATCATCAGGAGGGATCCTCACCCTCACCACGCCAGAGATACTTACAAGGTCTTGCATTACCTTCCCGAGTCTTCCAATGATTTTCCCAATCAGACCTTTGGGTACTGAAATTACATCTTTCCGCAAACCCAGCCGATCCTTAGCCTCCCTTGCTAACTCTAGGCGTTGAGCAGCTTTCATATTACTCCACCTGACCAACTGTTTGGCGTGGAGACATTGCAAATGCATCTCTTTCAGGACAGCTACCCAGTTTGCTGTTTCATCCCTGGCTGATATTATCACCAACTGTCGAGTCTCAGGTGCCCAGTGCACCTTACACACCTTGACCGCCTCTTTGAAAGCCTCATGCACACCTTCCTCAGCACAGGCTTCTTGCATGTCTTCGGGTACCTCGATCACAGATTTGAAGGTCGTGGTCTTGCTCTCTTCCTGGACAGAAGGCTCTGGCTTTACCACGGACACTTCCCTCACTACAGTTTTCCCGACCGGGTGACTGTCTTCTTTAGTTCTTAGCTCACAAACTTCATGAGATTTTATCTCTTCGTGACCCTTTGCCAAGATGGGTACTGGCAGTTCCGTCTTGTTATCAGTTGGGCCTGGCCGCTGTAAATCTTTGTCCAAGCTCTTCTCCCGCAGAATACCTTTTACTACTCCTCTGAGTTCTTCCATCTCTTCCCTAAGGGTCTTGTTCACGCTTTGCCAGGTGGACAGGTGACCTCTGAGCTCTAAGACTTCTTTCTCGAGCCCTTCCACCCTGTGCTCGGCCATTTGTCTCAGGACCCTTTCACGTTCGAGATGTTCTTCCACTGTCTCTTTTATCAACTGTATCTCCTGATCGTTTTGCCTTTGGGCCAGCATGTGTCGCACCACTACTTCTTTAATTATATCGTCAAAGGGTACAACTGGGTCAGTCCCGTCAGCTGAGTGAACCCTTCCGTTACCGTCTAGCCATGTTTCTACCCCAGTTGTCTCGTCAGTCAGGTCACCATCCGTCAAGTCACGAGACGTTAGGTCCGTAAGTTGGGCAGATGTACCCCTTCTTCCGGTCACTTCTACATCTGACTTGTCCACTTTAGGAGGCGTCACCATCTCAACGTCTGTTAGCCCATCAGTAGAAACATCTCCATCCCCCTGCCATATATCATCAATCAAGACAAAGTCCTGGCCCCTCTCAAAGGGATGCACTGAGCTTGGTGGCATACTACCACCTTGGCACTTAACCCCCTTTGTCATCTCAATCATGACTCTGGCCACCGCATAGTTCACAATGACCCCATGGTCGCAGCGAATCCTGACGTTTTTCTCAGCCAGAATTAAAACGAGAGGAGTTCCTGTCAGAGTCACCTGACTCTTTGAGTCCAGCCTACTAGAGACTCCTTCCCGGTGCAGCATCACGGTACACACCTGTGGCCCATCGCTATCTGGAAAATACATGCCGCACTCCGAAAAAGTCATACACACACACTGCGGTTCCCCAGACATGTCCACTGTGGTACCCAGTGCTGCCCCTTTTGAAAACTCGGCCCATTTCTGGACCACCATCCCAACTTGGGCCACCACCCCCCTCTGGGACTCCACCTCTTTTTGGGTTACCACCCCGATTTGGGTCACCGCCTCCCTCTGGGACTCCACCCTTTTTGGGTTACCACCCCGATTTGGGTCACCATCCTCTTTTGGGATTTCCCCATATCCTTTCTACAGGTCTCCTTAGACCACAGTTCACACAGTTTGTCTCTTTTGGGCCCATACTGGCCCTTTAAGTACGATACCACACAAGTTCTTGCTGGCACCACCACAGCTCCTGCTGTCACCGATCACCGACACCTCCGGCTGTCGCTCACACACAGCTGCTGGTGTCACCTTCGTAACCCCGCCGAGCTACAGCAAGCCACTTGTCACCTTCTTGACTCTCCTGAGACACCGCAAGCTGAGTTAAGAAGAAGAAAAAAAAAAGCACACACAACACAAAACTCACGTGTCCTGTCTGTGTGCTGTTCAGGACGTCCGTCTCCTCCTGAGACCGTCCAACACACAGGGAGCACCGGGTGCTATTCAGGGAGCCGACCCTCCTCCCAGGGTTTCCCAACACACCGGCCTCACCAGGACCAGGGACTCAGCGGGTGCTGTTCAGGACATCCATCTCCACCTGAGACTGTCCAACACTCACGCCTCACCAGGTCCAAGGTCACAGCACGTGTTCCAGGGATCCGATTCTTCTCCCAGAACCTCCCAACATTGACCCTCCAGGACCATTGCACACTGAACCCTCCAGGTACACAGTCTTTCTCACTGACCCCGGTCAGTACAACACAGACTCCTGTCTGTTACCTGAGGCAACCTATAGCAATCCACAGTCTCTTTTCTATGACCCTGGTCAGCACATCATACGGCTTTCACTACCGTCACCTGCCGGCCACGCAGGTTCGCGGACCCCTCTACCGCAGAGGTGTCCTATAAGTCTCTTCCACTGACCCTGGTCAGTATATCACATGGCTTTCAAGACCGTCCGCCCTCCTGGCTCAGCGTTGCCAGCACTGCAACATGTGCTTTTGGAAACCGTTGCCCTTAGCAACCAAATTTTGCAGACCTTGTCCGTTGCCCCTAGCAACAACGCTACAACACTGCCCACATTCTTCACCAATTGTAAGGTAGCGCTTGTTATTCAGGTAGGGGATTCTCGCTTAGCAGCCGATAAATCAGATAGATCCGGCACGGATTTTCCATAAAACAATAACAGTCCATGCGGTTTATTCGGGCATCATAAACCCACAGCAATAGAAAGTTCAAATTAAAACAGCATAGCGTCCATGATAGAGCTCCACTCTGTTAACCCTGTAGGCACACAGGTTAGGCAATGTCCAATACGCAGGCTCTCTAGCCTCACAGTTATCTCACCCCGTCGGAGTTACCTCATGGCTGCTTCTCCACACTGCAGACGTTCATTCCCTCTCCTGGGAACTCTCAGACATGTGCAGCCATTATGCACACAGGCACTCAGGAAGGCAGACACATCTTCCAGCGAGACCTTCCAAACGGACCAACCGGGTCCAAGCATTCACTCATGTGACCTACCTTGTCCACCTTATATGGTCCGTAGCCACGCCCACCGGATCACATGGCTATGACCTCATCACAGGTCCTACAAGCACTCACACATACGCTTTACTATGACATTCTAGACACTGCCCCTAGGTGGGTTTGTAGGTAGCTGGTCACACCCGTCTCACCAGCTACCTGGAAAGCTCTCCCTGACACAGTGTAGCAAAAGCTCAGCAGTACCTCTGCTGATCAACACACATATTCAAGCTTCCATCCCAAGGCCACATACCTTGGGATACATAATGATCATTCAGCATCTTGCCACTCCTCCTTTCTCCTGGGACACCCACACAGCGCCCCCTAGCGGACACAGTGGTCACTACACCCCAACTGAGATAATGACTTGAATTTTCATTGGCTGTAAGCCATAATCATGAACATTAACAGAAATAAACACTTGAAATAGATCACTCTGTAATAGCTCTATGTAACATATGAGTTTCACTTTTTGTATTGAAGAACTAAAATAAATTAACATTTTGATGATATTCTAAATATGTGAGAAGCACCTGTATATAGCTTGAAATGTATGTACTTTAGACACCGTCTTCCTATATATGTACTTTAGGCAGGGTCAGATAGCAAGAGCTGGATCTGAAGGATCATGGATAAGTATTGTCTACAGCAGAACATTGGTCCTTAGCATTCTGCAGAGAGGGAATCTTTCGATCCAAGTTTTTATGTCTACTGCTGCAGTATCTTCATGTCTTCTCTACAATATACACGGATAACAATGAGTAAATGCTTACGGGCTCTGAAGTGTGCAAATACACAGTGATTTTATATAGTAAAAGAAAAATTACAGTGAGAATTTATGTCGTTGTCATGTGCTGACTAGTGTTGAGCATTCCGATACCGCAAGTATCGGGTATCGGCCGATACTTGCTGTATCGGAATTCCGATACCGACTTCCGATATTTTTTCAATATCGGAATTCGGCATCGGAATCGGAAGTTCAGTTGATTGACAGACTGACGTCATCATGATGCGCGGTGTGTGCGCATCATGATGCGCCGTCATTTCGGGCCTTCCGGGGGTCTCTGCCGGCCTGCCGGGGGGGCTGTGCCGGCCTGCCGGGGGGCTGTGTGGACTGCCCGGGGTCTGTACCGGCCTGCCGGGGGGCTGTGCCGGCCTGCCGGTGGTCTGTGCACCCTGTGGGGGTCTGTACCGGCCTGCCGGGGGGCTGTGCCGGCCTGCCGGTGGTCTGTGCACCCTGTGGGGGTCTGTACCGGCCTGCCGGGGGGCTGTGCCGGCCTGCCGGTGGTCTGTGCACCCTGTGGGGGTCTGTACCGGCCTGCCGGGGGGCTGTGCCGGCCTGCCGGTGGTCTGTGCACCCTGTGGGGGTCTGTACCGGCCTGCCGGGGGGCTGTGCCGGCCTGCCGGGGGGCTGTGCTGATGTCCGGGGGTCTGTGCAAGCATCGTCCGATGGGACTACAAGTCCCATCGGGCGATGCCTGCTACCATGACAGTGATTGACACATTAGCCAATGATGGGACAGTAGTAGTCCCATCATCCGGCTAATGTGTTAAATGTTAAAAAAAAAAAAAAAAAAATACTACATACATACTACATGCATGCTACATACATACTACATGCTACATACATACTACATATATACTACATACATACTACATACATGCTACATACATACTACATGCATGCTACATACATACTACATGCTACATACATACTACATACATACTACATGCTACATACATACTACATATATACTACATACATACTACATACATGCTACATACATACTGCATGCTACATACATACTACATACATACTACATACATACTACATGCATGCTACATACATACTACATGCATGCTACATACATACTACATGCATGCTACATGCATGCTACATACATACTACATGCATGCTACATGCATGCTACATACATACTACATGCTACATACATACATACATACCACATACATACTACATACATACTACATACTACATATATACTACATGCATGCTACATACATACTACATGCTACATACATACCACATACATACTACATGCTACATACATACTACATATATACTACATGCATGCTACATACATACTACATGCTACATACATACCACATACATACTACATACATGCTACATATATACTACATGCATGCTACATACATACTACATATATACTACATGCATGCTACATACATACTACATGCTACATGCATGCTACATACATACTACATACATACTACATGCTACATACATACCACATATATACTACATACATACAATACATTCATACAATACATACATAGACATACAGTACATATAACATAGAGTAACATACTTACCAATACTTGTCACATTGTTCCCCGAAGCCATTGTCTTTTCCGGAATAAATATTAACATAACAAACCACAAAAATACTCACCCACGATCCGAAGCAGTCCACGAGTGTGTCCCACGACGATCTTGGGTAGAGAACTGCAGCATCAGATGATGCTGCCGTTCTCTACGGGCTGCAGGAAACCTTCCGTCATTGGATTCCTGCAGCCCGTAGAGAACGGCAGCATCATCTGATGCTGCAGTTCTCTACCCAAGATCGTCGTGGGACACACTCGTGGACTGCTTCGGATCGTGGGTGAGTATTTTTGTGGTTTGTTATGTTAATATTTATTCCGGAAAAGACAATGGCTTCGGGGAACAATGTGACAAGTATTGGTAAGTATGTTACTCGATGTTATATGTACTGTATGTCTATGTATGTATTGTATGTATGTAGTATATATGTGGTATGTATGTAGCATGTAGTATGTATGTACTATGTATGTAGCATGCATGTAGCATGCAGTATGTATGTAGCATGCATGTAGTATATATGTAGTATGTATGTGGTATGTATGTAGCATGTAGTATGTATGTAGCATGCATGTAGTATGTATGTAGCATGCATGAAGTATGTATGTAGTATGTATGTAGCATGTAGTATGTAGCATGCATGTAGTATATATGTAGTATGTATGTAGCATGTAGTATGTATGTAGCATGCATGTAGTATATATGTAGTATGTATGTAGCATGTAGTATGTATGTAGCATGCATGTAGTATGTATGTAGCATGCATGTAGTATGTATATGGTATGTATGTAGCATGTAGTATGTATGTAGCATGCATGTAGTATATATGTGTTATGTATGTAGCATGCATGTAGCATGCATGTAGTATGTATGTAGTATGTATGTAGTATATATGTAGTATGTATGTAGCATGTAGTATGTATGTAGTATGTATGTAGCATGCATGTAGCATGCAGTATGTATGTAGCATGCATGTAGTATATATGTAGTATGTATGTAGCATGTAGTATGTAGCATGCATGTAGTATATATGTAGTATGTAGCATGTAGTATGTATGTAGCATGCATGTAGTATATATGTGTTATGTATGTAGCATGTAGCATGCATGTAGCATGCATGTAGTATGTATGTAGTATATATGTGGTATGTATGTAGCATGCAGTATGTATGTAGCATGCAGTATGTATGTAGCATGCATGTAGTATATATGTAGTATGTATGTTGCATGTAGTATTTATGTAGTATGAATGTAGCATGTATGTAGTATGTAGTATGAATGTAGCATGTATGTAGTATGCATGTTGTATGTATGTAGCATGTAATTTTTTTTTTTTTTTTTACATTTAACACATTAGCCGGATGATGGGACTACTACTGTCCCATCATTGGCTAATGTGTCAATCACTGTCATGGTAGCAGGCATCGCCCGATGGGACTTGTAGTCCCATCGGACGATGCCTGCACAGACCCCCGGAGCCTGCACAGACCACCGGCAGGCCGGCACAGCCCCCCGGCAGGCCGGCACAGCCCCCCGGCAGGCCGGCACAGCCCCCCGGCAGGCCGGCACAGCCCCCCGGAGCCTGCACAGACCACCGGCAGGCCGGCACAGACCACCGGAGCCTGCACAGACCCCCTGGCAGGCCGGCACAGCCCCCCGAAAGGCCTGTACAGACCCCAGAGAGGCTGTACAAGGGCAGGAAAGGGTTTTTCTTATTCCGATACCGGAAGTCCCATAGACTTGAATGGGACTTCCGGTATCGGAATCGGCGATACCGATACTTTTTTTAAAGATCGGCCGATACCATCCGATACGATACTTTGAAGTATCGGACGGTATCGCTCAACTCTAGTGCTGACTTTTAGAAATAACTGGAAATGTAATGTGAAAGCATCAAAGCACATAACCATTCGTGAGATGATGTAAACTCAGCAGTACAGATAGATAAAAACATCGCCCAAACTGAACCTTTAATCCAACTTGTTCCAATCTGTGATCTGCTAAGTACAGGAAAAGTAATATAAAAATTAAAATAAAAAAAAATCCACCTGGTGAGGCGGATTAACGAAGCTTCAGGTTAGAGTGGACACGCAGACATAAAGTGTTAGCACAGCAAGCTTGAAGCCATGTGGAAACATAAGGACGCAGACAACAGGATATGATGGACATCGACGACAGACAAACAAACAAGGCAGTACACACCAGAAGCCAAAGAACCAAGAGGGCAGATGATGAGGAAAATGGTATGAGAGCAGGATTTATATTTTATCTATCCTGGCTTCATCTTGGTTTCTTTCTACATGTATTTCTTTCCTTCCCAAATGGAGTCCATGATCAGATAAGGGGTCTCTGGAATGTCTTTTTTGTAACAGACTTAGAAAAAAACATAGGAAAGTGAGAGAAACGAAAACTTAGAGGTAAGTACGACCCCTAGACCACAAGCTGGGTGTTAACAGTGTTAACTTAGCCAATTAGAAGTATGTATGCTAATGCCAGCACATATTTAGAGATAAGATAAGCCAGTTATGTTGTTATAATGCATGAATACTAGTAACCTATAAAACCCCTCACCAAGGTATGTAATAAAGAGAGATCTGAACTGATTCTTAACTCCTTCACTACCAAGGGTGGTTTGCACGTTAACTCTCGGGCCAATTTTTACAATTCTGACCACTGTCCTTTTATGAGGCCATAACTCTGGAACGCTTCCATGGATCCCGGTGATTCTGACATTGTTTTCTCGTGACATATTGTACTTCATGTTAGTGGTAAAATTTCATTCATATAACTTGCGTTTATTTGTGAAAAAAATGGAAATTTGGTGAAAATTTAGAAAATTTTGCAATTTTCCAACTTTGAATTTTTATGCCCTTAAATAACAGAGATATGGCACACAAAAAACTTAATAAGTAACATTTCCCACATGTTTACTTTACATCAGCATAATTTTGGAACCAAGATTTTCTTTTGTTAGGAAGTTATAAGGGTTAAAAGTTGACCAGCGATTTCTCATTTTTGCAACACCATTTTATTTTTACGGACCACATCACATTTGAAGTCACTTTGAGGGGTCTATATGATAGAAAATACCCAAAAGTGACAACATTCTAAAAACTGCACCCCTCAAGGTGCTCAAAACCACATTCAAGGAGTTTATTAACCCTTCAAGTGCTTCACAGGAATTTTTTGAATATTTAAAAAAAATGAACATTTCACAAAAAAAATACTTCAGGTTCAATTTTTGTTATTTTACCAAGGGTAGCAGGAGAAATTGGACAGCAAAAATTATTGTGCAATTTGTCCTGAGTACGCTGATACCTGATATGTGGGGGGGAACCACTGTTTCGGCACATGGCAGAGCTCAGAAGGGAAGGAGCGCCGTTTGACTTTTACAATGCAAAATTGGCTGGAATTCAGATCGGACGCCATGTCACGTTTGGAGATCCCCTGATGTACCTAAAGAGTGGAAATCCCCCACAAGTGACCCCATTTTGGAAACTAGACCCCCCCAAGGAACTTATCTAGATATGTGGTGAGAGCTTTGAAACCACAAGGGCTTCACAGAAGTTTATAACGTACAGCGGTACAATTAAAAAATCATATTTTTTCCATAAAATGATCTTTTCACCCCCAATTTTTATTTTCCCAAGGGTAACAGGACCATAAAAGTTATTGTGCAATTTGTCCTGAGTATGCTGATACCCCATGTGTGGGTGTAAATGACTATTTGGGCGCATGGAAGAGCTCGGAAGGGAAGCAGCGCCATTTGACTTTTTTGGCTGGAATTGAGATCGGACACCATGTCGCGTTTGGAAAGCCCCTGATGTACCAAAACAGTGGAATCCCCCCACAAATGACACCATTTTGGAAACTATACCCCCCAAGGAACTTATCTAGATGTGTGGTGAGAACTTTGAAACCCCAAGTGCTTCACAGAAGTTTATAACGCCCAGGCGTGAAAATAAAAAAATCATATTTTTTTTCCACAAAAATGATATTTTTGCCCCCAATTTTTTATTTTCCTAAGGGCAACAGGAGAAATAGGACCCCAAAAGTTGTTTTGCAAATTGTCCTGTGTAGGCTGATACCCCATATGAGGGGTTAAAACACTGTTTGGGTGCATGGCAAAGCTTAGAAGGGAAGGAGCACCATTTGACTTTTTCAACGCAGAATTGTCTGGAATTGAGATCAGACGCCATGTTGCATTTGGAGAGCACCTGATGTGCGCAAATAGTGGAAACCACCAATTCTAACTCCAACCCTAACCCCAACACACCCCTAACCTTAATCTCAGCCCTAACCCTAGCCCTAACCCTAACCTTAGCCCTAACCCCAGCCCTAGCCCTAGCCCTAACCCTAACCCTAATGGGAAAATGGAAATAAATACATTTTTTACATTTTATTTTTCCCTAACTAAGGGGGTGATAACGAGGGGTTTGATTTACTATTTATGGCGGTATTTACATTTGGCAGCTGTCACACGCTAACAGACGCTTTTTATTGTAAAAATAGTTTTTGCATCACCAAATATTGAGAGCTATAATTTTTCCATATTTTGACCCACCGAGTCATGTGAGGTCTTATTTTTTGCGGGATGAGTTGACGTTTTTATTGGTACCATGTTCGGGCATGTGACATTTTTATCGCTTTTTATTTCATTTTTTGGGACGCAGAATTTACAAAAACCAGAGTTTCATGAATTTCTTTTGGGTGGTGCGTTTACGCCGTTCCGCGTGTGATAAAATTGATAAAGCAGTTTTTTTCTTCGGGTCAGTACGGTTACTGCGATACCTCATTTATGTTGTTTTTTTATGTTTTGGCACTTTTATGCAATGAAAACAATTTCATATAAAAAATAATTATTTTTACATCGCTTTATTCTGCGAGCTATAACTTTTTTATTTTTTCGCTGATGATGCTGTATGATGGCTTGTTTTTTGCGAGACAAGATGACGTTTTCAGTGGTACCATGGATATTTATATGCGTCTCTTTGATTGCGCGTTATTGCACTTTTTGTTCGGCGGTATGATAATAAATCATTATTTTTTTGCTTCATTTTTTAATTTTATTTTTTAAGGGGTTTGCTTAAGGGGTTAACTAATGGGACAGTTATATAGGGCGGGTCGTTACAGATGTGGCGATACCAAATATGTGTACTTTTATTGTTTTTTTTTTATTTGCAGAAAATGAATTTATTGGGGAATATTTTTTTTTTTTTTTAATTTATTTAGCGATTTTTTTAAAATTATTTTTACACTTTTTTTCATTTTTTTTACTTTATTACAATGTCCCAGGGGGGACATAACTGTCATGTCATCAGCGATCTGTCACAGGCACTGCTGCAGGCTTCCTCATGCCTGTGCTCTGTGGGCAGTGAGGAAGCCAGCTTCCTGCAGGCCCCCGGAGGTCCCTGCCGCCATATTGGATCCGGGGACCTGCAGGAAAGGAGTCCCCCGCAGCAGCGCTGCACATTGCGCTGCCGTGGGGGGCTCAGAGAAGCACGGAGGGAGCCCCCCCTGCCGATGCTTCCCTTTAACCCCCGATACACCTCGATCGTGTTTGATCGCGGTGTACAAGGGGTTAACGTGTCGGGGTGGTCCGTGACCGCCCCTGACACATTGTGCCGTGTGTCAGCTATGATAATTAGCTGACACCCGGCCACGATAAGCAGCGCTCACCACGTGGGCGCCGCTTATCGCTATGATGTAATATTCCATCCATGGTAATTAGGACCCAGGGCACATGGACGGAATATTACGTCCAATGAAGGAAAGGGGTTAATGTGTTAGAGTGGCTCTTCTGTGCACAAATTTGAATGTTACAATTTAATTTGGAACAGGTGTAGGAGGAAGAGTCCCCGCTGTGTAACCGGACGGGAAACAAGGGGACTGTCACCAAGGTTCCTAAGGAGACTGTTTCCAGGGTACATAATTAGTGACCAGATATAGAATAAACGGGCACCAACCACAATATCAATTTAGGTGGGATCACCTAGTGCATATAAATGGATTGATATGAAAACACATGAAAAGAAGAAAGTATATGCACACAAATAGGGATCACCACAAAGATATGAAAAAAGTATCAATTTTATTAATGGACACAACAAACAGACACTTTGTGGTTAAAAACAATTAAAAAGTCTGAACAACCAGACATTAATAACAAAACAAAGACAATGGGTCATTTTGATAAATAGTTAAATGCTATGGGTCTTGGTCTTGACCCATAGCATTTAACTATTTATCAAAATGACCCATTGTCTTTGCTTTGTTATTAATGTCTGGTTGTTCAGACTTTTTAATTGTTTTTAACCACAAAGTGTCTGTTTGTTGTGTCCATTAATAAAATTGATACTTTTTTCATATCTTTGTGGTGATCCCTATTTGTGTGCATATACTTTCTTCTTTTCATGTGTTTTCACAGGGTACATAATTAGGGGATGGACCGGAGAGAGTTATAGGAGTGGGGGCGGAGCCTATATAAAAGGAGCTGAGGACACCAGCAGGGGGCACTTGACAGAGCGGGAGAGAAGGAGCAGGAAGATTGGAGGGCGCCAGAGAGCCAGAGCTAGAAGGAGTGAGCGACGACTAGAGGGACTGGAGAGAGACTCACCACGGACAGGACAGAGACGGCACCCATCTGTCCAGCAGAGGGACCCCGACTGCACGACTGCTCTTCCCGCGGCTGCCACAGTCCGACTCCAGCCCGCTACTGCGGCCTCTCCGCTGCCACCACAGCCCAACTCCAGCCCGCGGTTGCGGCCTGCCCGCTGCCACCTGCGGCCGCCACCGTCCGACTCCAGATTCCACCAGGGCGACGCCATTAGGATCCCCATACACAAGCGCCAAAGTCGCAAAGAACTCATCCACGGACTCTTAAGATGGAGAATCGTCCAGTAGGGAGAAGGCCCAGGATTGGGGATCCCCTTTAAGAAGGGACATAATGATTCCCACCCGTTGCTCTTCACTCCCTGATGAACGAGGGCGCAGCCTGAAATACAATTTACAGGCTTGTCGAAAAACCAAGAATTGATCTCTCCCTCCAGAAAATCTGTCAGGGAGGGATATCTTGGGTTCTGGTTGAGCCTGTCTCTGAACCAAGCCCCCAAAGCCCACTAACTGCTGCAGTTGCTGCACCAACTCACTGTGCAGCCCCCTAATCTCATCAGTAAGGGTCTGCAGCATTTGGTGTTGTGAGTTCATTTTCCCCTTCACCATTGAGGTCTGATGAACTCCCTCTTCTGGTGAAGGAAGGTAGTGAGGCTGATTACAAAGCACCTGAGCAGAATGATGATGTCTGGGTGAGCTGAATTCCTTTTTGCTCTGTCTTCAGAAAATACCTGAGTACTGATTTAGTCTTTTTAAAGCCTAGCGTCTTCAGGGCTTTTTTCCCTATCAGTCTGTTGGCTCTTGTTTTGAGAGGGTTTTGGCGGATTGCAGACAGCAGTTTTTCTTTCCTGTCCTATTTAGTTAGCTTGGGCCCCATCATTTGCTCAGCCTATCTTTCTATCTGTGTGAGTGTTTTTTCATCTTGCTTCACCGTCATTATATGTTGGGGGCTGCTTATTGCTTTGGGGTCTGCTCTGGGAGAGTTTAGATTTCCCTTTCTGACTTTAGGCTATGTAGTTCTCCGGCTGTGATTGAGGGGTCTAGGGCACCGTAGGAACCCCCCACGGCTACTGCTAGTTGTTGTTGTTAGGTTCAGGGGTCTGCAATCCGATAGCTGCCAACTTCTCTGGTTTTCTGGACTTAGCTAGTATTTCTGTTTTTGCCTCCTACGGTGACTCATTCATAACAGGCAAAGGTCTGAACTGGGTCCATGGCTCAGCAGGAAAAAAAGTTGCGATTGGTGATAATGTTCATTGGACCCGTCCTGTGTGACACGGCTCGCAGGCCGGTAACTAAAACAACAGGACGCGGCACGTGATACTGTCCTGTGTGACACGGCTCGCAGGCCAGTAACTAAAACAAGACAAGGGGTAGGGAAACATATACAGCGGTGGGCCCTGCGATAGGGAAAGGGGACGTGGAGACCTCCTGCACTCCCCTGAGTCAGTGTCCTTAACGCTCCTAACGTTCCCTATGTCGGTTCTGCACCAGGCGCCGATCACGAATCTGTCGCCCTAGCACACCCTACACCTATCCCTTGCTTGGCAGCTGGGTGGCGCAGGCACTGGCCCCACCGCTGTACTAATACACACTAAGGAGAAAACACAAACGGGGAAACACAGCTTAGCTTTACTCTGTTGCACTTGCTCCTGGCAACAGAGTCCACCACCAGCATGCAGCTCTCCTCCTGAATCGCTGCCACCAAGCTCTGTCAGAGCTACCAGGAAATCCCCTATGACTCCTTTCACACCAGGGCTCTGACTGAGCTGCCAGGACCTCTCTCTAGATCCTTCCTCCACCAAGGATGGTTGAAATGAACACTATCACCAACTCTGATTGCAACACCTGTGACTCTTTTATAGCAGAGCCAGCAATCACACCTGCATTATAATCATGTGCACTAAACAAAAGAAACTAGAGTGCAATGACGCTCCCCACCACCGGGGGCAAACTTAGAAAAAACGACAGCACAGTGCAATAATCCTAATGGCCACCGGGGGCAAAAACACCTTAAGCACAGCTTAGGGAAAAAAAGGTTACCTGTGCTTTATATCAGTCCTGATCCAGCATGGATCATTACAGCACCTCACAGATGTGGGTAGCAGGATCAAAAGCAAATAGTAGGTCTATCTTCGTCTCATCAGACCAGAGAATCTTATTTCTCATAGTCTGGGAGTCCTTTGTGTGTTTTTTAGCAAACTCTATGCGGGCTTTCATATGTCTGGCACTGAGGAGAGGCTTCCATCAGGCCATTCTGCCATAAAGGCCCAACTGGTGGACGGCTGCAGTGGTAGATGACTTTGTGGAACTTTCTCCCATCTCCCTACTGCATCTCTGGAGCTCAACCACAGTGATCTTGGGCTTCTTCTTTACCTCTCTCACCAAGGTCTAGGAAGACTTCTGGTGGTCCCAAACTTCTTTCATTTAAGGATTATGGAGGCCACTGTGCTCTTAGGAACAACTCGAGTACTGTAGAAATTCTTTTGTAACCATTGCCAGATCTGTGCCTTGCCACAATTCTGTCTCTGAGCTCCTTGGCCAGTTTCTTTGACCTCATGATTCTCATTTGGTCTGACATGCACTGTGAGCTGTGAGGTCTTATATAGACAGGTGTGTGACTTTACAAATCAAGTCCTATCAGTTTAATTAAACACAGCTGGACTCCAATGAACGAGTAGAACCATCTCAAGGAGGATCACAAGGAAATGGACAGCATGTGACTTAAATATGAGTGTCTGAGCAAAGGGTCTAAATACTTATGACCGTGTGATATTTTGTTTTTTCTTTTTTAATAAATTTGCAAAAATGTCTATATTTCAGTTTTTTTTCCATCAAGATGGGGTGCAGAGTGTACATTAATGAGAAAAAAATGAACTGCAATGAAACAAAGAGTGAAAAACTTAAAGGGGTCTGAATACTTTCCGTACCCACTGTGTATAATATACAGGTAATAAAGTGATCACCAGTGCCATTATACACAGGAGATCTGTATATAGTGTACAGATAATACAGTGAACACCAGTGACATTATACACAGGAGTTCTGTTTATTGTGTCAGTGTACAGGTAATATAAAGTGATCACCAGTGACATTATACATAGGAGCTCTGAACATAGTATACAGTGTATAGTGTCAGTGTACAGGTAACAACGACTCACCAGTGATGTCTGAAGTTGAAGTCATTCATATTTGCATTCTTCATCCAGTGCAGACTGCCATCACATAATGTATGTTCCTCATCCTGGCCCCCATACAGTAATTATGTCACCCCTTTTTTTAATAAGGTCCCAGATCCTGGGACCCTTTATTTAATGTCCCCAACCTAGGTCACTTTATTTAATGTCCCCATCCTAGGTCCCTATGTCCCTCCATCCTGGGCCCATATGTTGCCCCCATCCTGGAACCCTATGTCCATATTAATTAGGTCCCCATCCTGGGCCCCTTTATTTAATAATTTCCCCATACTGGACCCATTTCTTTAATAATGTCCCCATCTTGGGCCCCTTTATGTAATAATGTCCCGATACTGGGACCCCTTATTTAATAATGTTCCCATCCTGGATCCCTTTATTTAATAATGTCAATATCATGAGCCCCTTTATTTAATGCCCCCGTCTTAGGCCCCTATATCGCCCTGTCCTGGTCCCTTATGTCAAGTTTAAGAAAGTCTCCATCCAGAGCCCCTTTATTTAATAATGTCCCCATCCTGCGCCATTTTATTTAATGTTCCCTTCTTAGGCCCCAATGGCCCCCTTGTCCTGGGCCCTTATGTTGCCCCCATCCTAGGCTACTTCTGTTTTTGGAAAACTATTTGAGCAAACAAAATGGTCCCACGGGGACTTAGAATTCAATTTTTTCCCTCTTTTTCCATAGATGATGAAAATTTCTTTACGAAATGGGAGGAAATTTGCACTAGTACCTCCATAACATTTATAGCACTATTGATCAGTCGTAAGTAGAGTTGAGCGATACCGTCCGATACTTCAAAGTATCGTATCGGATGGTATCGGCCGATCTTTAAAAAAAGTATCGGTATCGCCGATTCCGATACCGGAAGTCCCATTCAAGTCTATGGGACTTCCGGTATCGGAATAAGAAAAACCCTTTCCTGCCCTTGTACAGCCTCTCTGGGGTCTGTACGGGCCTTTCGGGGGGCTGTGCCGGCCTGCCAGGGGGTCTGTGCAGGCTCCGGTGGTCTGTGCCGGCCTGCCGGTGGTCTGTGCAGGCTCCGGGGGGCTGTGCCGGCCTGCCGGGGGGCTGTGCCGGCCTGCCGGGGGGCTGTGCCGGCCTGCCGGGGGGCTGTGCAGGCTCCGGGGGGCTGTGCCGGCCTGCCGGGGGGCTGTGCCGGCCTGCCGGTGGTCTGTGCAGGCTCCGGGGGTCTGTGCAGGCATCGTCCGATGGGACTACAAGTCCCATCGGGTGATGCCTGCTACCATGACAGTGATTGACACATTAGCCAATGATGGGACAGTAGTAGTCCCATCATCCGGCTAATGTGTTAAATGTAAAAAAAAAAAAAAAAAATTACATGCTACATACATACAACATGCATACTACATACATGCTACATTCATACTACATACTACATACATGCTACATTCATACTACATAAATACTACATGCAACATACATACTACATATATACTACATGCATGCTACATACATACTGCATGCTACATACATACCACATATATACTACATACATACTACATGCATGCTACATGCATGCTACATGCTACATACATAACACATATATACTACATGCATGCTACATACATACTACATGCTACATACTACATATATACTACATGCATGCTACATACTACATGCTACATACATACTACATATATACTACATGCATGCTACATACATACTGCATGCTACATGCATGCTACATACATACTACATGCATGCTACATACATACTGCATGCTACATACATACTACATATATACTACATGCATGCTACATACATACTACATGCTACATACATACTACATATATACTACATGCATGCTACATACATACTACATGCTACATACATACTACATATATACTACATGCATGCTACATACTACATACATACTACATATATACTACATGCATGCTACATACATACTACATGCATGCTACATACATACTACATGCTACATACATACCACATATATACTACATACATACAATACATTCATACAATACATACATAGACATACAGTACATATAACATAGAGTAACATACTTACCAATACTTGTCACATTGTTCCCCGAAGCCATTGTCTTTTCCGGGATAAATATTAACATAACAAACCACAAAAATACTCACCCACGATCCGAAGCAGTCCACGAGTGTGTCCCACGACGATCTTGGGTAGAGAACTGCAGCATCAGATGATGCTGCCGTTCTCTACGGGCTGCAGGAATCCAATGACGGAAGGTAGGTATCCTTCCGCACTGTATTCCTCCGCCACTTAAAAAAAAAAAGTCCCTAGTCTCACTTTATGCCATTGCTGTGTGGGAAATTCCCACACAGCAATGGCATAAAGTGAGACTAGGGACTTTTTTGTATGTATGTAGTATATATGTGGTATGTATGTAGCATGTAGTATGTATGTAGCATGCATGTAGCATGCATGTAGTATGTATGTAGCATGCATGTAGTATGTATGTAGCATGCATGTAGTATGCAGTATGTATGTAGCATGTATGTAGTATGTATGTAGTATATATGTAGTATGTATGTAGCATGTAGTATGTATGTAGCATGCATGTAGTATATATGTAGTATGTATGTAGCATGCATGTAGTATGTATGTAGTATGTATGTAGTATGTATGTAGCATGCAGTATGTATGTAGTATGTATGTAGTATGTATGTAGCATGCATGTAGTATGTATGTAGCATGCATGTAGTATGTATGTAGTATGTATGTAGCATGCAGTATGTATGTAGCATGTATGTAGTATGTATGTAGTATATATGTAGTATGTATGTAGCATGCATGTAGCATGTATGTAGCATGCATGTAGTATGTATGTAGTATTTTTTTTTTTTTTTTTTTTTTTTAACATTTAACACATTAGCCGGATGATGGGACTACTACTGTCCCATCATTGGCTAATGTGTCAATCACTGTCATGGTAGCAGGCATCGCCCGATGGGACTTGTAGTCCCATCGGACGATGCTTGCACAGACCCCCGGACATCAGCACAGCCCCCCGGCAGGCCGGTACAGACCCCCACAGGGTGCACAGACCACCGGCAGGCCGGCACAGCCCCCCGGCAGGCCGGTACAGGCCCCGGGCAGTCCACACAGCCCCCCGGCAGGCCGGCACAGCCCCCCGGCAGGCCGGCAGAGACCCCCGGAAGGCCCGAAATGACGGCGCATCATGATGCGCACACACCGCGCATCATGATGACGTCAGGCCGTCAATCAACTGAACTTCCGATTCCGATGCCGAATTCCGATATTGAAAAAATATCGGAAGTCGGTATCGGAATTCCGATACAGCAAGTATCGGCCGATACCCAATACTTGCGGTATCGGAATGCTCAACACTAGTCGTAAGTGATTTCCATCTTGGTGAAAGAATTAGATGAGGCCTACCTAAAAGATATGATTTCTGCAGAAGCAATGACCACTTTTAACAGACAAGTAGAATCTTGCTTTGAGGAATTGGAGAAACATATCCATGAAACTCAATAAAAAAAATTACAACACAATCTGACAGATTATCAACAAAAAAGGTATACAGATGGTACAAATTAGGAATTTGAGATCAGAATCTACTGTATCTCCTCTGCTTCCTCAGTCGGAGATTATTCAGACACTTCGCATTCATCATACATTTCCATGAATACCCGGCTAGGTAAGAAAAATAATAAACGTATTTGGGAAACCAAGCAGTCAGGAAGCAGATGCAAACAGACAAATAACGAACCGCAATCTGGTACCTTCAAGGCAATCAATTTGTCCGCTCACTATTTATCTGATACTGATTTGTTTGTGCTTTGCAGGGGCCTCACCTTTTCACCAAGCTCATGCTTTGATCCATTTTTAGCAGTAAAGGCCCTCCACATTTCCACAAGATTAATAATACAGTATTTAAAAAATGGTTTCATAATGAGAAGTTACAGAGGATGTTCCCGACCCCCATGGAACTATTGGCTCTGCAGACATTGGAAGATTTATTAAAAGAGCAGAAGGTTACACAAATAGGTATGATACGACCATACCTCTATCGCAGAACTCATATTCTAACATTGAATTATTTGTCCAAAAAGTCTCAGAAGAATTATAAAACATCCCTACTGAGATTTATATAGACAACTTAACTACCGATGAACGTGCGAGTATCAATAAATTGAACAAAATTCAAGATATAATTATCGAGCCTGCGGACAAGGGTGGAAACATTGTGATCTGGCCATGGAAAATGTACGAGGCATAGGCTGGTTGCCAATTATGGGAAGGCCAAAGCTATTTAACCCCTTTCCTACATTGGACGTAATATTCCGTCCATTTGACCTGGGCCCTAAGTCCCATGGACGGAATATTACGTCTAATGCGATCAGCGGCGCCCACGTGGTAAGCGCCGCTGATCGCGGCCGGGTGTCAGCTGATTATCACAGCTGACACCCAGCACAATGTGTCAGGGGCGGTCACGGACCGCCCCGACACGTTAACCCCTTGCACACCGCGATCAATCACCGATCTGTCACATGACAGGTTTGTCCCCCCTGAGACAACCTAATAAAGTTAAAAAAATTTTTTAAAAAAGTTTAAAAAAATCGCTAAATAAATTAGAGAAAAAAAATATTCCCAAATAAATTCATTTTTTGGAAATAAAAAAAAAACAATAAAAGTACACATATTTGGCATCGCCGCATCTGTAACAACCTGCCCTATAAAATTGTCCCATTAGTTAACCTCTTTAGCGAACCCCTTAAAAAATAAAAATAAAAAAAAAGCAAAAAATAATGATTTATTATCATACCGCCGAACAAAAAGTGCAATAACGCGCAATCAAAAAGACGCATATAAATATCCATGGTACCGCTGAAAACGTCATCTTGTCCCGCAAAAAGCGAGCTGACAAACAGAGTCATCAGCGAAAAAATAAAAAAGTTATAGCTCACAGAATAAAGCGATGCAAAAATAATTATTTTTTATATAAAATAGCTTTCACTGCATAAAACCGCCAAAACATAAAAAACGACATAAATGAGGTATCGCTGTAACCGTACCGACCCGAAGAATAAAACTGCTTTATCAATTTTACCGCACGCGGAACGGTGTAAACGCACCCCCCAAAAGAAATTCATGAAACGATGGTTTTTGTTCATTCTGCATCCCAAAAAATCGGAATAAAAAGCTATCAAAAAATGTCACGTGCCCGAAAATGATAACAATAAAAACGTCAACTCGTCCCGCAAAAAATAAAACCTCACATGACTCAGTAGGTCAAAATACGGAAAAATTATAGCTCTCAATATGTGGTGATGCAAAAACTATTTTTACAATAAAAAGCGTCTTTTAGCGTGTGACAGCTGCCAAATATAAAAACCGCCATAAATAGTAAATCAAACCCCCCATTATCACCCCCTTAGTTAGTGAAAAATAATAAAATTAAAAGAAAGTCTTAGTTACTCACCGGTTAACGGTATTTTTCGGAGTCCATGACAGCACCACCTGAGAGAGGGGATCCGCCCTTCAGGAACAGGAAACCTACAGATACAAAAGGGCGGCACCTCTCCCACGTATCAGTTGGATTACAGAGCACAGAGGACCACAATGGTTAATAGCATAACTTATATACAATACTATACACGACTATTTAAATTACCCGTGTACGTATAAGAGGAAGGAGTGCACACCCAAAATAGACTAAAAGGGAGGGAATATACGGGTGCTGTCATGGACTCCGAAAAATACCGTTAACCGGTGAGTAACTAAGACTTTATCGGTTGTCCATGACAGCACCACCTGAGAGAATTACAGAGAGTAATAACTATTTAGGGAGGGACTACAGCCTGCAGCACCCTTATACCAAAAGAGAGGTCTGTGGAAGCACCCAGGTCTAGCCTATAATGACTATAAAAGGTGCTCGGAGAGGACCAAGTAGCCGCCTTACATATCTGGTCGATGGAGACTTCTGATCTCTCGGCTCACGAGGTCGCCATGGCTCTGGTGGAATGCGCCCTCAGCTTCCCAGGTGGAGACCTGCCTTTTGAAGTGTATGCTACAGAAATTGCTTCTCTAATCCACCTGGCTAGTGTATTTTTTGACACTCTACAACCTTTCCTAGGGCCTTGGTGGGAAATAAATAGGGCTTTATCTTTCTTCCAAGCATCGGTAGCTGCCAGATATTCTATGAGGCATTTCCTAACATCCAGGGTATGTAGTTTTTCTTCCTTCTCATTAGCTGGATTAGGGAGGAAGGATGGAAGGACTATTTCCTGAGTCCTATGAAAGTTAGAAACCACTTTAGGTAAGTACGCCGGATCAGGTCTGAGTATTACCCGTCCTAACCTGTATATAAGGAGGACGCCTAAATAATGCCTGGATGTCGCTTACTCTGCGAGCTGAGGTTAGAGCTACCAGGAAGGCTACTTTGAGGGACAGATTTTTAATGGAAGCTGATGAAATAGGTTCAAATGGAGCTTCCGTCATGGCCGTAAGGACTAGATTCAAGTCCCATGGCATGAATCTATCCTTCACTACTGGCCTGGACCTACCTGCTGCCTTAATGAACCTACTGATCCAGTAATTACCTGCGATGTTGCAGCTAAAGAGAGCCCCCAAAGCTGATACTTGTACTTTAAGAGTACTAGTGGAAAGTCCCATATCCAGACCTTTCTGAAGAAACTCTAAGATCTGATTTATTGGAGTTGAACCCCCAGCAACTATTTCAGAGCGCTGCAGGAACTTCTTCCAAATTCTAGCATAGATCTTGGTAGTAATGGCCTTCCTATTCTTAAGTAGGGTGTTAATCAAGTCTGGGGAGAAGTCTTTTTCTTTTAAGAGTGCCCGCTCAAACTCCACGCCGTCAGATGTAGGCCAGCCACCTGAGGGTGGAAGACTGGGCCGTGGGATAGGAGATCCGGGATGTCCGGAAGAACCCAAGGATCGGACACCGACATGGTCCTGAGGCATGAGAACCATGCCCTCCTGGGCAAAAATGGAGCAATGACTATGACCCTTGCTCTGTCTCTCTTGATTTTTCTCAACACCAAGGGTAGTAGCGATAGGGGAGGGAAGGCGTATGCTAGCCTGAAGTCCCGCTTTATCAGAAAGGCATCTACCGCCAGGGGGTTCTCTCTGGGATTTTGGGAGCAGAATAGTCTTAATTTCCTTGGTGGCGAAGAGATCTACCTCTGGCTGTCTCCATTTTTGTATAATCAGGTCGAAGATCGAATTGTTTAGGGACCATTCTCCTTGTTTTAGTAGGTTGCGGCATTTATGTCAACAGGACAAGGGATTCCCAGCCAGACTCCCATGCCGGTACTGGCCCGGCCTCAAGCTGCTTAACGGCTGCGCTCTGACGAGGGCATGCACATTCAGCTTAGAATGGCTGTTCTGCTAGTTGGAACAACCGTTCTGCCACATTCCTCAGGGGTTTGGAACGAGTCCCACCTTGGTGGTTGACATAACCCACTGTGACCTGATTGTCGGAGAACACTCGCACATGATGGCCCTGCAGATACATAAGTAACTTCTTAGCTGCCTGCTCTACTGCTGTCAGTTCTTTTCAAATTAGATGACATTTTTATCTGGTGATGGTCCCATAGGCCCTGGACTAGGACTTCACCCATATGAGCCCCCCAACCGGAAGGGCTAGCATCCGTAGTGACTATGGGGGATATGTCACACTCCCAGGGAACCCCTCTGGACAAATTATCCTTTTCTAGCCACCACTCTAGGGACTCCCTTGTGCTTCGGGACAAGGTTAGCTGGCCCTCCAAGTAACCTCCAAGGATTTTTTGATGCAGTAAGACCTCCCCTGTAGTGTTCTTAAATGAAACTGGGCCCACTGGACCACCGGATACAGGAGGAAAGGGAACCCAGAAGGGACATGGCTTTCCTGAGGGACATGGTGGGGTTATTGGCAGCGTTTAGGATCTGATAGTGTAGGCGAACAAGCTTCTCCGGAGGCAGCCTGTTTCTCAATCTAGAATCAGGCCTAAAAATTGCTGAATTCTCATCGGCTGTAACCGAGATTTTTTGATATTAAGCAGCCAACCTAACCGCTCTAGGGCCGACATTGCCCTCTGTAGCTGTTCCTTACAATGTTTTGCCGTTTTCCCTATAATCAGGAAGTCATCTAAGTAGGGGACTACTAGAATGTTAGATTCACGTAGATGGGCCATAACTTCCTTCCACCACTTTAGTAAACACCCGGGGAGCGACTGCCACCCCAAAGGGGAGGGCCACATATTGGAAATGTTCAACTGACCCATTTAACTGAACCGCTACTCTGAGGAAGCGCTGATGGGCTGTATGAATGGGTATATGGTAGTATGCATCTTTTAAATCTAACACCACCATAAAGCAGTTTTGAAACAACTTTATTGTTGAATTGATTGTTTCCATTTTGAACGGCCGTATAACCAAGAAATCGTTTGAGGGACTTGAGATTAATTATAGTCCTAAAGGAGCCGTCTGGTTTGCGGACCAGGAACAGAGGGGAGTAGAAACCTTTCCCCCTTTCTCCCTCTGGAACCATAGTCCGGACTTTCTTGTGGCAAAGCTCATGAACCTCGGCCTCCAGGACAGCTTGTTCTGATGTGGAAGACCTGAGAGGGGTGACCTTAAATCGATCTAGGGGAACCCGGGTGAACTCTAGTCGTAAACCCGCAGCTATCACCCCCAGTATCCAGTTGCTGCTAGAGATCAGCGACCAGGCTGGGTAGAAGGCAGCTAGTCTCCCCCCACAGCATCTAGTCATTGGGGCGGTTTTTTAGTGTCACGTGATGGACATTCCTGGCGCCCCCCTCCTCCGAACATAAAACCTGTACCTCTCCTTCTTTTGTCGTCCCATCTGCCCTGATCTCTGGACGGCCTTCTATAGAAATATCCTTTCCTGGTGAAGGGGCGTCTATAAGAAGGATTCGGGAGGCTGGGGAACTTCTTTTTATCGTTCCCGGCTTTCTCTAAAAGTTCGTCCAGGACGGGGCCAAACAGATATTCCCCTCATATGGAATGGAGCAGAGTCGTGACCTGGCCTGGATATCTCCTGGCCAGCATTTTAACCAGAGGGCCCTTCGAGCTGCGTTTGATAACCCAGCTGATCTAGCCGCCATCCTTGCCGAGTCTGCTGAGGCATCAGCCAAGAAAGCCGCAGCACTCTGGATGATCGGTAGAGTTTTCCGACTGGATGCTCTTGGGGCTCCGTCCTTCAGATGGGAATCTAGTTGATCTAGCCAGACCATCACGGATCTGGCTATACAAGTGGCAGCTATCGCTGGTCTTAGGGCGCCTGCTGACATCTCCCATGTTCCCTTTAGAAAAGAATCCGCTTTTTTATCCAGCGGGTCTTTTAAGGAGGCCATATCATCGAACGGTATGGAGGACTTTTTGGAGGCTTTGGCTACTGCCGCGTCCAGCTTAGGGGCCTTATCCCATCTGTTTACCACTGGGTCATCAAATGGGTACCTCCGTTTGAAGGCAGGTGGTAAGGAGCCCCTTTTTTCGGGTCTCTTCCATTCCCTTTCTATCAGGCTCTGGACCTTATCATTTAATGGAAAAGCTTTGTGTTTCCTGGGATCTAGACCTCCGAACATTACCTGTGCCGAAAGCTCTGGCTTTGAGTCTGCTACTGCCATGGTGGACCTTATTGCTTTAACTAGCTTGTCCATCTGGTCTAATGGGAAGCAGAATCGGCTTGAGTCTTCATCCGAAGAGGATGAAGTGGAGGCCGGGGAATCCGAGGAGTAATTGTTCCTAGGGGCAGCTGAGGACTCTGACCCTGAGAAACTAAATTCTCTCCCCCTAGAAGAGTCCCTTTTAGATAGGGCTTTCATCTCTGTCCCTGTAAGGATGGGGGAGAGTGCAAGGGCCTGTCAGTCTATGCCTGGGCCCCCGTCCCCTTCCAACCCCTACCGTCTGTCGCACACATGGCTGACATAGTCTTTTGGGGTGGCCGTCTGGTAAGGGGCAACTACAGAGCGCACATTCCCTGTGCTTCTGTTTTACCGTAGCTTTCCTCCCCTGCGAAACCAGCATAAGGGAACACTGCATCAGGGTACATTCACGGAGATCTCTTACCCATGCAGATGAGGCAGGTACCGGATCACGGAGGGAGGCAGGGGGAATCCTTTAGACTGGAGGAACTTCTGCGGCTCTGCTCACTCGTCCGCTTCCACTCGTATGAGGCTTCACCGAGGCCTCCTTCTGTGGGTGCTCCTGCACATCCTGCTGCTCTATGGGGGTTCTGTCATCCATCGCTGGGCCTTCAGAAGCACCCCGGCAGCATCACCTCCTGCCCTTTAAGGCCTCCCAGTATCCGGTCAGCAGGGCACTGGCGCGGCACCTCCCCCAGGAACCCTCCCGCGACCTTCCCCCGCATGAACCGTTCCCCCCCCACCGCCTCGGGTACCGCGCGTCCCCCCGGATCGCCGCGCACACGCGGCGCACACTAGGAAGGCGGCCGGCACCCGACTTCCGGTTTTGGCGTTCCCGGCCCCGCCCCTTCCACCGCGTCACTTCCGCCGCGCGTCAGAGGCCGCGGGAGCGCGCGGAAAGGAGCCGGCACGGCGCCCCCGGCTCCGGTATGCCCGCCGCCCCCATGCGCGCCAGCCTGCGCTTGGCGACCGGACGCAACCGCCGACCCGGCCGGAGGGGGTTTGAGACCGGACCCCGGGGGAAAACGCATCAGGAGGGGCCTGCATACATACCTGGTGCCCGCATTCTGGAGACGGCTGTCCACCGGACCCTTTGCTCCGCCTGCTCTAACCACTGCCGTGGCGACCTACCCGGCCCCACCGTGGCGCTTCCAGGTACCCCGAGCTTGACCGAGGTAGGAGATCCCCCCGCTACCTGAGTCGGTCAGCCGGCCTGGGAATCCCTCGACGACTCCATGATGGATGATCTGAAGGAAGTCCCGTCCTCTAGGAACAGGAAACCAACTGATGCGTGGGAGAGGTGCCGCCCTTTTGTATCTGTAGGTTTCCTGTTCCTGAAGGGCGGATCCCCTCTCTCAGGTGGTGCTGTCATGGACGACCGATAAAATGTATTTATTTCCATTGTCCCATTAGGGTTAGGGCTAGGGCTAGGGTTAGGGCTAGGGCTAGGGCTAGGGTTAGGGCTAGGGTTAGGGCTGAGATTAGGGTTAGAGGTGTGTTGGGGTTAGGGTTGGAGTTATAATTGGGGGTTTCCACTGTTTGGGCACATCAGGGGCTCTCCAAATGCAACATGGCGTCTGATCTCAATTCCAGCCAATTCAGCGTTGAAAAAGTCAAATGGTGCTCCTTCCCTTCCAAGCTCTGCCATGCGCCCAAACAGTGTTTTACCCCCACATATAGGGTATCAGCCTACTCAGGACAAATTGCAAAACAACGTTTGGGGTCCAAATTCTCCTGTTACCCTTAGGAAAATAAAAAATTGGGGGTAAAAATATCATTTTTGTGGAAAAAATTATTTTTTTATTTTCACGCCCGGGCGTTATAAACTTCTGTGAATCACTTGGGGGTTCAAAGTGCTCACCACACATCTAGATAAGTTCTGTGGGGGGGGGTCTAGTTTCCAAAATGGGGTCACTTGTGAGGAGTTTCAATAGTTTAGGTACATCATGGGCTCTCCAAACGCACATGACACCCGCAGACCATTCCATCAAAGTCTGCATTCCAAAACGTCACTACTTCCCTTCCGAGCCCCGACGTGTGCCCATACAGTAGTTTTCTCCCACATATGTGGTATCAGCGTACTCAGGACAAATTGGACAACAACTTTTGGGGTCCAATTTCTCCTGGTACCCTTGGGAAAATAAAAAAATTGGGGACTAATTGATCATGTTTGTGGAAAAAATACGATTTTTTTATTTTCATGTCCGGGCATTATAAACTTCTGTGAAGCCCTTGGGGGTTCAAAGTGCTCACCACACATCTAGATAAGTTCCTTAGGGGGTCTAGTTTCCAAAATGGGGTCACTTGTGGGGGGTTTCCACTGTTTAGGTACATCAGGGGCTCTCCAAAAGCAACATGACACCCGCAGACCATTCCATCAAAGTCTGCATTCCAAAACGTCACTACTTCCCTTCCGAGCCCCGACGTGTACCCATACAGTAGTTTTCTCCCACATATGAGGTATCAGCGTACTCAGGACAAATTGGACAACAGCTTTTGGGGTCCAATTTCTCCTGGTACCCTTGGGAAAATAAAAGAATTGGGGACTAATTGATCATGTTTGTGGAAAAAATACAATTTTTTTATTTTCATGCCCGGGCATTATAAACTTCTGTGAAGCCTTTGGGGGTTCAAAGTGCTCACCATACATCTAGATAAGTTCCTTAGGATATCTAGTTTCTAAAATGGGGTCACTTGTGGGGGGTTTCCACGGTTTAGGTACATCAGGGGTTCTCCAAAAGCAACATGACACCCGCAGACCATTCCATCAAAGTCTGCATTCCAAAACGTCACTACTTCCCTTCCGAGCCCCGACGTGTGCCCATACAGTAGTTTTCTCCCACATATGAGGTATCAGCGTACTCAGGACAAATTAGACAACAACTTTTGGGGTCCAATTTCTCCTGGTACCCTTGGGAAAATAAAAAAATTGGGGACTAATTGATCATGTTTGTGGAAAAAATACGATTTTTTTATTTTCATGCCCGAGCATTATAAACTTCTGTGAAGCCCTTGGGGGTTCAAAGTGCTCACCACACATCTAGATAAGTTCCTTAGGGGGTCTAGTTTCCAAAATGGTGTCACTTGTGGGGTGTTTCCACTGTTTAGGTACATCAGGGGCTCTCCAAAAGCAACATGACACCCGCAGACCATTCCATCAAAGTCTGCATTCCAAAACGTCACTACTTCCCTTCCGAGCCCCGACGTGTGCCCATACAGTAGTTTTCTCCCACATATGAGGTATCAGCGTACTCAGGACAAATTAGACAACAACTTTTGGGGTCCAATTTCTCCTGGTACCATTGGGAAAATAAGAAAATTGGTGACTAAAAGATCATGTTTGTGGAAAAAATATGATTTTTTTTATTTTCACGCCCAAGCATTATAAACTTCTGTGAAGCACTGGGGGGTTCAAAGTTCTCACAACACATCTAGATAAGTTCCTTGGGGGGTCTAGTTTCCAAAATGGTGTCATTTGTGGGGGGTTTCCACTGTTTTGGTACATCAGGGGCTTTCCAAACGCGACATGGTGTCCAATCTCAATTCCAGCCAAAAATGTCAAATGGCGCTGCTTCCCTTCCGAGCTATGCCATGCGCCCAAATAATGGTTTACCCTCACATGTGGGGTATCAGCGTACTCAGGACAAATTTCACAATAACTTTTAGGGTCCTGTTACCCTTGGAAAAATAAGAATTGGGGGTGAAAAGATCATTTATGTGGAAAAAATATGATTTTTTAATTGTACTGCTGTACATAATAAACTTCTGTGAAGCCCTTATGGGTTAAAAGTTCTCACCACATATCTAGATAAGTTCCTTGGGGGGTCTAGTTTCCAAAATGGGGTCACTTGTGGGGGGTTCCACTGTTTAGGTACATCAGGGGCTCTCCAAACGCGACATGGCGTCCGATCTGACTTCCAGACAATTTTACATTGAAAAAATCAAACGGCGCACCTTCCCTTCTAAGCTCTGCCATGCGCCGAAACAGTGGTTCCCCCCCACATATCAGGTATCAGCGTACTCAGGACAAATTGCACAATAACTTTTGCAGTCCAATTTCTCCTGTTACCCTTGGTAAAATAAAAAAAAATGAACCTGAAGTATTTTTTTTGTGAAAAAAAGTTAAATGTTCATTTTTTTTAAATAATCCAAAAATTCCTGTGACGCACCTAAAGGGTTAATAAACTTCTTGAATGTGGTTTTGAGCACCTTAAGGGGTGCAGTTTTTAGAATGGTGTCACTTTTGGGTATTTTCTATCATATAGACCCCGTAAAGTTGCTCCAAATGTGATGTGGTCCGTAAAAATAAAATGGTGTTGAAAAAATGAGAAATCGCTGGTCAATTTTTAACCCTTATAACTTCCTAACAAAAAGAAATGTTGGTTCCAAAATTGTGCTGATGTAAAGTAAACATGTGGGAAATGTTACTTATCAAGTTTTTTGTGTGCTGTATCTCTGTGATTTAAGGGCATAAAAATTCAAAGTTGGAAAATTTCCTTTTTTTCCCACAAATAAACGCAAGTTTATTTACCACTATCATGAAGTACAATATGTCATGAGAAAACAATGTCAGAATCACCGGGATCCATGGAAGCGTTTCAGAGTTATTACCTTATAAATGGACAGTGGTCAGAATTGTAAAAATTGGCCCGGGAGTTAACGTGCAAACCACCCTTGGTAGTGAAGGGGTTAAAATTGACATTTAACCTTCTCTCTTCATATTGTGACTCACTTTTCAAAATTTTGGACACAGCTTGTGAGCAAAATTTGATTTCCACCCAACTACGCAGAGCTGCCAATAGGAATTTCGGGGTCCCATACTGGCAAAATTTTCGGGGCCCTCTTGAGACTCCGCCCAGGTTCCACCCCAGCCCCACCTCCACCCCTTGAACTGTCCACAGTCGGCAGCTTTTGTTTTCGACAAAAGATTTTTTAAGCCGGCACCATAGCATGGTAGACACTTTTGGCCGAGCTCTACTCTACTGTATCCTATTAAATATTTGTTAAAATATGCACACAATTTTGATATGTAAATTTTTATTTATTTTTCAATTTTTAAAATGACCAATAATATCACATACAAGGAACAAATACCACCACACCATGTCCAGACCACTTATTACCACCACAGTGACCGAATAATATCACATACAAGGAACAAATACCACCGCACCATGACCAGACCACATATTACCACCACAAAGTGACCAATAGCACATACAAGGGACAAATACCGCAACACCATGTCCAAACCACATATTACCACCAGAGTGACCGAATAATATCACATACAAGGAACAAATACCACCACACCATGACCAGACCATATATTACCACCACAAAGTGAGCACATACAAGGGACAAATACCACAACACCATGTCCAGACCACATATTACCATAATGATCAGTAATAAAAAAACACAATACTATCACCATAAGTGCCATTATACACAGGAGATCTGTACTTAGTATGCAGTGTCTGTGCACAGGTAATACAGTGATCAATGACATTATACACAGGAGCTCTGTATATAATGTATAAGTAATACAGTGATCACTGGTGACTAGGGATGAGCGAATCTACTCGTTAGGACTCGTTACTCTGCGAGTAGTAGGGGACTCGCAGGAGTCGGTACTCTGCGAGTTTCCAAGCGATTACTCGCACAGTAACAAGTCCAATACAAATCAATGGCAATCCTAGTTTTTTCAGAGTTTAATTCAAGCAATCCTAGTTTATTAGCGATTTTGTGTCCCCCTGCTGACACAAAATCGCTAATAAACTAGGATTGCTTGTATTAAACTCTGAAAAAAAAAAAATAGGAGTCTTAGCGATTTTGTGTCCCCCTGCTGACTAGTGTTGAGATTTCCGATTGGCTGCCGAAATGACGTCATCATGATGCGCTGTCTGTGCGCATCATGATGCGCCGTCAGTTCGGGCCTTCGGGGGGGCTGTGCCGACTGTCCGGGGGTCTGTACCGGCCTGCCGGTGGTCTGTGCCGGCCTGCCGGTGGTCTGTGCAGGCTCCGGTGGTCTGTGCCGGCCTGCCGGGGGGCTGTGCCGGCCTGCCGGTGGTCTATGCAGGCTCCGGTGGTCTGTGCCGGCCTGCCGGGGGGCTGTGCCGGCCTGCCGGTGGGCTGTGCAGGCTCCGGGGGGCTGTGCCGGCCTGCCGGTGGGCTGTGCAGGCTCCGGTGGTCTGTGCAGGCATCGTCCGATGGGACTACAAGTCCCATCGGGCGATGCCTGCTACCATGACAGTGATTGACACATTAGCCAATGATGGGACAGTAGTAGTCCCATCATCCGGCTAATGTGTTGAATGTAAAAAAAAAAAAAAAAAAAAATTACATGCTACATACATGCTACATACATACAACATGCATACTACATATATACTACATGCAACATACATACTACATGCATACTACATACATACTACATATACTACATGTAACATATATACTACATGCTACATACATGCAACATACATGCTACATACTACATACATACTACATACATACAACATATATACTACATATATACTATATATACTACATGTAACATACATACTACATATATACTACATGCAACATACATACTACATATATACTACATGCAACATACATACTACATACATGCTACATGCATACTACATACATACACTACATGCATGCAACATGCATACTACATATATACTACATGCATGCAACATACATATATACTACATACAATACATACATATAGACATACAGTACATATAACATAGAGTACATACTTACCGTCACTTGTCACTTTGATCCCCGAAGCCATTGTCACCTGAGGGTTAAATATCAAAATAAAAAAACACCAATATACTTACCCCGATTCGCAGAAGTCCACGAGGGTCCCACGTCGATCTTGCATGGAGAACAGCAGCATCAGCTGATGCTACCGTTCTCTACCAGCTCCAGGAATACAATGACGGAAGGTAGGTATCCTTCCGCACTGTATTCCTCCACCACTGTAAAAAAAAAGTCCCTAGTCTCACTTTATGCCATTGCTGCATGGGAATTTCCCACGCAGCAATGGCATAAAGTGAGACTAGGGACTTTTTTTTTCAGTGGTGGAGGAATACAGTGCGGAAGGATACCTACCTTCCGTCATTGTATTCCTGGAGCTGGTAGAGAATGGTAGCATCAGCTGATGCTGCTGTTCTCCACGCAAGATCGACGTGGGACCCTCGTGGACTTCTGCGGATCGGGGTAAGTATATTGGTGTTTTTTTATTTTGATATTTAACCCTCAGGTGACAATGGCTTCGGGGATCAAAGTGACAAGTGACGGTAAGTATGTACTCTATGTTATATGTACTGTATGTCTATATGTATGTATTGTATGTAGTATATATGTATGTTGTATGCATGTAGTATATATGCAGTATATATGTAGTATGCATCTTGCATGCATGTGGTATGTATGTAGCTTGTATGTTGTATGTATGTAGTATGTATGTAGCATGTAGTATATATGTAGTATGTATGTTACATGTAGTATATATAGTATATATGTTGTATGCATGTAGTATGTATGTAGTATGTATGTTGCATGTATGTAGCATGTAGTGTGTATGTATGTAGCATGTAGTATATATAGTATATATGTAGTATATATGTTGTATGTATGTAGCATGTATGTAGTATGTATGTTGCATGTATGTAGCATGTATGTAGTATGTTGCATGAATGTAGCATGTAGAGTGTATGTATGTTACATGTAGTATATGTAGTATATATGTTGTATGTAGTATGTATGTAGTATGCATGTAGTATGCAGCATGTATGTAGTATGTATGTTGCATGTATGTAGCATGTAGTATATATGTAGTATGTATGTTACATGTAGTATATATAGTATATATGTAGTATGCATGTTGCATGCATGTAGTATATATGTGTATGTTGCATGCATGTAGTATATATGTAGTATGTATGTTACATGTAGTATATATGTAGTATGTATGTTGCATGTAGTATATATGTAGTATGCATGTTGTATGTATGTAGCATGTATGTAGCATGTCATTTTATTTTTTTTATTTTTTACATTCAACACATTAGCCGGATGATGGGACTACTACTGTCCCATCATTGGCTAATGTGTCAATCACTGTCATGGTAGCAGGCATCGCCCGATGGGACTCCGGTGGGAGCCTGCACAGACCACCGGAGCCTGCACAGCCCGCCGGCAGGCCGGCTCAGCCCCCCGGCAGGCCGGCACAGACCACCGGAGCCTGCACAGACCACCGGAGCCTGCACAGCCCCCCGGCAGGCCGGCACAGCCCCCCCCGGCAGGCCGGCACAGACCACCGGAGCCTGCACAGACCACCGGAGCCTCCACAGCCCCCCGGCAGGCCGGCACAGCCCCCCGGCAGGCCGGCACAGACCACCGGAGCCTGCACAGCCCCCCGGCACGCTACCAGAGCGATCAGGGTGAGCCCGATGAAAGGCACGCACCAATCTTTTGGCATGAATATCAGAGGCAGAGACAAAGGAATTATCCTCCTGACCATAACCCTTCCACTTAACCAAATACTGGAGTCTCCGTCTAGCCAGACGGGAATCCAGAATTTTCTATACCTCATATTCCAAGTTACCTTCAACCAATACAGGGTCCGGAGGTGCCACTTCAGGCACAACTGGCTCAACAAACCTCTTCAACAAGGACTTATGGAACACATTATGGATCTTAAATGTGACAGGAAGAGCCAAACGAAAAGAGACCGGATTAATAATCTCCAAAATCTTGTAAGGTCCAATAAATCTAGGCTTAAACTTAGGAGAAGCCACCTTCATAGCAATATTTTTTGATGATAACCACACCATATCACCAATCTTAAACTGGGGACCAATGGTCCTATGTCGATTGGAAAACCGCTGGGCCTTTTCCTGGGAGAGAGATAACTTATCCACCACTTGGTCCCAGATCTGGTGCATTCTCTCCACCACAGTGTCAACACCTGGGCAGGCAGAAGGCTCCACCTGCCCTGAAGAAAATCGAGGGTGAAAACCAAAGTTACAAAAAAAAGGTGACATCAAAGTGGCAGAACTAGCTCTATTATTTAAAGCAAATTCGGCCAAGGGCAAAAATGAAACCCAATCATCCTGATCAGCGGAAATAAAACATCTCAAATACGACTCCAAGGTCTGGTTTGTTCTCTCTGTCTGCCCATTGGTCTGAGGGTGAAAAGCAGAGGAGAAGGACAACTGAATTCCCAACTTGGAACAGAACGTCCTCCAAAATTTAGACACAAATTGAACTCCTCTGTCAGATACAATGTTCTCAGGAATCCTGTGCAAGCGAACCACCTGTTGCAAAAACAGAGGCACCAACTCAGAGGAAGATGGCAACTTAGGGAGTGGTACAAGGTGAACCATCTTAGAGAACCTATCACAAATCACCCAAATAACAGTCATTCTTTGAGAGACCGGCATATCAGAAATGAAATCCATTGAAATATGGGTCCATGGCCTCCTGGGGACCGGCAAAGGCATCAACAACCCACTAGAGCGAGAACAAGATTTAGACCGGGAGCAAGTCCCACAGGACTGCACAAAATTCCTGACATCATGAGACAAGGTGGGCCACCAAAAAGAGCGACTCACCAGATCTCTAGTACCAAAAATACCTGGATGACCAGCCAATGCAGAGCAATGAACTTCAGACATCACTCTCTTCTTCCACTGGTCAGGAACATACAACTTTCCACTGGGGCAACGCTCAGGTTTGTCCTCCTGGAACTCTTGCAGAGCAAGTCTCAAATCGGGCGAGATGGCAGAAAGAACTACCCCTTCGCCTAAGATGGTGGCAGGCTTGGTCACCACAGGAGAATCAGCAAAGAAACTCCTAGAGAGGGCGTCAGCCTTGACATTCTTAGTTCCAGGAAGGAAAGAGACCACAAAATCAAAACGTGTAAAAAACAAGGCCCACCTAGCCTGTCTAGGGTTCAAGCGTTTAGCCGACTCTAGGTAAATCAAATTTTTGTGGTCAGTGAGGACCACAACTTGATGTTTGGCTCCCTCCAACCAATGTCTCCACTCCTCAAATGCCCATTTCATGGCTAACAGTTCCCGATTCCCCACATCATAGTTACGTTCAGATGAAGAGAACTTACGGGAAAAGAAAGCACAGGGATTCATTTTAGATGTTACCGGATCCTTTTGGGACAACACCGCTCCTGCACCAATCTCAGAAGCATCCACCTCTACCTGGAACGGGAGTGAGACATCAGGTTGCCGCAGAACCGGGGCGGAGGTAAATCTACGCTTCAGCTCCTGAAAGGAAGCAACCGCCTCCGGAGACCAATTCAACACATCCGCACCCTTCCTGGTCAGGTCAGTCAATGGTTTGGCAATACTAGAAAATTTTGCTATAAATTTCCGATAAAAATTAGCAAAACCCAAAAACTTCTGGAGGGCCTTCAAAGAAGTGGGCTGAACCCAATCATAAATGGCCTGTACCTTGGCCGGGTCCATTTCAATAGTTGACGGAGACAAAATAAATCCCAAAAAAGAAATTCTCTGTACTCCAAAAAGGCATTTTGATCCTTTAACATACAGAGAATTCTCTCTCAAGATCCGGAACACAGTCCGAATATGTTCCACATGAGAATCCCAATCCTTGGAGAAGATCAAAATATCATCCAGATAGATAATCAAAAATTTATCGACAAAGTCTCGGAAAATATCGTTCATGAAGCACTGGAAGACAGAAGGGGCATTAGTGAGCCCAAAAGGCATCACCAGGTACTCAAAATGTCCCTCCGGAGTATTAAACGCCGTCTTCCATTCATCCCCCTGCTTAATGCGGATAAGATTATACGCCCCCCTGAGGTCAAGCTTGGTAAACCAGCAAGCACCTCTGACTCTAGATAATAGATCCGAAATCAGGGGTAAAGGATACTGATATTTAATAGTAATTTTATTGAGGGCACGATAATCAATACAAGGTCTTAAAGAATCATCCTTCTTGGCCACAAAAAAAACCCGGCACCTAAGGGTGACGAGGATGGTCTAATATGACCCTTCTCCAACGCCTCCTTAATATAGGACCGCATAGCCTCGTGCTCGGGTACAGATAAATTGAAGAGCCGACCCTTAGGAAATTTACACCCCGGGTTTAGTTCAATTGCACAGTCATAACTCCTATGAGGAGGCAAGGACGCAGACTCATTCTCACTAAATACATCATAGTAGTCCGCCAAATAGTCAGGAACCTCATGCGACTGAGGAGAGGTGGAAAAAAACGGAGCCTCACTAAAGGTACACCGGCAACCCCAACTCACCACAGACACAAACTTCCAATCCAAAACTGGATTATGAATCTACAACCAGGGAAACCCCAGAACAACGGCATCATGCAGACCATGCAACACCAAAAATCTGCAATTTTCTTGGTGGTCTGGGGCAACCCGCATGACCAACTGGGCCAAAACTGAGGTCTATTTTTAGCCAGAGGGGTAGCATCAATCCCCCTCAAAGGGATAGGCGTCTGCAGAGGTGTCAACGGAAATCCACAACGTTTAGCAAAATCCAAGTCCATTAGGTTTAGCGCTGCTCCCGAATCCACAAAAGCCTTGGCGGAAAATGTGGACAGGGAACAGATCAGAGTAATCGCCAAAAGAAACTTAGGCTGAACCCCACCAACAGAAAACGTGTGTGCAAAGCGTTTCTCACGTTTAGGACAAAGAGAAATAACATGTGAGGCATCTCCACAGAAAAAACACAGCTTATTACGCCTTCCTGACATTGCGCCTTAGACAAAACTCTATCACATTGCATAGGTTCAGACGTCTGTTCAGTGGCAACACCTCTCGTGTAATCCTGCGTTCACGTAAACGCCGATCAACCTGAATGGCTAAAGACATAGAATCGTCCAGACCAGAGGGAACGGGAAATCCCACCATAGTATCTTTTACGGCTTCTGACAAACCCTTCCGAAAGAGAGCAGCCAAGGCACTATCATTCCAGGTAGTAAGGACCGCCCACTTTCGGAACTTTTGACAGTTCAACTCTGCAGATTCTCGACCCTGGTTCAATGCTAACAGGGTCTTTTCAGCCTGATCAATAGCATTAGGTTCGTCGTACAGCAACCCCAAGGCTTGAAAAAATGCGTTCACATTAGTCAGAATAGGGTCATCTGGATTCAAAGAAAACGCGCAATCCTGGGGATCGCCGCGCAGCAAAGAGATGACAATTTTAAGCTGCTGCGCGGGGCTCCCTGACGAGTTAGGCTTCAAAGCAAAAAATAATTTACAATTAATTTTGAGACTCAAAAATTTAGATCGATCCCCAAAAAATACATCAGGTGTGGGGATCTTTGGTTCAACAGCATGTGAACGAGCAAGATAGGCAGAAATTCCTCGCACTTCAGCAGCGAGCTGCTCCACACCATCAGACACTTGCTTTATTTCCATTGAGAGAAAAAAAAAATTCCCCCTACGGCCTCAGAGATATAAAGGAAAGAATATACACACACCTTTTTTTTTTTTTTTAAACACAATTCTTTCCTGCTATTGAGTACCCCAGGATCTGCGGTTTGGCGGGTGATTCTGTTATGATTGAGTCACCGTAGGAGGCAAAAACAGAAATGCTAGCTAGTCCTGAAAACCAGAGAAGTTGGCAACTATCAGATTGCAGACCCCTGAACCTATCAACACAACTAGCAGTAGCCGTGGGGGGTTCCTACGATGACCTAGACCCCTCAATCACAGCCGGAGAGATACATAGGCCTAAAGAAGGAAAGGGGAAATCTAACTGCCCCAGAGCAGACCCCAAAGCAATAGGCAACCCCCACATATAATGACGGTGAAGCAAGATGAAAACACTTACACAGACAGAAAGACAGGCTGAGCAAAGACGGGGCCCAAAAACTACCTAGATAGGAACGGATAGGAAGGCTGCTGTCTGCAATCTGCCAAAACCCTATCAGAGACAAAAGCCAACAAGCTGATATAAAAATGGCCCTGAAGCAACTAAGCTTCAAAAACTAAATCAGCACTCAGGTACTTTCAGAAGACAGAGCTCTAGGAACACTGCACACTCCAGCAGGGAGTGGCAGAATCCAAAAAGCAAGAAAAACAAAAACAAATCTTAGATGCAAAAAGGCAAAACAGAAAACTTAGCTTTAGGAGAGCAGGAATCAGACTGTTGTCCAAGAGTCCACAGAGAAATCACCCGCAGGGCAGAAAGGGCGTAGGCTGCCTTAAATCCAGTCAGTGACTCCACTCAGCCAATCGTCTTCATTAGTCCCAGGTGCCTGATAATCAGGCTCACTACCTTCCTTCACTAGAATAGGGAGTTCACCAGGCCTCAGTGACGGAGGGGAAAATGAACTCACAACAGCCACCAAAAAGACCGACTCACCAGATCTCTAGTACCAAAAATACCTGGATGACCAGCCAAAGCAGAGCAATGAACTTCAGACATCACTCTCTTCTTCCACTGGTCAGGAACATACAACTTCCCACTGGGACAACGCTCAGGTTTGTCCTCCTGGAACTCTTCCAGAACACGTCTCAAATCGGGCGAGATGGCAGAAAGAACTACCCCTTCGCCTAAGATGGTAGCAGGCTTGGTCACCACAGGAGAATCAGCAAAGAAACTCCTAGAGAGGGCGTCAGCCTTGACATTCTTAGTTCCAGGAAGGAAAGAGACCACAAAATCAAAACGTGTAAAAAACAAGGCCCACCTAGCCTGTCTAGGGTTCAAGCGTTTAGCCGACTCTAGGTAAATCAAATTTTTGTGGTCAGTGAGGACCACAACTTGATGTTTGGCTCCCTCCAACCAATGTCTCCACTCCTCAAATGCCCATTTCATGGCTAACAGTTCCCGATTCCCCACATCATAGTTACGTTCAGATGAAGAGAACTTACGGGAAAAGAAAGCACAGGGATTCATTTTAGATGTTACCGGATCCTTTTGGGACAACACCGCTCCTGCACCAATCTCAGAAGCATCCACCTCTACCTGGAACGGGAGTGAGACATCAGGTTGCCGCAGAACCGGGGCGGAGGTAAATCTACGCTTCAGCTCCTGAAAGGAAGCAACCGCCTCCGGAGACCAATTCAACACATCCGCACCCTTCCTGGTCAGGTCAGTCAATGGTTTGGCAATACTAGAAAATTTTGCTATAAATTTCCGATAAAAATTAGCAAAACCCAAAAACTTCTGGAGGGCCTTCAAAGAAGTGGGCTGAACCCAATCATAAATGGCCTGTACCTTGGCCGGGTCCATTTCAATAGTTGACGGAGACAAAATAAATCCCAAAAAAGAAATTCTCTGTACTCCAAAAAGGCATTTTGATCCTTTAACATACAGAGAATTCTCTCTCAAGATCCGGAACACAGTCCGAATATGTTCCACATGAGAATCCCAATCCTTGGAGAAGATCAAAATATCATCCAGATAGATAATCAAAAATTTATCGACAAAGTCTCGGAAAATATTGTTCATGAAGCACTGGAAGACAGAAGGGGCATTAGTGAGCCCAAAAGGCATCACCAGGTACTCAAAATGTCCCTCCGGAGTATTAAACGCCGTCTTCCATTCATCCCCCTGCTTAATGCGGATAAGATTATACGCCCCCCTGAGGTCAAGCTTGGTAAACCAGCAAGCACCTCTGACTCTAGATAATAGATCCGAAATCAGGGGTAAAGGATACTGATATTTAATAGTAATTTTATTGAGGGCACGATAATCAATACAAGGTCTTAAAGAATCATCCTTCTTGGCCACAAAAAAAACCCGGCACCTAAGGGTGACGAGGATGGTCTAATATGACCCTTCTCCAACGCCTCCTTAATATAGGACCGCATAGCCTCGTGCTCGGGTACAGATAAATTGAAGAGCCGACCCTTAGGAAATTTACACCCCGGGTTTAGTTCAATTGCACAGTCATAACTCCTATGAGGAGGCAAGGACGCAGACTCATTCTCACTAAATACATCATAGTAGTCCGCCAAATAGTCAGGAACCTCATGCGACTGAGGAGAGGTGGAAAAAAACGGAGCCTCACTAAAGGTACACCGGCAACCCCAACTCACCACAGACACAAACTTCCAATCCAAAACTGGATTATGAATCTACAACCAGGGAAACCCCAGAACAACGGCATCATGCAGACCATGCAACACCAAAAATCTGCAATTTTCTTGGTGGTCTGGGGCAACCCGCATGACCAACTGGGCCAAAACTGAGGTCTATTTTTAGCCAGAGGGGTAGCATCAATCCCCCTCAAAGGGATAGGCGTCTGCAGAGGTGTCAACGGAAATCCACAACGTTTAGCAAAATCCAAGTCCATTAGGTTTAGCGCTGCTCCCGAATCCACAAAAGCCTTGGCGGAAAATGTGGACAGGGAACAGATCAGAGTAATCGCCAAAAGAAACTTAGGCTGAACCCCACCAACAGAAAACGTGTGTGCAAAGCGTTTCTCACGTTTAGGACAAAGAGAAATAACATGTGAGGCATCTCCACAGAAAAAACACAGCTTATTACGCCTTCCTGACATTGCGCCTTAGACAAAACTCTATCACATTGCATAGGTTCAGACGTCTGTTCAGTGGCAACACCTCTCGTGTAATCCTGCGTTCACGTAAACGCCGATCAACCTGAATGGCTAAAGACATAGAATCGTCCAGACCAGAGGGAACGGGAAATCCCACCATAGTATCTTTTACGGCTTCTGACAAACCCTTCCGAAAGAGAGCAGCCAAGGCACTATCATTCCAGGTAGTAAGGACCGCCCACTTTCGGAACTTTTGACAGTTCAACTCTGCAGATTCTCGACCCTGGTTCAATGCTAACAGGGTCTTTTCAGCCTGATCAATAGCATTAGGTTCGTCGTACAGCAACCCCAAGGCTTGAAAAAATGCGTTCACATTAGTCAGAATAGGGTCATCTGGATTCAAAGAAAACGCGCAATCCTGGGGATCGCCGCGCAGCAAAGAGATGACAATTTTAAGCTGCTGCGCGGGGCTCCCTGACGAGTTAGGCTTCAAAGCAAAAAATAATTTACAATTAATTTTGAGACTCAAAAATTTAGATCGATCCCCAAAAAATACATCAGGTGTGGGGATCTTTGGTTCAACAGCATGTGAACGAGCAAGATAGGCAGAAATTCCTCGCACTTCAGCAGCGAGCTGCTCCACACCATCAGACACTTGCTTTATTTCCATTGAGAGAAAAAAAAAATTCCCCCTACGGCCTCAGAGATATAAAGGAAAGAATATACACACACCTTTTTTTTTTTTTTTAAACACAATTCTTTCCTGCTATTGAGTACCCCAGGATCTGCGGTTTGGCGGGTGATTCTGTTATGATTGAGTCACCGTAGGAGGCAAAAACAGAAATGCTAGCTAGTCCTGAAAACCAGAGAAGTTGGCAACTATCAGATTGCAGACCCCTGAACCTATCAACACAACTAGCAGTAGCCGTGGGGGGTTCCTACGATGACCTAGACCCCTCAATCACAGCCGGAGAGATACATAGGCCTAAAGAAGGAAAGGGGAAATCTAACTGCCCCAGAGCAGACCCCAAAGCAATAGGCAACCCCCACATATAATGACGGTGAAGCAAGATGAAAACACTTACACAGACAGAAAGACAGGCTGAGCAAAGACGGGGCCCAAAAACTACCTAGATAGGAACGGATAGGAAGGCTGCTGTCTGCAATCTGCCAAAACCCTATCAGAGACAAAAGCCAACAAGCTGATATAAAAATGGCCCTGAAGCAACTAAGCTTCAAAAACTAAATCAGCACTCAGGTACTTTCAGAAGACAGAGCTCTAGGAACACTGCACACTCCAGCAGGGAGTGGCAGAATCCAAAAAGCAAGAAAAACAAAAACAAATCTTAGATGCAAAAAGGCAAAACAGAAAACTTAGCTTTAGGAGAGCAGGAATCAGACTGTTGTCCAAGAGTCCACAGAGAAATCACCCGCAGGGCAGAAAGGGCGTAGGCTGCCTTAAATCCAGTCAGTGACTCCACTCAGCCAATCGTCTTCATTAGTCCCAGGTGCCTGATAATCAGGCTCACTACCTTCCTTCACTAGAATAGGGAGTTCACCAGGCCTCAGTGACGGAGGGGAAAATGAACTCACAACAGCCACCAAAAAGACCGACTCACCAGATCTCTAGTACCAAAAATACCTGGATGACCAGCCAAAGCAGAGCAATGAACTTCAGACATCACTCTCTTCTTCCACTGGTCAGGAACATACAACTTCCCACTGGGACAACGCTCAGGTTTGTCCTCCTGGAACTCTTCCAGAACACGTCTCAAATCGGGCGAGATGGCAGAAAGAACTACCCCTTCGCCTAAGATGGTAGCAGGCTTGGTCACCACAGGAGAATCAGCAAAGAAACTCCTAGAGAGGGCATCAGCCTTGACATTCTTAGTTCCAGGAAGGAAAGAGACCACAAAATCAAAACGTGTAAAAAACAAGGCCCACCTTGCCTGTCTAGGGTTCAAGCGCTTAGCCGACTCTAGGTAAATCAAATTCTTGTGGTCAGTGAGGACCACGACTTGATGCTTAGCTCCCTCCAACCAATGTCTCCACTCCTCAAATGCCCATTTCATGGCTAACAGTTCCCGATTCCCCACATCACAGTTACGTTCAGATGGAGAGAACTTTCGGGAAAAGAAAGCACAGGGATTCATTTTAGATGTTACAGGATCCTTTTGGGACAAAACAGCTCCTGCACCAATCTCAGAAGCATCCACCTCTACCTGGAGCGGAAGCGAGACATCAGGTTGCCGCAAAACCTGGGCGGAGGTGAATCTTCGCTTCAGCTCCTGAAAGGAAGAAACAGCCTCCGGAGACCAATTTAACACATCAGCACCCTTCTTAGTCTAATCAGTCAATGGCTTGGCAATACTAGAAAATTTTGCTATAAATTTCCGATAAAAATTAGCAAAACCCAAAAACTTCTGGAGGGCCTTCAAAGAAGTGGGCTGAACCCAATCGTAAATGGCCTGTACCTTGGCCGGGTCCATTTCAATAGTTGACGGGGACAAAATAAATCCCAAAAAAGAAATCCTCTGTACTCCAAAAAGGCATTTAGATCCTTTGACATACAGGGAATTCTCCCTCATGATTCGGAACACAGTCCGAATATGTTCCACATGAGAATCCCAATCCTTGGAGAAGATCAAAATATCATCCAGATAGATAATCAAAAATTTATCGACAAAATCTCGGAAAATATCGTTCATGAAGCACTGGAAGACAGAAGGGGCATTAGTGAGCCCAAAACGCATCACCAGGTACTCAAAATGTCCCTCCGGAGTATTAAACGCCGTCTTCCATTCATCCCCATGCTTCATGCGAATAAGATTATACGCCCCCCTGAGGTCAAGCTTGGTAAACCAGCAAGCACCTTTAACTCTGGAGAATAGATCAGAAATCAGGGGTAACGGATACTGATATTTAACAGTAATTTTGTTGAGAGCACGATAATCAATACAAGGTCTTAATGATCCATCCTTTTTGGCTACAAAAAAAAACCCGGCACCTAAGGGTGACGAGGATGGTCTAATATGACCCTTCTCCAACGCCTCCTTAATATAGGATCGCATAGCCTCATGCTCGGGTTCAGATAAATTGAAGAGCCGACCCTTGGGAAATTTACACCCCGGGCTCAGTTCAATAGCACAGTCATAACTCCTATGAGGAGGCAGGGACGCAGACTCATTCTCACTAAATACATCATAAAAGTCCGCCAAATAATCAGGAACATCATGCGACTGAGGAGAGGTGGAAAACACCGGAGCCTCACTAAAGGCACACTGACAACCCCAACTCACCACAGACACAGATTTCTAATCCAAAACTGGATTATGAATTTGTAACCAGGGAAACCCCAGAACAATAGTATCATGCAGATTATGTAACACCAAAAACCTGCAATTTTCTTGATGGTCTGGGGCGACCCGCATTACCACCTGGGTCCAAAACTGAGGTTTATTATTAGCCAAAGGAGTAGCATCAATCCCCCTCAAAGGGATAGGCGGCTGCAGAGGTGTCATCGGAAATCCACAACGTTTAGCAAAATCCAAGTCCATTAGGTTTAGAGCTGCTCCCGAATCCACAAAAGCCTTGGCGGAAAATGTGGACAGGGAGCAGATCAGAGTAATAGCCAGAAGAAACTTAGGTTGAACACCACCAACAGAAAACGTGTGTGCAAAGCGTTTCTCGCGTTTAGGACAGACAGAAATAATATGCGAGGCATCTCCACAGAAAAAACAAAACTTATTACGCCTTCTGAACTCATGACGCTGCTCTCTGGATAAAAAACTATATCACATTGCATAGGTTCAGACATCTGTTCAACAGGTGGCAACACCTCTCGTGCAGCTCTGCGTTCGCGTAAACGCCGATCAACCTGAATGGCTAAAGACATAGAATCGTCAAGACCAGAGGGAACAGGAAATCCCACCATAGTATCTTTTACGGCTTCTGACAACCCCTTCCGAAAGAGAGCAGCCAAGGCATTATCATTCCAGGTAGTAAGTATTGCCCACTTTCGGAATTTTTGACAGTACAATTCTGCAGAATCACGACCCTGGTTCAATGCCAGCAGGGTCTTTTCAGCATGATCAATGGCATTAGGTTCGTCATACAACAACCCCAGGGCCTGAAAAAATGCATTCACATTAGTCAGAATAGGATCATCTGGTTTCAAAGAAAACACCCAATCCTGGGGATCGCCACGCAGCAAAGAGATGACAATTTTAACCTGCTGCGCGGAGCTCCCTGACGAGTTAGGCTTCAAGGCAAAAAATAATTTACAATTATTTTTGAAATTCAAAAATTTAGACCGATCCCCAAAAAATACATCAGGTGTAGGAATCTTTGGTTCAGCAGCATGTGAATGGGCAAGGTAGGCGGAAATTCCCCGCACTTCCGCAGCGAGCTGCTCCACACGATCAGACAATTGCTTTATCTCCATTGAGAGAAAAAAAATTCCCCCTACGGCCTCAGAGATATAGAGGAAAAAATATACACACCGTTTTTTTTTTTTATACAATTCTTTCCTGCTATTGAGTACCCTAGAATCTGCGGTATGGCGGGTGATTCTGTTATGATTGAGTCACCGTAGGAGGCAAAAATAGAAATGCTAGCTAAGTCCAGAAAACCAGAGAAGTTGGCAGCTATCGGATTGCAGACCCCTGAACCTAGCAACACAACTAGCAGTAGCCGTGGGGGGCTCCTACGATGCCCTAGGCCCCTCGATCACAGCCGGAGGACTACATAGCCTAAAGACAGAAAGGGAAATCTAAACTTCCCCAGAGCAGACCCCAAAGTAAAAGGCAGCCCCCCACATATAATGACGGTGAAGGAAGAAGAAAGAACAAAACACAGACAGAAAGATAGACAGAGCAAAGATGGGGCCCACGCTAGCTTAGATAGGAAAGGACAGGAAGGCTGCTGTCTGCAATCCGTGAAAAACCCTATGAAAATAAGAGCCAACAAACTGACAGTAAAAAAGGCCCTGAAGACGCTAGGCTTCAAAAAAGCTATGTCAGTACTCAGGAATATTCTGAAGACAGAGCAACAGGCAAAAGGAGATTCAGCTCACCCCAGCAGGGAATGGCAGAATCCAGAAAAGCAAGGAAAACAAAACACTAATGCAAAAAGGCAAAGCAGAAATCTTAGCTTTAGATGAGCAGGAATCAGACTGGTTTCCTAGAAGTCCACAGAGAAATCACCCGCAGGCCAGAAGGGCGTCGGCAGCCTTATATCCAGTCATCAACTCCACTCAGCCAGTCATCATCATCAGCCCCAGGTGTTTGACGATCAGGCTCACTACCTTTCTTCACCAGAAGAGGGAGTTCCTCGGGCCTCAGTAGTGAAGGGGAAAATGAACTCACAACAGTCATCCCTGTATGGAGTGCATGGCATGCCCCAATATTGAACATGCCATGACATTCCACTGTTTTGATGATAGTAAAGAGTATAGAATTAGGCTACTTTCACACATCAGGTTTTCGGCGTCAGGCGCGATCCGGCGTCGTGCCGGAATGCCGGATCCGGCAAATGTTTTGTAAAACCTGATGTGCCGGATCCGGTTTTCTGCCGGATCCGTCTTGTTCTTGACAGACAAAACCGGATCCGTCTCATCCGGTTCATCCGTTTTTCTATCCGTTTTTCGACGGATTACGCCGGATCCGGTTTTTAAATTTGACCCTTGTGGCCTTCCGAACGGGATTGGCTACTGGAAAACTATATATAGCATGTTCCTACAGCCTTTCTTTGACAGGTTGTAGAGAAGAAAGTGCAGGTTGGAGAGAAGAGCAAGTTACTGGCGAAGATGGATGTTGTCATTGGAAATATTACCACTAGAAGTTCTGTGACGGTTTCAGGGACAATTTTCCACTATACTTTATGTCACCTCAAGGCAGAGTACACTGGGATGACAGAGTGTGAAAGATTTGTGCCCTAACCAAACTTGTGTACCTTCTGGACCAACAGTATATACCTTTGCCAACCAAAGTTGGCTATCTTGTCATGGTCTTACTATTTTTACCTTTAGGCCACAGGTGTGTACCTGGTTGTGTTTTATGCAAAGTATTTCACCTTTTAACAAAAGTTGTGTACATTGGTAGGAAATCACCAACAATAAACACAACTTTTTAGGTGAAATACTTTGCTTCAAACACAACCAGGAACACAACTGTGGCAAAAAGCTAAAATTTACCCACAGTTATATACCTGGTTTTGAATACCTTTTTACCTTTGAAATACCCTGTATTTAACCTTTTTTTTAAACATAGTTCGCCGCAGAAAGAAATGACAGACAACCATTGTGAAACGATAATTTAACTTTAATTAAAATTTTTTTTTTTTGTAAAATGTTTTTAAAGTGCAAAAAACTTTTTTAATAAAGGTTTTAAACCCAATGGGCATTTTTATTACAAAAAACACACATTACAAATCTGTGTACTGTGGGGTGGAAATACTGCTGGAGGGGCTGCGGGACACTTCGACACTGGGTGTGTGGAGAGAGGACTGGGATCGTGGTGGGGAAGGAACAGTTAGAGGTGAAGGTGTGGAAAAAGCTACAGAATGGGTGGACATGTGGGAGGCAGAAGAGGTGGTGGGCGGTGGAGTGGAGGGTTGGGCAGGGACTGTAGGAGCAGATGATGTTGATGGAAAGTTGTATGGGGAAGGAGTTTGGTACGGGGAAGGAGTTTGGTACGGGGCAGGTTGCTGGAAGTGGGGAGATGTCTGGTACTGGGGAGGTTGCTGGTACTGGTGAGGTTGCCGGTATGTAATAGGAGGGGGAGGATGGAAAGTGGCTGGAGGGGGTGCAGATGTAATAGGAGGGGGAGGATGGAAAGTGGCTGGAGGGGGTGCAGGTGGAGGAACTACTGTGGTGGGAGGTGTAGGTTGGGAGGTAACCAGCTGTAGAGCACCGTGGCACGAATGCATTACATGCATCTGCTGGGTAGGAGATAGCGTTGCCATGCGCTCCACAACAGACCTGAAAAAGGTGTGGTTTGGCGAAGATCTTGCTTCTGAATGCATGGTTTGCAGAAGTGTCTTCACCTCCAGAATGCTGGAGTTGATCTGCTGAAAGCCTGCGGAGATTTGCTCTGACAAGACTTTTAGACAGTTCTGGAAAGATGCATTCAGATTCAAGAACTCTTGCGCATAACTCTTTTCCTGACCCCTCTGCCGCTGCCGCCCAGTACCCGCAGGTGTACTAGAGGTGGCAGGGGCAGAAGGGTGGGGTAAAGGGAAAGCGATCTCCTCACCAGCAGCTTCATGTAATGTAGGCGGCCACGATGCTCCTGTGCTGGTGGATGGGACAGATGGGTCGAATGTGTGGGAAGGCTGGGAAGGTGCAGATGTACCGGGGCGGTCGAAGTGTCCCTCGGTGCCGGTCTCCTCAGGGATCGCCTCAGAAGGGTCCAATCGTGCAGGCTCCCGAGTGCTGCTCACCGTGCTGTGGAATAAAGAGAAAAAAAAACAATTAAAATACTGACATGGTATGGCCCTGGCTGAAAAAAAAAAGTTACATCTAACATTTTTTTCACATGTGGTGTGTAATATTTACCTTCTGGTGAGCATTGTTTCCCGGAGGAACGACAGGGCTTGTGCGTACTTGTACTTGCTCCTGCGTCCTCCAGATCCACTCGGGGCCCGCATCTCTTTATTGAACTCCTTCTTGAAACGATCCCTCACAGACCGCCACCGATTCACAATTCTGTTCCCTGAAACGAGAAAGGAGTGGTTAGTATACAACATCAGTGTTTCACAAACTCCAGTCCTCATGGTCCCCAGGGGTCATGTTTTCAGGATTTCCATAGTAAATAGAAATCCTGAACACATGATCCGTGGGGACCACGAGGACTGGAGTTCGGGAAACACTGGTTTACATCAAGCAACCGGTACTGTATATACTTACGCTCTTTAATCTGTGCCCGAACATCGAGGTCCTCCCAGCAGCCCACAAGGAGCAAACAGATTTCCTCCCAGAGTCGTCGGGTAACGATCAGGTCAGCGTGGCGGCGGTCAGCCATATTCCAGAGCGGCTCCCTTTCTTTGACGAGATCGATGAGGCGGTCCACATCAATCCCTCCATCCTCACCGTCAGAGTCGGGAGCACGCTGTGAAGGCTGTTAAAGAAAAAGACAAAAATAACATAATTAGCCTCCACAAAAGAAATGAAATAAAAAGTGCAAAAAAACAAAGCAAAAATATTTATACTTACACGCTGGTGACCGCCGCGTTGCTGTCGCCGACGGCCCTGGGAGGCACTGCGAGGACCTCTTAGCCGAGCACCAGATTGGGAAGACTAGAGAAGAAAACAAAAAATGTTATGTCTTTGGATGTAGGCATTTGTTTGCTGTGTGTGGTCTGCAGAACATTGTTTTCTATGTGTTGTGTGTAGTGTGATGTTGTGTTTCTGCATTTGATGCAAAAAACTTACCAATTGTGAGCCCACTCCAGGTGTCTGTCCACCCCTTCCTTCTTCTTCTGGGAGCTCCTCTTCATCTTGTGATTCCTGTTTTGAAATAAAAGGCAATGAATAGACATATATTACAGAGATGATGGATTTTGGAAATAAAAACTTACCGTCAAACGCTGACGATGCGAGGGAGGGCTCCCAGAAGAAGATGTGCTGTCCTGTTGATGGCCAGACTCCATGGCTGTGGGTATTGCTGCTGCTGTTGCTGCTGCCAGTGATGCCATTTCTGCTGCTGCTGCTGCTGCTGCATCTCTTTGGCGGCTGTTGAATAAAGAGAAACAAAGGGCCAATGAATATCTTGATATTCCATGGCCCTAGTTTGGAGGAATGGGGGATTTGATAATTACCGTCTCTCATCTGCTGCTGGACTCCCCTCCTCAGCATGTTCCATTTGCTGCTCCATTTGTGGTGGTGCTGATGGTGCTGCTGCTGCTGCAGATGTCTGCTGCCTTCTCCTGCTCCTGGTTCTTGGCTTGGGTGGCATGTTGGGTGTGGCTGAGGGTCCCATTGTCTTGCTTTTATATATCTCCTGTGGGCAGAGCTACTGAGCATGCTCAGACCAAAAAACCGGATCCGGCCGCCGGCGTGTGGCGCTCATAGGCTTTCATTGTGTGAAAAAGCCGGACGCGCCGGATCCGGCGCGTCCGGCTTTTTCGCCGGAGACAAAAAACGTTACAGTAGCCGTTTTTTCCAGACGCCGGATCGCGACACATTGCCGGATCCGGCGAAAACCGGATGAAACGCATGGCCATCCGGCGCGATCCGGCGCAAATGCAAGTCAATGGGGGGGAAACCGGATCCGGCATTGCATTTCGCCGGATCCGGTTTCTGTCAAAAGCGCCGGATCGCGCCTGATGGCGAAAACCTGATGTGTGAAAGAGGCCTTACTCAATCCATTAATTGCTCTGATCCACAAAAGCAGTTATATACTGAGCAACATGTTCTAAAACCTTTGTGGGACTCACCATACGGGCTCTAAAAATAAGAGTCCAAGAACATATAAGGCTACTTTCACACATCAGTTTTTTGCCGTCAGGCATGATCCGGCTTTTTTTAGAAAAAACGGATCCGGCATAAATTTTGGAGAACTGTAGAAACGGATCCGTTTTTTTGCTGGATCCGTCTCTGTTCCTGGAGGCTGGCCAATTGGATCTGAGCATGCGCAGACTTAAAAAAAACGGATCCGGTGGCTGGATCCATCTTTTTCTGGATCTGGCGCATTCCGGCGCCCATAGACTTTCATTGTAGCAAAAAGCTGGAAGCGCCGAATCCGGCGCTTCCGGCTTTTTCGCCGGAGACAAAAAACGTTACAGTAGACGTTTTTTCAAGACGCCGGAATGAGACAAGTTGCCGGATCCGGCAAGAAACGGATGAAACGCAATGCCATCCGGCACGATCCGGCGCTAATGCAAGTCAATGGGGAAAAACCGGATCCGGCATTGCATTTTGCCGGATCCGTTTTTTCCAAATAAAGCCGGATCGCGCCTGAAGGCAAAAAACTGATGTGTGAAAGAGGCCTAAAGGACATCATAGTGGTGAAATAAACATCAGCAGTAGAGGGCCTCCGCACAATACCAAGGCACTTTAAAATTGTTCATAAATGCAATCCTAGTGGGTTAAAGGTAAAGGGCATAGATCGGATAGTACTGGGTATACAGGGAGGCCAAATCAGTTGTTTGCTCAAACAGCGTTGAAACAAAATGAATTTGTAATTACAGTGCTTGCAACCATATGGTTTAAAGGAGAATATGAGTTTTGCTCCATTCCTCTGAGTCCTCTCCCTTTTTTTTTTTATCATACTTGTTACTATATTTTATTTAATTGCACATTCATTATTAATTCTATTATTATTTTTCTCATTTTTATAGCGAATACGTTGATATACTATTGTATGGTCTTTATCTTCACCATGGAGGGTCACTTCTCCATGACTCGATGGTCAACTCTTGAATTGATGTCTTTTGGCTGTGATCCTCAGAACATGAGCGCTTCTGTTATGTCCAATCAAAACCTGCAAGGACTTTTATATCAGATGGAACTGTGTGCATGTTATGAAATATGATTGCATCTTTGTAAATTAGGATTTAGTTGTGAAGTGACCTGCCACTGTGTATAATATTTATATATTTTTTTAATTTATTCTAATGTATTCACAAGGTGGGCTTCACCTCATATACAGTATATCAGTAATTGATGCTACATTATTGACAGGTTGAAGACAAAAGAAGGATCGTTCCAGCTACTAAAAAACTTACTTTATTAAAGTAAAGTTTAAAATAACAGCATATCGGCTTTCTCCTCTCCAGCAAAAGAATGCGCTGGGGGGCACTAGAAACAGCTATGCGTTTCGATCCACTATGGATCTTTTTCACAGCGTAGCTGTTTCTGGTGCTAGTGCTGGAACGATCCTTCTTTTGTCTTCAATCAACGCTTCGCTGAAGTCCAGACGAGTTTCCGTGCTCCGGCTGTTTGGTTGGTGAGCTGGCTAGGGCTTTTCAGCCCATATCTTTATATTTGTATAGTTGACAGGTGCATGTGGTTCTTATGCTATGCGGGTTTCCATCTGGATCTAATTCTTCTTTCTTCCATTATATTTCTCACCCATAACAGGCATTCTCTGATTGACACTAACCTAGGATCTGGTGAGCGAGCATGCCGTCATGACAAGTGCGTGCATCCCTGGCCATATATCCCAGGGCCGGCACTCTGGTCAGATGACCCAACTCGTGCCTGTCAAGTTGTGTGATCGAACCGCCTTCTTTGCTCACTCTCACCGTCACTCTTGCTCATCGGAGTGACGTGTCGCCATATGTGATCCTTTGTTGTCTCATGACCCCAACGGATACCATTGGCTGACATCTTGGGTCCGTGTGCAAACTATAGTGATTATGATATTGCTTGGGAGGCATTACCAACATAAACAAACAAGTTGTATGTAGCCGACCCACTGCCTCAATCTGAGCTGTAATACACTCCACAATTAACTCCATATGTGTGTTTACCGATTGATTGACCAATCTAGGATATATAAGGTTGCTCTCATTAGTGTGATGCCACCCCCAGAAGAAGGCATATGCCGAAACGTACGTCGGGGTTTTTTTTTCCTGGGTTTGGCAGCACAATCCTGCACAGTTATCCTGCTTCATTCTGCTCTTACCCTATTTTGACTTATCTATACTTCATTATGTGATAAATATATGAATGGAAATATAAAACCAATGTTATTAGAAGTATTGGTATATACTATGGGTACTTCAAGTGACAGTATGCTTACATCCACCTGGTAAGGATTTATATATGTGGGGTTGTGATGCCACTTAGTGGTTTCCCACTCTTTTTACATGTTTTTAACTTGTCTTGTGAGTTTTTTATTCCCAAATAAAATTTAGATTTTAATGTCTACAAATGTGGTTCTCTAGTACACTTTTTTCTTATATGATCAATAATGAACTCTGCATGCGCGCAACCCTACCTGCACTCTTAAACTGCCCGTGTCCCCTAAAAATTGCATTTTTTCCCCTCTCTCTCTGGCCCACCAGGCATTTCAGCGATACCCCGCCAGGCCAGTCCGACCCTGTGTGAATTAAATGAAGATTTCCGTATATGCATCAGGATAGAAACAACTAGTATAAACCAATGTATGGGCAATAGGAATGGAAACCGGACATATCGGCAAAATACAGAAGAAAGCTAATGGGAGAAACCCAATCAAAAGAAGTCCACATTTCTACATACTGCATGTTATGCATATATGATAACTTCATTGTTCCATCTTCTTACACAATCTCACAGCGTACAATTTGACATACAGCATAAACCGTCTCTCTTACAAATTAAGCAGACCATTCTCTGTTGTTTAACTTGTTTATTTGTCAACAAATGTGTTAGGATTTGTTTTCAAATAATTTTATTTATTTTTTTTAAATAAACAGGGTAGGGAAAGGAAGGTAGGAAGGGAGGGAAGGGAGTGGGGAATAAACAACCTTGTACAGGTTCGGGAAAAAAAATTAAAAACTAGAGAACCCACAAACAGGCATAGAATAACATATATCGAAATAACAACATAAAAGAAAGAAAATAAATCGACAATCCTTATTATGGGGTAACATTCTTGGAAGGAGATACAGCATCCCAGTACTAAAGAGCCCAGGATTAAACTTCAAAATATAGTGCCTCTTGTTAGGTCTAGTTGATATGAAGTTTGTTGTTCCAGGTCTTCCATTTTTTTGAGTATTTGTGAATGTGATTGTTGTTAATCGCAAATCTGCGTTCTAAATCGCTGTGTTGGCCTATCTTGTCAAGTATGTCTGAAACATGGTCTTGGTCACTAAGAGGATGTGTATGATGATAATGTGTCTTACCGAATCATCAAATTGTTCCATGTCTAATGAAAGAAGTGCTCTTTCGGGTGTAATTGTGAAGTCCTTAGCAATGAGGTTAATGTGCCGTGTGACTTGAAGCCAGAGGTTTTTGATTTTTGAACAACCCCAGAAAATATGGTAGAGGTTCCCTTGGTGTCCACAATCTCTCCAGCACAAGGAAGATAGCTCTGTGTTAAAATGCGATAACCTCGTCGGGGTATAGTATCATCTATTTAACAATTTGAAATAACTCTCATGAAGACCCATTGATATGTTGGAATTGTAAGTGTTTTTGATGGCATCGTTCCAGTTCTCGAGACGGATATCAGCACCAAAATCGGACTCCCATCTCTTCATGTATATGTTTTTGTGGCTCGTTAGGTCTTTGACAACAGATCTATACAAATTATGCAGACTCCAGAGGTCTTTATTTTTAAGGTTGCACAGTAGTGAAGATAGCATTTCATAATTCAAAGTCTTCCCTTTTATGAATTTCCAAATTCTGTCTTTCAACATGGTGTAAAAGACTAGCTCAGATGATGGTAAATTATATTTAACCCTGATCTCACCGAATTTCAGGAACTCCACTCCACTAAAATCATCCCCCACCCTTTTAATTCCAGATTTCCCCCAAACCTCCGGTATCGGGAGATCATCCATCAGTGCCAATGAAGATAGAGGCAACTTTAAGATTTGCTCTACTTTTTTGATATTTTTAGTCGGCTTAATGAGATCCCTCCAGGCTGAGATTATCGGCCGGAATATAGGATGAGATGAGTTCGCACTGGGCTTTTGCAGAAGGAAGTGAAAGAAAAGCTTTTGAATGGAACCTCTATCACTAGCATCTCTCTCCAAGCCATACCAAGCTGGATGTGTCATGTTTTCAATAAACCAGTGCCAGCTCTGTTTGATGAGCGAGGCCTGATAATAAGCATACAGTGGGGAAAAAAAGTATTTAGTCAGTCAGCAATAGTGCAAGTTCCACCACTTAAAAAGATGAGAGGCGTCTATAATTTACATCATAGGTAGACCTCAACTATGGGAGACAAACTGGGAAAAAAAATCCAGAAAATCACATTGTCTGTTTTTTTTTCATTTTATTTGCATATTATGGTGGAAAATAAGTATTTGGTCAGAAACAAGCAATCAAGATTTCTGGCTCTCACAGACCTGTAACTTCTTCTTTAAGAGTCCCTCTTTCCTCCACTCATTACCTGTAGTAATGGCACCTGTTTAAACTTGTTATCAGTATAAAAAGACACCTGTGCACACCCTCAAACAGTCTGACTCCAAACTCCACTATGGTGAAGACCAAAGAGCTGTCAAAGGACACCAGAAACAAAATTGTAGCCCTGCACCAGGCTGGGAAGACTGAATCTGCAATAGCCAACCAGCTTGGAGTGAAGAAATCAACTGTGGGAGCAATAATTAGAAAATGGAAGACATACAAGACCACTGATAATCTCCCTCGATCTGGTGCTCCACGCAAAATCCCACCCCGTGGGGTCAGAATGATCACAAGAACGGTGAGCAAAAATCCCAGAACCACGCGGGGGGACCTAGTGAATGAACTGCCGAGAGCTGGGACCAATGTAACAAGGCCTACCATAAGTAACACACTACGCCACCATGGACTCAGATCCTGCAGTGCCAGACGTGTCCCACTGCTTAAGCCTGTACATGTCCGGGCCCGTCTGAAGTTTGCTAGAGAGCATTTGGATGATCCAGAGGAGTTTTGGGAGAATGTCCTATGGTCTGATGAAACCAAACTGGAACTGTTTGGTAGAAACACAACTTGTCGTGTTTGGAGGAAAAAGAATACCGAGTTGCATCCATCAAACACCATACCTACTGTAAAGCATGGTGGTGGAAACATCATGCTTTGGGGCTGTTTCTCTGCAAAGGGGCCAGGACGACTGATCCGGGTACATGAAAGAATGAATGGGGCCATGTATCGTGAGATTTTGAGTGCAAACCTCCTTCCATCAGCAAGGGCATTGAAGATGAAACGTGGCTGGGTCTTTCAACATGACAATGATCCAAAGCACACCGCCAGGGCAACGAAGGAGTGGCTTCGTAAGAAGCATTTCAAGGTCCTGGAGTGGCCTAGCCAGTCTCCAGATCTCAACCCTATAGAAAACCTTTGGAGGGAGTTGAAAGTCCGTGTTGCCAAGCGAAAAGCCAAAAACATCACTGCTCTAGAGGAGATCTGCATGGAGGAATGGGCCAACATACCAACAACAGTGTGTGGCAACCTTGTGAAGACTTACAGAAAACGTTTGACCTCTGTCATTGCCAACAAAGGATATATCACAAAGTATTGAGATGAAATTTTGTTTCTGACCAAATACTTATTTTCCACCATAATATGCAAATAAAATGAAAAAAAAAACAGACAATGTGATTTTCTGGATTTTTTTTCTCAGTTTGTCTCCCATAGTTGAGGTCTACCTATGATGTAAATTACAGACGCCTCTCATCTTTTTAAGTGGTGGAACTTGCACTATTGCTGACTGACTAAATACTTTTTTTCCCCCACTGTATATGTTGGGCAGTCCTGCGCCCCCATGTTTTTTATTTTTGTACATCAAGTCTGCAGATATTCTTGCTTTTTTACCTTTCCAAATAAATAGTCAGATGAGCTCTTGAGCTCTATCAATGGTTTGGCGCGGAAAGCCAACTGGTAAAGTCCTAAATATGTATAAAATTTTGGGAAGGATAAAAGTTTTGACTGCCAGAATCTTCCCAAAGATGGAAGTCTCTAGCTGAGCCAAAAAGGATAGATCGCCTGTAATAGTCTTTATAATGCTGTCTAAATTGGTCCTAACTGTGGCTTGCATTGATCCAGCTATTCTAATCCCTAGATAGACAATCTCTTTCTCCTCCCAAATGAACTGGGTTTGGGCATTTATTTCGCTAATTTCAGATTGTTTCATGTTTAGAGTTATAAATTTTGATTTGTTTGGGTTTATCTTAAAATAGGATGCTCTAGAGAATTTTTCTAGTTCAACTGAAAGGGCTTTAATGGAGTTTGCAGGATCCAGTAGCGTGAGGAATAGATCATCTGCGAATAATCCAATTTTAAAATTTCGTGATGGCAGTTCAAAGCCTTTAATATCATTGTTTATTCTTATTTTTTCAGCTAGGGGCTCTATGGCAAGCACAAATAGAAGGGGGGACAGGGGGCACCCCTGTCTCGTGCCATTGGTAATGTCGAACGGGTCGGAAAGGAAATTGTTTGCATAAATCCTTGCACTCGGACCCGAGTACAAGGCGAAGACTGTTGATAGAAACTTCTCATCAAAGCCAAATCTAGCGAGAGTTGCTTTTAAGTAAAGCCAGTTTAGCCTATCAAACGCCTTCTCGGCGTCCAGTGCCAGAAAAGCAGTTTGGGTTCTCAGGTTGGTCGCTAAATTTATCAGATTCAACACCCTTCTAGTTCCGTCTGAGGCCTGGCGGCCCTCTGTAAAGCCTATTTGATCACCCGCCAACAGACGTGGAAGGATGTTTTTTAATCGGTTTGCAATGATCTTTGAGTAGATTTTTAGAGTTGAGCGACTTTTGGTTTTTTAGGGTCGCGTTTCGTTTCGTGAAACCCGACTTTTCCAAAAGTCGGGTCGAGCAAGATCGTCCGATTATAGGGAAAAGTCGGGGTCGTCCCGAAACACGAAACCCAATGTAAGTCAATGGGGAATAAAAGTCGGCAGTGAGAGGAGGACAGGAAACACACCTACAGTGCCCATTTGAATGCCAAAAGCATCAATTCTTCTTACTTAAGCTTGTCAACCTTAATTAACTTCATAATACAAGTTACGCACTGAAAAATGGGGGTTATTTGGCTAAAGTTGTGGGGGGGGAGGGCTGGCTGCAGGTTTTCATGTGCCCTGGGCGAAAGAGCGCCCCTTTAACACATACCACAACACATCATGCTCCGATACGGCAGAGAAATAGCGGTATAGTACAATGAAAAATACCTCACTTTTTACATCTCATGAAGAGGCCCATCTATTTCTCCATACAGAATCATTGGTCCCATATAATGTTTGAAACAGTATATGATGAGCTCCACATAATGCTACAGTATATGTTGGTCCCCATGGATGAAGCTCCACTGTCTTATGGGCCCAAATAATGCTCCAAACATAATGGGCCCCATTTCTAATGCTCTAGTGTATAATGGGCCCTGTAAATGCTGCTCCAGTGTCTGATGTCCACCTTTGGAATGTTCCAGTGTATGGTGGGCCCCATCTATCATTCTCCAGAGTATAGTGCTCCCCAAAAATTGCTGTCCCAACATTGAAAACAATCAAATAAGTCTCCTCGCTAGGGAATCCCTGTACTTGTCTGGACTCCTTGTCGTCCCCATCTTCCATCTCACTGCACAGTATTTCAACTTTGCAAGTGCTGTGATCCTGAGCAAGCAGGGGGGGCCCACTCGTTGGCGATGGCACTGGCACAGGGCCCCTGATAGTACGGTGGTGTGTCTGATGGCGGGTGGGCCGAACCTGCACTTTCATCTGCAGCTTCCTCTTTGTCACCGTGTAAGATGGAACTGTATATGGGAAGGGTAACCTGAGTTTCATCAGGGTCAGATTCAGGTCGTGTAGCGTGCGAGGGGAATGTAGTGGTCTGGGTAAATGTACCAGCAGATTCATCGAGCAGTGGCTGGGCATCAGTGCACTTGTGTCGCCCCCAGGAGTACGGTCGCCACAGTGGCATTACCTTCTTCCTAGGGAGTGTGATGTCATGCTTGGGAGCAACGAAGGATCTCTCTAGCAGGTTAACTGATTGGGCGGCGTTATTCCCACGAGTCATGACCCTCCAAACAGCGTTCATGAAGGCAAAGTGTTTGTTTTACGTGGGCAGTATGGTTGCAAAGCTGAACCTTAAAGGAATGTCCAGAAGGGCACCACCAGGAGTGGAGCCTACGGTTAAATTCGACTCCACCTGGGAAACCTCAACCATGCCAGCTACAGAACAGATGCACACATTGCAAGCTTAATTCCGTTAACGAACGAGACTCCGTCATGCCCCGCGGTCCGAGTCCAGCTTACTAGAGGGACACGTGAGGCTCTGGCACATGAGATTGGCCAATAACTGGTGTGTCATGCCCTTACATGTCCGTGGCTGCATGTACGCTACACTGAAAAGGCCAGCGTTTGTCGCTTACAGGTGCAGATAACCCGCTGAACAACGTTAGTGATGGGGATCACTGATTACAATTATTACCCGCGAACAATGATTTCCCAGTAAGTGCAGGTCAACCGCAGTTCCGGAATTAGGCCTAACCGTCATTCCTGAAAAAATGAAAAACTTACGTGTGCAAACCACAGGTGCTGTAGCTTGCTTAACAGCTCGCCAGCCGTTCTCACGCCCAGTATGGATTACACGTGATTGCACAAAGGTGAGAAAGGGTACCGTATCCCCAGATAACATGTATGGATAGCGTACACATTCAAAATATATGTCTCAGGAGGCAGGCTCAGACGGTGTCAGGCCCAGTATGGATTGCACGTGATTGCACAAAGGTTAGAAAGGGTACCGTTTCCCCAGATAACATGTATGGATAGCGTACACATTCAAAATATATGTCTCAAGAGCAGGGGTGGATTAAGGGTAGCCAGGGCCCGGGGCAGTTCAGACTCTGTGGGCCCCCCTCGTCACGTGACGGGGGTCACGAATCGTAGAGCCAGACTCTACATAGAGAATAATGGGGCCTCCAGCACTGACCTCCACCCACAGAGCCACACTCCACATAGAGAATAATGGGGCCTCCAGCACCGACCTCCACCCGCAGAGCCGCACTCCACATAGAGAATAATGGAGCCTCCGGCACCGACCTCCACCCGCAGAGCCACACTCTACATAGAGAATAATGGGGCCTCCAGCACCGACCTCCACCCGCAGAGCCGCACTCCACATAGAGAATAATGGAGCCTCCAGCACCGACCTCCACCCGCAGAGCCACACTCTACATAGAGAATAATGGAGCCTCCAGCACCGACCTCCACCCGCAGAGCCACACTCCACATAGAGAATAATGGAGCTTCCAGCACCGACCTCCACCCGCAGAGCCGCACTCCACATAGAGAATAATGGAGCCTCCAGCACCAACCTCCACCCGCAGAGCCGCACTCCACATAGAGAATAATGGAGCCTCCAGCACCGACCTCCACCCGCAGAGCCACACTCTACATAGAGAATAATGGGGCCTCCAGCACCGACCTCCACCCGCAGAGCCGCACTCCACATAGAGAATAATGGAGCCTCCAGCACCGACCTCCACCCGCAGAGCCGCACTCCACATAGAGAATAATGGAGCCTCCAGCACCGACCTCCACCCGCAGAGCCGCACTCCACATACATGGCTGCTCTCAGTGCTCTGTGCTGTGCGCACAGGACCTGTGACGAGGTCACAGGAGGGGAGGAGACAGGGGTCACATGATCGGGGGCCCTGACACCTTACCTCCTGTGATCTCATCACAAGCCTTTGCACGCTAACAGCAGCATCAGCGTTCACACTACTTGTAGATGCTGCTGGTAGCAGAGCACATAATGCCGCCCCCACGGTCACTCACTTTTAGGTGGGGAGAAGATGGAGTGCCATTGCAGCAGCCAGCAGGAATGTGGTGGGGGCCCCCTTAGAAGCTCTTGTGGTGGGGGCCCCGGGGCTGAAGCCCCGCCTGCCCTGCCTATAATCCGGCCCTGCGCGGTGGCGGATTATAATGGGGCAATTTACTGGCCTGGGCTGTGGGCCCCTTAACCCCACTGGGCCCGGGGCAACTGCCCAAATTGACCTCATTATAATCCGCCACTGCTCAGGAGGCAGGCTCAGACGGTGTCAGGCCCAGTATGGATTGCACGTGATTGCACAAAGGTTAGAAAGGGTACCGTATCCCCAGATAACATGTATGGATAGCGTACACATTCAAAATATATGTCTCAGGAGGCAGGCTCAGACGGTGTTAGGCCCAGTATGGATTGCACGTGATTGCACAAAGGTTAGAAAGGGTATCGTATCCCCGGATAACATGTATGGATAGCGTACACATTCAAAATATATGTCTCAGGAGGCAGGCTCAGACGGTGTCAGGCCCAGTATGGATTGCACGTGATTGCACAAAGGTTAGAAAGGGTACCGTTTCCCCAGATAACATGTATGGATAGCATACACATTCAAAATATATGTCTCAGGAGGCAGGCTCAGACGGTGTTAGGCCCAGTATGGATTGCACGTGATTGCACAAAGGTTAGAAAGGGTACCGTATCCCCAGATAACATGTATGGATAGCGTACACATTCAAAATATATGTCTCAGGAGGCAGGCTCAGACGGTGTCAGGCCCAGTATGGATTGCACGTGATTGCACAAAGGTTAGAAAGGGTACCGTTTCCCCAGATAACATGTATGGATAGCGTACACATTCAAAATATATGTCTCAGGAGGCAGGCTCAGACGGTGTTAGGCCCAGTATGGATTGCACGTGATTGCACAAAGGTTAGAAAGGGTACCGTATCCCCAGATAACATGTATGGATAGCGTACACATTCAAAATATATGTCTCAGGAGGCAGGCTCAGACGGTGTTAGGCCCAGTATGGATTGCACGTGATTGCACAAAGGTTAGAAAGGGTACCGTATCCCCAGATAACATGTATGGATAGCGTACACATTCAAAATATATGTCTCAGGAGGCAGGCTCAGACGGTGTTAGGCCCAGTATGGATTGCACGTGATTGCACAAAGGTTAGAAAGGGTACCGTATCCCCAGATAACATGTATGGATAGCGTACACATTCAAAATATATGTCTCAGGAGGCAGGCTCAGACGGTGTCAGGCACAGTATGGATTTGACGGCCCAGATTACACAGCGGAGGAGCAGGGAGAGGTAAAGATTGCAAATGCTGGGGCCCTGCCCAAGCAAGGTGGGCCCACTCGTGGGTGTCGGTACTGGCACTGGGCCCCTCATAGTACAGCAGTGTGTCTGACGGCGGGTGTGCACCACCACCGTCAGAGACACTTGATTGCACTATGAGGGACCCTGTGCCAGTGCCCGCGCCCAAGAGTCGGCCTACCCACCTGTCCAGGGCAACGGCACTCGCACGGTGTCGTGCGCTAGGTGGTGACCCCGGCCATGGGGGGGGAGGCAGCACAGTTAGGGAGTTTTAGAAAGTGGCATATGTTGATGTTGGACATTCAGCTGATGCAAAAGGCGAAATAGGTGAAGTACCAGGAAGAGGTGGACCAAAGCAAGCCATTTTTCTGTCACCCTATGTGTCATCAGGGGAAGGTGGGACAAAATCCTTGGAAACCCATGCGTGGTTCATTTTAATGAAGGTTAGATCATCCACATTTTGGGTTGACAGACGGATCCTTTTTTCTGTCAGGATTGATCCAGCTGCACTGAAGACTCTTTCCGATAGCACACTTGCAGCTGGGCAAGCGAGCTCATGTAGGCATATTGGGCCAATTCAGGCCAGGTGTCCAGTTTAGCGGCCCAATAGTCAAAGGGGAATGACCTGTGTGGGAGAACATCGATATGGGAGGAAAAGTAGTTTGTAACCATAGTTGACAACTGCTGTCTCCTGTCACTTTCCATCGATGCAGTATTACCAGTTGTGTGAGCGGTATTTGAAAAATCAGTCCACAACATTGTCATGAAACCCCTGTCTCCAACGCCACTTCTGCTGTGTGCACCACGAACACCTCTGCCAAGCTGCCCCCGGCCCGTACGGCTCGTGTGAGAACCATCACCGCTGCTGTGTGCTGGGAATGCCTCAAGCAACCGATTCACCAGAGTTGCTTGTTTATTAGCCAATATTAGGTCAAGGTTCTCCTGTGGCATGATGTTTTGTAATTTGCCTTTATAGCGTGGATCCAGGATGCTGGCCAAACAGTAGTCGTCATCGTTCATCATTTTGGCAATGCGGGAGTCCCTTTTTAGGATCCGCAAGGCATAATCTGACATGTGGGCCAATGTTCCCGGTGTCAATGATGCACTGCGAGTGCTGGGTGGAGGAGCACTTTCTGGCAAATCCACATCCCTCCAGTCACTCACAAACCCTGTACCAGACCTTGCCACGCCAACATTTTCACTTGCCCCACGAGATGCATCCTCCTCCCCTAAGTAATCATCCCCATCATCATCCTCCTCTTCTTCCTCCACCTCGTCCAGGATAGGTCCCTGAGCAGACAATGGCTGAATGTCATCAAGGATTACCTCCTCCTCTTCCTCCTCATCAACATTGGCTGCAGACGCCTGCTCCTTAAGGTGCGTCAAAGTTTGCATGAGCAGACGCATAAGTGGGATGCTCATGCTTAGTATGGCGTCGTCTGCGCTTACCAGCCGTGTGCATTCCTCAAAACACTGAAGGACTTTACAGAGGTCTTTCAGCTTCGACCACTGCACACCTGTCAACTCCATGTCTGCTCTCAAAGTGCCTGGCCGTGTATCCTCCCACAAATGCATTATGGCCTGCCTCTGCTCGCACAGCCGATCCACCATGTGCAGGGTGGAGTTCCACCTTGTTGCAATGTCGATAATGAGGCGGTGGTTGGGAAGGTGGAGCAATCGCTGCAGCTTCTGCATACGAACGGAGTGTACAGGCGACCGGCGGATGTGCGCGCACAGTCTTCGCACCTTCTGGAGCAGGGCTGTTAACTCCGGATAATTTTTGAGGAAGCACTGCACCACCAGGTTCAAGGTGTGAGCCAAGCAAGGTATGTGGCTGAGTTTAGAAAGGGCTATGACTGCCACAAAATTACGGCCGTTATCACTAACTACCTTGCCTGCCTCAAGATGTACACTGCCCAGCCATGACTCAGTTTGTCGTTTCAAGTACTCGGCCAGCACCTCGGCGGTGTGTCTGTCGCCCAAACACATCATCTGCAACACAGCCTGCTGACGCTTTCCACTAGCTGCTCAATAGGGGGACACATCGTGTGCAACAGTGGCAGCTGCAGATGGAGTGCTCGTACGACTGCGCTCTGTGGACGAGCTTTCGCTTATGGAGGAGGAGGAGGAGGAGGGTCGAACGCCTACAGCCAACTGTTTCCTATACCGTGGGCTAGGCAGCACTGTCCCACCACTGCTGTCCCCTGTGGACCCTGCATCCACCACATTAACCCAGTGCGCAGTGATGGACACGTAACGGCCCTGGCCATGCCGACTGGACCATGCATCAGTTGTGAGGTGCACCTTTCCGCTCACTGACTGCTTGAGTGCATGGACAATGCGGTCTTTCACATGATGGTTGAGGGCTGGGATGGCTTTGCGAGAGAAGAAGTGGCGACTGGGTAGGTCATAGCGTGGTACTGCATAGGCCATGAGTTCGCGGAAAGCTGTGCTTTCCACCAACCGAAAGGGCATCATCTCAAACGAGATTAGTTTGGCAATGTGGGCGTTCAAACCCAGTGTACGCGGATGAGAGACTGAGTACTTTCTTGACCTACTCATAGTGTCTGGGAGGGTGAGCTGGACTTGAGAGCTGCATATGGTGGAAGTAGCGGTGGACAGGGCGGACTGAGAGAGGGTTGATGATGGTGATGGAGTTGGTGTTCTTTCTGATGGCCTAGAATCAGTCTTTCGTTGATATAACAGTGGGATTCCCTGACTGCTGTGGCCTTGCAACGACACCTCAACATTTGCTGCTGTGCTAACCGGTGGGCTTACAGTGGGGGAAACAATGTAGCGTTGCTGACTACCTTCGTTGTGATCAGTTGCACATGTGGCACTTGAGGTTTGGTGTTGTGTCCATGCTTGCAAGTGCATGCTGGTTAAATGTCTAAGCATGCAACTGGTATTCAAATTTTTCAGATTTTTCCCTCGGCTAAAGGTCTTTGCGCACTTCTTACAGATAACCTTGGCCTGATCATGAGGATTTTGGTCAAAAAAGTGCCACACTGCACTCTTCCTACTTTGGCAGACATTTTGCGGCCTAGCACGCTGTGATCTTTTGACCCTCTGGACAAGCTGTCCAGCAACTCTTTTGATGTTTGGAACCTGTCTTTGGAGTGCTCCGGGCCTGCCAGATAACAGCTGTTGCGATGTCGATGTCTGCTGTGGATGCTCCTCATCTGAGCTATTGGAAGCAGCACCCTCTTCCCCCAATGGATGCCAATCTGGGTCAACAACTGGGTCATCCATTACCTGCTCTTCTATGTCATGTGCACCTTCCTCTGTGTCACCGTGTATGGTGGTATAGTGTGCGGGAAGGGGCACCTGAGTCTCATCAGGGTCAGAATCTGGCTCTGTACACTGCGAGGACAATGTAGTGCTCTGAGTGAATGTACCAGCAGAATCATCCATCAGCGGCTGTGCATCAGTGCACTCCATGTCAGATTCATCTTGGCCTGGGTAATTCACCATTGATAATCCAGGCATGGTATGTGAAAACAGCTCCATGGAGTAATCAGTAGTATGGCCTGCGTCATCCTTCAATCTTGGTTGGGGTGAAGGACACAAGGAAAGGTGTGGTTCATGAACATGAGCCTCCAATGACGACTCAGTGCTTTTACTTTTTACAACTGAAGAAGAGGAGGCGATAGAGCTGGAGGCTGAGTCAGCAATGTAAGACAAAACTTTTTCCTGATGCTCTGGCTTTAAAAGCGGTTTGCCAACTCCTAGAAAACTAAGCGTTCGAGGCCTTATGTAGCCAGACGATGACGCAGGGTCAGCACCTCCTGCATTCGGTCCTATTTTGCTCTTGCCACTACCATCAGATCCACCACCAACACCATCATTACCAGCTGCCAACCCCCGCCCAATTCCACGGCCTCTTCCACCAGCCTTCCTCATTTTTGGTAGAAATGTAGACAAAATCCAACAAACTATATAGTAATGTAAAACAAGGTACAAGGTGTCTATAGGACAGGGGAGATTTTAAATTTCTGCAGACACTTGTGGACACTGGACACTTTTGGATTGTGTGAGGCCCTCTGATATCTGAGCGCTATGTGACAGGCTCGATGGCACAGCTGTGACCAAAGTGACTAGAGGATAAGGGAGATTTTGAATCTCTGCACACACTTTTGGACACTGGACACTTTTGGATTGTGTGAGGCCCAATGAATATCTGAGCGCTATGTGACAGGCTCGATGGCACAGCTGTGACCAAAGTGACTAGAGGATAAGGGAGATTTTGAATCTCTGCACACACTTTTGGACACTGGACACTTTTGGATTGTGTGAGGCCCTCTGATATCTGAGCGCTATGTGACAGGCTCGATGGCACAGCTGTGACCAAAGTGACTAGAGGATAAGGGAGATTTTGAATCTCTGCACACACTTTTGGACACTGGACACTTTTGGATTGTGTGAGGCCCAATGAATATCTGAGCGCTATGTGACAGGCTCGATGGCACAGCAATGACCAAAGTGACTAGAGGATAAGGGAGATTTTGAATCTCTGCACACACTTTTGGACACTGGACACTTTTGGATTGTGTGAGGCCCACTGATATCTGAGCGCTATGTGACAGGCTCGATGGCACAGCTGTGACCAAAGTGACTAGAGGATAAGGGAGATTTTGAATCTCTGCACACACTTTTGGACACTGGACACTTTTGGATTGTGTGAGGCCCAATGAATATCTGAGCGCTATGTGACAGGCTCGATGGCACAGCTGTGACCAAAGTGACTAGAGGATAAGGGAGATTTTGAATCTCTGCACACACTTTTGGACAATGGACACTTTTGGATTGTGTGAGGCCCACTGATATCTGAGCGCTATGTGACAGGCTCGATGGCACAGCTGTGACCAAAGTGACTAGAGGATAAGGGAGATTTTGAATCTCTGCACACACTTTTGGACACTGGACACTTTTGGATTGTGTCAGGCCCAATGAATATCTGAGCGCTATGTGACAGGCTCGATGGCACAGCTGTGACCAAAGTGACTAGAGGATAAGGGAGATTTTGAATCTCTGCACACACTTTTGGACACTGGACACTTTTGGATTGTGTGAGGCCCACTGATATCTGAGCGCTATGTGACAGGCTCGATGGCACAGCTGTGACCAAAGTGACTAGAGGATAAGGGAGATTTTGAATCTCTGCACACACTTTTGGACACTGGACACTTTTGGATTGTGTGAGGCCCACTGATATCTGAGCGCTATGTGACAGGCTCGATGGCACAGCTGTGACCAAAGTGACTAGAGGATAAGGGAGATTTTGAATCTCTGCACACACTTTTGGACACTCGACACTTTTGGATTGTGTCAGGCCCAATGAATATCTGAGCGCTATGTGACAGGCTCAATGGCACAGCAATGACCAAAGTGACTAGAGGATAAGGGAGATTTTGAATCTCTGCACACACTTTTGGACACTGGACACTTTTGGATTGTGTGAGGCCCACTGATATCTGAGCGCTATGTGACAGGCTCGATGGCACAGCTGTGACCAAAGTGACTAGAGGATAAGGGAGATTTTGAATCTCTGCACACACTTTTGGACACTGGACACTTTTGGATTGTGTGAGGCCCTCTGATATCTGAGCGCTATGTGACTGGCTCGATGGCACAGCTGTGACCAAAGTGACTAAAGGATAAGGGAGATTTTGAATCTCTGCACACACTTTTGGACACTGGACACTTTTGGATTGTGTGAGGCCCACTGATATCTGAGCGCTATGTCACAGGCTCGATGGCACAGCTGTGACAAAAGGGACTAGAGGATAAGGGAGATTGGATTGCTTTTAAAAAAGCAGTTTGCAGAGCAGTGGGTAAACAGCAATGCCAGCCTGTCAGGAAGCCTTAAAAGGCAGCCCAACAACCAACACCACTGATACACCACAATATAGCCTCCCCTTGCCCTGCACACACAGTGACTGGTGTGTTGTGCAGGCCAAATTGCTAGCAGCAGAAGCAGTTTTTTTTTCTTCTCAGGACAAAAAAAAAAAATTGGGATTGCTTTTGAAAAAGCAGTTTGCGGAGCAGTGGGTAAACAGCAATGCAGGAATGTCAGGAAGCCTTAGAAGGCAGCCCAACAACCAACACCACTGATACACCACTATATAGCCTCCCCTTGCACTGCACACACAGTGACTGGTGTGTTGTGCAGGCCAAATCGCTAGCAGCAGAAGCAGTTTTTTTGTCTTCTTCCCTGCCTAACGCTCTCCCTACAGAATCAGCAGCAACCTCTCCCTATACTGAGAACGGCAGAAGTAAGATGGCGGTCGGCGTGCACGCCCTTTTATACCCCCTGTGACGCCCACCAAAGCAAGCCAATCACTTGCATGCCCTTCTGAAAGATGGTGGTGACCCCTGCCTATGTCATCATGTTGCCCACAGTGTCCGTGGATCCTGATTGGCTGAAAAAGAGCGCAAAACAAACTTTTGAAACGCGACTTTGGCGCGTAAGTCGCCGACCTCGTGGCCGACCTCATCCTAGGGTCGGGTTTCGTTTCATGAAACCCGACTTTGCCAAAAGTCGGCGACTTTTGAAATTTTTCGACCCGTTTCGCTCAACTCTATAGATTTTAATATCGCTATTTATGAGCGATATTGGCCTATAGCTCTGTATCCTCTCGGGGTCTCCCCCCTCCTTTGGAATCATGATAATTGTTGCCTCTAACATCTCCTTTGGGAAGGAACCCCGAGAGGACGCCAGATCAAAGACGGAAGCCAGCTGTGGAGCCAGAACTTTTGAAAAGGATTTATAGTAGTCTCCAGAGAAGCCATCCGGCCCTGGTGATTTTTGGAACTACAGTTTCTTGATAATGTCAGCAATTTCTCTCTCTGTAAAGGGGCAACAAATGTGTTAGGATTTGAACACAGTAGCTCTTGTGCATTAGGCAGCAGCTCACCTTGAGCTCTTCAGGTCACTGGACAGTTCCTTGCTAACCCAGATACACATACCTATGTTGTTTCTGATTGTCTCCACCCTGAGTTCCTGATTGTCTCTACCTTGATTCAACACCCTACTTAATACTGGCATTGCACTTCCTTCCTTGCAAGATTATTGAGCTACCAGCCTTTAGTCAAGCTTCCTTTCACCTGCTCTGTCATTCTAAGATTATACTGCTGCTTTTGTGTACCAACCCTTGGCTATTCCTGACAATGTTACCTGCTGCTCCTTTAAACTACATTGCTGTTCCATGTACCGACTCCTTGGCTTTTTCTGACTATGATACCTGCTGTTCCTTTAAAAAACATTGCTACTCCCATGTACCGACTCCTTTGGTATTCCTGACTATGATACCTGCTGCTACTTTAAACTATGGTGCTGCCCCTAATGGTTGCAATACCACTACTCCAACCCAGGTCAGTCCATAATAAGATGGATGTACAGAATCGGGAGTGTATGTGGAAAAACTACAAGACATATGACCTCGTATCAATCACCATCTGATTTGACAACAGTTCTGAATACACAATACCACAGAACAGAGATAGTTCTCTTACTAGATATACTTTATCCAGGATAATGGAGTTATAATAACATAATAAAGGAGAAAGTTTTACCTGACTGTTTTACTAGACTGCTTCTTACAAAATGCCTGCTTCACCATGACCTTCTTACTCAAAATGCATTGGTTTTTCCCACAATGCAATTGACAGCTTTACAGAAAAACAACTTGTAATACAATTTTACAGTTGATGCTATTACCACACTAAATGTCACTAAGAGAGTATTACAACATTTTAAAGTGAAAATAGTAATTTTAACCTCATCTTTTGCCGTAATGGGCAGAACACTCATTTTAGAGATTCTCCTGTTAGTGCTCTCGATTATTTATGTAGTTCCGTGCATTCCATCACTGTATATATAATCTTCACTCCATACTGATATTAGCATTTTGTTTCCTTTTTGGATGTGCGCCTTTTCTTTTGTGTATCTACTTGTTACCTACCAAACCCTTAATAAAACAGTTACATTTATTAACTTTGTGGTTCATGGAATTCTTTCAGTTGAGTTTCTCCCCATTTTGCTTTCTTCTCTATGTGGAGTTTGGCCATCAATGACAGCTGATTCCTCGCTCTGCATTATCCCCAAACACTGCCACAAACTGATATAACTAGTAATGGCAATAAAAAATTAGAAGAATAGCAATAAGATACTGCCCCGTGAACTATCCCCACTGTCACGTTTCCACCACTCACTGTGTCCTGGACACAGTGAGTTACAGCTTAGGCAGGGGTGTGCTTAGCTGTCTGTGTTGTGTGACAGCTCAGTTGTACAATCAAAGGCAGGGACATGCTGAGCTGTCCGTATTGTGAGTGACAGCTCAGCCGTCCAATTTGAGATAGTGTGTGCTGGTTTCTTCCAGGTGCGTTTTGGGTGATTATCTTGCTATTTAGCTGGATGTCAGTGTCTGATTATTGTCAGGCATAGCTTTAGCTCGGTGGTTTGTTTGCGCCTTGTTTTCCAGTGCTCTATTTCTGATCTTTTGCTGCTCAACTTTGGCCCTTGCCTTTGACCATCCGTTTGCTTAGCCCCTTTGTCTTAATCTGTTATCTACCTGGAAATCGGACATTGGATTGGGACTTGACTACGCATTTATCTTACCCCTCTGTTTATGACGAGCTCTCTTGGTACCTCACCCCTGACCTCTTTACTACCCTGTCTTAAAGGGAATATCCAAGACTTAAAAAGACATGAAGTTGCTATCAGAGGCAAATACCTGCCTGTTGTACTCGGCGTTGGTCATTGACTGTTCCTGTCAGAAATTCAGCTGCTCCCTGTCAACAGAGCAGCAATTTCTCTTCCTGTTGACAGGGCGGGACCACTGGTGTCATGCATTTTTTTTAAGTCCTGGAGTTCCCCTTTAAATCTTGACCATGAGTATTGACACAGCGTCAGATTTGTGACTCATAGTCACAACTACCATGCACCAACATTCCTGTATCTCTCTCCAAAAAACTGCAGACTGCAATATTTCTGCACCATTATCCACTACCAGTACCATGGTAATGTGGGAGAAACTGTGAGAATGTGACTACTTTGTAAGTGCATAGATTGGGCATAGATATTATACAATCACCTATTGGAAATCTATGTCCTACATCAGCATGACATCATCACTTATGGCAACCAGTGATGAGTAAGGAGGTGGTGGGCTCAGATATATTTATATAAGACCCCATAAAGTTTGAGCTATGTCTCCGGATAAAAAAGGAAATAATTAAACTGCCATCCTGGGGAATGGTCATGACTGCTTACTGTTCCTTTTGCGTGACCAGAGAAATGAAGCATCACAAGATTATACGTTATCTGCTTCTAATAATACTCGCCTGGGGTTGGATCTGCTGTATATTTCCAAGCCTGAACCATAAACAAGCAGCTCCCGATCATATCTCTGCCCACAACTCTCCTCGTTTGGGAAACTAGTGCTTTCTCTGTTTTTTTCCATTTCTTCTTTGTGGTTCTAGAATGACAAGGGCTGTATTTTGTCTAGAGACTCTTCCATATTGAACATTATCAAGGCATTGAGGTTTAATTTAATTAGAGTTTTCCGATGGCAGGAAGAGCGATAACCCTGTGATGTCACTGCTCAAGTAGATAAGAAATAAAAACGCTGCAAATTTACAATGAACTATAGAGCTGAGAAAACCAAACATGTTATCTAGCTGTAGCAATCCCCTCTGATTCTCAGAGTTTTCACAGAAATTCACAAATAATGGAACAAGTTATTAACTGTTTGTATAAGTGTGGCTGTTTGATGCCAGGCATAATAATTTCTAAAATACACATAATTACTCTCTAGTAGTAAATTAGTAGTTTTGGGTTACAGTTCTCCATAATATACTTTTACAAGCCCTGGTCACTGTGATTATATAGATATATTATATAGATATTATGCTGTATAGTGGCTGTGGCCAGGTACTGCACTCTATTCAAATCAAGGGGGGCGGACGTGCAGTACCCGTCACGGCCACTATTCCATTGACGGAGCTGTGCTGTGCACCTTCATAACTGAGCGGTTACGATTGCCGCTGACACCAGGGACAGCTGATCGGTGGGAGTGCTGAGAGAGGTACACCCTCAACAATCGGATATTGACTTAGCACCTGTACACACTGAAAAAAGTACCAATACCTGGTTTAAAAACAACAGTATCACAGTGCTTGATTGGCCAGTCTGTGGCACTGCTGAGGTGTTATAGAAGCCCAGGTTGCTTTGACAGCAGCATTCAGCTCATCTGCATTGTTGGGTCTGGTGTCTCATCTTCCTCTAGACAATATCCTATAGGGTTAAGATCAAGTGAGTTTGCTGGCCAATCTTTTGGCAGTGTGGACAGGTGCCAATTCCTGCTGGTGAATGAAGTTTTCATCTCCAAAAGCTTGTCGGCAGAAGGAAGCATGAAGTGCTCTAAAATTTCCTGGTAGACGGCTGCGCTGACTTTGGTCTTGATAAAACACAGTGGATCTACACCAGCAGATAACATGGCTCCCCATCACTGATTGTGGATACTTCACACTAGACCTCAAGCAGCTTGGATTATCTGTTTATCCACTCTTCCTCCAGACCCTAGGACCTTGATTTCCAAATGAAATGCAAAATCTACTTTCATTTGAAAACAACACCTTGGATCAGTGAGCAACAGTCCAGTTCTTTTTCTCCTTGGCCCAGGTAAGACGCCTCTGGCGTTGTCTATTGGTCATGAGTGGCTTGACACAAGGAATGAGACATTTATAGCTCATATCCTGGATACGTCTGTGTGTGGTGGCTCTTGAAGCAATGACTCCAGCAGCAGTCCACTCCTTGTGACTCTCCCCCAAATTTTTGAATGACCTATTCTTAACAATCCTTTCAAGACTGCGGCTATCCCAGTTGCTTGTGCACCTTTTCTGCCACACTTTTTCCTTCCACTCAACCTTCCATTAATATGTTTGGACACAGAACTCTGTGAACAGTCAGCTTCCTTAGCAATGACCTTTTGTGGCTTACCCTCCTTGTGGAGTGTGTCAATGACTACCTTCTTGACATGTACCAAGTCAGCAGTCTTCCCCATGATTGTGGAGGCTACTGAAACAGACTAAGGGACCTTTTTAAATGCTTAAGAAAACTTTGCAGGTGTTTATTATTAATTATTCTAATTTACTAAGATAATTACTTTTGGGTTTTCATTGGCTGTAAGCCATAATCATCAATATTAACAGAAATAAACACTTGAAATAGATCACTCTGTCTGTATTGACTCTATATAAAATGAGTTTCACTTTTTGTGTTGAAGAACTGAAATAAATTAACTTTTTGATGATACCCTAATTTTGTGAGAAGCATTTGTATGTGTATGTGTATATATATATATATATACAGTATATACACTGCTTAACTGCTCAAAAAAAATAAAGGGAACACTTAAACAACAGAATATAACTCCAATTAAATCAAACTTCTGTGACATCAAACTGTCCACTTAGAAAGCAACACTGATTGACAATCAATTTTACATGCTGTTGTGCAAATGGAATAGACAACAGATGGAAATTATTGGCAATTATCAAGACACTCAATAAAGGAGTGGTTTTGCAGGTGGGGACCATAGACCACATCTCAGTACCAATGTTTTCAGGCTGATGTTTTGGTCACTTATGAATGTTGGTTGTGCATTCACACTCGTGGTAGCATGAGACAGACTGTACAACCCACACAAGTGGCTCAGGTAGTGCAGCTCATCCAGGATGGCACATCAATGTGAGCTGTGGCAAGAAGGCTTGTTGTGTCTGTCAGCATAGTGTCCAGAGGCTGGGGAACTACCAGGAGACGTGAAGGGGGCCGTAGGAGGGCAACAACCCAGCAGCAGGACCACTGCCTCCGCCTTTGTGCAAGAAGGAACAGGAGGAGCACTGTCAGAGCCCTGCAAAATGACCTCCAGCAGGCCACAAATGTGCATGTGTCTGAACAAACGGTTACAGTAGAAACCGACTCGATGAGGATGGTACAGTATGAGGGCCCAATGTCCAGAGAAGGGGGTTGTGCTCACAGCACAACACCGAGCAGGACACTTGGCATTTGCCACAGAACACCAGGACTAGCAAATTCGCCACTGGCATCCTGTGGTCTTCACAGAAGAAAGCAGTTTCACACTGAGCACATGACAGACGTGACAGAGTCTGGAGATGCCATGGAGAGCGATCTGCTGCCTGCAACATCCTTCAGCATGAACGGTTTGGCAGTGGGTCAGTAATGGTGTGGGGTGGCATTTCTTTGGTGGGCCACACAGCCCTCAATGTGCTCGCCAGAGGTAGTCTGACTGCTATTAGGTACCGAGATGAGATCCTCAGACCCCTTGTGAGACCACATGTTGGTGCGGTTGACCCTGGGCTCCTCCTAATGCAGGACAATGCCAGACCTCAAGTGGCTGGAGTGTGTCAGCAGTTCCTGCAAGATGAAGGCATTGAAGCTATGTACTGGCCCTCCCGTTCCCTGGACCTGAATCCGATTGAACACATCTGGCACATCATGTCTCGCTCCATCCACCAAGGTCACGTTTCACCACAGACTGTCCAGGAGTTGGCGAATGCTTTAGCCCAGGTCTGGGAGGAGATCCCTCAGGGGACCATCCGCAACCTCATCAGGAGCATGCCCTGGCATTGTACAGTAGGGAGGTCATACAGGCACGTGGAGGCCACACACACTACTGAGCCTCATTTTGACTTGTTTTAAGGACATTACATTCCACTTTAATTTTGTGGGTGACTCCCAATCCAGGCCTCTATTGGTTAAAATTTTTTTATTTCCATTGATGAGTTTTGTGTGATTTTGTTGTCAGCACATTCAACTTTGTACAGAACAGAGTGTTCAATGAGAATATTTAATTCATGCAGAGCCACCGTGGGCAGCACGGTGGCTTAGTGGTTAGCACTGCAGCCTTGCAGCGCTGGAGTCCTGGGTTCAAAGCCCACCAAGGACAACATCTGCAAGGAGTTTGTATTTTCAACTTTGTACAGAACAGAGTGTTCAATGAGAACAATACAACATCTGCAAGGAGTTTGTATGTGCTCCCTGTGATTGCGTGGGCTTCCTCCAGGTACTCCGATTTCCTCCCACATTCCAAAGACGTACTGATAGGGAATTTAGATTGTGAGCCCCATCAGGGACAGTGATGATAATGTGTAAAAACTGTAAAACGCTGCGGAATATGTTAGCGCTATATAAAAATAAAGACTATTGATTATTGCTATTTGAGTGTTCCCTTTATTTTTTTTGAGTATATATAGATATATATAGATATATATATATATATATAGATATATAGATATAGATATAGATATATATAGATATATATATATATATAGATATATAGATATATAGATATATATATATATAGATATATATCTATATATAGTGTAGGGATTCGACTCGCTCAGGTGCAGCGGGAGACAATCATGAGGCAGGTTCTTCCCAAAGTTCATGAGGTTTATTTGCTCCATAAACCATAAATCAGCCTATCACCAAAATAGCCTCTAGCTTAGGCACAAAAGAACATAACCGTCCGTGGCTTCAGACTCGGACCGAGAGTCTCAGCACATGCTGGGAGGTGTAGTCCTCCCCATATACAACTAATATACCGAGCTCAGGGCAATGTCCAGAGCAGCGCTCTATCTGCAGCCGCAGACCCAGGAAGGCTTCTCCTTCCTTAGCACACAGGCCCCTCTCTGTAGTGTCCCACCTGGACACAGGGAAGTCTGTCCACACTCTCACAGACTCCCTCCACTCTCTCTCACATGTGCCAAACACCTCAATTACATAGCCCTGTAACCACACCCACAGGTGATCACATGGCTATGACATCACTAAAGGTTGTATAGACACACACAGGTTTCCCTGACACAGTGTAACAGAAAGATCAGCAGTACCTCTGCTGATCAATACACCCTGGAGCCTGCATCCCAAGGCCACCCACCTTGAGACCCATAATGGTCATTTAGGACCCTGCTCCTGTTACCACACTGAATGTGCCTGTACACCCGTCCTGGGACACCCACACAGCGCCCCCTAGCTGACATAGTGGTAACTACACCACATACCTCCCCCCTCTGTTCAAACTTGTGGGGTTGAACACATGACATCACCCAGGGATCTTGAGACCGGGCACTCATGTCACCTTGCCCTACCAATCGAGAGGACCGTCTCCATCTGTTTCGGCAGTCATACTGCATCATATTTACGTTAGGCCTCCCCCGCCCCCAGCGGTCAGTATCTCGGCCTTGGGCTTTGGCCTTCCCGTCAAAGTCCATCAGGGTGACCAGGCACTCTTTAGTCTCCATCTGTCTGCAGTGCGCTCCATCACCCGACCTTTCTCTCACTAGCTGACTCTCCCGGTTCATACGGTCATGAGTCCCACGTCCAGTTGGGCTAACTGGCTGGTATGAGTCTGACCCTCTGTCGCTACGTCCACCACCGGGTCTCGTGCCTATGCTACTAAGATTAGAACTGCCACTTGCGGACTCTCGACGTTCTTGTCTTCGACTACCTGTCCTTTCATTCTTTGGAGGATCCCTTCGGGTCTTTACAACTTGGGTTGGAGGTGGACGCCACCTGACGTTCTGTATCTGCTTATTCATCTGCAGCCGATCCTGTCTTAGCTGCTCAATCTCCTTCAGGTACGCTACCCGATATTCCAGGAGCAAGCGAAGCTTCCCAATGCTTTCCACCGAACCAACCACAATGACAGGAACCATGTCATCTTCAATAACGACTTGGATTTCACCAGCAGGTGGGATCCTCACTCTCTTCACACAGGATCGATTCACCATCTCCTGCATCACCTTTCCAAGTCTGCCAACGACTTTCCCCACCAGATTTCTGGGTACCGGAATTATGTCTTCCACAAAGCCCAGCCGACTTTGTGCTTCCCTTGCAAGCTCCAGACGTCGAGCGGCTTTCCTATTACGCTCCACGAGCATCTGTTTCGTGCGGAGACATTGTAGGTGCATCTCCTTCAGGATAGCCACCCTTCTCTCTGTGTCTTCCGTTTCTGCCAGTATCACCAACTGGTCTGTTTCTGGTGCCCAGCTCACACTATAGGCCTTTACTGCCTTTTTAAAGGTCTCATGCACACCTTCGCTGGCACACGCTTCTCGCACGTCTTCGGGTACCTCCATCACGCACTTGAAGGTCATGGACTTGCTCTCATCCTGGACAGATGGCTCTGGGTTCCCCACGGACACTTCCCTCAAGGTATCTGCCAAGACCGGGTGACTGTCTTGTGCAGCTCTTGGCTCACCATCTTCCTGAGATTTACAGTCTTCAGGACCCTTTTCCAAGATGGGCTTTGGCAGTTCTGCCTTGCTATCAGTCGGGCACGGCCGCTGTACGTCTTCGCCCATCCACTTCTTCTGCAGAAGACCTTTTACTACTCCACTGAGTTCTTGCAGAACTTTATCTCGCTCCTCTGCCAGGTAGCGATGCTGATCCTCTCTCCTGAGAATCTCCTGTTGATGCTTCTCTTGGGCCTCTCTGAGCACCTCCATATCTTCCAACAGGGTCTTGTTCATGGTTTTACATGCTGACAGGTGACCTCTGAGCTCAGAGACTTCCTTCTCCAGCTCATCCACTCTGTGCTCAGCTGCTTGCCTTAGGACTCTTTCCCGTTCGACATGTTCTGTTACAGTCTCCTTTATCAGCTGTATCTCACGATCCTGCTCTCTTTTGTCCATCACGTGTCTCACTACTACCTCTTTAATTATATCGTTAAAGGGTACCACTGGGTCAGTCACCCCAGTCGAGTGAACCCTCCAGTTACCGTCCAGCACCAATGTGTCTAGTCCAGTCGTCTCATCTCCCAGCCCACCATCTGTCTTATCACGAGACGTCAGGTCCGTCAGTTGGGCAGATGTACTTCTTCCTCTGGTCAGTTCTACCTCTGACCTGTCCATGTCAGGAGCCGTCACTGTCTCAGTGTCCGCTGGCCCCACAGTCGAAGCATCTCCATCATCCGACCAAATGTCATCAAACAAAAAAAAGTCCCGGCCCCTCTCCCAGGCATAGACTAAGTCCCGTGGTATCCCGCTACCTTGGCACACACCACCTTTGGTCCCCTCAAACACTACTGTGTCTACTGCGTAGTTCACCGTGACCCCGTGTTTACAGTGAACCCTGACGTTTTTCTCGGTCAGAGAGAAAACGAGAGGCGTTCCTGTCAGAGTCACCTGACTCTCTGAGTCCAGCCGACCAAAGGCTCCTTCCCGGTGCAGCATCACTGTACACATCTGTGGCCCGTCATTACTACCCGGAAAGGATATTCCACATTCTGAAAAAGACCTGCACATACACTGCGGTACTCCAGACATACCTACTGAGACACCCAGTGCTGTCACTTCTTCACACTTGGCCCCTTTCTGGACCACCACCCCGCTTTGGGTTGCCACCCCAATTTTGGTCACCGCCCCCTTTTGGAACTCCACCCCTTTTTGGGTTACCACTCCAATTTGGGTCACCGCCCCCTTTTGGGACTCCACCCCTTTTTGGGTTACCACTCCAATTTGGGTCACCGCCCCCTTTTTGGACTCCACCCCTTTTTGGGTTACCACTCCCTTTTGGGTCACCGCCCCCTTTTGGGTTACCACTCCCTTTTGGGATTTCCCCATGTCCGTCCTGCAGAACCTCTTAGGCCACAGTTCACACCACACAGTTTGTCTCTCACGATACCAGACAAGTCCTTGCTGGCACCACCACAGCTCCTGCTGTCACTGATCACCGGCACCTCCGGCTGCTGTTCACACACATACACAGCGGCTGGTGTCACTGCAGCTCCTGCTGCGCCATCTTCGTGGACCCGCCGATCCACCGGAAGCCGCTTGTCACCTTCGTAACCCCGCCGGGTTACTGGAAGCCGCTTGTCACCCTCAAAGATAAAAAAGCCACAAAAGTGCGCCCATAGGGCCTTACCAGTGCAGGTATAATGGGTTATGCAGCAATAATACAGGGTACTCACCCTTAATAGTTGTGTAAAGCCACAACTACTGTATCCGCTTAGTAACATGCCATAAAGCTGCAGCAGGATGGCGTAGACAGACAGCGTCTGCTACCAATGCTCCCAGGGCAGATCCCTTAAAGAAAACACCAGGTCCCTGTGCTGCGAGACCTTCGTGACCCCACTGAGCCACAGCAAGCACGGTTGTCAGATCATCTGCTCTCCTGGCTCAGAATCGCCAGCGCTGCCACACGTGCTTCTGGGAGTCTCTGCCCGCATTCTCCACCAATTGTAGGGATTCGACTCGCTCAGGTGCAGCGGGAGACAATCATGAGGCAGGTTCTTCCCAAAGTTCATGAGGTTTATTTGCTCCATAAACCATAAATCAGCCTATCACCAAAATAGCCTCTAGCTTAGGCACAAAAGAACATAAACGTCCGTGGCTTCAGACTCGGACCGAGAGTCTCAGCACATGCTGGGAGGTGTAGTCCTCCCCATATACAACTAATATACCCAGCTCAGGGCAATGTCCAGAGCAGCGCTCTATCTGCAGCCGCAGACCCAGGAAGGCTTCTCCTTCCTTAGCACACAGGCCCCTCTCTGTAGTGTCCCACCTGGACACAGGGAAGTCTGTCCACACTCTCACAGACTCCCTCCACTCTCTCTCACATGTGCCAAACACCTCAATTACATAGCCCTGTAACCACACCCACAGGTGATCACATGGCTATGACATCACTAAAGGTTGTATAGACACACACAGGTTTCCCTGACACAGTGTAACAGAAAGATCAGCAGTACCTCTGCTGATCAATACACCCTGGAGCCTGCATCCCAAGGCCACCCACCTTGAGACCCATAATGGTCATTTAGGACCCTGCTCCTGTTACCACACTGAATGTGCCTGTACACCCGTCCTGGGACACCCACACAGCGCCCCCTAGCTGACATAGTGGTAACTACACCACAATATAGATATATATATAGAAATTAAGGCAGAAAAGTCCAGCAAGCGGAAACTTCAGGTGGTATAATAAAATACAAAAATTTTTATTGCAGAAAATTTAAAAAATCCAGAGTTCAGTAACAAGATGCAGACATAATGCTGAACAGACTACGCGTTTCGGCGGTAACAACTGCCGCCTTCTTCACGGTGGGTGAAATTCTTGGATTTTATTATACCACCTGAAGTTTCCGCTTGCTGGACTTTTCTGCCTTGATTTCTACATTGTTGGACTTGTTCCCAGTCTTGGTCCGTGCAACACAGAGGAAACAGGTATTTACCATCCAGAGCTCGGAGGTTAGCTGGTCTATGTGTTGTTTTGCTATATATATACACACAGAACAGACCAAAAGTTTGGACACACCTTCTCATTCAAAGAGTTTTCTTTATTTTCATGACTATGAAAATTGTAGATTCTCTCTGAAGGCATCAAAACGAGAGATTAGAGTTGAGCAAAACAGGTCGGTCAAATTCAAAAATTGCTGACTTTTGCCAAAGTCGGGTTTCGCCGATCGAAACCCGACCCTAGCGTGAGGTCGGCCATGAGGTCACCGATCAGCGAGCCAAAGTCGCGTTTCAAATTATGCTTTCAGCGCCTTTTCTCACCCAATGATGGAGGACGCACACTGTGGGCAACGCGATGACATGCACAGCAGCCAGCACCATCTTAGAGAAGGGCATTGAAGTGATTGGCTGGGTTTGTGTGGCGTCACAGTGGGTATAAAAGGCTGTGAACGCCGACCGCCATCTTACTTCTGCCGATCTTACAATAGGGAGAGGTGCTGCTGCTGATTCTGAACAGGGAGACTGTTAGGCAGGGAAGAAGAAAAAAAAACTGCTTCTGCTGATAGCGCTTTTCACTGTACAGTTTGTGTGCAGTGAATTGGGAGGATTTTTGTTGTGTGCAGCAGCGCTGGTGGTGATTAGGCTGCCTTTTAAGGCTACCTGCTAGCTGCATTGCTGTGTGCACACTGCTGTTCTTTTCAAAATTCTTTTTATTAAAGAGTAAAAATAAGACATTCACATAAAGGTTACGATTCCTACACATGAAACGGGATTAGGTAATGTGAAATGAGTGGTTGATAGCAGTATGAGAACAAACAAGATGAGAAAAGAGGTCCGCACCATGATAGTGATTCAGTCCTCAGAGAACCGGACGAACCGGTTATGGTGCAGAGTGTAAGTCCATTGCAAGAATAATGTAATACATATTTGAGTCCGTTCAGGTGTACCAATCTTGCCTGAAAATCAAAGTGTAGAGAATCATCTATAGATATAAATGCGAAAAAAAAAAGGAGAGCAGAGAGTAAGACTAAAGAGAGAGGAATGGAGATAAGAATAGGTACAGTAAGAGGGGAAATAGTTGGAAAGGAGGAGGAAGAGGATAGGGGGAGGGGGGGTAGGCACGGTATGCACACTGCTGTTCAAACTGCTTTTTTCAAAACACTCCAACTTTTATTATTTTGCCCTGGTGAGATACTGAGCGTTCATTTTTTCACACACCGTCTAGCGGTGTACGCTCCTCACACACTACCGTGTACCGGCTGGTATCACGGACAAATAGAAGCTATCTGGGTGTGACTCTGGAAGAAAAAGCCGTGGAGTTTGTCTGTTTTTCCAGACCTACACCTTAGAGTCATGTCCGTTTTTCAAACAGTTTCGTATATCTGCTGTTTGATAACGGTCAAAACTAGACAGAGACAGCGTGTGTCAGTCCGTATACATACAAATACACGGAGCTTGACAATTTTACATACACACACCATACAGCATTGTACGCTCCTCACACACTACCGTGTACCGCCTTCTAGCACGGACAAATAGAAGCTACCTGTGTGTGACTCTGGAAAAAAAAGCGAGGAGTTTTTCCATTTTTCCAGACCTACACCTTAGAGTCGTGTCCGTTTTTCAAACAGTTTTGTATATCTGCTGTTTGATCACGGTCAAAACTAGACAGAGACAGCATTTGTCAGTCCGTATACAAATAAACAGAGCTTGACAATTTTACATACACACACCGTACAGCATTGTACGCTCCTCACACACTACTGTGTACCGCCTTCTAGCACTGACAAATAGAAGCTACTTGTGTGTGACTCTGGAAAAAAAAGCCGAGGAGTTTTTCCGTTTTTCCAGACCTACACCTTAGAGTTGTGTCCATTTTTCAAACAGTTTTGTATATCTGCTGTTTGATCACGGTCAAAACTAGACAGAGACAGCGAGTGTCAGTCCGTATACAAATACATGGAGCTTGACAATTTTATATACACACATCGTATAGAGCTGTCCGATTCTCCAACAGTATTTTATATCTGCCGTTCGCATTACAGTCACTTTTATACCTAGTCAGCGTGTGTGTGTGACACTCCGTAAATACATATACGGAGATTGTTAGTTGCACAAAAATCGTATACAGCTGTACACTTCTGATACAGTTCCGTATATCTGCTTGTTGGATTACGGTCCAATACATACTGTGAGAGCGTCTGTGACTAACCTAATATATGCGTTGATTTAATTTGTTTAATACACCATACACAGCTGGATGCTCCTCATAAAGTACCATCTCTCTGCTGGTATTTTTGGTACATTTTCCCAAACATGAGGAAGTATGGTGGTAGAGGCTGCGGACGTGGGCAGGGGGGCGCAGCTGGCACTGATGGTGGTGGTGCATTGGCTGGTTCTGGCAAAAGCACAATAGCAGCTAAGGCAGGAGGTGTTGAGCCTGCGTCATCGTCTGGCCCAAGAAGGCCTGTAAGGTTGCCTTTTCTTGGAGTAGGAAAACCGCTTTTCAAGCCGGAGCATCAGGAACAGGTTTTGGCGTACATTGCTGAAACAGCCACCAGCTCTATTGCCTCCTCTTCTGAACGGTCGAAACCTGCAAGCACGTCAGTGCAGGGTTCTGGTCATAAAAAACCCCTTTCCTTGTGTCCTTCACCCCCACCAAAAGTTAAGGATGTGGCAGCCCACACTTCAGATTACTCTATGGAGCTCTTTTCACATACCTTGCCTGGGTTATCCAGTCAAATCCAGAATTCCCCAGTCCAAGATGAATCTGACATGGAGTGCACTGATGCACAGCCACTGCTAGATGATTCTGCTGGTACATTGACCCACAGCACTACATTAAACTCGCAGTCTATTGAGGCAGAATCTGACCCTAATGAAACCCAGGTGCCCCTTCCCGCATACTATACCACCTTACACGGTGACACAGAGGAAGGTAAAGAGGAAGGTGCAGATGACTTTGAAGAGGAGGTGATGGATGACCCAGTTCTGGACCCGGAATGGCATCCATTGGGGGAGGAGGGTGTCGCTGGCAATAGTTCAGATAAGGAGATGGATCCGCAGCAGGCATTGACATCGCAGCAGTGTTTATCTAGCAGGCCCGTAGCTGTCCTAAAACGTGGAACAAAAACTAAAAGAGATGCAGGACAGCTTGACCAGACGGTCAACTTAGCACAGCGTGCAAGGCCAGAAAATGTTTACCATAGTAGGAAGAGTGCAGTGTGGCACTTCTTTGTCCAAAATCCTACTGCTGAGGCAAAGGTTACCTGTAAGAAGTGTGGAAGGACCTTTAGCCGAGGTAAACAACTCAGAAATTTGAATACCAGTTGCATGCTTAGACATTTAATCAACATGCACTTGCAAGCGTGGACGGACTACAAAACTTCAGGTAGCACATGTGCACCTGCTCCGACTGAAGGTAGCCAACAACACTCCATCGCTTCCCCCACTGTAAGACCACCGCCACCATTAAGCACACCACCAGCACTAAATGTGGAGGTGTCGTCGCAAGGCCAAAGCACTCAGGGAATCACAATGGTTTTACAACACAACACTGAATCTAGGCCATCACCACCAATACCATCACCAACCCCCTCTCACTCCATCCGGTCCACCGCTACTTCCCCTATATGCAGCTCTCTAGTCCAGCTCACCCTACCAGACACTCTGAGTAGGACAAGAAATACTCATCCTCTCATCGGCGTACACTGTGTTTGAATGCCTACATTGTCAATCTAATCTCATTAGAGATGATGCCCTGCCGTTTGGTTGAAAGCAAAGCTTTCCGTGACCTCATGGCCTACGCTGTCCCACGCTATGACCTACCCAGTCAGCACTTCTTTTCTCGAAAAGCCATTCCTGCCCTCCACCGTCATGTGAAAGACCGCATTGTCCATGCACTAAAACAGTCAGTGAGTGGAAAGGTGCACCTCACAACAGATGCATGGACCAGTAGGCATGGTCAGGGCCGTTACGTGTCCATCACTGCGCACTGGGTTAATGTGGTAGATGCAGGCTCCACTGGGGACAGCGGCGGTGGAACAGTGCTGCCTAGCCCACGGTATAGGAAACAGTTGACTGTAAGCTTTCGCTCCTCCTCCTCGTCTATCAGTGAAAGCTCGTCCACAGAGCGCAGTCGCACAAGCACTATATCCGCAGCTGGCAGTGTTACACACGAGGTGTCCCACTATCGAACAGCTAGTGGTAAGCGTCAGCAGGCTGTGTTAAAGATGATGTCTTTGGGCCACAACAGACACACCGCGGAGGTACTGGCCGACTACTTGCAGCGACAAACTTAGTCATGGCTGGGCAGTCTACATCTTGAGGCAGGCAAGGTAGTCAGTGATAACGGCCATAATTTTGTGGCAGCCATAGCCCGTGCAAAACTCACACACATACCTTGCCTGGCTCACACTTTGAACCTGGTGGTGCAGTGCTTCCTTAATAGCTATCCAGAGTTAACATCCCTGCTCCATAAGGTGCGAAGACTGTGCTCGCACATCCGTCGCTCGGCCATACACTCCAGTCATATGCAGAAGCTGAAGCGATTGCTCCACCTCCCCAAGCACCGCCTAATCATAGATGTTGCAACAAGGTGGAACTCCACCCTGCACATGGTTGAGAGGCTGTGCTAACAGAGGCAGGCTGTAATGCATTTGTGGGAGGATACACGGGCAGGCAGTTTGAGGGAAGACATGGAATTGTCGGGTGTGCAGTGGTTAAAGCTGAAAGACCTCTGTAAAGTCCTTCACTGTTTTGAGGAATGCACAAGGCTGGTAAGCGCAGACAATGCCATCATAAACATGAGCATCCCACTTATGCGTCTGCTCATGCAAAGTTTGATGCACATTAAGGATCAGGCGTCTGCAGCGGAGGAGGAGGAGGGAAGCCTTGATGACGGTCAGCCATTGTCTGGTCAGGGAAATGTTCTGGACGAGGTGGAGGAAGAAGAGGAAGAGGAGGAGGATGAGGGGGACAATTATTTTGTGCAGGAGGATGTTTCTCAGGGGGCAAGAGAAAATGTTGGTGTTCCAAGGTCAGGTACAGGGTTTGTGCGTGACTGTAGGGATGTGGATTTGCCAGAAACTGCTCCGCCACTCACCACATCATTGACACCAGGAACATTGGCCCACATGTGCGATTATGCCTTGCGGATCCTAAAAAGGGACCCCGCATTGCCAAAATGATGAGGGATGATGACTACTGGCTGGCCAGCATCCTCGATCCATGCTACAAAGGAAAATTACACAACATCATGCCACAGGAGAACCTAGAGATAATATCGGCAAACAAACAAGCAACTCTGGTAAACCGTTTGTTTGAGGTTTTCCCAGCACACAGCAGCGGTGCTGGTTCTCCCACAAGCCATAGTGGGCACAATGGAAGAGTTGTTTGTGGTGCACACAGCAGAAGTGGCATTGGAGACAGGGGTTTAATGACCATGTTGTGGAATGATTTCTCAAGTACCGCTCACACGACTGCTAATACTGCATCAATTAAAAGTGACAGGAGGCAGCAGTTGTCAACTATGGTTACAAACTACTTTTCCTCCCATATCGATGTTCTCCCTCACAGGTCATTCCCCTTTGGCTATTGGGCCTCTAAACTGGACGCCTGGCCTGAATTGGCACAATATGCCTTTCAGGAGCTCGCTTGTCCTGCTGCTAGTGTGTTATCTGAAAGAGTCTTCAGTGCTGCTGGATCAATCCTGACAGAAAAAAGGACCCATCTGTCGACCCAAAATGTTGATGATCTAACCTTCATTAAAATGAACCATGCATGGGTTTCAAAGGATTTTGTCCCACCTTCCCCTGATGACACATAGGTTACCAGAAAAGTGCCTCGGTTTTTTCCTCCTCTTCCTCGGACTTGACCAATTACGCCCTTTGCAGCAGCTGAATGTCCAGCCAACACATCAACATATGCCAATTTTTAAACCTCCCTAACTGAGCTGCCCACCCCTCCCCCAATGGCTGGGGTCAAGACCTGGCGCACCCGGGCAAGTGCCGTTGATCTGAACAGGTGGATGGGCCCACTGATGGCCGACGGCAATGGCACAGGGCCCCTCATAGTACAATACAGTGTCTCAGACGGTGGGAGGGCCCACTCGCCGTCAGACACACCAAGATACTATGAGGAGCCCTGTGCCAGTACCGTCGACCACGATTGTGCCCCCCCTGCTTGGTCATAGCCACAGCACGTGCAAGTGGCAATACTTACCTCTCCCTGCTCCACCGCTGTGTAGTCTGTGCAGTTAAATCCTTCACAGGTACGGCCACTAGAAATTTGGTGTATTGATCAATGATGGTTAAGATGTAGCAATGGCCTGTCCTGCTGGCCTCTACCTTCAGATGATCAATGGCTACCATTTGAAAAGGACGTCAACTTACAAGCGGATGCAGTGGTGGTTTATGATCACCTTTCACAGTTGTGAAAGTCACAGACGTGTGACATTCCTGCCACCATTTTTCAATGTCTCCTCTCATCCCAATCCAATAGAATCGCCTACGGCCTGTGGCTTCTGCCTTTTGCACTCCAAAATGACCAGACACATCATGATAGGCAGTGAGGACCATGGGTACATCGCTCCCTGTGATCACAATTTGATGGAGACGAGTAACAGTGATGTGATCCATGCTACAGCGATAAAGCAATCCTTTCTTCACAAAGAACCTTTTTCGCTTTCTCCACAGACACCGTAATTCAGGGTCTGCATTGCCTCTGCAACATCTACCGGGAGGTTTTCCGGCGATGAGTAATTCAAAAATTTCTGCTAACACTCGACTTTGCGTCTATACTTGTATCCATGTCGTTTCCAGTAGCGGAGATTCTGGACTGGCTTACTGAGATTGAAATATATACAAAGATTTAAAAGTACCACAACACTGTATACTGGCATACGCTATGAATACCTTTCCCTTTTTCTACTTTTTTAATTCTGGTGTAATACATAGTGAGCCTGTAAGTGTCTGTGTCGGACTCCGGAAATATAGACGGAAATTTAACCCTAGACTGGACACACCTGTATGTGCTGATACAGAACCTTGTTTCAAAAATTAGTATTAAGGTATCATCTGTAGGATAACCAACTGTGGACCCTCTTCTTGCCGCAGACAAACACGAGACTGAGACAGAGTTTGTATTGAACAGGTCCGTTTTTAGTGCCCATCCTTCTGTCGACAACAGCAATTCACCACAGCCGTTTCAAATTTTTCTGTACACAGGCCCTGATACCTTCACTTCCTTTGTAACTATAATCGTGGCATCCTCTGTGGCTCTTCCACTGTGGCTGGCCTAGGCCCAACCACCACAGTACTGCACCAGTCTGAGAACACCGTCCGTATGATAGCCCCAGGCCGTCTTCGTCTGCGGCTACCGTCCTCTGGGCCACCCCCCGTGACCGCCACAACTGTCAGTTCTCTCTGGAGCCTTTCCAATGTCTCTATTTCCTCAGCAGAACTTCCTCTTTACTGTGCTCCCTTCACTGACTGACTCTTCCAGAAAAAGGGATTCAATGGATTATAAATGTACAATCCCTCCCACCAGCTCATGGTCAAATTTGCCACAGAGGGTGAATACTTTGCTCCCATTCATAAAAATATTTCCATTTTGAGAGAAGATAACATCTTAAATAAAATTTTACAAAACAACTACAAAGTAGTATATAAAAAGGCTACCACACTAGCCAATATTCTTTCACCCAGTGCTATCAGATCTTCTCAATCTAAAGGCAATTGGTTATCATTGAGGGGTTTTTACAAGTGCGGTTTGCATAACTGCAAAATGTGCACAGTGGCTAAGAAATGTAAGTTTTTTACCAACACAACTAATAATAATAAATATCAGATTAGTTCCTTCTTGAATTGTAATACTCGGTGGGTCACCTATATCATTGAATGTACAAAATGCAATCTTAAATATGTTGGTAGTACAAAACGTTCAGTTTGTACCCGAATTAACCCCTTCCTGACATCAGACGTACTATCCCGTCCATGGGACCCGGGCCCCTATGCCCATGGACGGGATAGTACGTCTAGCGCAATCAGCGGCGCCCACGTAGTGAGCGCCACTGATCGCGGCCGGGTGTCAGCTGATTATCACAGCTGACACCCGGCACTATGTGTCAGGGGCGGTCACGGACCGCCCCCGACACGTTAACCCCTTGCACACCGCGATCAAACATGATCGCGGTGTACCGGGAGTTAAAGGGAAGCATCGGCAGGGAGGGGGCTCCCTCCGTGCTTCCCTGAGCCCCCCACAGCAGCGCAATGTGCAGCGCTGCTGCGGGGGACTCCTTTCCTCCAGGCCCCCGGATCCAAGATGGCGACGGGAGCCTTCGGGGGCCTGGAGGAAGCTGGCTTCCTCAGTGCCTGCAAAGCGCAGGCATGAGGAAGCCTTGTGCACTGCCTGTGACAGATCGCTGATCTGTCACAGTGATCTGTGATGTGACAGATCAGCGATCTGTCACAGGACAGTGATGTCCCACCTGGGACTATGTAATAAAGTAAAAAAAAATTTAAAAAAGTGTAAAAATAATTTTAAAAAAATCGCCAAATAAATTAGTAAAAAAAAAAAAAATATTCCCCAATAAATTCATTTTTTGAAAATAAAAAAAACCCAAAACAATAAAAGTACACATATTAGGTATCACCGCGTCCGTAACGACCCACCCTATAAAACTGTCCCATTAGTTAACCCCTTTAGCGAACCCCTTAAAAAATAAAAATAAAAAACGAAGCAAAAAATAATGATTTATTATCATACCGCCAAACAAAAAGTGTAATAACGCGCGATCAAAAAGACGCATATATATATCCATGGTACCGCTGAAAACGGCATCTTGTCCCGCAAAAAATGAGCTGCCACACTGCATCATCAGCGAAAAAATAAAAAAGTTATAGCTCGCAGAATAAAGCGATGCAAAAATAATTATTTTTTATATAAAATAGTTTTCATTGCATAAAACCGACAAAACATAAAAAACGACCTAAATGAGGTATCGCTGTAACCGTACTGACCCAAAGAATAAAACCGCTTTATCAATTTTACCACACGCGGAACGGTGTAAACGCACTCCCCCAAAAGAAATTCATGAAACGCTGGTTTTTGTTCATTCTGCGTCCCAAAAATCGGAATAAAAAGCGATCAAAAAATGTCACATGCCTGAAAATGGTACCAATAAAAACGTCAACTCGTCCCGCAAAAAATAAGACCTCACATGACTCGGTGGGTCAAAATATGGAAAAATTATAGCTCTCAATATGTGGTGATGCAAAAACTATTTTACAATAAAACCGCCATAAATAGTAAATCAAACCCCCCGTTATCACCCCCTTAGTTAGGGAAAAATAATAAAATGAAAAAAATGTATTTATTTCCATTTTTCCATTAGGGTTAGGGTTAGGGTTAGGGCTAGGGTTAGGGTTAGGGCTAGGGTTAGGGCTTGGGTTAGGGCTGAGATTAGGGTTAGGGGTGTGTTGGGGTTCGGGTTGGAGTTAGAATTGGGGGTTTCCACTGTTTGGGCACATCAGGGGCTCTCCAAATGCAACATTGCGTCTGATCTCAATTCCAGCCAATTCTGAGTTGAAAAAGTCATATGGTGCTCCTTCCATTCCAAGCTCTGCCATGCGCCCAAACAGTGTTTTACCCCCACATGTAGGGTATCAGCCTACTCAGGACAAATTGCAAAACAATTTTTGGGGTCCAATTTCTCCTGTTACCCTTAGGAAAATAAAAAATTGGGGGCAAAAATATCATTTTTGTGGGAAAAAAAATGATTTTTTTATTTTCACGTCCGAGCGTTATAAACTTCTGTGAAGCACTTGGGGGTTCAAAGTGCTCACCACACATCTAGATAAGTTCCGTGGGGGGTCTAGTGTCCAAAATGGGGTCACTTGTTGGGAGTTTCAATAGTTTAGGTACATCAGGGGCTCTCCAAACGCACATGACACCCGCAGACCATTCCATCAAAGTCTGCATTCCAAAATGGCACTGCTTCCCTTCCGAGCCCCGACGTGTGTCCATACAGTAGTTTTCTCTCACATATGGGGTGTCAGCGTACTCAGGACAAATTGGACAACAACTTTTGCAGTCCAATTTCTACTGTTACCCTTGGGAAAATGAAAAAATTGGGGACTAATTGATCATGTTTGTGGAAAAAATACGATTTTTTTATTTTCATGCCCGGGCATTATAAACTTCTGTGAAGCCCTTGGGGGTTCAAAGTGCTCACCACACATCTAGATAAGTTCCTTAGGGGTTCTCGTTTCCAAAATGGGGTCATTTGTGGGTGTTTCCACTGTTTAGGTACATTAGGGGCTCTCCAAAGGCAACATGACACCCGCAGACCATTCCATCAAAGTCTGCATTCCAAAACGTCACTACTTCCCTTCCGAGCCCTGACGTGTGTCCATACAGTAGTTTTCTCCCACATATGGGGTGTCAGCGTACTCAGGACAAATTGGACAACAACTTTTGGGGTTCAATTTCTCCTGTTACCCTTGGGAAAATAAAAAAATTGGGGACTAATTGATCATGTTTGTGGGAAAAATACGATTTTTTTAATTTCATGCCCTGGCATTATAAACTTCTGTGAAGCCCTTGGGGGTTCAAAGTGCTCACCTCACATCTAGATAAGTTCCTTAGGGGGTCTAGTTTTCAAAATGGGGTCATTTGTGGGGGGTTTCCACTGTTTAGGTACATTAGGGGCTCTCCAAAGGCAACATGACACCCGCAGACCATTCCATCAATGTCTGCATTCCAAAACGTCACTACTTCCCTTCCGAGCCCTGACGTATGTCCATACAGTAGTTTTCTCCCACATATGGGGTGTCATCATACTCAGGACAAATTGGACAACAACTTTTGGGGTCCAATTTCTCCTGTTACCCTTGGGAAAATAAAAAAAATGGTGACTAAAAGATCATGTTTGTGGAAAAAATACGAATTTTTTATTTTCACGCCCGGGCGTTATAAACTTCTGTGAAGCACTGGGGGGTTCAAAGTGCTCACCACACATCTAGATAAGTTCCTTAGGGGGTCTAGTTTCCAAAATGGTGTCATTTGTGGGGGGTTTCCACTGTTTAGGTACATCAGGGGTTTTCCAATCGCGACATGGTGTCCGATCTCAATTCCAGCCAAAAACGTCAAATGGCGCTGCTTCCCTTCCGAGCTCTGCCATGCGCCCAAATAGTGGTTTACCCCCACATGTGGGGTATCAGCATACTCAGGACAAATTGCACAATAACTTTTAGGGTGCTGTTACCCTTGGAAAAATAAGAATTGAGGGTGAAAAGATCAATTTTGTGGAGAAAATATGATTTTTTAATTGTACGGCTTTATGTTATAAACTTCTGTGAAGCCCTTGGGGGTTCAAAGTTCTCACCACACATCTAGATAAGTTCCTTGTGGGGTCTAGTTTCCAAAATGGTGTCATTTGTGGGGGGTTTCCACTGTTTTGGTACATCAGGGGTTTTCCAATCGCGACATGATGTCCGATCTCAATTCCAGCCAAAAACGTCAAATGGCGCTGCTTCCCTTCCGAGCTCTGCCATGCGCCCAAATAGTGGTTTACCCCCACATGTGGGGTATCAGCATACTCAGGACAAATTGCACAATAACTTTTAGGGTGCTGTTACCCTTGGAAAAATAAGAATTGAGGGTGAAAAGATAATTTTTGTGGAGAAAATATGATTTTTTAATTGTACGGCTTTATGTTATAAACTTCTGTGAAGCCCTTGGGGGTTCAAAGTTCTCACCACACATCTAGATAAGTTCCTTGTGGGGTCTAGTTTCCAAAATGGTGTCATTTGTGGGGGGTTTCCACTGTTTTGGTACATCAGGGGTTTTCCAATCGCGACATGATGTCCGATCTCAATTCCAGCCAAAAACGTCAAATGGCGCTGCTTCCCTTCCGAGCTCTGCCATGCGCCCAAATAGTGGTTTACCCCCACATGTGGGGTATCAGCATACTCAGGACAAATTGCACAATAACTTTTAGGGTCCTGTTACCCTTGGGAAAATAAAAATTGGGGTGAAAAGATCATTTTTGTGGAAAAAATATGATTTTTTAATTGTACCGCTGTACGTTATAAACTTCTGTAAAGCCCTTGTGGGTTCAAAGTTCTCACCACATATCTAGATAAGTTCCTTGGGGGGTCTAGTTTCCAAAATGGGGTCACTTGTAGGGGGTTTCCACTGTTTAGGTACATCAGGGACTCTCCAAATGTGACATGGCGTCCGATCTGAATTCCAGCCAATTTTGCATTGAAAGAGTCAAACGGCGCTCCTCCCATTCTGAGCTCTGCCATGCGCCGAAACAGTCGTTCCCCCCACAAATCAGGTATCAGCGTACTCAGGACAAATTGCACAATAACTTTTGCAGTCCAATTTCTCCTGTTACCCTTGGTAAAATTAAAAAAATTGAACCTGAAGTATTTTTTTTGTGAAAAAAAGTTAGATGTTCATTTTTTTTTAAATATTCAAAAAAATTCCTGTGACGCACCTAAAGGGTTAATAAACTTCTTGAATGTGGTTTTGAGCACCTTAAGGGGTGCAGTTTTTAGAATGGTGTCACTTTTGGGTATTTTCTATCATATAGACCCCTCAAAGTGGCTTCAAATGTGATGTGGTCCTAAAAATAAAATGGTGTTGTAAAAATGAGAAATCGCTGGTCAACTTTTAACCCTTATAACTTCCTAACAAAAAAAATTTTGGTTCCAAAATTGTGCTGATGTAAAGTAAACATGTGGGAAATGTTAGTTATCAAGTTTTTTGTGTGCCGTATCTCTGTGATTTAAGGGCATAAAAATTCAAAGTTGGAAAATTGCGAAATTTTCAAAATTTTTGCCAAATTTCCGTTTTTTTCACAAATAAACGCAAGTTATTTGAATGAAATTTTACCACTAACATGAAGTACAATATGTCACGAGAAAACAATGTCAGAATCACCGGGATCCATGGAAGCGTTCCAGAGTTATGACCTCATAAAGGTACAGTGGTCAGAATTGTAAAAATTGGCCCGGTCATGAACGTGCAAACCACCCTTGGGGGTGAAGGGGTTAAGGAGCATCTTCATGATATTGTTAAATATAATCCAGCAAAAAATATATCACAGGCTTCGAAACATTTTATTCAAAAACATGACAAAACAATTGAATTTTTTTCTGCATACGCGATTGAAAAACTTCACAAAAAATCCAGACATGGCTTTAATCTAAATGATCTGAGAAATAGAGAGGCTTGGTGGATTTTTCAATTGGACACCAGAGTCCCACAAGGCTTGAATCTTAGACGAGATATCATGTTGAATTATTAGTTACCGCAATAACGATCTGTTTGGTATAATGTCTATAGTTAAAGCCTTACACTGTCATTATTTGATTTTAACACAAATCTATTTAAATTCTGTGATAATTTAACTGGGTTCATTGTGTACTTTATTTAGTGAACTTGCACATGCATTGATACTTCCAGGTGCTAGAGTTTTAATCACTGCGACAATATGTGTGGTTGTGCAATGATTGTAGAATTTCTTTTATGATCAACTTTGGCACCTTACTTTATGACAGTGTTCACTTACATGACTTTGCTGATAACCAATAATTTTTGCATTTTACAGATATACATCTGAAAATATTATTGGTTTTCTTTAATCATGGAAATAATCCTTAAATTGAGTGTTATAGAATTTATTTATGTCTATCCATGATCACTTGAAACTGTGATCATATTTGGTTTGGAAGACTTTTATGGAGATTTTGTCCTCGATGTCGGGAATGATTTGTTGCAGGACTTTGTTCACACTTACTTGCGTTGGCTTGGTCATTCCCACAATGATCGATTTGAAAAAACTTTTTGAGAAAGGAACATGTCTTCAATATCGGGATTGACCACTATGGGACTTTGTTCATACTGATCCAAGACGACCTGAAGATGACTTATCCATTTTTGTCTTCGTTTTTGTTTCCAGTTCTTAGGATTTCATATATAATGATTGTCTATAAGTGTATGTTTTCCACCATCATGTATCATATATCATGTTGATATTATTTTTGTGAAAACCCTTATAATTGCTCTACATTTTATTTATATCATTGTTTATCAATGATTAACAATGATTAATAATATGAACTATAAAAACTATGCATTTAATGACTCACAAATTACATTGGTCATTACATATATATATATAAATTCATTCAGAATAAATCTCAATTGAGTTTTTTGTTATATATAATCTGAAAGAGCATTACATGTGGTTTCAGTAGATATTTTTATATTTTTTTATTTTCGTGGTTTTGTTTTTTCACTTATTCACTTTTGTATAATACAGCATTATTTGCTGACACATATGTTTCCATTTGCACTTAATTTCCCCTATTAAAGAGGGGGGTATATAGTGGAACTGGCAACATTCACTAGTTGTTATGATTAAGGGCGTCTAGCCAGAAAAGCGTTAACAACGTTCTGTTGTTTGAACAGCATTCAATAAATCACCAGAGCACTCAGCTGGATCGCTTCTTCTTTTATTATTGCTGTGCGGCCAGGGCAGGGCCGTATCCGAGTCTGAGGTGCGGTGAGGTCAGACGTGGGTGAGCTGGACTTCTAAACAAATGTCTGTCTGGTTACTCCGGCAATATATTTGGAACTTTAAGATTACCCCAACACTGTATACAGCTGTACGTTTGTGTTACATAACCCATTTACAGCTTTTCATATTCTGGTGTAATCCATACTGGGCCTGAGAGCGTTTGTGTCTGTATCCTGAAATGTATACGGAGAATCAGAATGTTTATACTATACTATATATACCTTGTATCTGGTGATACTGTACCCTTTTTCAACTTATTTTATTGGGTAATCCATACTGAGCCTGTAAGCATCTGTGTATGCCTCATGAAATATATACGGCGATTTACTGTTATCCATAGACTGTATAGAGCTGTACGCTTCTGATACAGTACCATATATCTGCTGGTATTTTGGGTCCATTTTCCAAAACATGAGGAAGTATGGTGGAAGAGAACACAGATGTGGGTGTGGAGGGCCACCTGGTACTGATGGTGGTGGTGGTGCATCTGCTGGTAGTGCAGGAGGTGTTGAGCCAGCGTCATGGTGTAGCTCTGGAAGGCCTGTAAGGCTCCCTTTTCTGGGAGTAGGTAGACTGCTTTTAAAGCCGAAGTATCAGGAACTGTTTGTGGCGTACATTGCTGAAACAGCCTCCAGCTCTATCGCCTCCTCTTTTGAAGTTGTAAAAAATGCAAGCACTGAGTTGTAACTGCAGGCTTCTGGTCAGGAGCAACCCCTTTCCTTGCGTCCTTCACCCACACCAAAAGTGAAGGATGTGGAAGCACACACTTCAGATTACTCCATGGAGCTCTTTTCACATACCATGCCTGGGTTAATTAAAAATAGGGCCCATCATGTACTGGAGCAATGTAAATGGGGCATATCAGACACTGGAGCAGCATCTAAGGGGCCTATTATACACTGAAGCATTAGAAATGGCGCCCATTATATATGGAGCATTATTAGGGCCCATGATACACTGGAACATCATCCATGAGGCCCATCATGTGCTGGAGCATTGTAAATGGGGCAGATCAGACACTGGAGCAGCATCTAAGGGGCCCATTATACACTGGAGCATTACAAATGGGTCCCATTATATATGGATTATTATGTGGAGCTCATCATATACTGTATGGAACATTATATGTGACTAATTATTTGGTATGGAGAAATATATGGGGCTCATTATTCCGGATGGCGCACAATGTGGTGGCCATAACACTGTTTGGAGTAATATACTGTCCTGTTTTTGAGCTATTGTACAATTTAAAATAGATCAGTCATGTCATGTAAGCAGTGAAGTATGTGTCGTGGTACTATAACTATATTTCTGTGGCGTATCGGAGCATCTTGAGTTGTGGTATGTGTTAAGATGAGCGACTTTGCCTTTTTTCAGGTCAAGTCGGGTTTCATGAAACCCGACTTTCGCAAAAGTCGGGTCGAACGAAATCGGCCGACTATAGGGAAAAGTCGGGGTCCGACTGAAACACGAAACCCAATGCAAGTCAATGGGGAAGCAAAGTCGGCAGGGAGTGGAGGACAGTAAACACACCTACAGTGAACAATTCAATGCCAAAAACATCAATACTTATAACTGAAGCTTGTCAACCTTAATTTACTTCATAATAATAGTTACGCATTGAAAACTGGGGCTTATTTGGCTAAAGTTGTGGGGGGGTAGGGCTGGCTCCAGGTTTTCGTGTGCCCTGGGCCAAAGAGTGTCAGTGCGCTCCTTTAACACATACCACAACTCATGATGCTCCGATACGGCACAGAAAAAGCGGTATAGTACAATGACAAATACTTCACTGCTTACATGACATGACTGATCTATTTTAAATTTTACAATAGCTCAAAACAGTACATTACTCCATATAGTATTATGGCCACCACGTTGTGAGCCATACAGAATAATGAGCCCCATATATTTCTCCATACAGAATAATTGGTCACATATAATGTTCCATACAATGGGAGTTGGAAGTTTCGCCCCCAGCAGTTCGCCCCCAGCATTTCGCCCCCAGCAGTTCGCCCCCAGCAGTTCGCCCCCAGGTACACTTCGCCCCCGAACATTTCGCCCCCAGCATTTCGCCCCCAGGTTGTTTCGCCCCCGCACATTTCGCCCCCGCACAACCCCGCACATTTCGCCCCCGCACATTTCGCCCCCAGCAGTTCGCCCCCGCACATTTCGCCCCCGCACATTTCGCCCCCAGCAGTTCGCCCCCGGATGTTTCGCCCCCGGATGTTTCACCCCCGGATGTTTCGCCCCCGGATGTTTCGCCCCCAGCAGTTCGCCCCGGATGTTTCGCCCCCAGCAGTTCGCCCCCAGATGTTTCGCCCCCAGCAGTTCGCCCCCGGATGTTTCGCCCTCAGCAGTTCGCCCCCGGATGTTTCGCCCCCAGCAGTTTGCCCCCAGCAGTTCGCCCCCAGCAGTTCGCCCCCGCACATTTCGCCCCCAGCAGTTCGCCCCCGCACATTTCGCCCCCGCACATTTCGCCCCCAGCAGTTCGCCCCCGGATGTTTCGCCCCCGGATGTTTCGCCCCCGGATGTTTCACCCCCGGATGTTTCGCCCCCGGATGTTTCGCCCCCAGCAGTTCGCCCCCCAGATGTTTCGCCCCCAGCAGTTCGCCCCCGCATGTTTCGCCCCCAGAAGTTCGCCCCCAGCAGTTCGCCCCCAGATGTTTCGCCCCCGGATGTTTCGCCCCCAGCAGTTCGCCCCCAGCAGTTCGCCCCCGGATGTTTCGCCCCCAGCAGTTCGCCCCCGATGTTTTGCCCCCAGCAGTTCGCCCCCAGCAGTTCGTCCCCGGATGTTTCGCCCCCAGCAGTTCGCCCCCGGATGTTTCGCCCCTGGATGTTTCGCCCCCAGCAGTTCACCCCCCGGATGTTCACCCCCGGATGTTTCGCCCCCAGCAGTTCGCCCCCGGATGTTTCGCCCCCAGCAGTTCGCCCCCGGATGTTTCACCCCCGGATGTTTCGCCCCCTGTCAGTTCGCCCCTAGCAGTTCATCCCTGGATGTTTTGCCTCTAGCAATTTGCTGATGCTCTTGCTGATGTTTCAGACAGTTAATGAACCGGTATATATTTTGGAAAAGCTTGACGTCCTCTGTGATTCATTCGACCGATATAGCTGTCTTCAAAATAGTTGGCAATAGGTATTGCTTCTTGTGGAAAGTCAGGATCTTCCACCAATTCTTCAAATGATTGCACAACATTCTGTGGTGGTAGAAAGGCCAGGGCAGGTATCATGCGTATCCAACGGGCAAATTAATGGTCACCTTGGTATTGCATCTTGAGTCCTTCATTTTGAACTTTACGCCAAACCGACTGTGAAAGGTGGAAAAAGCAACCAGTCTTCACAAGGTTGGGGAATTCACTTTCAAATGCCTGTATTGCAGCTAGTTCAAAATCCAACATCAGGTTGTCTGGCTGCAGTCCAGGCTGCAAGTTCTTCAGCTCTTGCAGCAACCTCTGGTATGTAGAACGGCTCTTGTCTGTCAGCAAGGTGTACACTACAGGAACGACAAGGCCGCTGTGGACTACATGGATTGTGTAAAGTTGCTTAAACAAGGCTGGTGTAGTGAAAAACATGCCATCAGCAAACCACTCTTTACTTTGTGCCAGTAGATGGAGATTGTCTCTTGTTCCAAATATCAACATACGGCTGTGTCCATTTCCTAATTTAAAATGAAAGTATTAGTAGAGGAAATAACAGGAAAAGTGTAACAAGCAGCAGACAGAGTTTTGGGATAAATTCACAAAAAAAATATCCTAATCAGAAGACTCTGTTCATATCTCACATTAAATACTCACATTTTGCTCCAGATTTTCTTATTTCATAATAAAAAAACTGAAGCAAAATCTAGTGTGAAGGGGCCAACCAATAGTTTTTTACAACATATATTGTCCCAGTGGAAAATTATATATTTTTGTTTAAAATTAAAATTACTTCCAAACTTGAAATAGGTCACATTTTTAGGGTACCTTTAGACCCTTCAACTAGACGGCCGTTCAGCACGGCCGATCGCCACTATGCTGAACGGGCCGTCTAGTTGACAGCCGCATCCAGACGCGGCGTGCGGCTGGACGTCTGAATGAACGACTGGGCGGTCCGCCCGCCTGAATGGGGCATCCCATTCAGGCGGATGGGCACGCTAGCCGTCGGGTGGGCAGCGCGGACGTTCGTGACGTCCGCGCTGCCTATGCTGTCTCATTGAGAGGATTGTGCAGGACGCAAAAAACGCCAGTAAAATCACCAGTGTGCTTTTGGCCTAAGGCATAACTGAATGGTCCATTAGGCTGGGGTCATATGCAGCATTAATGTGTAAATCCCATCCACATGCTGATGAAAAAATTTTGTTTACAAAAAAAAAACATGCAGTGCAGCATGTCAATGTATGCTGCCATTATACAAACAAAATTCCAGCCATTCAGACAAGGGGCTGAAATCCTGCACTAAAACCTGCACCTAAATCCATAGAGTTAAGTGAAGATTTTGATACAGAATTAGGGTACCACAATAGTGGCCACAATTGCAGGCACAAATAGATTCCTGTGGGATCTCCAATTGCTACCGCAATTACAGCCGCTGCGGAGATGCCGCTCCACAATCCCCTTCCGTCAGTGGGCACGAGGCCTCAGGCTTTATCCAGACAAGCTGGATTTACAGGCGTATTCCGTGCTGTGTTTCCTGCCTGAAACCCGCCCTTTCATGTCTATGGTGCGGGTTACGGGCGGATTCCGGCCGGGGCCGGAAAACGCCCCACCGGAAAATAGCTTCAAAGCTATTTTCCGGCGGATCCCGGAAGGAATGGGAATGGGCAAGAGGGAAACCTCCCGAAAAATGCCTGCAAACCACTCCAAATACGCTCGGTTTAGGCCATAGCAGGGCATGGCCACGCCCATAGCAGAGCTTGGCCACGTCCCCTATTTGCAGAAGCGTTTTGCCAAAGCGCTTGCAAAGTGCTTAAAAAGTGCTTGGAAGCAGCAGGCAAAACGCATCTGCAAATCATGGCGTATCTCACCTGAGCTCCGGAGTTCAGCCCGACCTGTCCACGGATCTGCAGGACTGAACTACGAGAGCCGAGGAATCAGCCGGCGATGGCAGTTCAGTCCGTGCATGCCGCAGACAGGCGAGGCTGAACTCCGGGGCAGCATCCAGGACAGGTATGGCCAGTACAATGCTGCATATTTGGAATTAGTGTTGGCCGGTCCGATCACTGAAGATCGTAATTTATTACGATTTTCAGGCTGATCGTTATTTTAAATTACGATCCGATTTGTAGCCAGATCATGATGATGATCTGAATTAGAAATCGGAATCCTCCGTAATCTGAAAACACTGTCCGGGCATACACTCCCGAACAGTGTGCGCATATATATATATATATATACACACACACACACACACTATACAGGTGTACAGCGTGTGTGCATATTTAGCTTTAGTAAATGGCTCCAGGCTGCGCTGTTAAAAAATAAACAAACCCAGTTACTCACCTCTTTCTCCAGTGTCTAGTACTGGCTCCGGCTCCTAGCCCAGCAGTGCAGGGAATCCCGAAATCCAGGCGGCGCATCGCCGCCTCTGTGCCTGCCGTACTATAACTACAGTGGAGAGTGATCCCAGGACCGCTCACTAGACGGTCCTGGGAAAGCACCACATCACGTCACAGAACAGCCCGGCACATGTGCAGAGGTGGTGATGCACAACCCAGAATGCATAGAATTGGGATTTCGGAATTCCTTGCACCGCCGGAGACAGCGCTGGACACCGGAGAGAGAGTTGACTAACTGGGTTTGTTTATTTTTTAACAGCGCAGCTTGGGGCCATTATATATATGCAAGAAAGCTGGAAGAAGAGTGGCTCAACTGAGATTGTTGCTGAGGACTCAGTGTGCTGCTAGAGCAGGGGTTGGCTTCCGCCCGTACTTAACATGCATCCATGAAGAAAGACCTCCACGCTCCTGAAGTCCTATACAAATCCTTTATTGCATTTCAAAGTTTCAAAAGTGCCAGACCACCATCACCCACCCACATATATGCATATATATACACACACACACTGTTCGGGCGTACAGTGTGCATATATATATATATATATATATATATCTACATCTAGCTCTGGAGATTGGATCTGAATTAATTCCAATCTTTCGGTATGATCAGCCCGATCTGATCCTATCTTTCCAGTGATCGGCCAACACTAGTTGGAATCAGTAGGCCTCACTACATTATATTACCCTCAAAGTTTCCCTTGAAGGCAAAAATCACATAGTATTTTATATCAGCACCTTATAGTGTAGCATTTTTCACATTTGTGCAAAATAAACTTTGCAATAATTATGCATAATGGAATTGTTTTAATACAATGTTAAATGGTTAAGTAGCTTACCAGAGTCATGCAGAAGGAACTGCTGCTGGACACCATCAATACTGATCTCCTGGAACTCGAGGGGGATAACAAGTTGATCAAGGGTTTGAGGTAACCTTGGGATATTGCCAAGTTGCCTTGCTAATCGTATTGTCCTCTTCAGTGATGCTTTCCTTGGGAGAAGTGCTGCAACATTAGAATGGGCTCCTGAAACGACGTCTGTGAGAATCTGTTGTGGTGTCTCCTGTGTTGTCCTTGCCCTGGTCACAGCCTCATTAACAAGTCGGATTGCTTCAGGTCTTGCAGCTTGTGCTGCGTGATTGTGAAGATTGACTACTTTCACAACTTTGCCAGATTCTTCATTGGTCCAAACACGTCCCTTGCAAGTCGACCGTTTTTCACATACCCAGATGGAATGAACATCGTCAGCGGTTCGTTTGGAAAATAAGTAAATGTGATTCTCATGGACCAACTTGCTCCTTCCACGTTTGGACAGAACTGAATTCATAGTTGTAGAAAGTGAATTGCTGTGGAAGCTGACTGATTTTTTGTGGCAGTACACTTCTCTCTTTGTGGAGATTTCAGACACTGCTATATTCTGATATACAGATGGAATAAAAGCTAGTCTAATGTAACTTGCAGGACATGTGACCATGCTACTTGTTACATCTGCAACAAAACTTGCAACAAAGCAGGTCAGTGCTGGGTCAGGTAAAAGTTCAAAATTGTTTAGATTTTAGGCCTCTTGCACACTGTAATTTTAGAGTGGTTTCACACTTGTGTTTGTGGCCGCCAGAGGTCGATCCGCTCTGGATCTGACATCCAGCTGACCCCAGGGCAATGCTGGCTGAATGCTGGCATTCCGCTTGCATTGCCCATAGAAGTGAACGGCTGGGTTCCGCGATCTGCAGACGCCTGTTCGCTTTCGTAATGCCGCATTCCGCTATCAGTGTCAGAACAAAAAGAAGAGCATTTTCTTCTTTTCGTTCCGCTGCAGGTTAGCGGAATGCGGCATTACAGAAGCGAACGGGCGGCCTGTAGTGCATATGTAGCGGAAGTTTGAAAGCACCCTTATGCTGCCACTGTTTTAGAACTCCAAAGCACGTGCTTTACTGGCATTTTTCAGAGCGCTTTTGTGAGCGCTCTCGGTAATGACCCATAAGATACAGGCTATTGATGAACGCTAAGTGCTCAAAAATAGCTCCTGTAATAAAATAAAAAGAGCTGGACGAAACAACACCTCGCTTTTCTAGCCATTGACTTATCTACTATATAATTGTCTAAGGGTCACTTTCGTCTTTCTGTCTGTAACGTTTTATTCGTATATTCATTGGTCGCGGCGTCTGTCTGTCATGTAAATCCAAGTCGCTGATTGGTCGTGGCAAAACGCCCACGACCAATCAGTGACGGTCACAGTCTGCCATAAAAATGGCCGCTGCTTCACTGCCCTGTACTCACCGCTGACCGCTCACACAGGGTTAATGCCAGCGTTAACGGATCGCGGTGTACCGCACTCCGTTAACGCTGCTATTAACCCTGTGTGACCAACTTTTCGCTATTGATGGTGCCTATGCAGCATCAATAGTGAAAAGATGTAATGTTAAAAATAATAATGATAAAAAAAAAAGTTATTCTCACCCCCTCCAACGTCGTGCTGTCCTCCGCGCCTCTCTCCAATGCACACCGTCCAGGACCTGCGATGATGTCACGGTCATGTGACCGCGACATCATCGCAGGTCCTACGCTCAGACCGGAAGCCACCGCCAGCACTGCAGAGAGGCGCGAGGACTTCAGGGCCCGTGGCTGAGGTGAGTATATCTTTATTATTTTTTTTTAAACACGAATATAGTGCCCACATTCCTAGACTACGTGGACAGTGCAATATACTACGTGACCAGTGCAATATACGACGTTGGCTGGCCAATATACTATGTGCGCTGTGTAATTTACTATGTGCGCTGTGCAATTTACTACGTGGACTGTGCAATTTACTACGTGCGCTGTCCAAAATACTACGTCGGCTGTCCTATATACTACGTGGCCTGTACAATGTACTACGTGGACTGTCCAATATACTACATAACCTGTGCAACATACCACGTGGCTGTGCCTTCTAGAATACCCGATACATTAGAATCGGGCCACCATGTAGTATATTCAAAATTGGCAATCTTCTTAGCGATTTTCCAGTGCTTAGCACTTGGGAAAGTGGCTACTGTGAAAGCGGTCTTAGGGCTAAAACACAAGGCCAAAATTCCCTGCCTAATTTGGGGCCGAAACATCTGGGGGCAAAAAGCAGGGGGCGAAACATCCGGGGGCGAACTGCTGTGGGCGAACTGCTGGGGACAAAACATCCGGGGGTGAACTGCTGGGGGCAAAACATCTGGGGGTGAACTGCTGGGGATGAAACATCCGGGGGCGAACTGCTGGGGGCGAAACATCCGGGGGCGAACTGCTGGGGGCGAAACATCCGGGGGTGAAACATCCGGGGGCGAACTGCTGGGGGTGAAACATCCGGGGGCGAACTGCTGGGGGCGAAACATCCGGGGGCGAACTGCTGGGGGCGAAACATCCGGGGGTGAACTGCTGGGGGCGAATCATCCGGGGGCGAACTGCTGGGGGCGAAACATCCGGGGGCGAACTGCTGGGGGCGAAACATCCGGGTACAAACTGCTGGGGGCGAACTGCTGGGGGCGAAACATCCTGGGGTGAACTGCTGGAGGCGAACTGCGGGGGACGAAACATCCGGGGGCGAACTGCTGGGGGCGAAACATCCGGGGGTGAACTGCTGGGGGCGAACTGCTGGGGGCGAAACATCCGGGGGCGAACTGCTGGGGCGAAACATCCGGGGGCGAACTGCTGGGGGCGAAACATCCGGGGGCGAAACATCCGGGGGCGAACTGCTGGGGGCGAAACATCCGGGGGCGAACTGCTGGGGGCGAAACATCCAGGGGCGAACTGCTGGGGGCGAAACATCCGGGGGCGAAACATCCGGGGGCGAAACATCCGGGGGTGAAACATCCGGGGGCGAACTGCTGGGGGCGAAATGTGTGGGGGCGAAATGTGCGGGGGCGAAACAACCTGGGGGCGAAATGCTGGGGGCGAAATATTCGGGGGCGAAGTGTACCTGGGGGCGAACTGCTGGGGGCGAACTGCTGGGGGCGAAATGCTGGGGGCGAACTGCTGGGGACGAAACTTCCTAAAACCCCATACAATATATGATGAGCTCCACATAATGCTACAGTATATGATGGTCCCCATGGACGATGCTCCAGTGTGTTATGGGCCCAAATAATGCTCCATATATAATGGGGACCATTTCAAATGCTCCAGTGTATAATGTGCCCCATAGCTGCTGCTCCAGTGTCTAATCTGCCCCATTTGGAATGCTCCAGTATATGATGGGCCTCATGGTTGATACTCCAGTGTATGATGGGCCCTAATAATGCTCCATATATAATGGGCCCTATTTCTAATGCTCCAGTGTATAATGGGACCCATAAATGCTGCTCCAGTGTCTGATGTCCCCCATTTGGAACGCTCCACTATATGATGGGCCCCATTTTTAATTAACCCAGCCATAGTATGTGAAAAGGGCTCCATGGAGTAATCTGAGGTGTGTGCTTCCACATCCTTCACTTTTGGTGTGGGTGAAGGACACAAGGAAAGAGGTTGCTCCTGACCAGAAGCCTGCACTTACGACTCAGTGCTTGCATTTTTTTAAACTTCAGAAGAGGAGGCGATAGAGCTGGAGGCTGTTTCAGCAATGTAAGCCAAAAACAGTTCCTGATGCTCGGGCTTTAAAAGCAGTCTACCTACTCCCAGAAAACGGAGCCTTAGAGGCCTTCCAGAGCTACAACATGACGCAGGCTCAACACCTCCTGCCTTAGCTGCTATCATGTTTTTGGCACTACCAGCAGATGCACCATCACCACCAGGTGGCCCCACACGCCCACATCCGCATCCTCTTCCACCACACTTCCTCATGTTTTCGAAAAAGGACCCAAAATACCAGCAGATATATGGTACTGTGTTATGGAACTCATTTTCTGCTCCACCAGTTGAGAATTCTCCTTCCGTTCTCCCTCTGGTGGTGACAGGAGGTAGTGAGGTTGGTTTAAGTGGTAGTGATCTGTCACCTGATGAGGAGGATAACGATTGGATCTCTGGAGTATCAGACTGGATATAAAACAGCCGACGCCCTATCCTGGTGCTGGTGATTCAGTCTGATTCTCAGGTCTTGGACTTCAGCTCTCTTCCAGTCTTCTCAAGTTAAGTTTGTTTTTTGCTAATGTTCACACTTGCGCTTGTTGGTCAATCCAGTTCCTTGTGTGGTCAGCCTGCCCCTGCTGGGGCTATGCTGAACTTCCATTCCTATTTATCTGTATTTGCCAATTTGCCTTTTTTGTCCCTTATTAGATTGGCCTCTTTTTGCTCTGTTTCAGAATATTTCAGAGTGCTGATATAGTGGGAGAAGTCTAGTGACTTCAGGGTTAATTTTGCTATCAGAAGTGTTGGACCTTATTTTGGTAGGTGTTATGATTGAGTCACCGTAGGAGGCAAAAACAGAAATGCTAGCTAAGTCCAGAAAACCAGAGAAGTTGGCAGCTATCGGATTGCAGACCCCTGAACCTATCAACACAACTAGCAGTAGACAGAAAGGGAAATCTAAACTGCCCCAGAGCAGACCCCAAAGCAAAAGGCAGCCCCCCACATATAATGACGGTGAAGCAAGAAGAAAGAACAAAACACAGACAGAAAGATAGACTGAGTACAGATGGGGCCCAAGCTAGCTTGGATAGGAAAGGACAGGAAGGCTGCTGTCTGCAATCCGTGAAAAAACCCTATGAAAATAAGAGCCAACAAACTGACAGTAAAAAAGGCCCTGAAGACGCTAGGCTTCAAAAAAGGCTATGTCAGTACTCAGGAATATTCTGAAGACAGAGCAACAGGCAAAAGGAGATTCAGCTCACCCCAGCAGGGAATGGCAAAATCCAGAAAAGCAAGGAAAACAAAACACTAATGCAAAAAGGCAAAGCAGAAATCTTAGCTTTAGATGAGCAGGAATCAGACTGGTTTCCTAGAAGTCCACAGAGAAATCACCCGCAGACCAGAAGGGCGTCGGCAGCCTTATATCCAGTCATTAACTCCACTCAGCCAGTCATCATCATCAGCCCCAGGTGTTTGACAATCAGGCTCACTACCTTTCTTCACCAGAAGAGGGAGTTCCTCGGGCCTCAGTAGTGAAGGGGAAAATGAACTCACAACAGTACCTCCCCCTTGAGGAGGGGTCACCGAACCCTCAACCACGCCACCAGGGCGATCAGGGTGAGCCCGATGAAAGGCACGCACCAATCTTTTGGCATGAATATCAGAGGCAGAGACCCAGGAATTATCCTCCTGACCATAACCCTTCCACTTAACCAAATACTGGAGTCTCCGTCTAGCCAGACGGGAATCCAGTACTTTCTCTACCTCATATTCCATGTTACCTTCAACCAATACAGGGTCTGGAGGTGCAACCCCCGGAACAACAGGTTCAACAAACCTCTTCAACAAAGATTTATGGAACACATTATGGATTTTAAATGTGACAGGAAGAGCCAAACGAAAAGAGACCGGATTAATAATCTCCAAAATCTTGTAAGGTCCAATAAATCTAGGCTTAAACTTAGGAGAAGCCACCCTCAAAGCAAAATTTTTTGATGATAACCACACCATATCACCAACCTTAAACTGGGGACCACTGGTCCTATGTCGGTTGGAAAACCCCTGGGCCTTTTCCTGGGAGAGAGATAACTTATCCACCACTTGGTCACAGATCTGGTGCATTCTCTCCACCACAGTGTCAACACCTGGGCAGGCAGAGGGCTCCACCTGCCCTGAAGAAAATCGAGGATGAAACCCAAAGTTACAAAAAAAAGGTGACATCAAAGTGGCAGAACTAGCTCTATTATTTAAAGCAAATTCGGCCAAGGGCAAAAATGAAACCCAATCATCCTGATCAGCAGAAATAAAACATCTCAAATATGACTCCAAGGTCTGGTTTGTTCTCTCTGTCTGCCCATTGGTCTGAGGGTGAAAAGCAGAGGAGAAGGACAACTGAATTCCCAGCTTGGAACAGAAAGTTCTCCAAAATCTAGACACAAACTGGACTCCTCTGTCAGATACAATGTTCTCAGGAATCCCGTGCAAGCGAACCACCTGTTGTAAAAACAGAGGCACCAATTCAGAGGAAGACGGCAACTTAGGGAGTGGTACAAGATGAACCATCTTAGAGAACCTATCACAAATCACCCAAATAACAGTCATCCTTTGAGAGACAGGCATATCAGAGATGAAATCCACTGAAATATGGGTCCATGGCCTCTTGGGGACAGGCAAAGGCATCAACAACCCACTAGAGCGAGAACACGATTTAGACCGGGAGCACGTCCCACAGGACTGCACAAAATTCCTGACATCACGAGACAAGGAGGGCCACCAAAAAGACCGACTCACCAGATCTCTAGTACCAAAAATACCTGGATGACCAGCTAAAGCAGAGCAATGAACTTCAGACATCACTCTCTTCTTCCACTGGTCAGGAACATACAACTTTCCACTGGGACAACGCTCAGGTTTGTCCTCCTGGAACTCTTCCAGAGCACGTCTCAAATCGGGCGAGATGGCAGAAAGAACTACCCCTTCGCCTAAGATGGTGGCAGGCTTGGTCACCACAGGAGAATCAGCAAAGAAACTCCTAGAGAGAGCGTCAGCCTTGACATTCTTAGTTCCAGGAAGGAAAGAGACCACAAAATCAAAACGTGAAAAAAACAAGGCCCACCTAGCCTGTCTAGGGTTCAAGCGCTTAGCCGACTCTAGGTAAATCAAATTCTTGTGGTCAGTGAGGACCACGACTTGATGCTTAGCTCCCTCCAACCAATGTCTCCACTCCTCAAATGCCCATTTCATGGCTAACAGTTCCCGATTCCCCACATCATAGTTACGTTCAGATGGAGAGAACTTTCGGGAAAAGAAAGCACAGGGATTCATTTTAGATGTTACAGGATCCTTTTGCGACAAAACAGCTCCTGCACCAATCTCAGAAGCATCCACCTCTACCTGGAACGGAAGTGAGACATCAGGTTGCCGCAAAACCGGGGCGGAGGTGAATCTTCGCTTCAGCTCCTGAAAGGAAGAATCAGCCTCCGGAGACAAATTTAACACATCAGCACCCTTCTTAGTCAAGTCAGTCAATGGCTTGGCAATACTAGAAAATTTTGCTATAAATTTCCGATAAAAATTAGCAAAACCCAAAAACTTCTGGAGGGCCTTCAAAGAAGTGGGCTGAACCCAATCGTAAATGGCCTGTACCTTGGCCGGGTCCATTTCAATAGTTGACGGGGACAAAATAAATCCCAAAAAAGAAATCCTCTGTACTCCAAAAAGGCATTTAGATCCTTTGACATACAGGGAATTCTCCCTCAAGATCCGGAACACAGTCCGAATATGTTCCACATGAGAATCCCAATCCTTGGAGAAGATCAAAATATCATCCAGATAGATAATCAAAAATTTATCGACAAAATCTCGGAAATTATCGTTCATGAAGCACTGGAAGACAGAAGGGGCATTAGTGAGCCCAAAAGGCATCACCAGGTACTCAAAATGTCCCTCCGGAGTATTAAACGCCGTCTTCCATTCATCCCCCTGCTTAATGCGAATAAGATTATACGCCCCCCTGAGGTCAAGCTTGGTAAACCAGCAAGCACCTTTAACTCTGGAGAATAGATCAGAAATCAGGGGTAACGGATACTGATATTTAACAGTAATTTTGTTGAGAGCACGATAATCAATACAAGGTCTTAATGATCCATCCTTTCTGGCTACAAAAAAAAAACCGGCACCTAAGGGTGACGAGGATGGTCTAATATGACCCTTCTCCAACGCCTCCTTAATATAGGATCGCATAGCCTCGTGCTCGGGTACAGATAAATTGAAGAGCCGACCCTTGGGAAATTTACACCCCGGGCTCAGTTCAATTGCACAGTCATAACTCCTATGAGGAGGCAGAGACGCAGACTCATTCTCACTAAATACATCATAAAAGTCCGCCAAATAATCAGGAACATCATGCAACTGAGGAGAGGTGGAAAACACCGGAGCCTCACTAAAGGCACACCGACAACCCCAACTCACCACAGACACAGATTTCCAATCCAAAACTGGATTATGAATTTGTAACCAGGGAAACCCCAGAACAATAGTATCATGCAGATTATGTAACACCAAAAACCTGCAATTTTCTTGATGGTCTGGCGCGACCCGCATTACCACCTGGGTCCAAAACTGAGGTTTATTTTTAGCCAAAGGAGTAGCATCAATCCCCCTCAAAGGGATAGGCGTCTGCAGAGGTGTCATCGGAAATCCACAACGTTTAGCAAAATCCAAGTCCATTAGGTTTAGAGCTGCTCCCGAATCCACAAAAGCCTTGGCGGAAAGTGTGGACAGGGAGCAGATCAGAGTAATAGCCAGAAGAAACTTAGGTTGAACACCACCAACAGAAAACGTGTGTGCAAGGCGTTTCTCGCGTTTAGGACAGACAGAAATAATATGCGAGGCATCTCCACAGAAAAAACACAACTTATTACGCCTTCTGAACTCCTGACGCTGCTCTCTGGAAAAAACTCTATCACAATGCATAGGTTCAGACATCTGTTCAACAGGTGGCAACACCTCTCGTGCAGCTCTGCGTTCGCGCAAACGCCGATCAACCTGAATGGCTAAAGACATAGAATCGTCAAGACCAGAGGGAACAGGAAATCCCACCATAGTATCTTTTACGGCTTCTGACAACCCCTTCCGAAAGAGAGCAGCCAAGGCATTATCATTCCAGGTAGTAAGTACTGCCCACTTTCGGAATTTTTGACAGTACAATTCTGCAGAATCACGACCCTGGTTCAATGCCAGCAGGGTCTTTTCAGCCTGATCAATGGCATTTGGTTCGTCATACAACAACCCCAAGGCCTGAAAAAATGCGTTCACATTAGTCAGAATAGGATCATCTGGTTTCAAAGAAAACGCCCAATCCTGGGGATCGCCACACAGCAAAGAGATGACAATTTTAACCTGCTGCGCGGAGCTCCCTGACGAGTTAGGCTTCAAGGCAAAAAATAATTTACAATTATTTTTGAAATTCAAAAATTTAGACCGATCCCCAAAAAGTACATCAGGTGTAGGAATCTTTGGTTCAGCAGCATGTGAATGAGCAAGGTAGGCGGAAATTCCCCGCACTTCCGCAGCGAGCTGCTCCACACGATTAGACAATTGCTTTATCTCCATTGAGAGAAAAAAAAATTCCCCCTACGGCCTCAGAGATATAGAGGAAAAAATATACACACCTTTTTTTTTCTTTTTTTTTTATACAATTCTTTCCTGCAATTGAGTACCCTAGGATCTGCGGTATGGCGGGTGATTCTGTTATGATTGAGTCACCGTAGGAGGCAAAAACAGAAATGCTAGCTAAGTCAAGAAAACCAGAGAAGTTGGCAGCTATCGGATTGCAGACCCCTGAACCTATCAACACAACTAGCAGTAGCCGTGGGGGGCTCCTACGATGCCCTAGGCCCCTCGATCACAGCCGGAGGACTATATAGCCTAAAGACAGAAAGGGAAATCTAAACTGCCCCAGAGCAGACCCCAAAGCAAAAGGCAGCCCCCCACATATAATGACGGTGAAGCAAGAAGAAAGAACAAAACACAGACAGAAAGATAGACTGAGTACAGATGGGGCCCAAGCTAGCTTGGATAGGAAAGGACAGGAAGGCTGCTGTCTGCAATCCGTGAAAAAACCCTATGAAAATAAGAGCCAACAAACTGACAGTAAAAAAGGCCCTGAAGACGCTAGGCTTCAAAAAAGGCTATGTCAGTACTCAGGAATATTCTGAAGACAGAGCAACAGGCAAAAGGAGATTCAGCTCACCCCAGCAGGGAATGGCAGAATCCAGAAAAGCAAGGAAAACAAAACACTAATGCAAAAAGGCAAAGCAGCAATCTTAGCTTTAGATGAGCAGGAATCAGACTGGTTTCCTAGAAGTCCACAGAGAAATCACCCGCAGGCCAGAAGGGCGTCGGCAGCCTTATATCGGCAGCACGGTGGCTCAGTGGTTAGCGCTGCAGCCTTGCAGTGCTGGGGTCCTGGGTTCGAATCCCACCAAGGACAACATCTGCAAGGAGTTTGTATGTTCTCCCTGTGTTTGCGTGGGTTTCCTCCAGGCACTCCGGTTTCCTCCCACACTCCAAAGACATACTGATAGGGAATTTAGATTGTGAGCCCCATCGGGGACAGTGATGAAATGTGTGCAAACTGTAAAGCGCTGCGGAATATGTTAGCGCTATATAAAAATAAAGATTATTATTATTATTATTATATCCAGTCATTAACTCCACTCAGCCAGTCATCATCATCAGCCCCAGGTGTTTGACAATCAGGCTCACTACCTTTCTTCACCAGAAGAGGGAGTTCCTCAGGCCTCAGTAGTGAAGGGGAAAATGAACTCAAAACAGGTAGGGTTTTTTGGCAGATTACAGACAGTGTCTTTCCTTTCCTGTCCTTTCTAGTTAGTCAGGCCCCATCGTTTGCTCAGCCTATTTTCCTGCCTTTGTGTTTTCATCTTGTTTCACCGTCAATACATGTGGGGGGCTGTCTTTCCTTTGGGGTCTGCTCTGGGGCAGTTAGTTTTCCTCTTTTCCTGCTTTAGGCTTATGTAGCTCTCCGGTTGTGTCGAGGCATCGAGGACCATCGTAGGAACACTCCACGACTGCTGCTAGTTGTGTGGTTAAGGTCAGGGATCTGCAATCTGCATAGTTACCAACCTCTCTGGTTTTCTGAGACATAGCTTGTTGTTTTTTTCCTCCTCGGTGACCCATTCATAACAGAATCACCAGCCATACCGCAGATTCTCGGGTACTCAAAAGCAGGAAAGAATTGTTAAAGAAAAAGAAAAAAAAAGTGTCAGAATTTTCTATTTTTATTTTTATTTTTTCCTCTTTTTCTCTGGGGCCGTAGGAGGATTTTTTTTTCTCTCCTAATGGAGATTAAGCAACTGTCTGATCGTGTGGAGCAAATTGCTGCTGAAGTACAGGGAATTTCCACCTACCTTATTCAGTCACATGCTGCTGAACCCAACCTACCCCTGATGTGTTTTCTGGGGATCGGTCTAAATTTCTGAATTTTAAGAATAATTGTAAATTATTTCTTGCTTTGAAGCCTAACTCATCGGGGAGCTCTGTGCAGCAGGTTAAAATTGTCATCTCCTTGCTGCGCGGCGATCCCCAGGATTGGGCTTTTTCTCTGACACCTGAAAATCCTATTCTGACTAATGTGGATGCATTGTTTCAGGCCTTGGGGTTGTTGTATGATGAACCTAATGCCGTTGATCAAGCTGAGAGAACCCTGTTGGCATTAGACCAGGGTCAGGATCCTGCAGAGTTGTACTGTCAAAAATTCTGAAAGTTGGCGGTCCTTACTACATGGAATGATAGTGCATTGGCAGCACTCTTTCGGAAAGGTTTGTCAGAGACCGTAAAAGATGTTATGATGGGATTTCCTGTTCCCTCTGGTCTGGATGGCTCTATGTCATTAGCCATTCAAGTTGATCAGAGTTTACGTGAACGTAAAACTACACAGGAGGCGCTGCCACCTTTTGAACAAATGTCTGAACCTATGCAATGTGATGGGGTTTTGTCTAGGGCGCAACGTCGGGAGTTTAGAAGGCGTAATAAGCTGTGTTTTTTCTGTAGAGACGCCTCTCATACTATTTCTGTCTGCCCTAAATGAGAGAAATGTTTTGCACACACATTTGCTGTGGGCAGTATACAACCTAAGTTCCTTTTGGCAATTACTCTGATCTGCTCCTTGTCCACATTTTCCACTAAGGCTTTTGTGGATTCAGGAGCAGCTCTGAATCTGATGGATTTGGACTTTGCTAAACGTTGTGGTTTGTCCATGACGCCTCTGCAGACGCCTATTCCTTAGAGAGGTATTGATGCCACTCCTTTGGCGGAGAATAAACCTCAGTTTTGGACCCAGGTGATAATGCGAGATGCCCCAGACCACCAAGAAAATTGTAAATTTTTGGTGCTGCATAATTTGCATGATACTATTGTTCTGGGGTTCCCCTGGTTGCAAACTCATAACCCAGTTTTGGATTGGAAATCTGTGTCTGTGGTGAGTTGGGGTCATCAGTGTGTTCTTAGGGACGCTCCTGTTTTCTCCACCTCTCCTCAGTCTCATGATATTCCTGATTATCTGGCTGATTTCTCTGATGTATTTAGTGACAGTAAGTCTGCGTCTTTGCCTCCTCATAGGAGTTATGACTGTGCAATTGAGTTGATGCCTGGGTGTAAATTTCCCAAGGGTCGGATTTTCAACTTATCTGTACCCGAACATGATACTATGCGATCCTATATTAAGGAGTCGTTGGAGAAGGGTCATATTAGACCATCCTCGTCACCTTTTGGCGCTGGTTTTTTTTTGTGGCCAAGAAAGATGGTTCATTAAGACCGTGTATTGATAATCGTTCCCTTAACAAGATGACGGTTAAATATCAGTACCCGTTACCTCTGATGTCTGATTTATTCTCCAGAGTTAAGAGTGCCTGCTGGTTTACTAAGCTTGACCTCAAGGGGGCATATAATCTTATTCGCATCAAGCACGGGGATGAATGGAAGATGGCGTTTAATACTCCGGAGGGACATTTTGAGTACCTGGTGATGCCTTTTGGGGTCTCTAATGCCCCTTCTGTCTTCCAGTCCTTTATGAATGATATTTTCCGAGACTTTGTGGATAAGTTTTTGATCATCTATCTGGATGATATTTTGATCTTTTCTAGTGATTGGGATTCCCATGTGGAACCTGTCCGGACTGTGTTCTGGATTTTGAGGGAGAATTCCCTGTTTGTTAAGGGATCGAAGTGCCTCTTTGGTGTACAGAGGATTTCATTTTTGGGATTTAGCTTGTCTCCATCGACTATTGAAATGGACCCGGCCAAGGTACAGGCCATTTATGATTGGGTTCAGCCTACTTCTTTGAAGGCTCTCAAGAAGTTTTTGGGTTTTTCTAATTTCTATCGTAAATTTATAGGTAATTTTTCTAGTATTGTCAAACCACTGACTGATCTGACCAAGAAGGGAGCTGATGTGCTGAATTGGTCTTCTGAGGCTGTCTCAGCATTTCAGGAGCTTAAGCGGAGATTTACTTCAGCTCCAGTTTTACGGCAACCTGATGTCTCACTTCCATTTCAAGTGGAGGTAGACGCTTCTGAGATTGGGGCAGGAGCTGTTTTGTCCCAAAAAGACCCTGTGACTTCTAAGATGAATCCCTGTGCTTTCTTTTCTCAAAAGTTCTCCCCATCTGAACACAACTATGACGTGGGGAATCGGGAATTGTTGGCCATGAAATGGGCATTTGAGGAGTGGAGACATTGGTTGAAGGGAGCTAGACATCAATTTGTGGTCCTCACCGATCACAAGAATCTGATTTATCTAGAGTCGGCCAAACGCTTGAATCCTAGACAGGCAAGATGGGCCTTGTTTTTCACGGGTTTTAATTTTGTGGTCTCTTTTCTTCCGGGCACTAAGAATGTTAAGGCAGACGCCCTTTCTAGGAGTTTCTTTGCTGATTCTCTTAATGTGACCGAGCCTACTACTATCCTAGGTGAGGGGGTAGTTCTTTCTGCCATTTGGCCCGATTTGAGACGCGCCCTGGAGGAATTTCAGGAGGATAAACCTGAGCGTTGTCCTATGGGAAGATTGTATGTTCCTGACCAGTGGAGAAAGAGAGTGATGTCTGAAGTCCATTGCTCCGCATTGGCTGGTCATCCGGGTATTTTTGGTACCAGAGATTTGGTGAGTCGGTCGTTTTGGTGGCCTGCCTTATCTCGTGATGTCAGGAATTTTTTACAGTCCTGTGGGACTTGTTCTCGGTCTAAACCCTGTTCTCGTTCTAGTGGGTTGCTGATGCCCGTGCCGGTGCCCAAGAGGCCACGGACCCATATCTCAATGGATTTTATTTCTGATCTTCCTGTCTCTCAGAGAATGACTGTTATCTGGGTGATTTGTGATAAATTTTCGAAGATGGTCCATCTTGTACCACTCCCAAAGTTGCCATCTTCCGCTGAGTTGGTACCCTTGTTTTTACAACAGGTGGTTCGGTTACACGGTATTCCTGAGAACATTGTGTCCGATAGAGGGTTCCAGTTTGTTTCCAGCTTCTGGAAAGCCTTTTGTTCCAATCTGGGAATTCAGTTATCCTTCTCCTCAGCGTTTCATCCCCAGACCAATGGGCAGACTGAGAGAACAAACCAGACCCTGAAGTCTTATTTAAGATGTTTTATATCTGCTGATCAAGATGATTGGGTCTCATTTTTGCCCTTGGCCAAATTTGCGCTGAACAATAGAGCTAGTTTTGCCACTTTGATGTCACACTTTTTCTGTAATTTTGGGTTTCATCCTCGACTCTCTTCAGGGCAAGTGGAATCTTCATCCTGCCCAGGTGTGGACACTGTGGTTGTGAGAATGCAGCAGATATGGGACCAAGTGGTGGATAAGTTGTCACTCTCTCAGGAAAAGGCCCAGCGTTTTTCCAACTGGCATAGGACCATTAGTCTCCGGTTTAAAGTGGGTGATATGGTTTGGTTGTCGTCTAAGAATATTCCTATGAAGGTTGCATCTCCAAAGTTTAAGCCAAGATTTATTGGACCTTATAAGTTTTTGGAGATTCTTAATCCTGGTTCTTTTTGATTGGCTCTTCCAGGTACGTTCAAAATCCATAACGTATTTCACAAGTCACTGTTGAAGAGGTTTGTTGAGCCAGTAGGTCCTGTGGCGGCACCTCCTGACCCTGTATTGGTTAAAGGCAATGTGGAATATGAGGTAGAGAAAATATTGGATTCTCGTTTGGTTAGACTGAGACTTCAGTATTTGGTCAAATGGAAGGGTTATGGCCAGGAGGATAATTCTTGGGTCTCTGCCTCTGATATTCATGCCAATAAATTGGTTCGTGCTTTTCACCGGAACCATCCTGATCGGCCTGGTGGCATGGATGAGGGTTCGGTGACCCCTCCTCAAGGGGGGGTACTGTTATGAACTCATTTTCTGCTCCACCAGTTGAGAGTTCTCCTTCCGTTCTCCCTCTGGTGGTGACAGGAGGTAGTGAGGTTGGTTTAAGTGGTACTGATCTGTCACCTGATGAGGAGGATAACAATTGGATCTCTGGAGTATCAGACTGGATATAAGACAGCCGACGCCCTATCCTGGTGCTAGTGATTCAGTCTGCTTCTCAGGTCTTGGACTTCAGCTCTCTTCCAGTCTTCTCAAGTTAAGTTTGTTTTTTGCTAATGTTCACACTTGCGCTTGTTGGTCAATTCAGTTTCTTGTGTGGTCAGCCTGCCCTTGCTGGGGCTATGCTGAACTTCCACTCCTATTTATCTGTATTTGCCAATTTGCCTTTTTTGTCCCTTATTAGATTGGCCTCTGTTATGAGCGAGTCACCGTAGGAGGCAAAAACAGAAATACAAGCCAAGTCCAGAAAACCAGAGAAGTTGGCAACTATCAGATTGCAGACCCCTGAACCTATCAACACAACTAGCAGTAGCCGTGGGGGGTTCCTACGATGCCCTAGACCCCTCGATCACAGCTGGAGAATTAAATAGGCCTAAAGAAAGAAAGGGGAAATCTAAACTGCCCCAGAGCAGACCCCAAAGCAATAGGCAGCCCCCAACATATAATGACGGTGAAGCAAGATGAAAACACTAACACAGACAGAAAGATAGACTGAGCAAAGACGGGGCCCAAAACTACCTAGATAGGAAAGGACAGGAAGGCTGCTGTCTGCAATCTGCCAAAACCTATCAAAGACATAAGCCAACAAGCTGATATGAAAAAGGCCCTGAAGCAGCTAGGCTTCAAAAACTAAATCAGCACTCAGGTATTTTCAGAAGACAGAGCTAAAGGAATTCAGCACACCCAGCAGGGAATGGCAGAAATCCAGAAAAACAAAGCAAAACAAAGTCAAAGCACCAATGCAAAAGGCCGAGCAGCAAACTTAGCTTTAGAGGAGCAGGAATTCAGACTGGTCTCCAAGGATCCCACAGAGAAATCACCCGCAGGGCAGAAGGGCGTCGGCAGCCTTATATCCAGTCAGTGACTCCACTCAGCCAGTCATCATCATCAGCCTCAGGTGTTTGATAATTAGGCTCACTACCTTTCTTTACCAGAAGAGGGAGTTCCTCGGGCCTCAGTAATGAAGGGGAAAATGAACTCACAACAGTACCTCCCCCTTGAGGAGGGGTCACCGAACCCTCAACTACGCCACCAGGGCGATCAGGGTGAGCCCGATGAAAGGCACGTACCAATCTTTTGGCATGAATATCAGAGGCAGAGACCCAGGAATTATCCTCCTGACCATAACCATTCCACTTAACCAAATACTGGAGTCTCCGTCTAGCCAGACGGGAATCCAGTACTTTCTCTACCTCATATTCCATGTTGCCTTCAACCAATACAGGGTCTGGAGGTGCCACCCCCGGAACAACAGGTTCTACAAACCTCTTCAACAAAGATTTATGGAACACATTATGGATTTTAAATGTGACAGGAAGAGCCAAACGAAAAGAGACCGGATTAATAATCTCCACAATCTTGTAAGGTCCAATAAATCTAGGCTTAAACTTAGGAGAAGTCACCTTCATAGCAATATTTTTTGATGATAACCACACCATATCACCAACCTTAAACTGGGGACCAATGGTCCTATGTCGGTTGGAAAACCGCTGGGCCTTTTCCTGGGAGAGAGATAACTTATCCACCACTTGGTCCCAGATCTGGTGCATTCTCTCCACCACAGTGTCAACACCTGGGCAGGCAGAGGGCTCCACCTGCCCTGAAGAAAATCGAGGATGAAACCCAAAGTTAAAAAAAAAAGGTGACATCAAAGTGGCAGAACTAGCGCTATTATTTAAAGCAAATTCGGCCAAGGGCAAAAATGAAACCCAATCATCCTGATCAGCAGAAATAAAACATCTCAAATATGACTCCAAGGTCTGGTTTGTTCTCTCTGTCTGTCCATTGGTCTGAGGGTGAAAAGCAGAGGAGAAGGACAACTGAATTCCCAGCCTGGAACAGAAAGTTCTCCAAAATCTAGACACAAACTGGACTCCTCTGTCAGATACAATGTTCTCAGGAATCCCGTGCAAACAAACCACCTGTTGTAAAAACAGGGGCACCAACTCAGAGGAAGACGGCAACTTGGAGTGGTACAAGATGAACCATCTTAGAGAACCTATCACAAATCACCCAAATAACAGTCATCCTTTGAGAGACAGGCATATCAGAGATGAAATCCATTGAAATATGGGTCCATGGCCTCTTGGGTAAAGGCAAAGGCATCAACAACCCACTAGAGCGAGAACACGATTTAGACCGGGAGCACGTCCCACAGGACTGCACAAACTTCCTGACATCACGAGACAAGGAGGGCCACCAAAAAAAACGACTCACCAGTTCTCTAGTACCAAAAATACCTGGATGACCAGCCAAAGCAGAGCAATGAACTTCAGACATCACTCTCTTCTTCCACTGGTCAGGAACATACAACTTTCCACTGGGACAACGCTCAGGTTTGTCCTCCTGGAACTCTTCCAGAGCACGTCTCAAATCGGGCGAGATGGCAGAAAGAACTACCCCTTCGCCTAAGATGGTAACAGGCTTGGTCACCACAGGAGAATCAGCAAAGAAGCTCCTAGAGAGGGCGTCTGCCTTGATATTCTTAGTTCCAGGAAGAAAAGAAACCACAAAATCAAAACGTGTAAAAAACAAGGCCCACCTAGCCTGTCTAGGGTTCAAGCGCTTAGCCGACTCTAGGTAAATCAAATTCTTGTGGTCAGTGAGGACCACGACTTGATGCTTAGCTCCCTCCAACCAATGTCTCCACTCCTCAAATGCCCATTTCATGGCCAACAGGTCCCTATTCCCCACATCATAGTTACGTTCAGATGGAGAGAACTTTCGGGAAAAGAAAGCACAGGGATTCATTTTAGATGTTACAGGATCCTTTTGGGACAAAACAGCTCCTGCACCAATCTCAGAAGCATCCACCTCTACCTGGAATGGAAGTGAGACATCAGGTTGCCGCAAAACCGGGGCGGAGGTGAATCTTCGCTTCAGCTCCTGAAAGGAAGAAACAGCCTCCGGAGACCAATTTAACACATCAGCACCCTTCTTAGTCAAATTAGTCAATGGCTTGGCAATACTAGAAAATTTTGCTATAAATTTCCGATAAAAATTAGCAAAACCCAAAAACTTCTGGAGGGCCTTCAAAGAAGTGGGCTGAACCCAATCGTAAATGGCCTGTACCTTGGCCGGGTCCATTTCAATAGTTGACGGGGACAAAATAAATCCCAAAAAAGAAATCCTCTGTACTCCAAAAAGGCATTTAGATCCTTTGACATACAGGGAATTCTCCCTCGAGACCCGGAACACAGTCCGAATATGTTCCACATGAGAATCCCAATCCTTGGAGAAGATCAAAATATCATCCAGATAGATAATCAAAAATTTATCGACAAAATCTCGGAAAATATCGTTCATGAAGCACTGGAAGACAGAAGGGGCATTAGTGAGCCCAAAAGGCATCACCAGGTACTCAAAATGTCCCTACGGAGTATTAAACGCCGTCTTCCATTCATCCCCCTGCTTAATGCGAATAAGATTATACGCCCCCCTGAGGTCAAGCTTTGTAAACCAGCAAGCACCTTTAACTCTGGAGAATAGATCAGAAATCAGGGGTAACGGATACTGATATTTAACAGTAATTTTGTTGAGGGCACGATAATCAATACAAGGTCTTAATGAACGATCCTTTTGAGCTACAAAAAAAAAAAACGGCACCTAAGGGTGAAGAGGATGGTCTAATATGACCCTTCTCCAACGCCTCCTTAATATAGGATCGCATAGCCTCGTGCTCAGGTACAGATAAATTGAAGAGCCGACCCTTGGGAAATTTACACCCCGGGTTCAGTTCAATTGCACAGTCATAACTCCTATGAGGAGGCAGAGACGCAGACTCATTCTCACTAAATACATCATAAAAGTCCGCCAAATAATCAGGAACATCATGCGACTGAGGAAAGGTGGAAAACACTGGAGCCTCACTAAAGGCACACCGACAACCCCAACTCACCACAGACACAGATTTCCAATCCAAAACTGGATTATGAATTTGTATAACAAGAGAAAATAGAATGGCAGATTTGCAAAAATTTGCAAAAATTCTCTGCAGCCAAAAATATGGCAGTAATCAGCAAGTGCTGAACAACAAATACAGGGTATTTAGTCGATACGTTTTTTTGCAAAAAAATGTATACCAAGCTGCCTCACCAACGTCAAGGTAACCCGTGTCGAAGCAGTCCCTATCTAATGTATTTAATACCTGAACATCTGAACAGTGTCTTGACATGAACAGGATTCTGACAGGCTGCTCCACAGTGTGGGCTTATGGTCTGAGACAGCTCTTTTGTACACCTCACACAGGAGAGGGGTGGGGTCTCCCAAACCATGCTAAGCAAGGAAAAAATGGATTAAAAACACATGTGAAATGCACAAATGTGAACACGTCGGTCAGACAGTGTTCACACCACCCATTAACTAAGATATAATGGGTGGTGTGAACACTGTCTGACCGATGTGTTCACATTTGTGCATTTCACGTGTGTTTTTAATTATGAATTTGTAACCAGGGAAACCCCAGAACAATAGTATCATGCAGATTATGCAACACCAAAAATCTGCAATTTTCATGATGGTCTGGGGCGACCCGCATTACCACCTGGGTCCAAAACTGAGGTTTATTTTTAGCCAAAGGAGTAGCATCAATCCCCCTCAAAGGGATAGGCGTCTGCAGAGGTGTCATCAGAAATCCACAACGTTTAGCAAAATCCAAGTCCATTAGGTTTAGAGCTGCTCCCGAATCCACAAAAGCCTTGGCGGAAAATGTGGACAGGGAGCAGATCAGAGTAATAGCCAGAAGAAACTGAGGTTGAACACCCCCAACAGAAAACGTGTGTGCAAAGCGTTTCTCTCGTTTAGGACAGACAGAAATAATATGCGAGGAATCTCCACAGAAAAAACACAACTTATTACGCCTTCTGAACTCCTGACGCTGCTCTCTGGAAAAAACTCTATCATATTGCATAGGTTCAGACATTTGTTCAAAAGGTGGCAACACCTCTCGTGCAGTTTTGCGTTCGCGCAAACGCCGATCAACCTGAATGGCTAATGACATAGAATCGTCAAGACCAGAGGGAACAGGAAATCCCACCATAGTATCTTTTACGGCTTCTGACAACCCCTTCCGAAAGAGGGCAGCCAAGGCATTATCATTCCAGGTAGTAAGTACTGCCCACTTTCGGAATTTTTGACAGTACAATTCTGCAGAATCACGACCCTGGTTCAATGCCAGCAGGGTCTTTTCAGCCTGATCAATGGCATTAGGTTCGTCATACAACAACCCCAAGGCCTGAAAAATTGCGTTCACATTAGTCAGAATAGGATCATCTGGTTTCAAAGAAAACGCCCAATCCTGGGGATCGCCACGCAGCAAAGAGATGACAATTTTAACCTGCTGCGCGGAGCTCCCTGACGAGTTAGGCTTCAAGGCAAAAAATAACACAATTATTTTTGAAATTCAAAAATTTAGACAGATCCCCAAAAAATACATCAGGTGTAGGAATCTTTGGTTCAGCAGCATGTGAATGAGCAAGGTAGGCGGAAATTCCCCGCACTTCCGCAGCGAGCTGCTCCACACGATCAGACAATTGCTTTATCTCCATTGAGAGAAAAAAAAATTCCCCCTACTGCCTCAGAGATATAGAGGAAAAAATATACACACCTTTTTTTTTTTTTTTACAATTCTTTCCTGCTATTGAGTACCCTAGGATCTGCGGTATGGCGGGTGATTCTGTTATGAGCGAGTCACCGTAGGAGTCAAAAACAGAAATACAAGCCAAGTCCAGAAAACCAGAGAAGTTGGCAACTATCAGATTGCAGACCCCTGAACCTATCAACACAACTAGCAGTAGCCGTGGGGGGTTCCTGCGATGCCCTAGACCCCTCGATCACAGCCGGAGAATTAAATAGGCCTAAAGAAAGAAAGGGGAAATCTAAACTGCCCCAGAGCAGACCCCAAAGCAATAGGCAGCCCCCAACATATAATGACGGTGAAGCAAGATGAAAACACTAACACAGACAGAAAGATAGACTGAGCAAAGACGGGGCCCAAAACTACCTAGATAGGAAAGGACAGGAAGGCTGCTGTCTGCAATCTGCCAAAACCCTATCAAAGACATAAGCCAACAAGCTGATATGAAAAAGGCCCTGAAGCAGGCTTCAAAAACTAAATCAGCACTCAGGTATTTTCAGAAGACAGAGCTAAAGGAATTCAGCACACCCAGCAGGGAATGGCAGAAATCCAGAAAAACAAAGCAAAACAAAGTCAAAGCACCAATGCAAAAGGCCGAGCAGCAAACTTAGCTTTAGAGGAGCAGGAATTCAGACTGGTCTCCAAGGATCCCACAGAGAAATCACCCGCAGGGCAGAAGGGCGTCAGCAGCATTATATCCAGTCAGTGACTCCACTCAGCCAGTCATCATCATCAGCCTCAGGTGTTTGATAATCAGGCTCACTACCTTTCTTTACCAGAAGAGGGAGTTCCTCGGGCCTCAGTAATGAAGGGGAAAATGAACTCACAACAGGTCTCTTTTTGCTCTGTTTCAGAATATTTCAGAGTGCTGATATAGTGGAAGAAGTCTAGTGACTTCAGGGTTAATTTTGCTATCAGAAGTGTTGGACATTATTTTGGTAGGGTTTTTGGCAGATTGCAGACAGTGTCTTTCCTTTCCTGTCCTTTCTAGTTAGTCAGGCCCCATCATTTGCTCAGCCTATTTTCCTGCCTTTGTTTGTGTTTTCATCTTGTTTCACCGTCAATACATGTGGGGGGCTGTCTTTCCTTTGGGGTCTGCTCTGGGGCAGTTAGTTTTCCTCTTTTCCTGCTTTAGGCTTATGTAGCTCTCCAGTTGTGACGAGGCATCGAGGACCATCGTAGGAACGCTCCACGACTGCTGCTAGCTGTGTGGTTAAGAGCAGGGATCTGCAATCTGCATAGTTACCAACCTCTCTGGTTTTCTGAGACTTAGCTTGTTGTTTTTTTCCTCCTCGGTGACAGTACTGTATCAGAAGCGTACAGCTCTATACAGTCTATGGATAACAGTAAATCTCCGTATATATTTCATGTGTCATACACAGACGCTCACAGGCTCAGTATGGATTACCCAGTAAAATAAAAAGTTGAAAAAGGGTACAGTATCACCAGATACAAGGTATATACAGTATAGTGTAAACATTCTGAATCTCCGTATACATTTCAGGAGGCAGACACAAATGCTCTCAGGCCCAGTATGGATTACACAAGAATATGAAAAGCTGTAAATGGGTAATGTAACACAAGCGTATAGCTGTTTACAGTGTTGGGGTAATATTAAAGCTCATAATATATTGCAGGAGTAACAGACAGACGTTCACAGGCTCATTATGGATTACACCAGAATCTAAATAGCTAAAAAGGTTACTGTATCAGAAGCGTACAGCTGTATACAGTGTTAGCCAAATTTGAAATATCGGTATATATTTCCAGAGTCACCCTCTGATGCTCACTAAGTCTGGGTTTGACCATAATAAAAAATGTTGTAAGAAAGGTACTGGATAACAAGATAGCAAGTATATATATTATAGGTACAATTGAAATCTCTGTATACATAGTCCCGTAGTCACTCTCAGACGCTTACTCAGTATGGATTTGACCGTAATACTAAATGTCGAAAAAAGGTACTGTATAACAAGATGCAAGCTGTATCGAGTATAGGGTAAAAATTGGTATCTCCGATTCACCGTATATATAGAAGACGTAAACCACACACGCTTACTCACTATGGATGATACAGTAATACAAAATTTTGAACAAAGGTACTGTATCAGCACATACCAGGTTTATCCAGTCTAGGGGTAATTGTAAATTTCCATATATACTTCCGTAGTCAGACACAGATACTCACAGGCTCACTATGTATTACACCAGAATTTAAAAAGTAGAAAAAGGGAAAGGTAGTCGAAGCGTACAACAGTATACAGTGTGGTGGTACTTTTAAATCTTTGTATATATTTCAATCTCAGTAAGCCAGTCCAGACTCTCCGCTACTGGAAACGACATGGATACAAGCACAGACGGAAAGTCGAGTGTTAGCAGAAATTTGGGAATTACTCACCGCGGGAAAACCTCCCGGTAGATGTTGCAGAGGCGATGCAGACCCTCAATTACTGTCTGTGGAGACTGCGAAAACGGTTCTTTGTGAAGAAAGGATTGCTTTATCGCAGTAGCGTGGATCACATCACCGTTACTCGTCTCCATCAAATTGTGATCACAGGGAGAGATGTAGAAATGGTCCGCACTGCCTATCATGATGTGTCTGGTCATTTTGGAGTGCAAAAGACAGAAGCCACAGGCCGTAGGCGGTTCTATTGGATTGGCATGAGAGGAGACATTGAAAAATGGTGGCACGAATGTTACACGTCTGTGACTATCACAACTGTGAAAGGTGATCATAAAGCACCACTGCATCCGCTTGTAAGTTGATGTCCATTACAAATGGTAGCCATTGATCATCTGAAGGTAGAGGCCAGCAGGACAGGCTATAGCTACATCTTAACCATCATCGATCAATACAGCAAATTTCTAGTGGCCGTCCCTGGGAAGGATTTAACTGCCTAGACTACACAGCGGTGGCACAGGGATAGGAAAGTATTGCAACTTGCAAGTGCTGTGGCCATGACCAAGCAGGGGGGCACAGTCGTGGTCGACGGCACTGGCACAGGGCCCCTCATAGTACGCTGGTGTGTCTGATGTCGAGTGGGACTCCCCACCGTCAGAGACACTGTATTGTACTATGAGGGGCCCTGTGCCAGTGCCATCGGCCATCAGTGGGCCCATCCACCTGTTCAGAGCAACGGCACTTGCCCGGGTGCGCCAGGTGTTGACCCCAGCCATTGGGGGGTGGGTGGGCAGCCCACTCAGGGAGGTTTAAAAAATGGCATATGTTGATGTGTTGGCTGGACATTCAGCTGCTGCAAAGGGCGGAATTGGGCAAGTCCAAGGAAGAGGAGGACAAAAGCGAGGCAGTTTTCTGGCAACCTATGTGTCATCAGGGGAAAGTGGGACAAAATCTTTTGAAACCCATGCATGGTTCATTTTAATGAAGGTTAGATCATCAACATTTTAGGTCGACAGATGTGTCCTTTTTTCTGTCAGGATTGATCCAGCAGCACTGAAGACTCTTTCAGATAACACACTAGCAGCAGTGCAAGCGAGCTCCTGTAAGGCATATTGTGCCAATTCAGGCCAGGTGTCCAGTTTAGAGGCCCAATAGTCAAAGGGGAATGACCTGTGAGGGAGAACATCGATATGGGAGGAGAAGTAGTTTGTAACCATAGTTGACAACTGCTGTCTCCTGTCTCTTTTAATCGATGCAGTATTAGCAGTCGTTTGAGTGGTACATAAGAAATCATTCCACAACATGGTCATTAAACCACTGTCTCCAACGCCACTTCTGCTGTGTGCACCACGAACACCTCTTCCATTGTGCCCGCTACGGCTCGTGGGAGAATTAGCACCGCTGCTGGGTGCTGGGAAAGCCTCAAACAAACAGTTTACCAGAGTTGCTTGTTTGTTAGCCAATATTATCTCTAGGTTCTCCTGTGGCATGATGTTGTGTAATTTGCCTTTGTAGCGTGGATCGAGGATGCTGGCCAGCCAGTAGTCGTCATCCTCATCATTTTGGCAATGCGGGGGTTCCTTTTTAGGATCCGGAAGGCATAATCGCACATGTGGGCCAATGTTCCAGGTGTCAATGATGCAGTGCCCGTGGTGGGTGGAGGAGCAGTTTCTGGCAAATCCACATCCCTACAGTCACGCACAAACACTGTACCTGACCTTGGAACGCCAACATTTTCTCTTGCCCCCTGAGAAGTGTCCTCCTGCCCAAAATAATCATCCCCCTCATCCTCATCTTCTTCCTCTACCTCGTCAAGGACAGTTCCCTGACCAGACAGTGGCTGACTGTCATCAAGGCTTCCCTCCTCCTCCTCCGCTGCAGATGCCTGATCCTTAATGTGCGTCAAACTTTGCATGAGCAGACGCATAAGTGGGATGCTCATGTTTATGATGGCGTCGTCTGCGCTTACCAGCCGTGTGCATTCCTCAAAACACTGAAGGACTTTACAGAGGTCTTTCAGCTTTGACCACTGCACACCCGACAATTTCATGTCTTCCCTCAAACCGCCTGACCGTGTATCCTCCCACAAATGCATTACAGCCTGCCTCTGTTCGCACAGCCTCTCAACCATGTACAGGGTTTAGTTCCACCCTGGTGCAACGTCTATGATTAGGCGGTGCTTGTGGAGGTGGAGCAATCGCTCAGCTTCTGCATATGACTGGAGTGAATGTTTGAGCGACGGATGTGCGAGCACAGTTTTCGCACCTTATGTAGCAGGGAGGTTAACTCCAGATAGTTATTAAGGAAGCACTGCACCACCAGGTTCAAAGTGTGAGCCAGGCAAGGTATGTGTGTGAGTTTTGCACGGGCTATGGCTGCCACAAATTACGGCCGTTATCACTGACTACCTTGCCTGCCTCAAGATGTAGACTGCCCAGCCATGACTCAGTTTGTCGCTGCAAGTAGTAGGCCAGTACCTCCGAAGTGTGTCTGTTGTCGCCCAAAGACATCATCTTTAACACAGCCTGCTGACGCTTACCACTAGCTGTTCGATAGAGGGACACCTCGTGTGCAACGCTGACAGCTGCGGATGGAGTGCTCGTGGGACTGCGGTCTATGGACGAGCTTTCGCTGATGGAGGAGGAGGAGGGTCGAAAGCCTACAGCCAACTGTTTCCTATACCGTGGGCTAGGCAGCACTGTTCCACCGCCGCTGTCCCCTGTGAAGCCTGCATCCACCACATTAACCCAGTGGGCAGTGATGGACACATAACGGCCCTGGCCATGCCTACTGGTCCATGCATCTGTTCTGAGGTGCACCTTTCAACTCATTGACTGTTTTAGTGCATGGACAATGCAGTCTTTCACATGCCGGTGGAGGGCAGGGATGGCTTTGCGAGAAAAGAAGTGCCGACTGGGTAGGTCATAGCGTGGGACAGGGTAGGCCATGAGCTTGCGGAAAGCTTCGCTTTCAACCAAACGGTAGGGCATCATCTCTAATGAAATTAGTTTGGAAATGTAGGCATTCAAACACAGTGTACGAGGATGAGAGGATGAGTACTTTCTTGTCCTACTCGGAGTGTCTGGTAGGGTGAGCTGGACTGAAGAGCTGCATATGGGGGAAGTAGCGGTGGACCGGACGGAGTGAGAGAGGGTTGGTGATGGTATTGGTGGTGATGGCCTAGATTCAGTGTTGTGTTGCAAAACCATTGTGATTCCAAGTGCTATGGCCTTGCAACGACATCTCCACATTTACTGGTGGTGTGCTTAACGGTGGCGGTAGTCTTAAAGTGGCGATGGAGCGTTGCTGGCTACCTTCAGTCGGAGCAGGTGCATATGTGCTACCTGAGGTTTTGTAGTCCGTCCACGCTTGCAAGTGCATGTTGATTAAATGTCTAAATGTCTAAGCATGCAACTGGTATTCAAATTTCTGAGTTGTTTACCTTGGCGAAAGGTCCTTCCGCACTTCTAACAGGTAACCTATGCCTCATCAGTAGGATTTTGGACAAAGAAGTGCCACACTGCACTCTTCCTACTATGGTATACATTTTCTGGCCTTGCACGCTGTACTAAGTTGACCGTCTGGCCAAGCTGTCCTGCAACTCTTTTAGTTTTGGTCCATGTTTTTGGACAGCTACGGGCCTGCCAGATAACCACTGCTGCAATGTCAATGCCTGCTGCAGATCCTTCTCCTTATCTGAACTATTGCCAGCGCCACCCTCCTCCCCAATGGATGCCAATCAGGGACAAGAACTGGGTCATCCATCACCTCCTCTTCAAAGTCATCTGCACCTTCCTCTTTACCTTCCTCTGTGTCACCGTGTAAGGTGGTATAGTATGCGGGAAGGGGCACCTGAGTTTCATCAGGGTCAGATTCAGGCTCAATAGACTGCGAGGGCAATGTAGTGCTCTGGGTCAATGTACCAGCAGTATCATCTTGCAGTGGCTGTGCATCAGTGCACTCCATGTCAGATTCATCTTGGACTGGGGAATTCAGGCATGGTATGTGAAAAGAGCTCCATAGAGTAATCTGAAGTGTGGGCTGCCGCATCCTTAACTTTTGGTGGGGGTGAAGGACACAAGGAAAGGTGTTTTTCCTGACCAGAACCCTGCACTGACGACTCCGTGCTTGCAGGTTTCGAACGTTCAGAAGAGGAGGCAATAGAGCTGGTGGCTGTTTCGGCAATGTATGCCAAAACCTGTTCCTGATGCTCCAGCTTTAAAAGCAGTTTTCCTACTCCAAGAAAAGGGAACCTTACAGGCCTTCTTGGGCCAGACGATGACACAGGCTCAACACCTCCTGCCTTACCTGCTATTGTGCTTTTGCCAGAACCAGCCAATGTACCACCACCATCAGTACCAGCTGCGCCCCCCTGCCCACGTACGCAGCCACTTCCACCTTACTTCCTCATGTTTGGGAAAATGTACCAAAAATACAAGCAGAGAGATGGTACTGTATGTGGAGCGTCCACCTGTGTATTAAAAATATTAAATCTACGTATATATTTTGGAGTCACAGACAGCTTCTATTTGTCCGTGATACCAGTCAGTACACGGTAGTGTGTGAGGAGCGTACACCGCTATACGGTGTGTTTATGGAAAATTGTCAATCTCCGTCTATTTGTATACGGACTGACACACGCTGTCTCTGTCTAGTTTTGACCGTAATCAAACAGCAGATTTACTAAACTGTTTGAAAAGCGGACAGCTCTAGTGTAGGTCTGGAAAAATGGAAAATCTCCTCGGCTTGCTTTTCCAGAGTCACACACAGATAGCTTCACTGTTTGAAAAGTGGACAGCTCTATATTGTGTAGGTCTGGAAAAATGGAAAATCTCCACGGTTTGTTTTTCCAAAGTCACACCCAGATAGCTTCTATTTGTCCGTGATACCAGTCGATACACAGTAGTATGAGAGGAGCGTACTTCGCTATACGGTGTGTGTGAAAAAATGAACGCCCAGTAACTCACCAGGACAAAATAATACAAGTTGGAGTGCTTTGAAAAAAGCAGTTTGAACAGCAGTGTGCACACAGCAATGCAGTTAGCAGGTAGACTTAAAAGGCAGCCTAATCACCACCAGCGCTGCTGCACACAACAAAAATCCTCCCCTTTCACTGCACACTAACTGTACAGTGAAAAGCGCTAGCAGCAGAAGCAGTTTTTTTTTCTTCTTCCCTGCCTAACGCTCTCCCTATTCAGAATCAGCAGCAGCACCTCCCCCTATTCTAAGATCGGCAGAAGTAAGATGGCGGTCGGCGTTCACAGCCTTTTATACCCACTGTGATGCCACACAAAGCCAGCCAATCACTTCAATGCCCTTCTCTAAGATGGTGCTGGCCGCTGCGCATGTCATCGCGTTACCCACAGTGTGCGTCCTCCATCATTGGGTGAGAAAAGGCGCTGAAAGCATCATTAGAAACGCGGACTTTGGCGCGCTGATCGGCGACCTCATGGCCGACCTCACGCTAGGGTCGGGTTTCGATCGGCGAAACCCGACTTTGGCAAAAGTCAGCAATTTTTTTAATTTGACCGACCCGTTTCGCTCAACTCTAATCAAAACTATGAATTAACACATGCAGAAGCAATTCTGGCAAAAACTGATGAGTTACCCCCTTTATTTCCATACTATTCTCCTCTTTTGAGTCCAGTGATGATTCTCTGGTGCTGCTCTCAGTGTATGTTATTGTCTGCAGACAGTATCTGAGCTCAGTAGCTCTGCCTAAGTTGACAACACAAGCAGTTGACATCACATCAGCACTGCAGGCAATAACAGACACCGAGAACAACTGTGTGGTCTCAGTGCTGAGCAAGAATGAGAAAATCACAGTTTATTTTTTAAAATAAATTGCAGCTGATGGAAAGGGGTTTTCTAAAACCAGTAAAAATGTTGAAGAACAAGAAAGGGCTGTCACATTGTAGAAGGATCAACTTTATTCTCATTTGCACAAGGAAAGACTAGAAGCAATGGGATGAAACTGAATGGGAGGAGACACAGATTAGATATTAGAAAAAACTTTTTGACAGTTAGAGTAATCAATGAGTGGAACAGGCTGCCATGAGAAGTGGTGAGTTCTCCTTCAATGGAAGTCTTCAAACAGAGGCTGGACAGACATCTGACTGGGATAATTTAGCGAATCCTGCTTTGAGCAGGGGGTTGGACCAGATGGCCCAGGAGGTCCCTTCCAACTCTACGATTCTATGATTCTATGATTAAGAATAAAAGCGTTCAGCTGTCTATTCTTTTTAGTCGTGTGGACCACAAGACATTCATCAGTAAAACTGTGACCTTCAAGTGGTGCAGCAGCCAGTAACATGTTTCTCCCTGTTAATGGCAGGACCAAGGTGCACTCAATGAAGGTGTCACGATTGCATCACTCTCTGTGGCCTGGGAATGCTGTGAGTGACCTACCAGCACAGTCCAGCATTTCGAATCTGGTGTGTGCTGGTCTGTCAGTATTGTGAGTGATAGACCAGTCATCTAATCTGAGACTGGGGAGTGCTGGGCTCTTAGCAATTTGATTGACAGCCCTGCTGCTCAATCTGGCCTCGCCTGTCGGTGTTCCTCTAGGTGTTTCTTATTCTCGTTAATTTGCTAGCTGTTTAGCTGGCTAGCTATGAGCAGTCGATTGTCAGCTGTAGCTTTACTCAGTGATGTGCACTCTTTCCTCATAGCTTTTCAGATTATAAGACGCACTATTGGGGAAAAATGAGTGTGCATTTATAATCCGAATGTAGCTTAATGGAGGAGGGGAGTGGCTGCGGTGGAGTGGAGCCCCAGTAGGCAGGGTTGGTTGCGACATGACTGGGGTGTTGCTGCAGGCCCCAGGCTGGGAGGAGTGGGTGTTCGGTGGAGAGAGCATGCGGCGGGCTCCGAGCTTTCACAAAATGTTGCCGAGCCCCGCACTTCCCATGGTTGTCGGGAAAATAGCAGCCAGAGGCGGTACAAGTGCAGATTGAGATCTCGGCATCGAGATCTTGGGAGATTGTAGGACGCACCACCATTTGTTAAAAAAATATGTTTTCCTATTTTCCTCCTCAAAATTTTTTGTGCGTCTTATGGTCCGGTGCATCTTATAATCCGCCAAAGATGGTACCTACTAATTAAAACCTACACAAACCATGCCCAAAAGAAAAAAACACTGTAGGCTCAAATCTAGGTTCAAATAATGAAGCAATAGACGCCCTCAGGAAAAATATGGAAATATCTTACAAGAAAACTCCTCAGACCACAAAAAAATAATAAACAAGAAAAAAGATTATTGTGAATTTAAGAAATAACAGTATGAGAATGGGCTTTCTATATCAATATTGGCATTGGATCTGTAAATAGACGCCATACATATGGAAACCCTTATATGATCCGTTTTTTTGTGCACCCACTGACTTAAAAAGGAGAAATCTGACCTGAAATATAGAGCAAAGTAGTTCACACCATTTTTTTGCACACTATTGATCCATGCATGAAACGTTCATGTGAACTACCACATTGACTTGCACTGGTCAGAGTGCTGTCCTTAAGCTACGTGTTTTACATATAGAAAGTGCATGGGAGCTGAAGGCAAAATCTAACACCATTGTGCTTTCCATATCTGCCCAGATCTAGGACCAACTGAAGCAAGGCAGGAATGTCAGTGCCTAAACAGTACCATAGACTGGGGATTTATGAGGACTTCTAAGCTAAAGCCCAATTTCTAAATGACATTGGTGAACTGGATGGCAGGTACGGCCATATCCATAAAATTCTCAGGAGCCATTTTTAAACACAAAGTCAGGCAGCATGTTCTGTGAACAGCCTGTGTGGCTTAAAAGTACTACCATGTCCTACAATTTCTCTGGACTTGTCTACCATCAAGCACATCTGGGACATCATTGGTCGACAACGCAAAGGAAGCTGCCTGATGATTTGTCAAAGTACGTTCAGCGCGGCAGAGAATTACTAACGTCATTGATAACATTCAAGACCTGTAAATGTGGATTTTTCGGCACGTGGCAATTATGCTTGATACCAACTAAATCGAAATATTCTTAAAATTTGGTTTCTGTGTTTTCATCATTTGCATATTAGTAACATTTCTATCCATCCTGTGATTTCCATAATTCTACAACTTTTCCTTCTTGTTCTTTGTAATTTTAATGTTGACTTATGCCCTATAAACTTTCATGATTGCCCTGAATTAATCAATGTACTTAATAAATTGCCTACATCTTATTCCAGTTGTGTTTGATTTTCATCATTTCTGGGTTACATTTTACAGAACACAACCTGACCCACAGAATGAGTTGTGACAGATGTCCTGCTGTGAGCTGCTGTACATTTAATCCAGTAATATTGCAAACGAGATTTCCACCAATTGTTTCCCAGAAGTATAACTGTAGGAGAACATTGTAGCTATGGTTTATGGCCGTGAATCTTTTTACTGCAGTTATTGAGGCATAGCTGTATTCATTTGTCAGATGCGTTTAAACATTTACATAACAAAGCCATATCCACATTTTTTTCCAAACCTTTTCTCTTTAAAGCACCACACCAGCGGGGTTTTTTTTTTTATTTCAGTGCTGGAGTGCTGCAACTAATCTAAGTTTCCTGCCCCAAGCATGACACTTACGGGCATGTCACACTAAGAGATATCGCTATAACTAGTGACGTTATAGCGATATTGCTAGCGATATCGCTGTGTCTGATACTTGCCTACGACCCGCTCCCCCGCTGGTTATCGCTGATCGCGCGAGAACGTCCTGGACCGTTTCTTGTCGTCAGCTTCCTGCGGCGCTTCCTGTGGAGCGACGCGTGGAGCCGGGCGGGAGGACACAGGGTCGCCTGGTGTGACAGGTAAGTAGCGACCCCCATCCCCAGCGATGTCGCTGGTGAGATCTGCCTGTGTGGCAGCTCACTAGCGACCACTTAGCGATGTACCAGCGATCCTGACCGCGTCATATCGCTGGTCGGGATCGCTGGTACATCGCTAAGTGTGACAGTACCTTTACAAGCCAATGTCTTCAGCTGTTCATGGGGCAGTTCTAGACCTGATTCGCCATCTTGTGACCACAACTTCTGAGTGACCGGAACTCAGAGGTAATGGTCCCAGGCTCTCAGTGTAAGTCTATAGGAGCCTTGTTCTGGTTCTCATCGAGTTACATTGAGTTGTAACTTACAGCTCACCTAGTAAACACTGGGGTGGCCCGGTAGGTCAGAACCTGCAGAAAACGATGATGGCAACTGGTAAGTATAATACTAGGGACAGGGAAGTTACATTAGTGGCACCATGCCATAGCTTCAATAATAAAAAACAAGGCTGGAGTGGTGCTTTTAGGAGAAGCTGTCAGCAGGATTTTTCTAAGCAAACTACAGACATGGTCAGGTTGGCGCTGTAATACTGATTATAATGATACTTGTGTTAAAGAAATCCATTCAGTGCAATCATTGTTTGAAGTTTTCTTGTAATGATATATTCAGAATTGAGAGTCCTCAGTGGTTGATACCTTTTAATGGCTAACTGTTAGCCATTAAAAGGTATCAACCACTGAGGACTCTCAATCCTGAATATTTTTCTATCTACTGGCTAACACGGTACAAAGATATACATCTTTCCTGTATTGTAATGATATAGTCGTGCATGGGGGGGGTACTGTAGGTAGGGTCTTTTCTTGGTGCTCTGACCCCTCCACCTGCCTATTTAAAATATCACTCCATCACCCACATTAGGTTTCCAATAAAATGGCACCCTCGGCTGGCGCATCCACAAATCATCTGAGTTCTCAATCTGCACATGCGCCCTCCACCGTGTTCAGCCGACAAGCACAGGAGAACATAAAGGTAGAAAGATACCTCGTTGCTACTCAGGTTACTTTGAGAACTTGAATAGATGCTTTGTGGACGTGCCTGCCCATGCGTCCCCGACTGCGCCGTTTTATTGGAGACCTAATGTAGGAGCTGGCGGGATATTTGAAATAGGAGGCAGGTCACTGACAGATCAGTTCCTGTTATTCAAAAACAGGAGGTAGACAAAGGGACCAGACCACCAAGATAAGACCATAAACTTAGTCCTGCCATGATGCACAAATATATAATTACTAGAAAACTTCAAACAATGATTACACAAAAACCACAAATCAGATTTCTTCAACACAAGTATTGGTTTATTCAGTATTACAGTGCCAATATGGCCATTCCTTTATTAGTAAAATTCTACTGACAGGTTCTCTTTAAAGTCACACTGAGATTTGTTGTGACATTTCTAGGACCTTCCGACTCCTCTGAATTTTCTTGTGGAAATACCTGCACATGATGCAGAAATAACCCTACTTAGTTACGAAGAACACACTTTCAGACATAATTTTTTCTGCAAAAACAGTTGCTATGTGTGAATCTACTCTTATTATAGAATTTGGGCTTTCATGAGGTTGGCATAAAAGTCACATTCTTGTTGGGTGTGGCGGATTAGCTGATGTTTGTCACCAATAACACAGCTTCCATCAATCCAGTTTTTAGTGAGGCAGTCTAAGAGCTCCAATTTGTGGCTTAAAAGGGGATCGGACAACACACAATGACAGTTCAAACTAAGTGCAGGCTGTCGGTGAGTCCTGGGATGGAGGGGGGCAGTCATTTAAAGGGATACTCTGGGAAGATAAATTATTGTATTATTCCTACACTATAAAGATGAGATACCCAGTGCAAGTCTATTATCTTTACAGCACTTGTAATTAAGTGTGACAGGAGCTGCTCCTCACTACTCCCCCCCCTCGTGTCTGGTACATTACATCACAGCAGTGTGACGCTCCCTGCTGTTACTATCACTGTTACATTGTGCATTGTCATGGCTTGTACAGCAGAGGATAACAGCCCGTATTTGCATCTTCTCGTTGACATGACTTCTACTAGAAGGGAGCGTGCCCCTGTGTTCTTGAACTAAACAAAGAGAGACAGATATCAGGGGGTGGGCAGTTATGAATAGACTACCGCAGGCCACACCCCATTATTAGGCAGCTAGGAACAGCCTGGAAAAGGCCACACCCTGTGTTCTCTGCAGAGAAACAGCTATTATCAGGAGACTGGCTGATAGCAACTGTTGGCGAGCTGCACACTGTTGTGTGACGTATTGTCCCACTCGGTAGGGGGGAGCAGTGAGGAGCAGGAAACTTAAGTTTTGCCAGGTGACTCAAGGAGTACAATACTCCTTGAAAAAGCTACCTGGAGAAACGTATGTTGTGAGTTCCCGGGTTCTTGTATCTGGTAACATGCGCTTTCTGTTCTTATAGAATATATATGCATGCATTGATTTCTATGGTGATGTCTACACACGATTTAAGTTTTTTATTCATCCACTTGGAGTTATCAGGAAGTATATACTTGTATGCAGACTTCACCCCCAATACTGTTCCTTACTATATGAGGCAGGGTGAATACCATTGATTATTATACCCACTTCCTATACGTTTCTATGTGATTTTTCTATATAGGATTGTGTCCCCTCTATGTCTTTTACTCTGTTATAGAGAGGCTTTATCCTTGCTGTAATAAAAATATGCTATTATTGAATAATTTATTGGTGTTTATTCACATTTCTTGGTAAACTTATTTTACAAATATTGAAAATGTACTGTTCCTGCACTCAAACACTATAAGGCCAAGAATTTCGGAGTACCCCTTTAACTACACATTCCCACCTGCTAGTTTTCCATGTTTGCACCACTCTCTTCAGTTGACAGCTCTGGCTTCATAGAACTAGAAAAGGTAGGAGATAAATGGAAAATAAGCAGGTGGGAAAGTGTATGTAAATGATTGGCCGCACCATGGTGCAGCCAGCACCTGTACTTTGAACAGCCATTCTGTGCTGACAGAGTCCCTTTAAAGGGATTGTCCAGGATTAGAGTTGAGCGACTTTTGGTTTTTTAGGGTCGAGTTTCGTTTCGTGAAACCCGACTTTTCCAAAAGTCGGGTCGAGCAAGATCGGCCGATTATAGGGAAAAGTCGGGGTCGTCCCGAAACACGAAACCCAATGTAAATCAATGGGGAATAAAAGTCGGCAGTGAGAGGAGGACAGGAAACACACCTACAGTGCCCATTGAATGCCAAAAGCATCAATTCTTCTTACTTAAGCTTGTCAACCTTAATTAACTTCATAATACAAGTTACGCACTGAAAAATGGGGGTTATTTGGCTAAAGTTGTGGGGGGGTAGGGCTGGCTACAGGTTTTCATGTGCCCTGGGTGAAAGAGCGCCCCTTTAACACATACCACAACTCATCATGCTCCGATACGGCAGAGAAATAGCGGTATAGTACAATGAAAAATACTTCACTTTTTATATCTCATGACGAGGCCCATCTATTTCTCCATACAGAATTATTGGTCCCATATAATGTTTGAAACAGTATATGATGAGCTCCACATAATGCTACAGTATATGTTGGTCCCCATGGATGAAGCTCCACTGTCTTATGGGCACAAATAATGCTCCAAACATAATGGGCCCCATTTCTAATGCTCTAGTGTATAATGGGCCCTGTAAATGCTGCTCCAGTGTCTGATGTCCACCTTTGGAATGTTCCAGTGTATGGTGGGCCCCATCTATCATTCTCCAGAGTATAGTGCTCCCCAAAAATTGCTGTCCCAACATTGAAAACAATCAAATAAGTCTCGCTAGGGAATCCCTGTACTTGTCTGGACTCCTCGTCGTCCCCATCTTCCATCTCACTGCACAGTATTTCAACTTTGCAAGTGCTGTGATCCTGAGCAAGCAGGGGGGGCCCACTCGTTGGCGACGGCACTGGCACAGGGCCCCTGATAGTACGGTGGTGTGTCTGATGGCGGGTGGGCCGAACCTGCACTTTCATCTGCAGCTTCCTCTTTGTCACCGTGTAAGATGGAACTGTATATGGGAAGGGTAACCTGAGTTTCATCAGGGTCAGATTCAGGCCGTGTAGCGTGCGAGGGGAATGTAGTGGTCTGGGTCAATGTACCAGCAGATTCATCGAGCAGTGGCTGGGCATCAGTGCACTTGTGTCGCCCCCAGGAGTACGGTCGCCACAGTGGCATTACCTTCCTCCTAGAGAGTGTGATGTCATGCTTGGGAGCAACGAAGGATCTCTCTAGCAGGTTAACTGATTGGGCGGCGTTATTCCCACGAGTCATGACCCTCCAAACAGCGTTCATGAAGGCAAAGTGTTTTACGTGGGCAGTATTGTTGCAAAGCTGAACCTTAAAGGAATGTCCAGAAGGGCACCACCAGGAGTGGAGCCTACGGTTAAATTCGACTCCACCTGGGAAACCTCAAACATGCCAGCTACAGAACAGATGCACACATTGCAAGCTTAATTCCGTTAACGAACGAGACTCCGTCATGCCCCGCGGTCCGAGTCCGGCTTACTAGAGGGACACGTGAGGCTCTGGCACATGAGATTGGCCAATAACTGGTGTGTCATGCCCTTACATGTCCGTGGCTGCATGTGCGCTACACTGAAAAGGCCAGCGTTTGTCGCTTACAGGTGCAGATAACCCGCTGAGGTGGAGCAATCGCTGCAGCTTCTGCATACGAACGGAGTGTACAGGCGACCGGCGGATGTGCGCGCACAGTCTTCGCACCTTCTGGAGCAGGGCTGTTAACTCAGGATAATTTTTGAGGTAGCACTGCACCACCTGGTTCAAGGTGTGAGCCAAGCAAGGTATATGGATGAGTTTTGAAAGGGCTATGGCTGCCACAAAATTACGGCCGTTATCACTAACTACCTTGCCTGCCTCAAGATGTACACTGCCCAGCCATGACTCAGTTTGTCGCTTCAAGTACTCGGCCAGCACCTCGGCGGAGTGTCTGTCGCCCAAACACATCATCTGCAACACAGCCTGCTGACGCTTTACACTAGCTGCTCGATAGGGGGACACCTCGTGTGCAACAGTGGCAGCTGCAGATGGAGTGCTCGTACGACTGCGCTCTGTGGACGAGCTTTCGCTTCTGGAGGAGGAGGAGGGTCGAACGCCTACAGCCAACTGTTTCCTATACCGTGGGCTAGGCAGCACTGTCCCACCACCACTGTCCCCTGTGGACCCTGCATCCACCACATTAACCCAGTGCGCAGTGATGGACACATAACGGCCCTGGCCATGCCGACTGGACCATGCATCAGTTGTGAGGTGCACCTTTCCGCTCACTGACTGCTTGAGTGCATGGACAATGCGGTCTTTCACATGATGGTGGAGGGCTGGGATGGCTTTGCGAGAGAAGAAGTGGCGACTGGGTAGGTCATAGCGTGGTACTGCATAGGCCATGAGTTCGCGGAAAGCTGCGCTTTCCACCAACTGAAAGGGCATCATCTCAAACGAGATTAGTTTGGCAATGTGGGCGTTCAAACCCAGTGTACGCGGATGAGAGACTGAGTACTTTCTTGACCTACTCATAGTGTCTGGGAGGGTGAGCTGGACTTGAGAGCTGCATATGCTGGAAGTAGCGGTGGACAGGGCGGACTGAGAGAGGGTTGATGATGGTGATGGAGTTGTTGTTCTTTCTGATGGCCTAGAATCAGTCTTTCGTTGATATAACAGTGGGATTCCCTGACTGCTGTGGCCTTGCAACGACACCTCAACATTTGCTGCTGTGCTAACCGGTGGGCTTACAGTGAGGGAAACAATGTAGCGTTGCTGACTACCTTCGTTGTGATCAGTTGCACATGTGGCACTTGAGGTTTGGTGTTGTGTCCACGCTTGCAAGTGCATGGTGTTTAAATGTCTAAGCATGCAACTGGTATTCAAATTTTTCCCTCGGCTAAAGGTCTTTGCGCACTTCTTACAGATAACCTTGGCCTGATCATGAGGATTTTGTTCAAAAAAGTGCCACACTGCACTCTTCCTACTTTGGCAGACATTTTGCGGCCTAGCACGCTGTGATCTTTTGACCCTCTGGACAAGCTGTCCAGCAACTCTTGATTTTTGGAACCTGTCTTTGGAGTGCTCCGGGCCTGCCAGATAACAGGTGTTGCGATGTCGATGTCTGCTGTGGATGCTCCTCATCTGAGCTATTGGAAGCAGCACCCTCTTCCCCCAATGGATGCCAATCTGGGTCAACAACTGGGTCATCCATCACCTCCTCTTCAATGTCATGTGCACCTTCCTCTGTGTCACCGTGTATGGTGGTATAGTGTGCGGGAAGGGACACCTGAGTCTCATCAGGGTCAGAATCTGGCTCTGTACACTGCGAGGACAATGTAGTGCTCTGAGTGAATGTACCAGCAGAATCATCCATCAGCGGCTGTGCATCAGTGCACTCCATGTCAGATTCATCTTGGCCTGGGTAATTCACCATTTCACTTGATAATCCAGGCATGGTATGTGAAAACAGCTCCATGGAGTAATCAGTAGTATGGCCTGCGTCATCCTTCAATCTTGGTTGGGGTGAAGGACACAAGGAAAGGTGTGGTTCATGAACATGAGCCTCCAATGACGACTCAGTGCTTTTACTTTTTACAACTGAAGAAGAGGAGGCGATAGAGCTGGAGGCTGTCAGCAATGTAAGACAAAACTTTTTCCTGATGCTCTGGCTTTAAAAGCAGTTTGCCAACTCCTAGAAAACTAAGCCTTCGAAGCCTTATGGAGCCAGACGATGATGCAGGCTCAACACCTCCTGCATTCGGTCCTATTTTGCTCTTGCCACTACCATCAGATCCACCACCAACACCATCATTAGAAAATTAGGAAGGGGAAAGGGAAATTTGTGCTCACCAAAATAGTCCTATAAGCCGGTCGTGCCTAGGGATCAAATGGCTGACCACCATGTGTTGCAAACATGAAGAGAGAAGGAAGTCCAGTGCCGGATCTTCCTTCTCTCTTCATGTTTGCAACACCATCATTACCAGCTGCCAACCCCCGCCCTATTCCACGGCCTCTTCCACCAGCCTTCCTCATTTTTGGTAGAAATGTAGACAAAATCCAACAAACTATATAGTAATGTAAAACAAGGTACAAGGTGTCTATAGGACAGGGGAGATTTTGAATTTCTGCACACACTAGTGGACACTGGACACTTTTGGATTGTGTGAGGCCCACTGAATATCTGAGCGCTATGTCACAGGCTCGATGGCACAGCTGTGACCAAAGTGACTAGAGGATAAGTGAGATTTTGAATTTCTGCTCACACTAGTGGACAATGGACACTTTTGGATTGTGTGAGGCCCATTGAATATCTGAGCGCTGTGTCACAGGCTCGATGGCACAGCTGTGACCAAAGTGACTAGAGGATAAGTGAGATTTTGAATTTCTGCAGACACTTGTGGACACTGGACACTTTTGGATTGTGTGAGCCCACTGAATATCTGAGCGCTATGTCACAGGCTCGATGGCACAGCTGTGACCAAAGTGACTAGAGGATAAGGGAGATTTTGAATTTCTGCAGACACTTGTGGACACTGGACACTTTTGGATTGTGTGAGGCCCACTGAATATCTGAGCGCTATGTCACAGGCTCGATGGCACAGCTGTGACCAAAGTGACTAGAGGATAACGGAGATTTTGAATTTCTGCAGACACTTGTGGACACTGGACACTTTTGGATTGTGTGAGCCCACTGAATATCTGAGCGCTATGTCACAGGCTCGATGGCACAGCTGTGACCAAAGTGACTAGAGGATAATGGAGATTTTAAATTTCTGCAGACACTTGTGGACACTGGACACTTTTGGATTGTGTGAGGCCCACTGAATATCTGAGCGCTATGTCACAGACTCGATGGCACAGCTGTGACAAAAGTGACTAGAGGATAAGGGAGATTTTGAATTTCTGCAGACACTTGTGGACACTGGACACTTTTGGATTGTGTGAGCCCACTGAATATCTGAGCACTATGTCACAGGCTCGATGGCACAGCTGTGACAAAAGTGACTAGAGGATAACGGAGATTTTGAATTTCTGCAGACACTTGTGGACACTGGACACTTTTGGATTGTGTGAGCCCACTGAATATCTGAGCGCTATGTCACAGGCTCGATGGCACAGCTGTGACCAAAGTGACTAGAGGATAAATGAGATTTTGAATTTCTGCTCACACTAGTGGACAATGGACACTTTTGGATTGTGTGAGGCCCACTGAATATCTGAGCGCTATGTCACAGGCTCGATGGCACAGCTGTGACCAAAATGACTAGAGGATAAGTGAGATTTTGAATTTCTGCAGACACTTGTGGACACTGGACACTTTTGGATTGTGTGAGCCCACTGAATATCTGAGCGTTATGTCACAGGCTCGATGGCACAGCTGTGACCAAAGTGACTAGAGGATAATGGAGATTTTGAATTTCTGCAGACACTTGTGGACACTGGACACTTTTGGATTGTGTGAGGCCCACTGAATATCTGAGCGCTATGTCACAGGCTCGATGGCACAGCTGTGACCAAAGTGACTAGAGGATAAGTGAGATTTTGAATTTCTGCAGACACTTGTGGACACTGGACACTTTTGGATTGTGTGAGCCCACTGAATATCTGAGCGCTATGTCACAGGCTCGATGGCACAGCTGTGACCAAAGTGACTAAAGGATAACGGAGATTTTGAATTTCTGCAGACACTTGTGGACACTGGACACTTTTAGATTGTGTGAGGCCCACTGAATATCTGAGCGCTATGTCACAGGCTCGATGGCACAGCTGTGACAAAAGTGACTAGAGGATAAGGGAGATTTTGAATTTCTGCAGACACTTGTGGACACTGGACACTTTTGGATTGTGTGAGCCCACTGAATATCTGAGCACTATGTCACAGGCTCGATGGCACAGCTGTGACAAAATTGACTAGAGAATAAGGGAGATTTTGAATTTCTGCAGACACTTGTGGACACTGGACACTTTTGGATTGTGTGAGCCCACTGAATATCTGAGCACTATGTCACAGGCTCGATGGCACAGCTGTGACCAAAGTGACTAGAGGATAACGGAGATTTTGAATTTCTGCAGACACTTGTGGACACTGGACACTTTTGGATTGTGTGAGCCCACTGAATATCTGAGCGCTATGTCACAGGCTCGATGGCACAGCTGTGACCAAAGTGACTAGAGGATAACGGAGATTTTGAATTTCTGCAGACACTTGTGGACACTGGACACTTTTGGATTGTGTGAGGCCCACTGAATATCTGAGCGCTATGTCACAGGCTCGATGGCACAGCTGTGACCAAAGTGACTAGAGGATAAGTGAGATTTTGAATTTCTGCTCACACTAGTGGACACTGGACACTTTTGGATTGTGTGAGGTCCACTGAATATCTGAACGCTATGTCACAGGCTCGATGGCACAGCTGTGACCAAAGTGACTAGAGGATAAGGGAGATTTTGAATTTCTGCAGACACTTGTGGACACTGGACACTTTTGGATTGTGAGCCCACTGAATATCTGAGCGCTATGTCACAGGCTTGATGGCACAGCTGTGACCAAAGTGACTAGAGGATAACGGAGATTTTGAATTTCTGCAGACACTTGTGGACACTGGACACTTTTGGATTGTGTGAGGCCCACTGAATATCTGAGCGCTATGTCACAGGCTCGATGGCACAGCTGTGACCAAAGTGACTAGAGGATAAGGGAGATTTTGAATTTCTGCAGACACTTGTGGACACTGGACACTTTTGGATTGTGTGAGGCCCACTGAATATCACAGCGCTATGTCACAGGCAGAAATTGGCTAGTGTATCACAAATTACAAGGTGTATGTAGAATTGGGCAGAATAGGAATCTCCCTAGAGTGCAGGTCTGTAAGAACGGAACATGTCCTCGACTTATTCTCACAGAGTGACACAGATAGCTTCACTGTGGCTGTGATAACAGCCGTTACACGGTACTGTGTGAGGAGCGTACACCGCTGTATGGTGTGAAAAAATGCACGCTCAGTACCTCAGAAGGACAAAAAAAAAAAATTGGGATTGCTTTTAAAAAAGCAGTTTGCAGCTCAGTACCTCAGCAGGACAAAAAAAAAAAATTGGGATTGCTTTTAAAAAAGCAGTTTGCAGAGCAGTGGGTAAACAGCAATGCAGCTGTCAGGAAGCCTTAGAAGGCAGCCCAACAACCAACACCACTGATACACCACAATATAGCCTCCCCTTGCACTGCACACACAGTGACTGGTGTGTTGTACAGGCACAATCGCTAGCAGCAGAAGCAGTTTTTTTTTCTTCTTCCCTGCCTAACGCTCTCCCTACAGAATCAGCAGCAACCTCTCCCTATGCTAAGATCGGCAGAAGTAAGATGGCGGTCGGCGTGCACGCCCTTTTATACCCCCTGTGACGCCCACCAAAGCAAGCCAATCACTTGCATGCCCTTCTGAAAGATGGTGGTGACCCGTGCCTATGTCATCACGTTGCCCACAGTGTCCGTGGATCCTGATTGGCTGAAAAAGAGAGCAAAACAAACTTTTGAAACGCGACTTTGGCGCGTAAGTCGCCGACCTCGTGGCCGACCCCATCCTAGGGTCGGGTTTCGTTTCATGAAACCCGACTTTGCCAAAAGTCGGCGACTTTTGAATTTTTTCGACTCGTTTCGCTCAACTCTAGTTGTTACTTATGACTTGTGTTTTGAAACTGTTAAACTGTAAAGCGCTGCGGAATATGTTGGCGCTATATAAATAAAGATTATTATTATTATTATATTGTGAATGTAACCTGCTTTCTGTTCTGATGATATTGTTTCAGTAGTTATTCTGTGTTTTCCCAGCTACCATCTCTGAACAGATGGCCTACCGGACAGTGTGGAGGCCATATACTGTCGGAGGCTTATTTAGGTCATAATATGGACAGATATTTTTTATTCAGGAGCATTTTAATAACACTGTTATTTTTAAAGGACTCCGTGTCGGGATGTGCTGCAGGATACGGGAGAAGAGGGAGGGCTAAAGAAAGGAGATGTGGATGAGAAAAGTCATCATGACGTCTGGACAAGATGGAGACTAAGAGAAAGAAAAGACTCAATCAGAGAAGAGGTCACTTATAAGGTACCAGGATGTACATTTTTACTTGTTGATACTGACTGCGTCTCATCAGTACTGTGGTTCCTGTATAGTCCGCAGTCTGATAAAGACTGATAACAACTCCCAGCATCTCCTTACCATTGTTAAGGACATACTGGGAGTTGTGGGTTCATGAGATACAAATGTATATGTGCCTGACTTAGCAGGATTCTGCTCGTCAGTTATTAATCACATGATGTCATAGACCTAATGGAAAAGGGAAGAATTAGCTGGGTAGAAAGACAAAATGGGCGCCTTCGGCTTCATCTGCCTTGGGCATCAAAATACTGTACTCTGGCCCTGGTAACGAAAATCCTATATATACCTTGGTATACACCCTGTTGAGAGGTTGTTGTTTTGGAGCAAGATGGAAGCCATTATTGGGAACATCGCTCAGGCTTACACTAATTTCACTTTTGAGGCCAATTCTTTGGCAGCAATTGTCATGGCGAAGGAGCGACAAAGGCAGCGTATCATGCGTCTGCGCCGAAGTCGTTTCTGGATTCACCCTATAACTGCACAGAGGCTGACACTGGGAGTGTTTGCAACGTTATATCTGTCGTTGCGAGGAAATCCAGAGAAGTTTTTTCATTATACGAGGATGAAAGTGGAAACTTTTGATTTTTTGCTGGACAGGGTTGGAGAACTGATCCCGGAGACGTGACACCTACTGCCGCTTCTCCATCTCACCACCGGAGCGTTTGATGGTCACTCTCCGGTAAGCAATTGTTATTCTTTATCCTTCAAAGCAGACTTCAGTATACTGGAAATGTGTCTCCTCCTGTTGTTGCAGTTATTTTGCATTAATTATTTTTTTAACTTTTTACACAGATTCCTTGCAACAGGCGAATCTCTTTCGTCGCTACAGTACCAGTATAGGATTGGGATTTCAACATTATCAGGTATCATCAAGTACACATGCCGCGCATTGTGGGACAGTCTACATGAAGAGTTTATCCCACAGCCCACAACAGAGAGGTGGCTCGAAATAGCTGACCAATTTTACAGCATCTGTCAGTTTCCGAATTGCCTGGGTGCAGTTGATGGCAAGCACATCAGGATCACTAAACCAGCAGGATCGGGATCTGAGTTTTTTAATTATAAAAAATATTTCTCAATAGTCCTGATGGCGATTGCAGACACCAAGTACAAATTCATTGCAGTGGATATTGGGGCCTATGGACGCTCCAATGACTCACAAGTTTTTAAAATTTCAGCATTGGGACGTAATTTGTACAGAAACACATTCCAATTCCCACCTCCAAGACCGCTTCCTCAAACTTCTGGGCCACCACTGCCATTTGTCTGCATAGGTGATGAAGCGTTTCAATTGTCAGAACACCTGCTCAAGCCGTACGCAAGCAGAGACTTGACACCAACAAAAAGAGTGTTCAACTATCGCCTGACACGAGCACGGCGGATGGTGGAGTGTTCGTTTGGAATTCTTACCGCTAAATGGAGAGTACTGTTGACCGCAATTAACTTGAAAACAGAAAATGTGGATGAGGTGGTAAAAGCATGTGTTGTGCTACACAATTTGGTTATTACTAAGGAACAGATTGCCATCGAAGACAATGATGTTGAAACCACATTGCATGATTATCGCAGTGTTAATGTGCGAAGTACTCTAGCAGTGTCCAGAATGAGGGACACATTTGCCGAGTACTTTATGTCACCTGAAGGTAGAGTTGAATGGCAGGAAGACATGGTTTGAGATGTTAAAACCAATTTTTTACCTTGTTATACCAAACCATTTCTGTGGTTTAAGTTACTGTACCTTGTTAGCTTCAATTTTGGTAAAGTATTAGTACCTTTGTATCAGTATTCTATATTGTTTTACTACCTATTTTTTGTACCAAAATATTCACAATTTGTAAATTCCTGACAAAGCTCTTTTAAAATTGAACAAAAATGATCATTTAGTAAAAAATTTCTACTAAATCATGTAGTGTGTAGAGTTGAGCGACTTTTGGTTTTTTAGGGTCGCGTTTCGTTTCGTGAAACCCGACTTTTCCAAAAGTCGGGTCGAGCAAGATCGTCCGATTATAGAGAAAAGTCGGGGTCGTCCCGAAACACGAAACCCAATGTAAGTCAATGGGGAATAAAAGTCGTCAGTGAGAGGAGGACAGGAAACACACCTACAGTGCCCATTTGAATGCCAAAAGCATCAATTCTTCTTACTTAAGCTTGTCAACCTTAATTAACTTCATAATACAAGTTACGCACTGAAAAATGGGGGTTATTTGGCTAAATTTGTGGGGGGGGAGGGCTGGCTGCAGGTTTTCATGTGCCCTGGGCGAAAGAGCGCCCCTTTAACACATACCACAACTCATCACGCTCCGATACGGCAGAGAAATAGCGGTATAGTACAATGAAAAATACCTCACTTTTTACATCTCATGACGAGGCCCATCTATTTCTCCATACAAAATCATTGGTCCCATATAATGTTTGAAACAGTATATGATGAGCTCCACATAATGCTACAGTATATGTTGGTCCCCATGGATGAAGCTCCACTGTCTTATGGGCCCAAATAATGCTCCAAACATAATGGGCCCCATTTCTACTGCTCTAGTGTATAATGGGCCCTGTAAATGCTGCTCCAGTGTCTGATGTCCACCTTTGGAATGTTCCAGTGTATGGTGGGCCCCATCTATCATTCTCCAGAGTATAGTGCTCCCCAAAAATTGCTGTCCCAGCATAGAAAACAATCAAATAAGTCTCCTCGCTAGGGAATCCCTGTACTTGTCTGGACAGGTGCTGTAGCTTGCTTAACAGCTCGCCAGCCGTTCTCACGCCCAGTATGGATTGCACGTGATTGCACAAGGGTTAGAAAGGGTACCGTATCCCTGGATAACATGTATGGATAGCGTACACATTCAAAATATATGTCTATACAGCATGAGGCAGGCTCAGACGGTGTTAGGCCCAGTATGGATTGCACGTGATTGCACAAAGGTTAGAAGGGGTACCGTATCCCCGGATAACATGTATGGATAGCGTACACATTCAAAATATATGTCTATACAGCATGAGGCAGGCTCAGACGGTGTTAGGCCCAGTATGGATTGCACGTCATTGCACAAAGGTTAGAAGGGGTACCGTATCCCCGGATAACATGTATGGATAGCGTACACATTCAAAATATATGTCTATACAGCATGAGGCAGGCTCAGACGGTGTTAGGCCCAGTATGGATTGCACGTCATTGCACAAAGGTTAGAAGGGGTACCGTATCCCCGGATAACATGTATGGATAGCGTACACATTCAAAATATATGTCTATACAGCATGAGGCAGGCTCAGACGGTGTTAGGCCCAGTATGGATTGCACGTGATTGCACAAAGGTTAGAAGGGGTACCGTATCCCCGGATAACATGTATGGATAGCGTACACATTCAAAATATATGTCTATACAGCATGAGGCAGGCTCAGACGGTGTTAGGCCCAGTATGGATTGCACGTGATTGCACAAAGGTTAGAAGGGGTACCGTATCCCCGGATAACATGTATGGATAGCGTACACATTCAAAATATATGTCTATACAGCATGAGGCAGGCTCAGACGGTGTTAGGCCCAGTATGGATTGCACGTCATTGCACAAAGGTTAGAAGGGGTACCGTATCCCCGGATAACATGTATGGATAGCGTACACATTCAAAATATATGTCTATACAGCATGAGGCAGGCTCAGACGGTGTTAGGCCCAGTATGGATTGCACGTGATTGCACAAAGGTTAGAAGGGGTACCGTATCCCCGGATAACATGTATGGATAGCGTACACATTCAAAATATATGTCTCAGGAGGCAGGCTCAGACGGTGTCAGGCACAGTATGGATTTGACGGCCCAGATTACACAGCGGAGGAGCAGGGAGGTAAAGATTGCAAATGCTGGGGCCCTGGCCAAGCAAGGGGGGCCCACTCGTGGGCGTCGGTACTGGCACTGGGCCCCTCATAGTACAGCGGTGTGTCTGACGGCGGGTGTGCACCACCACTGTCAGAGACACTTGATTGCACTATGAGGGACCCTGTGCCAGTGCCCGCAACCAAGAGTCGGCCTACCCACCTGTCCAGGGCAACGGCACTCGCACGGTGTCGTGCGCTAGGTGGTGACCCCGGCCATGGGGGGGGAGGCAGCACAGTTAGGGAGTTTTAGAAAGTGGCATATGTTGATGTTGGACATTCAACTGATGCAAAAGGCGAAATAGGTGAAGTACCAGGAAGAGGTGGACCAAAGCAAGCCATTTTTCTGTCACCCTATGTGTCATCAGGGGAAGGTGGGACAAAATCCTTGGAAACCCATGCGTGGTTCATTTTAATGAAGGTTAGATCATCCACATTTTGGGTTGACAGACGGGTCCTTTTTTCTGTCAGGATTGATCCAGCTGCACTGAAGACTCTTTCCGATAGCACACTTGCAGCTGGGCAAGCGAGCTCCTGTAAGGCATATTGGGCCAATTCAGGCCAGGTGTCCAGTTTAGCGGCCCAATAGTCAAAGGGGAATGACCTGTGTGGGAGAACATCGATATGGGAGGAAAAGTAGTTTGTAACCATAGTTGACAACTGCTGTCTCCTGTCACTTTCCATCGATGCAGTATTACCAGTTGTGTGAGCGGAATTTGAAAAATCAGTCCACAACATTGTCATGAATCCCCTGTCTCCAACGCCACTTCTGCTGTGTGCACCACGAACACCTCTGCCAAGCTGCCCCCGGCCCGTACGGCTCGTGTGAGAACCATCACCGCTGCTGTGTGCTGGGAATGCCTCAAGAAACCGATTTACCAGAGTTGCTTGTTTATTAGCCAATATTAGGTCAAGGTTCTCCTGTGGCATGATGTTTTGTAATTTGCCTTTATAGCGTGGATCCAGGATGCTGGCCAACCAGTAGTCGTCATCGTTCATCATTTTGGCAATGCGGGGGTCCCTTTTTAGGATCCGCAAGGCATAATCTGACATGTGGGCCAATGTTCTCGGTGTCAATGATGCACTGCGAGTAGAGTTGAGCGATACCGTCCGATACTTCAAAGTATCGGATCGGAATGGATTGGCCGATCTTAAAAAAAAGTATCGGTATCGCCGATTCCGATACCGGAAGTCCCATTCAAGTCTATGGGACTTCCGGTATCGGAATAAGAAAAATCCTGTTTTTCCCTTGTACAGCCTCTCTGGGGTCTGTACGGGCCTTTCGGGGGGCTGTGCCGGCCTGCCAGGGGGTCTGTGCAGGCTCCGGTGGTCTGTGCCGGCCTGCCGGGGGGCTGTGCAGGCTCCGGTGGGCTGTGCCGGCCTGCCGGGGGGCTGTGCCGGCCTGCCGGGGGGCTGTGCAGGCTCCGGGGGGCTGTGCCGGCCTGCCGGGGGGCTGTGCCGGCCTGCCGGGGGGCTGTGCAGGCTTCGGGGGTCTGTGCAGGCATCGTCCGATGGGACTACAAGTCCCATCGGGCGATGCCTGCTACCATGACAGTGATTGACACATTAGCCAATGATGGGACAGTAGTAGTCCCATCATCCGGCTAATGTGTTGAATGTAAAAAAAAAAAAAAAAAAAATTACATGCTACATACATGCTACATACATACAACATGCATACTACATACATGCTACATTCATACTACATACTACATACATGCTACATTCATACTACATATATACTACATGCAACATACATACTACATATATACTACATGCATGCAACATGCATACTACATATATACTACATGCAACATACATACTACATATATACTACATGCATGCAACATGCATACTACATACATACTACATGCTACATACATACTACATATATACTACATACATACTGCATGCTACATACATACTACATGCTACATACATACCACATACATACTACATACATACTACATGCTACATATATACTACATATATACTACATGCTACATACATACTACATATATGCTACATACATACTACATACATACTACATGCTACATACATACTACATATATACTACATACATACTACATACATACTACATGCATGCTACATACATACCACATGCTACATACATACCACATACATACTACATACATACTACATATATACTACATGCATGCAACATGCATACTACATATATACTACATGCTACATACATACTACATATATACTACATACATACTGCATGCTACATACATACTACATGCTACATACATACCACATACATACTACATACATACTACATGCTACATATATACTACATATATACTACATGCTACATACATACTACATATATGCTACATACATACTACATACATACTACATGCTACATACATACTACATATATACTACATACATACTACATACATACTACATGCATGCTACATACATACTACATGCTACATACATACCACATACATACTACATACATACTACATATATACTACATGCATGCAACATGCATACTACATATATACTACATGCTACATACATACTACATATATACTACATACATACTGCATGCTACATACATACTACATGCTACATACATACCACATACATACTACATACATACTACATGCTACATATATACTACATATATACTACATGCTACATACATACTACATATATGCTACATACATACTACATACATACTACATGCTACATACATACTACATATATACTACATACATACTACATACCTACTACATGCATGCTACATACATACTACATGCTACATACATACCACATACATACTACATACATACTACATGCTACATACATACTACATATATACTACATGCATGCTACATACATACTGCATGCTACATGCATGCTACATACATACTACATACATACTACATGCTACATACATACCACATATATACTACATACATACTACATACAATACATTCATACAATACATACATAGACATACAGTACATATAACATAGAGTAACATACTTACCAATACTTGTCACATTGTTCCCCGAAGCCATTGTCTTTTACGGAATAAATATTAACATAACAAACCACAAAAATACTCACCCACGATCCGAAGCAGTCCACGAGTGTGTCCCACGACGATCTTGGGTAGAGAACTGCAGCATCAGCTGTTGCTGCCGTTCTCTACGGGCTGCAGGAATCCAATGATGGAAGGTAGGTATCCTTCCGCACTGTATTCCTCCGCCACTTAAAAAAAAAAAAGTCCCTAGTCTCACTTTATGCCATTGCTGCGTGGGAAATTCCCACACAGCAATGGCATAAAGTGAGACTAGGGATTTTTTTTTTTTTTAAGTGGCGGAGGAATACAGTGCGGAAGGATACCTACCTTCCGTCATTGGATTCCTGCAGCCCGTAGAGAACGGCAGCAACAGCTGATGCTGCAGTTCTCTACCCAAGATCGTCGTGGGACACACTCGTGGACTGCTTCGGATCGTGGGTGAGTATTTTTGTGGTTTGTTATGTTAATATTTATTCCGTAAAAGACAATGGCTTCGGGGAACAATGTGACAAGTATTGGTAAGTATGTTACTCTATGTTATATGTACTGTATGTCTATGTATGTATTGTATGAATGTATTGTATGTAGTATGTATGTAGTATATATGTGGTATGTATGTAGCATGTAGTATGTATGTAGTATGTATGTAGCATGCATGTAGCATGCAGTATGTATGTAGCATGCATTTAGTATATATGTAGTATGTATGTAGTATGTATGTAGTATGTATGTGGTATGTATGTAGCATGTAGTATGTATGTAGTATGTATGTAGTATATATGTAGTATGTATGTAGCATGTAGTATGTATGTAGCATGCATGTAGTATATATGTAGTATGTATGTAGTATGTATGTAGCATGCATGTGGTATGTATGTAGCATGTAGTATGTATGTAGCATGCAGTATGTATGTAGTATATATGTAGTATGTATGTAGCATGTAGTATATATGTAGTATGCATGTTGCATGCATGTAGTATATATGTAGTATATATGTGGTATGTATGTAGCATGTAGTATGTATGTAGCATGCATGTAGTATGTATGTAGTATGCATGTAGTATATATGTAGTATGTATGTAGCATGTAGTATGTATGTAGCATGCATGTAGTATATGTAGTATGTATGTATGTAGTATGTATGTAGTATATATGTAGCATGTAGTATGTATGTAGCATGCATGTAGTATATATGTGTTATGTATGTAGTATGTATGTGGTATGTATGTGGTATGTATGTAGTATGTATGTAGTATGTATGTGGTATGTATGTAGTATGTATGTAGTATGTATGTGGTATGTATGTAGTATGTATGTAGCATGTAGTATGTATGTATCATGCATGTAGTATGTATGTAGTATTTTTTTTTTTTTTTTTTTAACATTTAACACATTAGCCGGATGATGGGACTACTACTGTCCCATCATTGGCTAATGTGTCAATCACTGTCATGGTAGCAGGCATCGCCAGATGGGACTTGTAGTCCCATCGGACGATGCTTGCACAGACCCCCGGACATCAGCACAGCCCCCCGGCAGGCCGGCACAGCCCCCCTGCAGGCCGGTACAGACCCCCACAGGGTGCACAGACCACCGGCAGGCCGGCACAGCCCCCCGGCAGGCCGGTACAGACCCCGGGCAGTCCACACAGCCCCCCGGCAGGCCGGCAGAGACCCCCGGAAGGCCCGAAATGACGGCGCATGATGATGCGCACACACCGCGCATCATGATGACGTCAGGCTGTCAATCAACTTTGAACTTCCGATTCCGATGCCGACTTCCGATATTGAAAAAATATCGGAAGTCGGTATCGGAATTCCGATACAGCAAGTATCGGCCGATACCCGATACTTGCGGTATCGGAATGCTCAACACTAACTGCGAGTGCTGGGTGGAGGAGCACTTTCTGGCAAATCCACATCCCTCCAGTCACGCACAAACCCTGTACCAGACCTTGCCACGCCAACATTTTCACTTGCCCCACGAGATGCATCCTCCTCCCCTAAGTAATCATCCCCATCATCCTCCTCCTCTTCTTCCTCCACCTCATCCAGGAGAGGTCCCTGAGCAGACAATGGCTGAATGTCATCAAGGATTCCCTCCTCCTCTTCCTCCTCATCAACATTGGCTGCAGACGCCTGCTCCTTAAGGTGCGTCAAAGTTTGCATGAGCAGACGCATAAGTGGGATGCTCATGCTTAGGATGGCGTCGTCTGCGCTTACCAGCCGTGTGCATTCCTCAAAACACTGAAGGACTTTACAAAGGTCTTTCAGCTTCGACCACTGCACGCCTGTCAACTCCATGTCTGCTCTCAAAGTGCCTGGTCGTGTATCCTCCCACAAATGCATTATGGCCTGCCTCTGCTCGCACAGCTGCTCCACCATGTGCAGGGTGGAGTTTCACCTTGTTGCAATGTCGATAATGAGGCGGTGGTTGGGAAGGTGGAGCAATCGCTGCAGCTTCTGCATACGAACGGAGTGTACAGGCGACCGGCGGATGTGCGCGCACAGTCTTCGCACCTTCTGGAGCAGGGCTGTTAACTCCGGATAATTTTTGAGGAAGCACTGCACCACCAGGTTCAATGTGTGAGCCAAGCAAGGTATGTGGCTGAGTTTTGAAAGGGCTATGGCTGCCACAAAATTACGGCCGTTATCACTAACTACCTTGCCTGCCTCAAGATGTACACTGCCCAGCCATGACTCAGTTTGTCGCTTCAAGTACTCGGCCAGCACCTCGGCGGTGTGTCTGTCGCCCAAACGCATCATCTGCAACACAGCCTGCTGACGCTTTCCACTAGCTGCTCGATAGGGGGACACATCGTGTGCAACAGTGGCAGCTGCAGATGGAGTGCTCGTACGACTGCGCTCTGTGGACGAGCTTTCGCTTCTGGAGGAGGAGGAGGAGGAGGGTCGAACGCCTACAGCCAACTGTTTCCTATACCGTGGGCTAGGCAGCACTGTCCCACCACCGCTGTCCCCTGTGGACCCTGCATCCACCACATTAACCCAGTGCGCAGTGATGGACACGTAACGGCCCTGGCCATGCCGACTGGACCATGCATCAGTTGTGAGGTGCACCTTTCTGCTCACTGACTGCTTGAGTGCATGGACAATGCGGTCTTTCACATGATGGTGGAGGGCTGGGATGGCTTTGCGAGAGAAGAAGTGGCGACTGGGTAGGTCATAGCGTGGTACTGCATAGGCCATGAGTTCGCGGAAAGCTGTGCTTTCCACCAACCGAAAGGGCATCATCTCAAACGAGATTAGTTTGGCAATGTGAGCGTTCAAACCCAGTGTACGCGGATGAGAGACTGAGTACTTTCTTGACCTACTCATAGTGTCTGGGAGGGTGAGCTGGACTTGAGAGCTGCATATGGTGGAAGTAGCGGTGGACAGGGCGGACTGAGAGAGGGTTGATGATGGTGATGGAGTTGGTGTTCTTTCTGATGGCCTAGAATCAGTCTTTCGTTGATATAACAGTGGGATTCCCTGACTGCTGTGGCCTTGCAACGACACCTCAACATTTGCTGCTGTGCTAACCGGTGGGCTTACAGTGGGGGAAACAATGTAGCGTTGCTGACTACCTTCGTTGTGATCAGTTGCACATGTGGCACTTGAGGTTTGGTGTTGTGTCCACGCTTGCAAGTGCATGCTGGTTAAATGTCTAAGCATGCAACTGGTATTCAAATTTTTCAGATTTTTCCCTCGGCTAAAGGTCTTTGCGCACTTGTTACAGATAACCTTGGCCTGATCATGAGGATTTTGTTCAAAAAACTGCCACACTGCACTCTTCCTACTTTGGCAGACATTTTGCGGCCTAGCACGCTGTGATCTTTTGACCCTCTGGACAAGCTGTCCAGCAACTCTTTTGATGTTTGGAACCTGTCTTTGGAGTTCTCCGGGCCTGCCAGATAACAGCTGTTGCGATGTCGATGTCTGCTGTGGATGCTCATCTGAGCTATTGGAAGCAGCACCCTCTTCCCCCAATGGATGCCAATCTGGGTCAACAACTGGGTCATCCATCACCTCCTCTTCTATGTCATGTGCACCTTCCTCTGTGTCACCGTGTATGGTGGTATAGTGTGCGGGAAGGGGCACCTGAGTCTCATCAGGGTCAAAATCTGGCTCTGTACACTGCGAGGACAATGTAGTGCTCTGAGTGAATGTACCAGCAGAATCATCCATCAGCGGCTGTGCATCAGTGCACTCCATGTCAGATTCATCTTGGCCTGGGTAATTCACCATTTGACTTGATAATCCAGGCATGGTATGTGAAAACAGCTCCATGGAGTAATCAGTAGTATGGCCTGCGTCATCCTTCAATCTTGGTTGGGGTGAAGGACACAAGGAAAGGTGTGGTTCATGAACATGAGCCTCCAATGACGACTCAGTGCTTTTACTTTTTACAACTGAAGAAGAGGAGGCGATAGAGCTGGAGGCTGAGTCAGCAATGTAAGACAAAACTTTTTCCTGATGCTCTGCCTTTAAAAGCAGTTTGCCAACTCCTAGAAAACTAAGCGTTCGAGGCCTTATGTAGCCAGATGATGACGCAGGGTCAGCACCTCCTGCATTCGGTCCTATTTTGCTCTTGCCACTACCATCAGATCCACCACCATCATTACCAGCTGCCAACCCCCGCCCAATTCCACGGCCTCTTCCACCAGCCTTCCTCATTTTTGGTAGAAATGTAGACAAAATCCAACAAACTATATAGTAATGTAAAACAAGGTAAAAGGTGTCTATAGGACAGGGGAGATTTAGAATTTCTGCACACACTTGTGGACAGTGGACACTTTTGGATTGTGTGAGGCCCACTGATATCTGAGCGCTATGTGACAGGCTCGATGGCACAGCTGCCTGTGACCAAAGTGACGAGAGGATAATGGAGATTTTGAATCTCTGCGTACACTTTTGGACACTGGACACTTGTGGATTGTGTGAGACCCACTGATATCTGAGCGCTATGTGACAGGCTCGATGGCACAGCTGCCTGTGACCAAAGTGACGAGAGGATAATGGAGATTTTGAATCTCTGCGTACACTTTTGGACACTGGACACTTGTGGATTGTGTGAGGCCCACTGATATCTGAGCGCTATGTGACAGGCTCGATGGCACAGCTGCCTGTGACCAAAGTGACGAGAGGATAATGGAGATTTTGAATCTCTGCGTACACTTTTGGACACTGGACACTTGTGGATTGTGTGAGGCCCACTGATATCTGAGCGCTATGTGACTGGCTCGATGGCACAGCTGCCTGTGACCAAAGTGACGAGAGGATAATGGAGATTTTGAATCTCTGCGTACACTTTTGGACACTGGACACTTGTGGATTGTGTGAGGCCCACTGATATCTGAGCGCTATGTGACAGTCTCGATGGCACAGCTGCCTGTGACCAAAGTGACGAGAGGATAATGGAGATTTTGAATCTCTGCGTACACTTTTGGACACTGGACACTTGTGGATTGTGTGAGGCCCACTGATATCTGAGCGCTATGTGACAGGCTCGATGGCACAGCTGCCTGTGACCAAAGTGACGAGAGGATAATGGAGATTTTGAATCTCTGCGTACACTTTTGGACACTGGACACTTGTGGATTGTGTGAGGCCCACTGATATCTGAGCGCTATGTGACAGTCTCGATGGCACAGCTGCCTGTGACCAAAGTGACGAGAGGATAATGTAGATTTTGAATCTCTGCGTACACTTTTGGACACTGGACACTTGTGGATTGTGTGAGGCCCACTGATATCTGAGCGCTATGTGACAGGCTCGATGGCACAGCTGCCTGTGACCAAAGTGACGAGAGGATAATGGAGATTTTGAATCTCTGCGTACACTTTTGGACACTGGACACTTGTGGATTGTGTGAGGCCCACTGATATCTGAGCGCTATGTGACACGCTCGATGGCACAGCTGCCTGTGACCAAAGTGACGAGAGGATAAGGGAGATTGGATTGCTTTTAAAAAAGCAGTTTGCGGAGCAGTGGGTAAACAGCAATGCCAGCGTGTCAGGAAGCCTTAAAAGGCAGCCCAACAACCAACACCACTGATACACCACAATATAGCCTCCCCTTGCACTGCACACACAGTGACTTGTGTGTTGTGCAGGCCAAATCGCTAGCAGCAGAAGCAGTTCTTTTGTCTTCTTCCCTGCCTAACGCTCTCCCTACAGAATCAGCAGCAACCTCTCCCTATATTAAGATCGGCAGAAGTAAGATGGCGGTCGGCGTGCACGCCCTTTTATACCCCCTGTGACGCCCACCAAAGCAAGCCAATCACTTGCATGCCCTTCTGAAAGATGGTGGTGACCCGTGCCTAGGTCATCACGTTGCCCACAGTGTCCGTGGATCCTGATTGGCTGAAAAAGAGCGCAAAACAAACTTATGAAACGCGACTTTGGCGCGTAAGTCGCCGACCCCGTGGCCGACCTCATCCTAGGGTCGGGTTTCGTTTCATGAAACCCGACTTTGCCAAAAGTCGGCGACTTTTGAATTTTTTCGACCCGTTTCGCTCAACTCTAGTAGTGTGGTGTGTAGAAAATAATATAGGGGCTATAAAGCGGTATCCAAGGACCTTCCACAGTACTGCCCACCAGCAGGCCTCCCCCCACCGCCACACACGTACGTTACTCATACATGTTCTTGTACACACACTCCCATACATTCACATACTCACACACACCTACTCTCACACAATCACTCACACACTCATTGAGTTTTATACATCGACATGTTATATTAACAGTAAAAGAAACAAAAACATTTGATTGACTGAAATTTTTTTTTTATTTTTTATCAGCTTTAGCTGAAATTTTTTCTTTTATATTTTTGTAATAAAACTTTTTTATTGGTAACAACAAAACACATTAAAGATTGGTGCAATGTGTAGCGGAAATAGTATTGGAGGGGCTCTCAGTTTGGACCACTTCAACAGGGGTGTTGTGGGAGGATGTAGTTTGTGAGGGGTCAGATAGCAAAGGACAAGGTATAGGAATGGAGAAAGAAGGTGAAGGGGTCATGACTTTCATAGCGTTTTGAAAGGAAGCATGTAGATTCAAAAACTCTTCAGCAAACTGCCTTTCCTGACCCTGGCCGCCCAGAACTCAAAGGTGTTCTATGGAGGGCAGCTGTGTCAGAGGGGTGAGGTAAAGGAAAGCCTACCTCGTCAACAGCAGCTTCATGTAATGAAGCCTGCACAGATCCTCCAGCAGAGGTGGATGGGGATGAGGGTTCACACACAAGGGAAGGCAGGGAGGGTGCAGAGGGGTTGGGTATGTTGTGGTCCATGGTGACGGCCTCCTGGGGGATCGCTCCAGAAGGGTTCAATGCAGGCTCCCGCGTGCTGCTGAAGGTGCTGTTGAAAAAAGTAGAAAAAAATAGACATTAATATCATGATATTCATTAGACCTGGCTGCAAAAAAAAAAAAGATTACACATTTGACCAATTTTTATTTAGTCACTCCTGGTTGGATTGTTTACCTTCTTGTCACCATAGTTGATCTCAGGAATGACAGGGCCTCAGAATACTTATAGCGGCTCCTGCGTCCTCTTGATCCGCTGGGAGCCTGCATCTCTTTGTTGAACTCCTTCATGAAGCCATCCCGCATTGACCGCCACCGCAACTGAACTCTTTCCCCTGAAAATTGAAAACACAAAATGATTAGGATCAAGCACAATACATCCGGAAACATTACTGAAATGTGAAAACTTACGCTGTTTTTTCTGTGACCGAGAATGGAGTTCCTCCCAGTTAGATACCACAGCATGGCACACTTCCTCCCAGAGTCGTCTAGTAACACTAGCATCTGCATGGAAGCGGTCCGCCATATTCCAGAGCGGCTCACGATCTCTCACCATATCAATTAAGAGGTCCACATCAATAGCCACATCCTGTCGGAATCGTGAGCACGCTGTGAAGCCTGTTTAAAGACAAAAAAAGTAAACATAACAATCACAGCATTAAGTACGAACCTCATAAAAGTTGTAAAAAAAAATCCTTACTCTATGGCGACCGCCCCGGCGTGGTTGCCAACGACTCTGGGAGGCACTTTGAGGAACTCTCAGACGAGCCACAGATTCAGAAGCCTATAATGAAAAAAAAAGAAGAAAAGGAAAATTAAATGCTGTTATGTTGATCTTGTTTTTAGGTCCAGTGATGTGTAAGAACATGTTTTAGTGCAATTAATGCAAAGATACTTACATGCGGGGAGCCCACTCCAGGCATTTCTCCGCTACGTCCGTCTCCTTCCGAGAGACCCTCTGGTTCAGCTTCCTATTAAACAAGAATGCATATATAGGGTTGTGTGTACCAAGAATGTTCTGGCAAAAAAAAAAAAAAATACCTCATTTCGCTGGCGATGTGAGGGAGGGCTCCCAGAAGAAGACATGTCTGGCTGAAATTCTGTAATGAAAACAATTGTTACCTACAACACTAACCATATTCAAAGCTTTCAGGCCTGTATACTTACAATATGGGTTGCAAATTAGGATTTTGCAGTAGTGTCCTGGGCAAGTTCCTGCATGAAAAAAGCACGATGTAGTTTAGATTTGTGTTGTGTGCAACATTTATTTTTACAATCAAACAAAACAACAAAAATAGTAAAAAATAAGATTTTTTGAATTCCACTCTCACCACCCTATAAAATGCAGCTTGGACAACAAACCATCACAAAATTACTATGTATATACTCGTGTATAAGCCGCACCGGCCCAAAAATTGGGAACACATAAGCCCAGTGTGTAATCCATACACTATGGCACCATATGATGCCAAAAAAAAAAAGAAAAAAAAACCTATTGTGGGTCCATCGCCCCTGTCTGCCACTTCTTGTGTCAGTGACTGTTCATCCAGCAGAGGGGGACACGCACTTATCACATCAATGCACCCACTGAGGATGCAGCAGAGACCGCAGTGAGCAGCAATGGACCCAGGAAAGGTGGATATCACTATGCTTGCAACGCAGATTCAGGAATGGTAACGTTACCACTGAAGACAGGAAGGGAGACAGTGGAGAAGCGAGCAAGGCTACAGATATGACAGCAGGATGATCTGTGACACCCCTGCTCCCCCTCTGACCCACAGGGAGATGACCTGTGTATAAGCCAAGAGGGGGACTTTTAGCCCCAAAAATGGGCGTAACATCTTGTCGTATACACGAGTATATACAGCACCTCCCCCTACAGTATTTACACATAAATACACACACCCACCCACGCAAACTACTTCACACTGTCCTTCATAATTAAAATCCCTCCCCACACTGATGACCACACCTGAAACTTTTTAAAAACAATAGTACAATGTATGAACAACATACGTGTGTGTGTGTGTGTGTATATATACATATACATGCTGGGCAGGCAGCAGCAGGTACAGCATGGGACTCCAGCGTGGTGGCTAGCAGTGACAGCAGTGATGGGGGTTCTGCGGCAGAGGGTTCCAGTGGCGGTTGTGGGGGTCATTGTGGTGACAAGTTTAGCTGGAAAGGCGGCAAGACACAGTCGCTGGCTGTGACGGGGATGGGTGCGCAGGCATCGGCAGTCACACAGACAAAACGAAAACCTATGCTTGCAAGAAAATTTTTATACTCACATTCAAACTCCTGCTCGCTGGAGGTCCAATAGTGGATGGCTGTCAAAAATCCAGTTGGTTGCTGGATGTCTGGCTGGCTGGTGTATATGTGGCAGAATCCAGTGGCTGTGTGTGTCTCCAGTAGCTCTTTCTCCTCTGCATTCAGGGTGATGAATGCCCTCTCTCTACCTTTCCTATAGGGTGGGTGGAGATTGGCAGGTGTTTTTCCCCAAATTTGATACTTCAGGCAAAAACCGGATGCCGCCGGATCCCGCGGCCATAGACTACCATTATTAAAAAAAAACACGTCGCCGGATCCGGCGTCATCCGTTTTTTTACCGCAGACAAAGAACGTTACATGTAACGTTTTTTCCAGACGCCGGACCGGCCCCCCTGCCGGTATCGCTGATCGCTCTGGGAAACCTCTGGACTTTTCTTTGGTCGCTGGAGAGCACGCATCGCTGCGTGTGACAGGCGGGAGACCAGCGATCTGCTGGTAACTAACGTACACATCGGGTATCCAAGGGACGTGCGTCCCTTAGATACCCGATGTATACATTAGTTACCAGCGCGCTGATGCAGGGGGCTGGTAACTAACGTACACATCGGGTATCCAAGGGATGCAGGTCCCTTGGATACCCAATTTGTACGTTAGTTACCAGCTCCCTGCATCAGCGCGCTGGTAACTAACGAACACAGCGACGCCGCGCGCTCGGCGTCGCTGTGCTGATCGCTGGTGAAGCTGTCTGACAGCTCACCAGCGATCATGTAGCGACACACCAGCGATCCTGACACATTGATATCGTTGTCGGGATCGCTGGTGAGTCTCTGTGTGTGACGGGGCCCTAAATGTAATGTATCACCAATCTCGGTGATACATGCAGAAGAGCTCAAGCAGCTTGCTTTCAACAACAAACACAACTGTTCACTCCCAGCAGCCGGACATGGAATCTACTCGGTAACCTAGTGCTACTGCTACAGACTTCCTGGGATTTACATCACTGAGGCCAGGCACCTCGGTGTCACATTACTTCATGCCTTCTCATAGTCCTATTGTGAGTAATATAAAAAATGATGGATGTCTTTGCATTACAGAATGTTTGCAGGAACACCAGCAGCAAATATCTAGGTTGTAGTGTATTTGTGATCCATGCTGTTGGGCTAAAAGTACAGATACCACTGCTTCTACCTACCTAAGAGGGGAAATCCCAGCACAGTGCTTTCTACAGGATCAGTCAGTATTTTTTCTTTAAAAAATTCTGACGCAGATCACAGCAGAAAGTAGGAGCCCTGATACTTTTCTATCATCCAGATGCCACTCCTCTCAGTCAGTTCCATGTCAGGTAAAACTTCCAAGACTCTCACATGAGGTCTGAGTCACTGGATCATTTATTGAGCCAAGTGGCGTTATGGCCCAGCTTTGAAGATACAGGCAGGCAGCTTGGTCTAAACTTTTTTTCTGGGAGTAAAATTAGTTTTTTGGAAGAGATTCAGCATTCTGTGGAATTTTTCATCGCAATTACCCACCATCTTTCAATCTCAGGAGTGTATGGGGGGGGTTGTCAAACAGTGAGCCACACCAGCTGCGTGGTTGAACCTCTTCGTAAGACCTTTTATATGGTTCTCTGAGTGAAGCGGGGAAAAAGGGCTTCTGTTGTAGTCCGGATAATGGAAAAGTATGGATTGCCTTTCCCAATTAATCCCATCCTCCACAAAGCAATTTGACCTTGTTTTTAGACACAATATGACTGTGTATGTGGCGATAGTGAAAATTAAATTTAAATAAGCAATACTGATTGGTGTATATTAATCATATACAAGGCAAAAAAAAAAAATGATAATCTTACACATTTATTGCAAATTGCAGAAATGATAATGTCTGCCATGCACGGAACACATTTCTGAAATCCAAGTTTTGGCCTACATATAACACAACTTCTTCTTGTGTCATGAAATCACCAGGGTATGCCATCACTATGATTAGTGAGAGTGGGACCACTGGGACCGAGGTTTAATGCTGTGGCCCAGTCTATCCTTGGAAAAAGATCCTTCTTGACACGGTCTGTGTCTTTACAGAACAACCCATTAAATAAACATCATATGGCTTCTGTACAACGTTTGCTCTGTCGAAATTAAATAACAAAACTTAGTAGGTATCTGAAATATTAATAAACGGTTGTCCAAAATTAGAAAAGAAAGATGTCTTCAGAAACAGCGCCACCCTACTACATGGGCGATGTCAAGTACTGCAAGTCAATGGAAAAAAAAAAATGCTTTGAAAATCACAACTACTAAGTAAATTGTAAAGCCCTGAGGAGCTACCAGAATAAACCTTCTAGTAGATACAGCAAAATTATGAACACTTGGTCAACAAAGGAGTAGATAACCAAAAATACTGGATTATCAGTATTTATGCAAATAAAACAATTATTCGCTGAAGTCAGGACTTTGGATAATGAAAAGCTACTTTATAAAAAAGAAATTATTCCAAAACACATAGACGAACAATAAATATAAACAAAACACCCTGAAAAAAGCCCTAGATAGCCCTGTGATCTGGGTCTGCCTAACAGCGATGATCGGCACCCTAGATGATACAATTGGCACCACCGCTCCTCGGCGGCTGACCCTCTGTGCACTTCTAGCGCCCTATTTCTAGAGTGTGTATATATATATATATATATATATATATATATATATATATATATATATATATATATCTCAATAAAAATCAGGTACACCATAAAGGACACAAGAATAAAGGGTAAAAAAGCAAAATACTCCACCTTAGTTATCACCAATAAACCAATGATAAATAGAAGTACTGCATGCACATCATTGGGCATCAAAGGTACAGAAAGGTGGTCTGCGATCAGCCAGAGAATCCCGGCACTATTCTACCAGAATACCATCATATTGCTCTAGCTATAGATACACATAGAATATGCCCACTGATTTAAATGATGCAATAAATAGATGTCCATCTTATCACATACACGTAAATACCATTCAGGAAGAATACTGAAGTACCACATGTTGATAAGGTGCCAGTGCTAGAACCAGAAGTTGCCAGATATTAGTTCAATGGTATAAATAAAAATGTAGATACAGTATTAGAGACAGCATAGGTTACATATGCAAATTACAGGCACTTTATTATCCTGTTCTCCACCTTTTTTTGTGGAAAGGGTCTTAATCGTTTTAACATTCTTTTGGAGCAAACACCAGCTATGATATATGATCATGTATGAGACATAAGTATCGTATTATATCAGGTCATTTATTTGGGCTCATACCATTGAGCTTATACAGTCAAGAAAATAAGTATTTGATGCACTGTCGATTTTGCAAGATTTCCCACCTACAAAGAATGCAGAGGTCTGTAATTTTTATCTTAGGCACACTTCACCTGTGAGAGACAATTCAAAAATAAAATCCAGAAAATCACATTGTTTGATTTTAAATAATTGTATTTTATTGCATGAAATAAGTATTTGATCACCTTCCAATTAGCAACAATTCTGTCTCTAACAGACCTGTTAGTTTTTCTTTAAGAAGTCCTCCTTCTCTGCACTCATTACCTGTATTAATTACACCTGTTTGAACCCACTAGCTTGTATAAAAGACACCTGTCCACACACAATCACACTCCAACCTCTCCACCGTGGCCAAGACCAAAATGCTAAGGACACCAGGTTTTAAAATTGTAGCCCTGCACAAGGCTGGAATGGGCTACAGTGCAATAGGCAAGCATCTTGGTGAGAAGCCAAGAAAATGGAAGAAACACAAGATGACTGTCAATCTTCCTCAGTCTGGGGCTCTATGCAAGATCTAGCCTCATGCGGTAAGGATGGTTCTGAGAAAGGTCAAGAATCAGCTCAGAACTACACAGCAGGACCTGATCAATGACATGAAGCCAGTTGGGACCACAGTCTCAAACATTACCGTTCGTAACACACTACGCTGTCATGGATTAAAATCCTGCAAGGCACACAGGGCCCCCCTTCTCACACAAGAACATGGTTCAAGCCTGTTTAAAGTTTGTCAATGATCATCTGGATGATCAGAGGTGGCTTGGGAGGTCATGTGGTCAGCTGAGACTAAAATAGAACTTTTTGGTATCAACTCGACTCGCCGTGTTTGGAGGGAGGAGGATGGTGAATACAACTCCCAGAACACCATCCCAACCATGAAGCATACTGGGGAAAACATCATACTTTGGGGGAGCTTTTCTGTAAAGGGGACAGGATGAATGCACCGTATTGAAGGGAGGATGGATGGGGTCATGTATTGTGAGCTTTTTGCTAATAACCTCCTTCCCTCAGTAAGATGGGTCTTCGAGAATGATAATGATCCAAAACAAACAGCTAGGGCAACTAAGGAGTGGATCCGTAAGAAGAATTTCAAGGTCCTGGAGTGGCCTAGCCAGCAGAGCTGTGGTCAGTAAGTCAAACCACCGACTCAATTTCTGACTTCACAGCACTGCCTCCCTACTGAGCATGTACATAAAGTGCAGCACAGATTAATCTCTTCTAAGGGTCCCGTTTCACATAGCGACGCACCAGCGATCCCGACGAGACGACCTGGTAGGGATCGCTGGTGCATCGCTACATGGTCGCTAGTAAGCTGCCAAAGAGGCAGATCTCTTTAACGACGCAGCAACGATCCCGACAACGGTACGACCTGGTAAGGATCGCTGGTGCGTTGTTCTGAACGATTCCAGCCTGCGTCCCTGAGTTCTGCGTCGCCAACGAGGTCGCTCGTCGGCGTCAAACACAGCGATCCATGCTGGCCAGCGGAACGCCAACGATGAAAAAATGGCCCAGGACATTAGAGCATGATCAGCGATATCCAGCAGGGGGGCCGGCTGCCACTATGTGTCACATGTAGCGAGATCGCTGTCGAGATTGCTGTTGTGTCACAAAATTGGTGACGCATCAGCAATCTCGCTAGCGATCTCGCCATGTGAGACGAGGCCTTAAGGCCAAGATCCTTAGATCAAGAATAGAACGCTTTATAACTTTCCCAAATTGTTATGAAAACATTTAAAGCACATCCAGCACTGAACCCAAATTATATTTATTATATATTTTAAGAGATTCCAAATCAGACTCCACTAAAGTAGACACTGACTCAGACTCCACATCCCTGACAGCCATTCACCAGACCTGAGCTCAATAGAAACTTTTTGGAGTGAGTTGAAAATCAACGTTGCTCAGTGACAACCCAGAAACTTGAAAGATCTGGAGAAGATTTGTATGGAGGAGGGGGCCAAAATCCCTGCTGCAGTCTGTGCAAAGTGGGTCAAGAACTAGGGAAACATTCTGACCTGTGTAATACAAAGTAACAAAGGTTTCTGTACCAAATATTAAGTTCTGCTTTCCCATTGTATCACTAATTTCATGCAATAATATGAAAATTATGTAAAAAAAAAAAAAAAAAATCATACAATGTGATTTTCTGGATTTTTTTTTAAAGATTCTGTTTCTCACAGGTGAAGTGTACCTACTATAAAAATTACAGACCTCTCCATTATTTGTAGGAGGGAAAAATTGCAAAAACAGCAGTGAATCCAATACTTACTCTCCCTACTGTATCTGGCAACTTTTGGTTATAGAACTGGCACGTTATCAAAACGTGGCACTTATGTAGATTAGAATAAGGCCTGGGTCACACTTGCAAGTGCAATACGAGAAACTCGCGCAAGTCTCTAACATCAATACCCGGCACTCGGGACCAGAGTGTGCGGCTGCATATCTTTCTATGCAGCTGAACGCTCCGGTCTGAACCGCCGGCGGCAGTATTGATGCGCGAGTTTCTCGCATTGAACTCGCAAGTGTGACTATAGCTTAACACAGGGATACTCTGGCTGATGGCAGCCCACCTTTCTGTACCTTTGATACCCGTTAGTGTGCATACAGTACTTATATTTTTCATTGGTGGTAAGGATTGTTTTGCTCCTCTACCCTTTATTCTTGTTTCCATTATGATGCACCTGGTTTTTATTTATCGGTATATACTCTATAGAAATAGGGCGATATAGGGGCACAGAGGACAGCCGCCAAGGAGCGGGGGCTCCAGTTGTTGTATCAGCTAGGGTGCCAACCTCCGCTGTCAGGCAGACCCAGATTACAGGGCTTTTTTCCATGGTGTTTTGTTGATATTTGTTCGTCTGCGTGATTTGGAATAATTTCCTTTTTATAATAACTTGTAAAATTGTTGATTAAGGTTTTTAATGATATTGGAGTTTTAATGACAATATGCTACAAACATTTTTTCCTTGATAATGAAAAGCTACACAAGACTAGTGTATTTTCTGAATTAATTCTACAGTTGTCCAGGTTTCTGCTTGCAAAATTTGTCTTGATCATATTGATGGACACAGAGGTGCACAGCTGTCACAAAACAGGCGAGGACTGCGAGTTGGAACCTCACTTAAGAAAAAAAAAAAAAAAAATTCTGGTGATCTTCAAGTAATTGTATCTTCAGTTTTAGACTCAGATTTTCAGATACCCAAGACATGGTAGAACATGCTGTCATATAAATGTATGGACTATAAACCACAGAGCAGCAATAGACAAGTCACTGCTTTTCTACACTATTCACAGTTTTTGTTATAAAAAAGGTTTGCTAAGGCCGGTTTCACATTAGCGCATTTTATGCGCACGCACGGCCGGGGGTAGCTCCGCCCCCGATCCGGCTCTCTGCCCGGCGTGCCCGCCCCTTCCTTGTAGCGCCGCCTCCTAGCGGACAGCGGCGCCTGCGATCGGCGCACCCTATCTTTAGCATAGGGTGCGCCGATCGTGCGCAGGCCGTGCGCTAGTTGCGCTTTGACCTGCGCTGCGCACTTTTGACGGTGCGCCGTGCGCGCCAAAATCGAACTTTTCGGATTTTGGCGCGCACGGCGCACCGTCATAAGTGCGCAGCGCAGGTCAAAGCGCAACTAGCGCACGACCTGCGCACGATCGGCGCACCCTATGCTAAAGATAGGGTGCGCCGATCGCAGGCGCCGCCGTCCGCTAGGAGGCTGCGCTACAGGCAAGGGGCGGGCACGCCGGGCAGAGAGCCGGATCGGGGGCGGAGCTACCCCCGGCCGTGCGTGCGCATAAAATGCGCTAATGTGAAACCGGCCTAAGCTCAGTAATATCAGCCACACATCCCACTACAAGTATGAGGTGTGGACTATCTGTTATTTCCCAGTTTAATAGAAAAAAAAAAAAACACAAGTTGATCCTTTTTAAGCTTGGAATTCTTCAAGATAGAAATGAGTCTGCGGTACTCCCCCTAGGGATAAACTTACCTTGCAAATAAATATATATATATATCTCATGGTGGCGCTCTCTGTCTAAAAGATCAGCATATACCAGGGATTCAATATGGAAATAAGTGCATGGTACTCTCCCAAGTGAGATGATTCTTCTTCTACTTCATAGGCAACGCAAAGCAGTGTAATTTCGACAAAAGCACGCTGATCTATGTCCGTTTCGCATATTTAGACACTTTGTCAAGCTTTAGAAAAAAAGAAAAAAAAAAAAGTTTCTGAATTCCAAAATGCCTGTAGATCAGAGTGTCATTTGTCCTGCTGTTCGCCTCTTATGAGATCAAAGAAGAATAACCTCACTTGGGAGCGTGCCGAGTACTCATTTCCATATCACTGAACCCCTAGTATATGCTGAGCGACACCATGATATATGTGATTGCAAGGTACATTTGCCCCTTAAAAGTCTGAAATGCTGCCATTGAGACTAGCTGACAGAAAGTAGTGCTGATTAAATACCTTGTGCTGTAGGTTTTTCAGACTTTGTCATTTACATGAGAGCTGTACACAGCGTGTTACTTATTAGCAAGTACTTTTGATAAATCAGCCATATTTCCAGGCTTTAGTTATTGTAAATGACATTCAGGAAACTCGCAAATGGCAGTGGGAGATAACAGACATGGCGGTCTGGTTAACAACAGATCAATACTGATGGCAGAAGTCTCCCACCGCTGGTAACAGATATTATATATATATTATGTATCATTATTCTAATACGGAAATGCAATATCACACTGTCCGCAAACACTCCTCCCATCAAAGGTTTAATCCTCTTAATATATTGCAGTCATCATATTTTATGGCACTGTGTACTTACAATTGCTCATTCTGCCCTTCTACCCAGCTAATTCTTCTTTTCCATGAGGCCCATGGCATGACGTGATTTAAAACGGATTAGCTGAATCTTTCTTAGCTCCATGTAGAAACAGGAGGTCAATTTTCCCTGTACGAGTCACTGCAAAAGTCCCTGGCGGGTGGAGGAGGGAGCAGCAGATGAATAGGGGAATGATTTCTGCAGGGAAAAAGACTTCCTGTTTCTACATAGGAATAAACAAGGGAAAAGAACCAATCACACAATGCCTATATATAATACAATAATCTCAAAAGAGTATATAATAATAAAAATATCAATATCAAAAGTGTGATAGAATCAATCCCCCAAACAAGGGATGGCAGACCATCCGGGTATAGATAAAAAGAATTCAAAGATGGGTTGAAATAAAATTTTTTTTTTTTTTTTTTTCAACATATTGTATTATTTATTATTATTGTTATTATTTTTTACCATCTTTTTCATCCTGGTGATTTTTATTTCAACCCATCTTTGAATTCTTTTTATCTGTTTCTACATAGAGCAGAGAAAATAATTAACTGGGTAAAAAGGCAAACTGAGCAATTGTTGTATACAATGCTTTATATAATATGATGATTACAATATATTAAGAGGATAACAACTTTTATGGGAGGAGTGCTTCTTTCAGCACACAACGACTGTTCAAACCAAGAACAGGTGCATTGTGTCGTGGCTAAAAATATAAGTGCACCTTCCCACCTGCATGTTTTCCATCTATTTCCGTTCTTCTCTGGCTCTATGAAGCCAGAACTATCAAAGCGAGGGGGTCGTGGAAGGGAAAGCAAGCGGGGAGGTGCACTTAAATGTAGGGCCATACCAGGAGCCAGCACTTGATTTGAACAGTCATGCTGTTTTGAAAGAGTCCCTGCAATTGGCATGTAATCAGCATTACAATGCTGTCTGGCCACTTTACTGAAAGTGCTGCTACCAGGAGAAAGTGAACTGTTAATCATAGGGCATGCACTACAGAGGGAACTCACCGTGTATTGAGCGCTGACTGTCGACATTCCGCGCACACCACTATGACTGAAAGCCAGCAGCTCCTGGGAGGAATAAAGTTAATTTTCTCCTACTAGCTGCACTTTTAGGAAGGCGGTCATACAGCATTAAAATGCTAATAACCTGCAGATTAGTTCTATATCTGCACGTAATAGTGTTTGGAGACATGATAGGTTCTCTTGAATAGCGAATGTAAATGAGTAGATAACAGGTGAACAAGCATTTACAGAGATTCTGTATGCCCATATAAACACGCTGAAAAATCACCCAACAAAACACTGTTCGTCGGGTTATCAGATTTTTTTTCCCCGTCTTAAACAATCATTGTTTATAGGCTGCACATCATCCTTTGTAAACGTTGGCTGTGCTGCCGATAACATGTATGGGGACAAAACGATTGTATTATTAACCATTCTGTCCCCATCATAGTTCGTTGGTCTGTGTAACAACCTGAATATAATTGCATTGCATTCCTCAAAGTGCTCCGACAGGCCGAAAAGCAACACATCTAAGTGCACCTTAATATTACATAGATGCAAAAAGACAGATGTATGGCTCCATACCGGAGTCACCAGATACATTGCGGTCTTCTATTAAGGATATCTAAAATGTGTATTATTCCATATTATACACATCTTACAGGATCTCTGATTTGTGCAGCCCCAGGTGAACAAGAGCATTTACCAGCGGAGGCTGTGACTTGGAGATACTGTACATGGTGCATTACGTAACCACCATGGTTATAAGGAGTAAATACAAAAAAAATGCCATTGCAGTAAAAGAAATCAGACTTGGATGAACATGGTTGCTGTTAGTAAACAGAACAAGTACTGTAGCTATATGAGGGGACATTTAATTAGTTGACTCTGTGTCCATCACGGGTGCAGCCTGTGCATTCTCCACCTGTGACGGCATCCACTCCCTCAAAGTGTCCAGATCAGGTAAGGACAGCACAGGCCTGCAGAGTTCATAGGCCACAGGGGAGTAATGATAGAGAGTTACAGCAAAGCCTTTGATCTCTTTGGAGAACTGGAGGACTTTGGGTTTCTTGCGCCTCTGCACCTGGTGTCTGAACAGTTCTAGTGTTAACCCACTGAAGTGCTTGGACACAAGATGGACAGGGTCACTGCCGAGCATGTTACTTCTCAGCTGCAGGATCATCTTCTTCATGCTGGCTATTCGGGTCTTCTGCCTCAGAATCTGCTTCTGGAGCGAGTTCTTTTTCCTCCTCAGATTAACGAGGATGGGGTCCACTTTTGGGGTACGTACATTCTCCTTATTAGTGCAGGCAGCAGAATAGGAGTGCTCCACAGGCATAGTCGCTTCTGATGTGATGGCTTTAACTGCCGACTTTGGCTTCTGAGCCACATTTGGTGCAGGTGCGGTGCCACCATCTTTCTTTTTAGCAGGTTTTTTAGGCGGCTTTTTAATATGGACGCCATTGATAATAGAAGGCACGGCATCCAGGCGCAGGTAAGGGTATGAGGCTCCTGGCCGCAGCATGTAGTCCTCTTCTGTGAAGTGGTCACTGCAGAGCCTACTATAGATTGAAGGTTTCCACTTGTCACGACGAATTACTTCGATCCATTTGGCAAGATATTCTGGATTTTTCATTGGAAATCTGCAAGTGAATCAATGAGAAATACATTGTTATGTAAATGTAATTTACAAAAATAACAACCCTCTAAAGAATCAAGGTTTATCTTTAGGCATTTACTGCTTCACAGTGTATGAAGATGCAGGATTACTACAGGTGCCGCAGAACATGTCTGATTATCTTCTGCCATCTGCTGGTAAAGAGAAGGTTCTGATATCTAATATGGGGACAATTGCAGGTAAACTGCACAAAAAAGGTTCTACAATACGCAATATGATAAACTTCTACTGGTTAGCATTATAAAAATTCCCAATTAACATCTAAAGGATATAACAGAATCCAATAAATATACCCTGTTAATACCAGAGGTCCAGAAAAAGCAGAATTGTGTTAGTGAATATCCACATTTCTAGAATAAGTTCTGCAGCAATCTCTATAGAGGTCCATATCCAGCTTTATTTCAGGGCTCCAAATCTCTGCTTTCTTTCATTTGAAGAGTTAAAGAGGTTCGCCCCAATGAGGCAGAGCTGTGAACCCTTCTAGCAGACATCAGCTATCTATGTTGTGCATGGACTGAGATTCATTTCAGGATAGCCATACACAGTTTACAATATTTCCATTGGGTTGTCCCCTACTATGATACTGATGACATATTGGAATAGCAGAGCTCCACCACAATGTAAGTGGCTGCTCTTGGTTACTGCAACTCAGTGCCTATTTATTTAAAGATAATCTCTCGCCAGAGTGTTTGCTACCCCATCTGAGAGCAGCATAAGGCTAAGTTCACACTAGGCGTTTTTGCAGGTTTTTTAATGCAAATTTTCAGCCATGTTTTACAGTACGAGCAAAGTCTATCAGCGTTTTTTCACCCATTGAAATGAATGGGTGTAAAAAAAAAAAAAAAAAAAAAAAAAAAAAGAAAAACACACACGCAGGTATCAGGTTTTGCAGCATTATTTGTGCCAAAACCTGAATCTATAGAATAGGACTTTTTTTTTTCAACACTAAACTTTATCAGCATGCATAAGAGACAAATCTAGCATGCCAAAACCGCAGCAAAAACACAAGACAAACATGTTTTTTTCTGCAGTTTCTTTCCTACAAAGATCAGGATTTGCTGCAGAAAAAAAAAAAACACGCCTAGTGTGAACTTACCCTAATGTAGGAGCAGAGACCCTGATTCCAGCGATGTGTCACTTACTGGGCTGCTTGCTGAAGTTATGATACAATCCCTATTTTCTCTGCTGCAGATCTAACAGTTCTCTGAATGCTGAGCTCTGTAAAACACTGTCCACAACTCTGATTGGCAGCTTTCTGCCTATGCTCAGTATACATAGAAAGCTGCCAATCAGTGGTGGGGCTACTATACAGTGTACTGAGCACCGGCTGCTTCCGCAGTGTACAGCTTACATCTACACGCTTCTTGAGAAGCTAACAGCTGGTCGATGGGGGCGACAATCTGCCTATTGGTATCATATTGATGACTCTTCCTGAGATATCTTAGCAGTGGAAAAAATAAGAATAATTAAAACATAAGTAATAGTATGGCAAGACAGACCTGAAGAAGTGTTTACCGCATCCTTTTGACAGTCGATTTTTGCAGCCTTTTGCAGCACAGACAGTCATCTTTCATCAAAATTCAGGTCAAAGTCTGTATGATAAAGACAATAGCACTTTAGTTAAGACTCCCAGTAATCCCTGTGCACAGATCCAGGCAACATTTTGGAGACCAGTTATAATCTAGCACTCAATAAGAATAGTGTAAAAAAAAAAAAAAAAAAAAATTATTTGCAGAACAGATTTAAGTCCATAAATCTACACATTTTTTTTCTGACTCCTCCTAAGGTTCACAGTGCGTTGTGAGGAGTGTGTATTCATACTCTGTTCAACAGAGCGGCACCCCGGATTTGTGTTTGCCTGTAGATTAAGCCCGGCTGCACACGTGCGCCACTGACCTCTCAGATGCTGCAAAGAAGAGGTAGCTCAGTATCCACAGCATCAGAAACCTGAGGCCAGCCGGATCTAGTAATCAGCAATTTATCCAGCTTCAGGGCAGCGCATAGTCTTTGCTTTGTACATGCTCCTTGTCTAGGAAACCGGCCACCTCCGATAGTCTACAGATATGAGCGGCAACCCAAAGGCTCATTCTACACATATCAGTCAGAGATCAGACTGCTAACGCACGGACTGGCAGCGGCTCTCCCAACACGAGCATGGTAGCCTCGTAGAAATACATGACGCTGTCACGCTTGGGTTGGGAGAGCTGCGGCCAGTCCGATATCAGAGCGATGTGCACGACGTGTGAATGAGCCCTAAGCAACGAGCAGTACACTATGGAATTAAAAGTCCCTCCATTCTTGACAACAGTGGAGATATTTAATAAATGGTATTTTACAAGATTACCTCATTTTCATGCACTTTTAGTCACTTAACATGAGACAACACCTTTAATCTGCTGTGTCTAGCACAATACAGCATAAGTGTGCCATCACTGGATGGAGGAAGCTGACGATCTGAGCCCACTCCTTACAGAGCGGGTGACGGCTGTGTTGCCCAGCTATCTCCACTCGCACCAGTTTAACCTCATAAGTGCTGCTGTTAAGGGTGAAACTGGTGTGTCTCCAACACGGTGGCTGTACCTCTGGAGCCCATACCTTGTCCCCTACCAAGTGGCACAAAGACCTTCCTGTCTGCCATGATATTACTCATATGAAGCTCTGCCAGTGACTGGATTTCATAAGAGACCAGTAATTAAAGGAGTATTCCCATCTTCAAGATCCTATCCAAATACGTAGTAGGTGTAAAATAATAATATTGGCAAATACCTCCAATTAGAAATGTAGTAGTTTTTCTGATTCGCTATGTCCCTTTCCTCATGTGCAGGCATTGCAGGACCTTAGGTATCCATGGTTACTTCTAGATGGGAATACCCCTTTAAGCAATAGACTGCATAACTATTTACTGCAGTGAAAGGAATAGGTGATCAAGAGGTCGCAGGTTCAAGTCCCCAATGGTGAATGCCGAAACAAAAAAAAAAATTATATATATAAAAAAGTCGTATGGGTACCAGAATGGTATCTTTAAAAACTGCAGCGCCTACCGATAACCAAATCAAGCGCACACAACGTAGTGGACTGACAAATACACGTGGCGCTCAGGAGTCAAACTAAAAGTGACCGTTGTAAAATCATATGATTAAAAAGAAAGGGCGATTCCAGCTTCTTGTTCAATAAAATATTTTTCCAAGTTTATTCAAAAGATTTTAAAAAATCCATGTGGATGCAAACAGGACAGGAAACCAACATGTAAAATTGTACCACCAAAACAACAACAGCATTTGTTTGTCTTCAATTCTACCCCACTTGGAACTTTTTCCCATTTTCCAGTACATTATACAGCGGGTGAAATGAGTATTAAACAAGTCAACAATTTTTTTTATTTATTTATTCTTTAAGTAAAATATATTTCTGAAAGGTGCTATAAACATGAAATTCGGTAACAACCTATTTAATCCGCACCCGCAAACAAATCATCCATAGATGTCCATAAATTAAGTTATGTGTAATAATGGGAAGCGACACTGAAAAAAGTAAAGAACAAATGAAAGAGGTAAAAAAAGCCAAGGAAAGTCATGACACCAGCTAAAATCAGTAAATAGAAAGCAATCCTGCCACTTAGTGGAAATTATCAGCTGGCTCAAAATATATATTTTTGCAAAACATACTGAGGGCATTGGTTACAGAATTTCTAAACTACTGAAGGTTCCACTGAGCACTAGTGGGGACATAATCTGGAAGTGGAAAGAACATCATTTCAGCATAAACCGGCCAAGACCAAAATTGAACTCTTTGGATGCCATAGTACACACGGTAAGAGGCGCTACATATCATCCCAAAACCTGCATGCCAACAGTGAAGGTTGGAGGTAGGAACACCACAGTGTGGGGGTGTTTTTCAGCACATGGCACAGGCAAAACTTCATGATTGAAGGAAGGATGAATGGACCAACGTAGCAAAACATTCATTACAAAAATCTGCTGCCATCTACCAGGATGAGGAAGATGGAAAGAGGGTGGACATTTCAGCAAGACAATGAACCCAATCACACAGCCAAGGAAACTCAATTGGTTTCAAAGAAAGAAAATAAAGCTGCAAGAATGGCCCAGCCAATCACCTGACCTGAATCCACCAGAAAACGTATGGACGGAACTAAAGCTCAGAGTTTATAGAAGGAGCCCACGGAATCTTCAGGATGTGAAGAGAGTTTGTGTGGAAGAATGGACCAAAATCACACCTGAGCAATGCATGCGACTAGTTTCTCCATTCAGGAAGAGTCTTTAGGCTGTGTGCCCACGTAAGCCTTTTTTTCACGTTTTTACTGGCAAAAAACGCTTAAAAACCGCTCAAAAGAAGCATCCCATTCATTTTAAAGCATTTTGCACTTTTTTTTACATATTGATGCGTTTTTTTTCCACGAAAAAAACGCTTTGCGGTAAAAAAAACGCAGCATGCTCATTAATTTTGCCGAAAAGTCCGCGTTTTTAGCTATTTTCTATGTGTCTCAGGACGCGCATCAAAAACGCGCGTATTTTTGCACGGAAATCGCACAAATAGGCGGAAAAAAACGGGCGTTTTCTGGGAAGGAGTCCGGTTTTCATGCAGAAATTTTCTGCATACGTGGGCACATAGCCTTAATCTGTCATCACCGAAAAGGTTTTTGCATGAAGTATTAAATAAATATCAGTAAGCATGTTCAATACTTTCTCCCAATGTCATTTATCATTATTACACAACTTAATTTATGGAAATCTATGGTTTGATTTCGTTGCTTGGGTTGCTGACATCTGATGAGAATTTCATGTCAATAGCGCCTTTACAAATATATTTACTTAGAAAATTCGTAACATGTTCAATACCTATTTAACATGCTGTATACAGTTGTGGCCAACTGCAATTTTGTCAGATAATACTCAGTTTCTTCCTGAAAATTATTGCAAACAAATTCTTTGTTATTATCTTCATTTAATTTGTCTTAACCCCTTAATGTCCAATGACGGACACAGTCCGTCATCAGACATCTCCCCTGCTTTGATGAGGGCTCCGGCGCTGAGCCCGTATCAAAGCCGGGACATGTCAGCTGTTATGAACAGCTGACATGTGCCCGCAATAGGCGCGAGCGGAATCGCCGTCCGCCCGCGCCTATTAACTAGTTAAATCCCGCTGTCAAAGCTGACAGCGGGCATTTAAATAGCATTTCCGGCCGCCGGGCCGGAAATGACCTCATCGCCGACCCCCGTCACGTGATCGGGGGTCGGCGTCATGTTGCCTGGACAACCAGAGGTCTCCATGAGACCTCTATGGTTGTTCCAGGCATATGGCTTTCAGCACCACCCGGTGGTCGGCGCTGAAAGCACAGCAGTAAATCTGCTACATATGGGCGATCTGCTCATCGCCCATATGTAGCAGAGCCGATCGGGTTGCGCATGCTTCTAGCCTCCTAAGGAGGCTATTGAAGCATGCCAAAAGTAAAAAAAAAAAAAAAAAAAAAAAAAGTTTAAAAATTAAAAAAAACCTAAAAGTTCAAATCACCCCCCTTTCGCCCCAATCAAAATAAAACAGTAAAAAAAAAATCCCACATACACATATTAGGCATCGCCACGTTCAGAATCGCCCGATCAATAAAAAAAAAAGCATTAACCCGATCGCTAAACGGCGTAGCGAGAAAAAAATTCAAAATGCAAGAATTACGTTTTTTTGGTCGCCAAGACATTGCATTAAAATACAATAACGGCGATCAAAAGAACGTATCTGCACAAAAGTGGTATCATGAAAAATGTCAGCCCGGCACGGAAAAAATAAGCATTCACCCGACCCCAGATCATGAAAAATGGAGACGCTACGGGTCTCGGAAAATTGCTCAATTTTTTTTTTTTTTTTAAGCAAACTTTGGAATTTTTTTTCACCACTTAGATAAAAGAGAACATAGACATGTTTGGTTTCTATGAACTCGTAATGACCTGGAAAATCATAATGGCAGGTCAGATTTAGCATCTAGTGAACCTAGCAAAAAAGCCAAGCAAATAAGTGTGGGATTGCACTTTTTTTGCAATTTCACCGCACTTGGAATTTTTTTCCCGTTTTCGAGTACACGACATGGTAAAACCAATGGTGTCATTTAAAAGTACAACTCATTCCGCAAAAAATAAGCCCTCACATGGCCATACAGACGGAAAAATAAAAAAGTTATGCCTCTGGAAAGAAGGGGAGGGAAAAATGAAAATGCAAAACCAAAAATACCCCTGGTTGTTAAGGGGTTAAACGAAAAAACAAAAAGAATTGTCCTAAAGCCAAATTGGATATAATTCCACACCAAACAAAAAAGAGTGGACAAAAGTATTGGCACTGTTCGAAAAATCATGTGATGCTTCTCTAATTTGTGTAACTAACAGCACCTGTAACTTACCTGTGGCACCTAACAGGTGTTGGCAATAACTAAATCACACTTGCAGCCAGTTGACATGGATTAAAGTTGACTCAACCTCTGTCCTTGTGTGTACCACATTGAGCATGGAGAAAAGAAAGAAGACCAAAGAACTGTCCGAGGACTTGAGAAACCAAATTGTGAGGAAGCATGAGCAATCTCAAGGCTACAAGTCCATCTCCAAAGACCTGAATGTTCCTGTAAAGAAACATTCCTGATCTTTTAGGAATGTTCCTGATCTTAATTATATATATGATGATGTGGTGATTTCCTCCATGTTCAGATTCAATGCTTTATGGTATGGTGGAGAAAATCCTCCCTTCCTGCTATTGTGGACCTCCGCCCATTTTTTTTTTTTCCCTCCCACTTTACTTCAGACAGCAAGTGTATATAGGTATATGTTTATTTGTAAGATGTTAAGCTATGAGTAAGGACCCTCCAGTCCGAAACGCGTAAGCGTCTGTTACAATGGTGAACCATATGTTTTTTATGCTTCTATTCTGTTTTTAATCATTTTTTTTGGAATAAAGTCTTTTGATTTTAACCATCCTTTGGTCGAAGTTGCTGGAACACCTCCTGAGTATTGTGCCTACAAGATTTTCCAGAATCCAAGTTCCCTGCACCGCCCAGGATTGATTGCATTCCTCCAGACTCCGCATTTGCTACGGTTTGGTGAGCTGACAAAATTTTTTTTCCCTGAATGTTCCTCTGTCTGCCGTGCGGTGTCATCAAGAAGTTTAAAGTCCATGGCACTGTGGCTAACCTCCCTAGATGTGGACGAAAAAGAAATATTGACAAGAGATTTCAACGCAAGATTGTGCGGATGTTGGATAAAGAACCTCGACTAACATCCAAACAAGTTCAAGCTGCCCTGCAGTCCGAGGGTACAACAGTGTCAACCCGTACTATCCGTCGGCATCTGAATGAAAAGGGACTGTATGGTAGGAGACCCAGGAAGACCCCACTTCTTACCCAGAGACATAAAAAAGCCAGGCTGGAGTTTGCCAAAACTTACCTGAAAAAGCCTAAAACGTTTTGGAAGAATGTTCTCTGGTCAGATGAGACAAAAGTAGAGCTTTTTGGGCAAAGGCATCAACATAGAGTTTACAGGAGAAAAAAAAGAGGCATTCAAAGAAAAGAACACGGTCCCTACAGTCAAACATGGCGGAGGTTCCCTGATGTTTTGGGGTTGCTTTGCTGCCTCTGGCACTGGACTGCTTGACCGTGTGCATGGCATTATGAAGTCTGAAGACTACCAACAAATTTTGCAGCATAATGTAGGGCCCAGTGTGAGAAACCTGGGTCTCCCAGCAGGACAATGACCCAAAACACACTTCAAAAAGCACTAGAAAATGGTTTGAGAGAAAGCACTGGAGACTTCTAAGGTGGCCAGTAGAGTTGAGCGATACCGTGCGATACTTCAAAGTATCGGATCGGAATGGATCGGCCGATCTTAAAAAAAAAGTATCGGTATCGCCGATTCCGATACCGGAAGTCCCATTCAAGTCTATGGGACTTCCGGTATCGGAATAAGAAAAACCCTGTTTTTGCCTTGTACAGCCTCTCTGGGGTCTGTACGGGCCTTTCGGGGGGCTGTGCCGGCTCCGGTGGTCTCTGCCGGCCTGCCGGTGGTCTGTGCAGACTCCGGTGGGCTGTGCCGGCCTGCCGGTGGTCTGTGCAGGCTCCGGTGGGCTGTGCCGGCCTGCCGGGGGGCTGTGCAGGCTTCGGGGGTCTGTGCAGGCATCGTCCGATGGGACTACAAGTCCCATCGGGCGATGCCTGCTACCATGACAGTGATTGACACATTAGCCAATGATGGGACAGTAGTAGTCCCATCATCCGGCTAATGTGTTGAATGTAAAAAAAAAAAAAAAAAAATATTACATGCTACATACATACTACATATATGCATGCTACATGCATGCTATATGCATGCTACATGCATGCTACATACATACTACATGCATGCTACATACATACTACATGCATGCTACATACATGCTACATGCATGCTACATGCATGCTACATGCATGCTACATGCATGCTACATGCATACTACATACAATACATTCATACAATACATACATAGACATACAGTACATATAACAGAGTAACATACTTACCAATACTTGTCACATTGTTCCCCGAAGCCATTGTCTTTTATGGAATAAATATTAACATAACAAACCACAAAAATACTCACCCATGATCCGAAGCAGTCCACGAGTGTGTCCCACGACGATCTTGGGTAGAGAACTGCAGCATCAGCTGATGCTACCGCTCTCTACGGGCTGCAGCAATCCAATGACGGAAGGTAGGTATCCTTCCGCACTGTATTCCTCCGCCACTTAAAAAAAAAAAAAGTCCCTAGTCTCACTTTATGGTAAAAGCTGTGTGGGAAATTCCCACGCAGCAATGGCATAAAGTGAGACTAGGGACTTTTTTTTTTTTTTAAGTGGAGGAGGAATACAGTGCGGAAGGATACCTACCTTCCGTCATTGGATTCCTGCAGCCCGTAGAGAACGGCAGCATCAGCTGATGCTGCAGTTCTCTACCCAAGATCGTTGTGGGACACACTCGTGGACTGCTTCGGATCATGGGTGAGTATTTTTGTGGTTTGTTATGTTAATATTTATTCCGTAAAAGACAATGGCTTCGGGGAACAATGTGACAAGTATTGGTAAGTATGTTACTCTATGTTATATGTACTGTATGTCTATGTATGTATTGTATGTAGCATGCATGTAGTATGTATGTAGTATATATGTGGTATGTATGTAGCATGTAGTATGTATGTAGCATGTATGTAGTATATATGTGGTATGTATGTAGCATGTAGTATGTAGTATGTATGTAGCATGCATGTAGTATGCAGTATGTATGTAGCATGCATGTAGTATATATGTAGTATGTATGTAGCATGCATGTAGTATGTATGTAGTATGTATGTAGCATGTAGTATGTATGTAGCATGCATGTAGTATATATGTGTTATGCATGTAGCATGCATGTAGCATGCATGTAGCATGCATGTAGCATGCATGTAGCATGCATGTAGTATGCATGTAGTATGCATGTAGTATGCATGTAGTATGCATGTAGCATGCATGTAGCATGTATGTAGCATGCATGTAGTATATATGTGGTATGTATGTAGCATGTAGTATGTATGTAGTATGTATGTAGCATGTAGTATGTATGTAGCATGTATGTAGCATGCATGTAGTATATATGTTGTATGTAGAATGTAGTATGTATGTAGCATGCATGTAGTATATATGTGGTATGTATGTAGCATGTAGTATGTATGTAGCATGCATGTAGTATGTAGTATATATATATTTTTTTTTTTAACATTTAACACATTAGCCGGATGATGGGACTACTACTGTCCCATCATTGGCTAATGTGTCAATCACTGTCATGGTAGCAGGCATCGCCAGATGGGACTTGTAGTCCCATCGGACAATGCTTGCACAGACCCCCGGACATCAGCACAGCCCCCCGGCAGGCAAGCACAGCCCCCCGGCAGGCCGGTACAGACCCCCACAGGGTGCACAGACCACCGGCAGGCCGGCACAGCCCCCCGGCAGGCCGGTACAGACCCCGGGCAGTCCACACAGCCCCCCGGCAGGCCGGCACAGCCCCCCGGCAGGCCGGCAGAGACCCCCGGCAGGCCCGAAATGACGGCGCATCATGATGCGCACACACCGCGCATCATGATGACGTCATTTCGGCAATCAACTTTGAGCTTTCGATTCCGATGCCGACTTCCGATATTGAAAAAATATCGGAAGTCGGTATCGGAATTCCGATACAGCAAGTATCGGCCGATACCCGATACTTGCGGTATCGGAATGCTCAACACTAGTGGCCAGCAATGAGTCCAGACCTGAATCCCATAGAACACCTGTGGAGAGATCTAAAAATGGCAGTTTGGAGAAGGCACCCTTCTAATATCAGGGACCTGGAGCAGTTTGCCAAAGAAGAATGGTCTAAAATTCCAGCAAAGCATTGTAAGAAACTCACTGATGGTTACCGGAAGCGGTTGGTCGCAGTTATTTTGGCTAAAGGTTGTGCAACCAAGTATTAGGCTGAGGGTGCCAATACTTTTGTCTGGCCCATTTTTGGAGTTTTGTGTAAAATGATCAATGTTTTGCTATTTGCTTCATTCTCTTTTCTGCTTTTTCATTTAAGACAAATTAAATGAAGATAATAATACAAAAGAATTTGTGATTGCAATCATTTTCAGGAAGAAACTGAGTATTATCTAACAAAATTGCAGGGGTGTCAATACTTTTGGCCACAACTGTATTAGCCCCTTCACTAAACAGCAATTTTTCATTTTTTCCTTCCCTTCTTCCAAGAGCCACAACTTTTTATTTCTCTGTCCATATAATACAAGGGCTTGTTTATTTCGGGGGACGAGTTGTACTTGTGAATGACACCATTCAATGTACCATATAGCGTGCTGGAAAACGGGAAAAAAATTCCCAGTGCGTTGAAATTGCAAAAAAAAAAAAAAAAAAAAAAAATTGCACTATATATACTGTATATTTTTTACCATGTTCACTATATTGAAAAACTGACCAGTCAATTTGATTCTCTAGGTCAGTACGAGTATGCAGATACCAAACACGTATTTTTTTTTTTTTAAATTTAGGTAGTGAAAATTTTGGGGGGAAATTTGTATTTAAAAAGAAAATAATCTTGATTTTGTCACCATTTCAGCGACCCATATCTTTTAGTTTTTTGGATATGGGGGGCTTATTTTTTGCACCCTGAATTGACTTTTTATTGATACTATTAGTGATGCTGCAGACCCCCAGCTGTCATGAAAACCCATCGGTGCCCAGCTATCACGTGACAGGGGTACCGATGTAGGATTTGTGACTCGTTTCCAGTCAATGATTGACAGCGGGATTTAACCGGTTAATAGCCGCAGGCTAATTAACTCAGCCATCAAGTGTGGGGAAAGAGGTGGGCTCAGCGTGCGAGCCCACATCAAAGGCAGACACTATCTTTTAGGCACATGTACGTCAAAGGTAGTGAAGGGGTTAAAATTAATGACGTCATTCAAAACTACAAATCGTCTCATCAGCCTCCGTCTACTCTCACAGTTACAAGTTGAATACAACTCTTAACATTGTCCCCTGCTAGTGATATCGCAGCATGAGCAGGGAAGAACAATGAGAGCTGTCTTCAGCACCTGGCGCCGGGGAACAGAATGAACCATAATGCTGATTCCCAGGTGCCGGTACATGTGATACTGATGAGGCACACGGTTGCCACAAGGATGAAACACACCTACACTGATATCTCCGGTATATCAGGACGTATGAAGGAACCCTAACATTGCAAAGGATGGCAGAAAAACACGGACACACAGGCCACACCCTGATGCAAATACTGCCACACAGGCCACACCCTGATGCAAATACTGACACACAGGCCACACCCTGACGGCAAATACTGACACACAGAGCACACACCCTGATGGCAAATACTGACACACAGAGCACACCCTGATGGCAAATACAGACACACAGAGCACACACTGATGGCAAATACAGACACACAGAGCACACACTGATGGCAAATACAGACACACAGAGAACACACTGATGGCAAATACTGACACACAGAGAACACACTGATGGCAAATACTGACACACACAGTGGCCCAAAGTCATTTAACACCTTAAAAACATCAGTTACTTATTCAAATCTGTGAAAACTGGTTGTTGTCCACTTTGATGCGTATTCTGATGCCCAAAACCCATGTGGGCCAGACTAAATGGACTTGTTGTTATGCAGGGCATCACCTTCTGTGTATTCTTAGTGGCCCAAAGTCATTTAACCCCTAAAAAACACTACTTATTTGAATGCCCAAAATCGAATCTCTTGCCCACTTTGATGCCAGTTCTGATGCCCAGAACCCATTTGGGCCAGGCTTAAGGGACCTGATTTTGATGTGGGGCTCCCAGTTCTACATGTCTGCAGTGTGATATCAGTGGCCCTGTCATTTAACCCTTTCATTAACGCCATTAGGTACACACTTTGATGCTCATTTTTGTGCCAGTTTTATAGTTTTTGTAGCTGTTTTTAAGTGTATCAACATCAGGGCGCCTCGCTGCATTGTATATTATTGTGATTTTTTGTTTTTAAACCTATAGAAAAGAAAAAAATGCTGAATAAGAAACTGACGCATAAAAGAAACCAACTTCAGCCTCATTACTGATGGGGAATGTAGATTGTGAGCCTCAATAGGGAGAGTGATGATAATGAACGCACAGTGCTCCTTATATATGATGATATATAAAAGAAGCTAATAATACTTGTTATGGAAGAAAGATTTTCTTTTAAGTGTATATCTGTGATCCTTTGCTTTAGTAAAAAATGTATTTTCTTTTTTCCCTCTGATATCACTAGATGTTGGGGAAAAAAAAGGGATTATGCTAAAAATTTGGCCCAAAGAATAACAAAAAACAGTGAAGTGTGAACTGGAGAAGATTTTACAGCTCCTTAAAACGCAAGTACAAAAAACCGTGGCTGCTCCAGAATGAGGGTAACTGGCCCAGTCTACAACTGGTTAATGAGGTGCAAATTACAAGAATAGGGAGCAAATGAAAAACAGGTAAAAAAAAATATAACTGTAAAAACGCAGTGAGTAGCCGGGTCCTAGGAGCTGCGGTACCGCAGGAGCTCGGAGTGCAGACCCCAGAGGAGACGCTACAACACAGGGCGCTACGGACGTCCATGTACAGCAAGGTCCATCACGACCCTCCGTCTCCACCCATCGCGCTCTCCACACACTCACTCCCGTGTAGTCTCGTGGAGACACTTCTCTCACAACAAAGCACCCGCCGCTAACAACTTACTGAGGAAACCAGTGAGCGCCGCCGGGCGCTGTGTCTTCTACAAAATGGCGGCCGCACTTCCCGGAACACAGTTGCGCGTCAGAGAAACCGTTTCAGTCATTGGTTGAAAAGGTGTCACGTGATAAAGAAAGCGTCACGTCGTGCCATGTGATCAGACGGCGCCAATCCAGACGCAGCGCTCTGCTCTGGTGGGGATGTGCGGGGCTCACAAGACGGTACGGTATCCGTTTGCGCACCAGACTTTTTCCTGTCCGCTATCGTTATGCTGTGTCGTCATACGGAGCGATAACGGACGTCTGCTGGGCAGTATTCTCAAGCAGCCACTCTTGTTATAACCCAGCAGCAGATAGCTGGTAGATCAGCGCCATCTAGTGGTTATAATGAGCAGGTAGTGAGAGTTCTGTCTCATGAAGTTAAATGTATTGTCTCCCCGCCCCCCCGTGTAGTGACGCACATGTACGTCATGATGCGGGAGGTGATCCCACAATGTGACATACAGGTACGTCATGGACGACACATGTGCTGACAGCTGAGCACCTGCAGTGGCCCTGATTTTAACCCTCTAGATGCCACGATCATCAGCGATTGTGGCAAATAGGGAGCTGTGAGTGGAAGGGGGCTGCTCTCCCCCATCCTGTTTGACAATCACATGGAGCTTATGATTTCCAAGGCAACCAGCGATCATATAATAACTTGTGTATCTGCCAGGTACGGTGGCCCGTGCTATAAGAAGGGTGTAACGGGCCTCCTGTGAGTGTAACCCTGACCGGTCTGGTATCCTGCAACGAAGGCGAATGAAAATAACAAAAATTCAGTCCAACGAAAAAATATATAGTTGAATATACGAACAAGAAAAGATTTTACGTTTTTTTACACCGCAAGCACGGATAACCCGAAAATGTGCCCGGTCAGGACCGGTGTGTCACGTGACCCGCAATATATCTGTACCCTTAGGCTGGGGTCACACAAGCGTCTAAAAATCCATCCAGTTCTCATGCAGAAAAGTGAGTCGATTCCCTTGTGTCATCCATTTTTTACTCAGGAGGAGCTATTAAAGGGAACCTGTCACCGCCCCCCCCCCCCCAGGCGTTTTTAAGTAAAAGCGCCACCTTGTGCAGCACGAATGCTGCACCCTGTCAAGGTGGCTCTGTTGCTTAGCTTCCGTTCCACCGCAGAAATAATAGTTTATAAAATTGTTCAAAAATACCTGAAATTTGACAGGGAGGCAGGTCTTTCCCCCTCTGACAGACGCCTCACATCCATCAGTCATTTTGTATTTGGCGCCGCCTCCTCAGTTTTCTTTTGAAATGCTGGCGCCTGCGCTGTACTATAGTTTCATGGGCATGCACGGTTAGCGTTACCCAAAATCTTATATAACCCAAAATGGTACATGGAACAATTCAACAGACTGGTTTGACATCTTACAACAGAAATATAGGGGGCTTCCACATTACTGGCAGCACAAATGCTTTGGATAAGTGCCATGGTTTCCCTCAAACACGTTCCAATAAAATCTGGTCTGAATCCAAGTACCCCCTCTCTGTACCTTTAAGCCACAGTTTGGCATTACTGCAGCGAGGAGAACCCGCTTAATTTGCGGGGTGTGTGTCTCCAGAAGGACAAGCTGGTCACAGTGTATTGGACATTACAATGTATTGGACACTCCTGTTAGGAACGTAATACACACAAGTAACGGAAGAAGAGAAGACCTTCTACAAGGAGAGTCCACACCCTCACCCAACTGATCCTTGTACAGGGTACAAAAACCCTAGCCGCACCACCTCGGACTTGACTCCCTAAAAGGCCATTGAGGGGTTTCTCATACCTCCTTAGGAACCAGAGGCAAGGCAGCAACACTGCCAACAAGAGGAGAAGAAAGTGTGCAGGAAGATATGAAAACCCAGAAAATGAAACAAGTTCATATAGGGTACAGAGAGGAAGCTAAGGAGAGCCAAAAATAAATGGAAGTACACAGACAAGCAAAAGGGTAACAATGTTTTAAACTTTTGACTTTCCGGCTGCATGTCTCACCATCCATTATTGCTTCAAATGTGAGACTACCATCATTTTATAGACCATCATCTTGGCTACTCATACATAATTTTGACTTGCAATTATTTTGCATATGATTAGTTATCCAGATTCTTGTTATGTCACTGCATTGTTACTGTCTTGCTCCTAAAAATCTAAATTTTATTTTTTATTATTTTGTTAGTATTTTGTAAATCCACCTTTGGATTTCAACACAGCCTTAATCCTTGTGGCCATGCTTCAATCAGATTCAAGCATGTCTCGCCGAAATCTGATTCCAGGTTTCTTCTACACATTCTCAAAGTTGATACATACTGGTCGACTCACTTGTGTATGTATACAGATTTTTCTTCAACTATACCACCCACAAGTGTTCGATTGGGTTGAGGTCTGGGGACTTTGTTAGCCAATCCAGTACCTTTACTTCATTGTCATTGAACCATTTCTTCACCAATCTCAACATATGCTTCGGGTTGTTGTCTTGCTGGAACACTGTCGTCCTTTTCATACCCATAGTACTTGAGTGCATGAAGTAACTCGTCTTGTAAGGTACTCACATGTAGCTCCGCATTGATACCATCATCGATACTGGTAAAGTATCCAACGCCTTTGGCCGTAAAACAACCCCATATTATCAGGCTTCCCCGACTAAACTTGACAGTTCCTTCAATTTCCTCTATCCATGAGCCCCTTTTTCCCTGGTTTCTTCCAGACCCATTTGCACCCATCAGAGCTTAGTTTATAGACTTTAGTCTCACTGTTCCAAATCACTCGTTTCCAATCTTCTAATGTCCACTTTTCATACTTTTTTGCAAACTTGAGCTGACGCTTACAATGATCTTGAAGTCAAGGTTTCTTCACCTTTTTTCTGGCCACTATTCCTGACTTGTATAACATGCATCACACGGTGCTTGCATGGACATCTTTGATCTCACTATGACAAAGCATATGAATCACCTAAACTGCCATGTTTGTCACGCCAGAACTGATATACTTTGTTATGACCCTACTTGTTGACTCTGATATTTTGCCTGGACGTCCACCTCTTGGCTTTTAACTGGATAGACGGACTTTCATATTCTCCCAACTGTCATGGCACTCACTTGACGCAGTTTGGCAATTTTCTTGGCCAAGAACCGCTATTGATGCTGGATGATGCTATTTCTCTTTTCTCAGGAAATCTTCAATTCGAACCAGTGACCTTTCACTTGGTAAATCAAACTAATAACTCACTGAGCTATTAGGGAATGTGAGAACAGATTGTAATTTGTAGTGTACAGGAAGAAAAAAGGTTTTCCCACCACCATGAGCAAATAATAATACAGTGACATGACAAGAATGATATGCTAGATAGTTGCAAGTCAAATTTATGTATGAGATAGCCAAGAGGATTGTCTATAAAATGATGGTAGTCTCGCGTTTAAAGGAGTACTGGATGGTGAGATATGGAGCCTGAAAGTCAAAAGTTATTGATACCATGATAGATATGTGTGACAGCACAGCATTTAATCTTAATTATCACACCATAAATTCAGGAGGTCCAGAGACACAGGGTATTATCGTTATGTTGACATTTGAATTTGTGTTTTTCTTTGGTTAGTCAAGAAGCACAGACTATTTTCCAGGGCTGTGGAGTCGGAGTCGTGGAGTCGGAGTCGGTGCTCATTTTGGTGGAGTCGGAGTTGGAGTCGGTATAAAATGGACCGACTCCGACTCCTAAAATATATAATAAATTGGGTACAGTAATTCAATGCAGGATGTGCTGAATATTTTTTTTATAGGAGTTTGGGAAAGTTATGAAATGTCCTATAAATGACTGTTCTATTCCTGATCTAAGGCTACATTCACGCACAGCGTTTTTCCTGTGTTTTTTGAGGATACGTTTTTCAGCTGCAAAAGCTGATCATGTTTTTAAAAAACTGCATCACCTGAAAGGTTTTTGAGCTCATAGATAATGTTTTCAATAGCAAAAGCAGATTAGAAATCTGCTCTATCTATATATCCATTTATCCATATCTGTCTATCCATATCGTATCTGTACCAAAAAGAATGAAAACCGGGTAGTACACCAATATATATTCTGTTCTATCTAAATATCTTGATTATTGGATCATAAAAATGATTAAATGTCTGAGGTTCACATTGTACTACAATAAATTTTTCACTTAAATATAAGCAATATGTGTGGGAGTCGGAGTCGTGGAGTCGGAGTCGGTGTAAGGGAAATTGAGGAGTCGGAGTCGCAGGTTTGGCTTACCGACTCCACAGCCCTGCTATTTTCCATATGAGCCTTTAACATTAACTTTTGAGCATTGTTGTAGCATATTGTGTTGTTATCTTGGGTGACAGAGACACAAGGTAATTGAACAATAGATGTTTGTTAATATGTTGATTACACATTGTCCAGGCCAGCTAGTTTGTTGATCTGAAAAACAGAGAAATACTCAAACAATGAGTCCTTGCATTGGCTGCCCATTCATTATAAGATCCAATTCAAAGTACTTGTTCTCACCCACAAAGCTCTCCACAGTGCGGCACCCCCCTACATCTCCTCCCTCATTTCTGTCTATCAGCCTAACCGATCGCTGCGCTCTGCAAACGACTTTCAACTAACCTCTGCACTAATCTGTACCTCACACTCCCGACTCCAAGACTTCTCCCGTGCTGCTCCTATTCTCTGGAATGCTCTACCCCAAGAAATTAGGATTAACCACAATTTGCATAGTTTTAGGCGCTCCCTCAAAACACATTTGTTCAGAGCGGCCTATCACGTTCACTAATCAAAGTCATTCTATGTGTAAGTGTGCGTGTGCAGTCCATTCACTACCTCCATCCATCCTTCACTCCCTCAAGATGGCTGGACCTTCATTGTAAATACACAATTGTAAATACACACCTGTACTTTGTATCTCCCTCACCTCATTGTAGATTGTAAGCTCTCACGGGCAGGGTCGTCTTATTTCGTCTTATTTTGCTTTAATTATTGTATTGTTAACGTTGTTACTTATGACTTGTGTTTTGAAACTGTTAAACTGTAAAGCGCTGTGGAATATGTTGGCGCTATATAAATAAAGATTATTATTATTATTAGTTAAACTCAGCCCACCTCCCACCTGACCTGTGTGTGATGACCCGAGCCACAGATGTGGGCATAAAAACGGATTTTCTATCATTCTGCAAAAAGAATCAAGTGATTTGGCAGAACAACAGCCAGGGCACCATAACTCTATAAATGTACATTCTACCAGGACAACATGGCTCCATCAAGAGGGATACAGATTTGACATTGTACAAGATGTCAGCTTAGGGGACCACGGCCTCGGCTGACAGAATACAGATCTGCTCCTTTGACCAACACTGAACCCATGGATACATTTGGGAAAGCCAGGATTGGGACCCACCGGTCACCTGGCTCATGGAGACGTTTGGAGAAGTCAGGCTGTGATCCTTCAGTCACCAGCACATGTACCTCCATGGACTGTCAGCTTCCTAAGCTTGTTGTTACCTCTTTTCTGTGGGTGCACATCAAAAGCGTGGTGCCACAGGTGGGATAGTAGACCCTGGAAGCTTCGAAGTCGCAGCTGCAATAATCCCAGCTATTCAATGGAAGGGGGAGAGACTAATTTTGCACCATCTTGGGTATTTTGCTGGAACTGGGATTGTTGAATCAATTAAGTATCACCACCCTGTGTTGTGTGAGTAGTATTATGCCCACGGGAAAGGAGAACTTAAACCTGAACCCGAACCCCATAGAAATCAATGGGAACCCAAACTTTAGAACTCGAAAATCTCCATCTCTCTCTCCTCCCCAAACTCCCAAATTGTAAAACAACTTCCCTGTTCAGAATTCAGCACTGGACACCAGGTGTCCGGTATGAACCCCCATGATGCAGATGTGAAAACCTGAATTTCTGAGGATCCAAGTAATAATAAAAAATAGCAGTATTGACGTACTGTACAATATAATGCAAAAAATGACTAGCATTTCAGAGATAGCACCTACTTTTTGTTTCCATGTGTGTGAAACAATGAAATATTATTGAATTTGTCTGTACATGTCCCCGCTTAATTGTAAAGTGCTGCGGAATATGTTGGCGCTATATAAATAAAAATTATTATTATTATTATAATATCAAACATTTTAGAAAAGGTTTTATTCTTCAAGACCAACAAAGCAATTACAGCAACAATTAGTCCATGTAGAAATTTTATAGCAGTAACCACACTGCACCAGCGATCATAATGTAGTTGTGATTATGCTTGAAGTAATTCTCTTCACATTGCTCAGTTATAACCTCTATGCCAGGAGAGTCTGCCAGTCTTGTTTCACGTATCTTTGACGGCAAGAAAAGCAAGGCAGACTACACTGTTGCTGCCATCAAATATACTGTACGTTTTGATAAACTGCAAATATGAACAAAGCCTAAATTGCAACATCATGATTGCACAATTAAACTTAAACATAATAAGACACCTCATCACAAGTAAACGCGCATAGAAGAAAAGGAAGCACACCTATAACCTGATGATACGTATAGACATAAATAAATTATTAGGAATGCACACACCTGTTTTTCTTCAGTTAAGAGACTCATTAGAAACACAGGATCCTTTATATCAGTGTTACATGGCATTGTTCCTAAATTTAGGCACACGATAGACACTACCTACTCTAAGGTTATAATCATTCTTGGATAGAGATAAAGAAATAATCCTACATGAAACACACTGGGGGTTATATTCTACATGTAATCTAATATCCCTTCTTGTAAGTTAAAATTTTTACTGTTATTCTGAGTGATGGCTTACTAGATAGGACATCCCAGCACTGTAAGGCTGTGTTCACAAACAGCGTTTTTTTCGCGTTTTTCCTGCGGATTTACCAAAAAATCTGCTCAAAAACCGCTTAAAAGAAGCTTCTCATTAATTTTGCGGTAAATTCAGCATTTCTGTCTATTTTCTATATATCTGTGGACAAGCAGAAAAAATCGCGGCAAAAACGCACGTTTTCTGGGAAGGAGTCCTGGTTTTATGCAGAAATTTTCTGCATACGTGTGCATATAGCCTAAGGCTAGTTTTACACTAGCGTATGGAGGAGCTGCGGAGGGATGTGGCCTTCCTCAGTGAAGCTCCGCCCACTGCTGCGCCTCCTTTCAGCTCTGCCTCTGTCGGCATGCGGCCTGCATACCCTATCTTTAGCATTGCCGATGTATGCGGATGCCTCCGCATGTGTCTCTTTGACGGTGCGGCGACCTGCGCCGAACGCAACGTGTTGCATTTTGGTGCGGTCGCCGCACCGTCAAAGAGACGCAGAGGCAACCGCATACATCGGCGCAGCCTGCGTACCCAATGCTAAAGATAGGGTACGCAAGCCGCATGCCGACGGAGGCGGACCTGAACGGAGGAGGTGCAGCAGTGGGCGTAGCTTCACTGAGGGAGTCCGCATCCCTCCGCAGCTCCTCCGTACGCTAGTGTGAAACTAGCCTATCATAGTTATATGGTTAAAGAGGACCTTGCACCAAATGTTTTATGATGAACTGGACACACTGTAATAGTGGCTGCGGAGCAGTATAAAACTTTTTTATTTCGTCTCTCACTTGAAGACATTAGCAATCAAAGTCTTTGGCACTTAAACAGTTAATTTTTTAACGTCCATGTGGGCATAACCAGAGACATTTCACTAGGGGCATGTACTTCCTCTTTCTGACGCTGACCAATCATTAGCAGGCAGCAAGAGACTGTGGAAAGAAAAATATGCCCCCATAATAGCCTAGAATAGATGAGAAATATATTGATAAACAGTCTGCTCTGCTCACTACAGTGTAATGATATGTGCTGGAGCACAGCAGACCTGAGAGTGATTGACAGCTTTCAGGTCTCATCTCTAGCAGTTAGTGTGGGAGGAAAGACCGTGCTGCAGACAGTTGCGTTTCTAGTAGCTCTCTTCTCATAGTGCTGCCAACTCTGGCAATCATAAGCAGGCATCCACGTACAAGGAGAAGAAGACCATGGCTCCACATTCCAACAAGTTCTGTATGAGATATAATGACACAGTCTACTCCTCACAGAGTGATGACATGTGCTGGAGCTCAGCAAACCTGAGCGCAATCAGCAATTTTCATCTCCAGCAGCCAGTGTGTGAGAGGGGCAGTACAGCAGAGTAGGCAGCATTCTCTTTGGCTGTGCTAATGTGTATTTTCTTCCTGACAATAAAGCTCATTTTAGTTTAAGAGGACAGCTATTAGAAGTGTTTGTATTGAGACTCAACTTGTGCAGTACTGCTCCACCCCCACACTGACTGCCAGAGATGCAATCTGTTAGTTAGACGCACTCAGGTCTGTGCTCCAGCATATATCACTCTGCAGTTAGGTGAGCAGACTGTTTGTCAGTATATGTCTCACACTGAGCCTGTTCTAAGCTATTGTGAGGACATGTTCTTTCCCCAGTGTGTTGCTGTTTGCTTATGATTAGTCAGTGTCAGAAAGAAGGAAAAGTCAAATCCCATTGGGTGTCAAATACTTTGATTGCTAATATCTCCGCAACAGAGAGGCGAAATTAAAAATGTTTTATTCCGCTCTGCAGCCCCTAGCGCATCATTTGTCTTGTTAAACATGAAATATTTGGTGAAAGCTCCTCTTTAATACGGTTGATAAAAGACCTATTCATCAACTTTAACCAAAGAATGGGAGAGAGTAAATGGAAGAGGCACAGCCACAACATGTTATCCAGTCTGCCCCAAAATAATTAATATTTCCCCCAGTTCCCTGATTTTAACTTATTCACAACATTTTATCATGAACACTAGGTAGCGCTAATTAGCGCAATGACTTTAGCTAATGACCCATTGAAGGGATTGCCTCATCTGAACATACTGTTGTCATTGGGGGGTACTCTGCTCAGTACTTGATGACCTGCTGTTGTGAGGAACTATAAAGAGTGTTTTCTTTGACCCAACATAATCTCGTAAGGGGCCTTTACAGTACAAATGAGTAGTTGCATGAGACAGAAGAAGCTAGACTGTCATGGATGAGTTAAAGGGAATGTGTTATCATAAAATAATCTATTGTGGAAATATGGTTTTAGATTAAATATATTTTTTTAAAACACTTAATTTTCCATATCATTACATATATTAAAAAAAATCACTCTGGCATTTAGGCCTTATAGTATACCCACAGTTCTTATTCTTTACAGAAGATTTTCCAGCAGTCACACGATCAACAAAGACAGGATTATATTGAAATAAACCTCTATATACAGTAGATAACTAAGGTTTCTACACAGACATACGGTCTGAGTTAGTCTATTGCTGCTAATGTCGATTTGCCTCCTAGGAAGTAGGAGTCCTTAATTAGGCCTAGTGTGAAAGTTGGCAGTTTTAATTTTTGAATAAACAGTGGTATGAAAAAAAGTTAAAATATTTCAAAAATACGTTTAACTCAACATCTTGATCTAAACCATAGGTCATTGACTACACATTCCCTTTTGCCTCTGATTGATATTAATTTGAGCAGGGATCATCCGTGTGGAATTACGGCTTTGAGGTCACATTCACTCTTTCATTTTTTTTTTGCAGTATGCATTTTTGTAACTCATTTAGGCTATGTGCACACACCCGGAATTCCCGCGAAAAACTATCGTTTTGCAAGCGTAATTCGCTTGCAGAATACTAGCGTTTTCCAAGCGATCTGTAGCATCGCTTGGAAAACTGATTGACAGGTTGGTCACACTCGGGAAACGTAGTGTTTGACAAGTGTGACCAACTTTTTACTATTAAGGTGGCCTATGCAGCATCAGTAGTAAAAGATAAAAAGTTAAAAAAATAAAAAATCATGTTCCTTCCGGCATCCCACGCAGCGTCACCAGGCCTCAGCGATGCTCCCGGCAAGTCCCGTTCCCAGTGTTGCCTTGCGACAATGACCCCAGATGACATAGCATCACACGAGACCGCTATGTCATCACAGGTCGTTGTCACAAGACATCGCTGGAAACGGGACTTGCCAAGAGCATCGCTGAGGCCTGGAGACGCTGCGTGGGACGCCGGAAGGTGAGAACAACACAATTTTTTATTTTAATTCTTTTTTTTTAACAGGGATATGATACCCAGGGCCTGGAGGACAGTCTCCTCTCCTCCAGACCCTGGGTACCATCCGCACATTTTCCGCTTACTTTGCGCATGGTGGGCACAGCCACATGCGGAAATTAAGCGGAACAGTGCATTCCTATGTGTGCGGAATTCCCGTGATTCCGCAAAAAGAATGAGCATGCTGCATATTTTTCCACAATGCGATTCCACCGCGGAAAAATATACGCAGCATTAGCAGAGCATGTGCGGAATGCCATTGAATTCAATGGGTTGCTTATTTTTATGCGTTTTTGCAGCGTTTTCACGGTGAAAAAACGCGGCAAAAACGCATCAAATTCGCGGGAATTCCGGACATGTGCACATAGCCTTAAACTGATCACTTTTTCATTTCATTATTTCAAATCTCAGAAAGCTGTAAGTATTACTATTTACAGATTTGAGCTGTCGTTTCCATTTTCTGAATTAATTTTCCAAGCGCACCTTAACTCAGCCTGAAGAAGTTATATGTTTGGAGTTACTGTGTTTTAGTTCTTCAGCGTCCTTCTTACAGCACAACCGCCTGTACAGGGACATATAATTTTTTGTTGATGCAAAGTAATATAAAAAGGGATCAAGACAGCAACTGATGCTGCACACACAGGTACAAATCATGTAAGTAAAATACAGGAGCTCCCCAGAATCATCAATGATACGGAGACTTTGAATGAAAAAGATGACATTGGTCGGGCCGAAACACAACATGAATGCGGAAACCACAATGATAACCAAGATCACGGCTTGTCTCTTTTTCTCGGTGTTGCCCATTTCTGAGGACCTCAGTTTTCTTATGGTTCCAATATAGCAGAAGATGGTAACCATTAAAGGCAAGAAAAAGAAAAGTGTACAAAAAGTAGTAATATAATATATATAGTAATTCTTCACTACTGCTGTATCCTGAACATCATGACAGGTTGTTTTGTCCACTGAGACTATGTACTCAGTTTGCTTGTGTATGAGAAGGGGAATGGTGCTACATATGGAAATGAACCAAATGGCAAAACAGATCAACCAAGATCTGTTCACTCTACGCCAATAGAGGGACTGCAAAGGATAAACCACAGCCAGGTACCTGTCCACGCTCATACCTGTCATGATGAGAATGGAGCAGTACATGTTACAGTAAAACGCCGCAGTGGTAAAGCGGCACATTCCTTCTCCGATGAGCCAGTCATTCCCAGAAAATCTATAAACGATATTAAAAGGCAGGGTACAGACAAAAAGCGCATCAGCAAGCGCAAGGTTCAACATGTATACCACGGCAGGTTTTCGGACCTTTGTCTTTACCAGAAATATGATGATGGCTTTTATATTTAATGGTAAGGCAAAAAGAAACACGAACGTATATATCAATGGTACAAATAAGGTCAACCAGCGGCTTGAAAGATAATATATGACATTAGGTGAGATAATATTTTCAAAACTAATAAATGTATCCATGCGTGATTCGTTTTGTGGGTCTTCTATGGATGAGATTGTTGATGGACATTTTGTCGAGTTGTCATAGGTTTCATTGCTGTTTTCTGATTTAGTTGAGGTTTTTCCATCTAAATGAATGATGATAACAATTACACTAGTGAAACAACAAATTTAGTATATGAAGATGCTAGATAAAAATGCTGCCAAAATATAGGTACAAATTGGTCATAATAACTACATATAGTAATTAATAAGAAGGAGCAAGTAAGTACAACCATAAATATACAAAAACTCGACAACAGCCCATTGCAACAATTACATAGATTAATTCTAAAAATACATAAGTAAAAGCATCACAACAGCAACAAGCAGGCAAATCATCCCCGTTATACATATTTGGCCAATACATTGCTAAGGAGCCTTCTGCTGTTTGTCTAGTCCAAGTAACATAATCTATGTGTTGCAGTGACGTCTTTAAAAATAGAAGGAGTGTACTATGTATTCTAAGCATCAAAGGAAGCTGTGAAGTCCAAAAACAGACAGGTAGAGCATGAGAAATATATCTGCTTGTTGCTTTTGACTCTTAGGATGATTATATACACAGCTCAAAAAAAAAAAGGGAACACTAAGATATCACATCGTAGATATCACTGAATGAAATATCGCAGCTGCAAATTTGTATTCATTACATAGTGGCATGCGTTGAGAACAAAAAAACATAAAAATGATCAATGTAAATCAAAATGAATATCCCATGGAGGTCTAGATTTGGAAGGATACTCAAAATCAAACTGAAAAATCAAATTACAGACTGATCCAACTTCAGTGGAAATGCCTCAAGACAAGGAAATGATGCTCAGTAGTGTGTGTGTGACCTCCACGTGCCTGCTTGACCTCCCTACGACACCTGGGCATGCTCCTGATGAGTCGGCGGATGTTGTCATGAGGGATCTCCCGGACTTGGAATAAAGCATCCGCCAACTCCTGGACAGTCTGTGTTGCAACGTGACGTTGGTGGCTGGAGCGAGACAAGATGTCCCAGATGTACTCAATCAGTTTCAGATCTGGGGAACGGGCGGGCCAGTCCATAGCTTCAATGCCTTCATCTTGCAGGAACTGCTGACACACTCCAGCCACATGAGGTCTGGCATTGTCCTGTATTAGGAGGAACTCAGGTCCAACTGCATCAGCATATGGTCTCAAAAGGGATCTGAGGATCTCATCTCGGTACCTAATGACAGTCAGGTTACCTCTGGCCAGCACTTGGGGGCTGTGCGGCCCTCCAAAGAAATGCCACCCCATACCATTACTGACCCACTGCCAAATCGGTCAAGCTGAAGGATGTTGCAGACAGCATATTGCTCTCCACGGTGCTTCAATGAGGTCTGGCTACCCGGCTCGCTGCAGTGAGGGAATTATAAACACTCTGGCCGCAGCCACCCCAATTAGCTTATCAACTCCCTTTCCGTCACAGCCAGCTGTACCGGGGCCCAAATCACATTTCGCCGCCACCAGCTACGATTTACTTAATGAGTTAATTAAGAGGGTCCGTAGTAAATCCCCAAATTAGTAGCAATTATCTAAAAAAGCGCATAGTTTGTTTCTTAGAGCATGAAGACAGACTGATAATTTTGCGATTTATTCCCCAAAGAGGGCAGTGATTACATAGATAAAAAGTTGTTACAAAGTTGAGACATTAAATATGTACAATGCAAATATAAAATAACAAGGATTAAAAAAACAGATTAACACTTACATGTGCTTAGTTGGTATTAGGCAAATCATGTGGGGAAAGAAGGCGGAGCCACACGTCCCCCTGCATCTGGGGTTCTTGTCAGCACGGACTCTGCAGCTTAACTGGAGAATTTTAAGGGAGGGATATCTTATAGCCTAGAGTCGGTTACATCACGAAAGGAGCAGTCTGGAAAGGGTCAGCCCCCCTTTCTCCAAGTTGCAATCTCACTGTAAAACTTATAATAACTATATCTTGCCGGGGGGTAACTTGAATAAACACGTATATGGTATCATTTTTCCCAGTTTATCGAATACAATAAAACAACATCAAACATGCAATAGTTCGGACACACCATTTGGGAATAATCCATATCTCAGTTTTGGGGGGGTGTTAGAACTTCGCAAGAGCCACCGTAGGGAAGCCGGGTCCGCGCAGATCACAGAAATGTCCGTTTCATTTTTCTGTCGCAACCGGAGCCCGTGCTAGCCTATTTTAATATCTCATAGTTTTATTCTGCCACATGGTTGAGAACAAAGCCTTCCTTTCCTGACTGTGCAGGGAGGGGGAAGGGTGAATTCCTCACTATGGGCTCAGATTTCACAGAGCTACGAGCAGGCACATAGCTGTGGGGGAAGAGGGGGGTTGTAGCCCTGCTGACAGGCTACGGTATCATCAGTAGAATAGCAATGGGGATTCTAGAACATACCAGCAAAATCATACTTTACAGACATATCTTACATTACACCAAGTGTCCTGCACGTTGTTGGGCTGTGAGCACAAGCCCCAACTGTGGACGTCCGGCACTCAGACCATCCTCATGGAGTCGGTTTCTAACCGTTCGTGCAGACAAATGCACATTTGTGGCCTGCTGGAGGTCATTATGCAAGGCTCTGGCACTGCTCCTCCTGTTCCTTCGTGCACAAATGCTGAGGTAGAGGTCCTGCAGCTGGGTTGTTGCCCTCCTACGGCCCCCTCCACGTCTCCTTGTGTACTGGCCTGTCTCCTGGTAGCGTCTCCAGCCTCTGGACACTACCCTGACAGACACAGCAAACCTTCATGTCACAGTTCGCATTGATGTGCCGGTTGTAGAGTCCGTCTCATGCTACCACGAGTGTGAAAGCACAACCATTCAAAAGTGACCAAAACATCAGCTAGAAAGCATTGGTACTGAGATGTGGTCTGTGGTCCCCACCTGCAAAACCACTCCTTTATTGAGTGTGACTTGATAATTGCCAATAATTTCCATCTGTTGTCTATTCCATTTGCACAACAGCATGTGAAATAGATTGTCAATCAGTGCTGCTTCCTAAGTGGACAGTTTGATTTCACAGAAGTTTGATTTACTTGGAGTTATATTCTGTTAAGTGTTCCCTTTATTTTTTTGAGCAGTATGTATGTATGTGTATATATATATATACACTCACTGGCCACTTTATTAGGTACACCATGCTAGTAAGGGGTAGGACCCCCTTTTGCCTTCAGAACTGCCTCAATTCTTCGTGGCTGAGATTCAACAAGGTGCTGTAAGCATTCCTCAGAGATTTTGGACCATATTGACATGATGGCATCACACAGTTGGCGCAGATTTGTCGGCTGCACATCCCTGATGCGAATCTCCCGTTCCACCACATCCCAAAGATGCTCTATTGGATTGAGATCTGGTGACTGAGGAGGCCATTTGAGTACAGTAAACTCATTGTCATGTTCAAGAAACCAATCTGAGATGATTCGAGCTTTATGACATGGCGCATTATCCTGCTGAAAGTAGCCATCAGATGTTGGGTACATTGTGGTCATAAAGGGATGGACATGGTCAGCAACAATACTCAGGTAGGCTGTGGCGTTGCAACGATGCTCAATTGGTACCAAGGGGCCCAAAGAGTGCCCAGAAAAAATTCCCCACACCATGACACCACCACCACCAGCCTGAACCGTTGATACAAGGCAGGATGGATCCATGCTTTCATGTTGTTTACGCCAAATTCTGACCCTACCATCCGAATGTCGCAGCAGAAATCGAGACTCATCAGACCAGGCAACGTTTTTCCAATCTTCTACTGTCCAATTTCGATGAGCTTGTGCAAATTGTAGCCATCAGATGCCTGTTCTTAGCTGAGAGGAGTGGTACCCAGTGTGGTCTTCTGCTGCTGTAGCCCATCTGCCTCAAAGTTCGACGCACTGTGCGTTCAGAGATGCTCTTCTGCCTACCTTGGTTGTAACGGGTGGCAATTTGAGTCACTGTTGCCTTTCTATCAGCTCGAACCAGTCTGCCCATTCTCCTCTGACCTCTGGCATCAACATGGCATTTCCGGCCACAGAACTGCCGCTCACTGGATTTTTTTTCTTTTTCGGACCATTCTCTGTAAACCCTAGAGATGGTTGTGCGTGAAAATCCCAGTAGATCAGCAGTTTCTGAAATTCTCAGACCAGCCCTTCTGGCACCAACAATCATGCCACGTTCAAAGGCACTCAAATCACCTTTCTTCCCCATACTGATGCTCGGTTTGAACTGCAGGAGATTGTCTTGACCATGTCTACATGCCTAAATGCACTGAGTTGCCGCCATGTGATTGGCTGATTAGAAATTAAGTCTTAACACACAGTTGGACAGGTGTACCTAATAAAGTGGCCAGTGAGTGTATATATATATATATATGTACTGTATATATGTATCAAAAAATAAAGGAAACACAAATCCAAAATACTAGTTATCACTGAACTAAATATTCCAGTTGCAAATCTTTATTCATTACATAGTGGAATGCGTTGAGAACAATAAAACATAAAAATGATCATTGTAAATCAAAATTAATGTCCCATGCAGTATTTGAAATGATACTCAAAATCAAAGTGGAAAATCAAATTACAGGCTGATCCAACTTCAGTGGAAATGCCTCAAGACAAGGAAATGATACCAAGTAGTGTGTGTGGCCTCCACAAGCCTGTATGTCCTTACAATGCTTGGGCATGCTTCTGATGAGGAGGCTGATGTTCCCCTGAGGGATCTCTTCCCAGACCTGGATTAAAGCATCAGTCAACTCCTGGTCAGTCTGGTGCAAAGTGGCATTGGTGGATGGAACCAGACATGATGTTCCAGATGTGCTTGATTGGATCCAGGTCTGGAAAACGGGCAGGTCAGTCAATAGCATCAATGCCTTCATCATACAGGAACTGCTGACACACTTCAGCCACATGAGGCCTAGCACTGTCATCCATCTGAAGGAACCCAGGGCCCAGTGCACCTGCATATGACCACACAATGGGTCTGAGAATCTTATCCTGGTGCGTAATGGCAATCAGTGTTCCTCTGGCTGGTAAAATAAAAGAAATGCCTCCCCACACCATTACTGACCCACTGCTAAACCGGTCATGCTGGAAGATGTTACAAGCAGCAGAACATTTTCCATGGGTTCTCCAGTCTCTGTTATGTCTGTCACATGTGCTCAGTGTGCACCTGCTCTCATTCGTGAAGAGCACAGGGCGCCAGTGTCAAATTTGCCAATCTTTGTGTTCTCAGGCAAATGCCAATCGCCTTGCACGGTGTTGGGCTGTAAGCACAACACTCACTTTTGGACCACCTTCATGGAGTCTGTTTCTAACAGTTTGAGAAGTCACATGGATGCTAGTGGCCTGCTGGAGGTCATTTTGCAGGGCTCTGGCACTGCTCCCCCTTTTCCTTCTGCTGCTGGGTTGTTGCCCTTCTACGGCCCCCTCCACATCTCCTGGTGTACTGGCCTGTCTCCTGGTATCAGCTGAATGCTCTGGACAGACACACTACCTGAGAAACTTGTGTGAGTTGTAGACATTGCCTTATGCTACTGTACAGTACCTGTAGGGGTGAGAGCAATGACAAAATTCAAAAGTGACAAAAACAACAGCCAAAATGGTTGAGAATAGAGAACTAGTCTGCGGTCACCCCCTGCAGAACCACTCCTTTATAGGGGTTGTCTTGCTAATTGCCTATCATTTTTACCTGTTATCTGTTCCACTGACAGCAGGAAGAATTGATTCACAATCAGTTTTTCTTCATAACTGGACAGGTTTATTTTACAGAAGTGTGACTGACTTGGAGTTACATTGTGTTGTTTAAGTGTTCCCTTTATTTTTTGAGCAGTGCATTATCTTTCTTGGATCTCATATTTGAAGATAACCTCCTATAATGAACATTATGACAGGTCTTATTTGGAGGCACCATATTATAGAGCAGGAAGCACTGAGCAGATTGATATATAGGTTTGTGAAAAAAGATTTAGTGTTAGTGATTGGCAGCTAACTCTATGTGCACACTTATACAGAAAATGTCATTAATAACTGTTTAGGAATGCCCCCTTGACTCCTAAGTCCAAATGAAATTCCAATGAACAATTATTAAATTTTACTTAATATTTACCCACAAACCTACTGTATATATCAATTGTTCAGCTTCTACTACTCCATGACATGTTACCCATAGATTACATAGCAGTTAGTAGCGGAAAGATTCTCTATAAACATCACTTTTTATAGTTTCAAAAAAGTGCCATACCATATTCATAATAAACAGAATAGTGAAATTATGAGATGTTGTTTTTATCAGCTGTATACATTCCGTATGTCTTGTACAGTGTGGAAAATAAGTATTTGATACACTGATGATTTTGCAAGTTTTCCCACCTACAAAGAATGGAGAGGTCTGTAATTTTTGTCATAGGTACACCTCAACTGTGAGCGACAGAATCTTATAAAAAAAATTCCTGAAAATCACATTGTATGATTTTTACATAACTAAATTGTATTTTATTGCATGAAAAAAGTATTACAATAGAAAAACAGAACATAATATTTGGTACAGAAACCTTTGTTTGCAATCACAGAGGTCAGATGTTTCCTGTAGTTCTTAACCAAGTTGGCCCACTCCTCCATACAGATCTTCTCCAAATCTTTCAGTTTTTGCGGCTGTCACTGGGCAACACTGAGTTTCAGCCTCCTCCAAAGATTTTCTATTGGGTTCAGGTGTGGAGACTGGCTAGGCCACACCAGGACCTAGATATGCTTCCTACAGAGTCATGCCTAAGTTGCCCTGGCTTTTTGTTTTGAGTCATTGTCATGCTGGAAGACACAGCCACGACCCATCTACAATGCTCTTACTGAGGGAAGGAGGTTGTTGGCCAAAATCTCGTGATACATGACCCAATTAATCCTTCCTTCAGTACAGTGCAGTTGTCCTGTCCCCTTTGCAGAAAAGCAGCCCCAAAGTATGAGGTTTCAGTCACCATGCTTCATGGTTCGGTCGGTGTTCTTGGGGTTGTACTCATCCTTCTTCCTCCAAACATGGTCTGGAGTTGATACCATGACCTTCTCCCATGCCTCTTCTTAATCATCCAGATGGTCATTGATAAACTCCAAACTGACCTGTACATGTGCTGGCGTTATCAGGGGGACCTTGTGTGCCCTGCAGGACTTAAAACCTTGATGGTGTAGTGTGTTAACGGTAATGTTTGAAACTGTGGTCCCAGCTCTCTTCATGTCATTGACCAGGTCTTCCCATGTTGTTCTGGGTTGATTCCGGCCTTTCTCAGAATCATCATTATCCCACGAGTAGAGTTGAGCGATACCGTCCGATACTTCAAAGTATCGTATCGGATGGTATCGGCCGATCTTTAAAAAAAGTATCGGTATCGCCGATTCCGATACCGGAAGTCCCATTCAAGTCTATGGGACTTCCGGTATCGGAATAAGAAAAACCCTTTCCTGCCCTTGTACAGCCTCTCTGGGGTCTGTACGGGCCTTTCGGGGGGCTGTGCCGGCCTGCCAGGGGGTCTGTGCAGGCTCCGGTGGTCTGTGCCGGCCTGCCGGTGGTCTGTGCAGGCTCCGGGGGGCTGTGCCGGCCTGCCGGGGGGCTGTGCCGGCCTGCCGGTGGTCTGTGCAGGCTCCGGGGGGCTGTGCCGGCCTGCCGGGGGGGCTGTGCCGGCTCCGGGGGGCTGTGCCGGCCTGCCGGGGGGCTGTGCAGGCTCCGGGGGTCTGTGCAGGCATCGTCCGATGGGACTACAAGTCCCATCGGGCGATGCCTGCTACCATGACAGTGATTGACACATTAGCCAATGATGGGACAGTAGTAGTCCCATCATCCGGCTAATGTGTTAAATGTAAAAAAAAAAAAAAATTACATGCTACATACATACAACATGCATACTACATACATGCTACATTCATACTACATACATGCTACATACATACTACATATATACTACATGCATGCTACATACATACTGCATGCTACATACATACCACATACATACTAAATACATACTACATATATACTACATGCATGCTACATACATACTACATGCTACATACATACCACATACATACTACATATATACTACATGCATGCTACATACATACTACATGCTACATACATACCACATATATACTACATACATACTACATATATACTGCATGCTAGATACATACTACATATATACTACATGCATGCTACATACATACCACATATATACTACATACATACTACATATATACTGCATGCTACATACATACTACATATATACTACATGCATGCTACATACATACTACATATATACTACATGCATGCTACATACATACTGCATGCTACATACATACCACATACATACTACATACATACTACATATATACTACATGCATGCTACATACATACTACATGCTACATACATACCACATACATACTACATATATACTACATGCATGCTACATACTACATGCTACATACATACCACATATATACTACATACATACTACATATATACTGCATGCTACATACATACTACATATATACTACATGCATGCTACATACATACTACATACCACATACATACCACATACATACTACATACATACTACATACATACTACATGCTACATACATACTACATGCTACATACATACTACATATATACTACATGCATGCTACATACATACTACATATATACTACATGCATGCTACATACATACTACATGCTACATGCATGCTACATACATACTACATACATACTACATGCCGTGTGGGAATTTCATACTACATTCCGTGTGGGAATTTCCCACACAGCAATGGCATAAAGTGAGACTAGGGACTTTTTTTTTTAAGTGGCGGAGGAATACAGTGCGGAAGGATACCTACCTTCCGTCATTGGATTCCTGCAGCCCGTAGAGAACGGCAGCATCATCTGATGCTGCAGTTCTCTACCCAAGATCGTCGTGGGACACACTCGTGGACTGCTTCGGATCGTGGGTGAGTATTTTTGTGGTTTGTTATGTTAATATTTATTCCGTAGACGACAATGGCTTCGGGGAACAATGTGACAAGTATTGGTAAGTATGTTACTCTATGTTATATGTACTGTATGTCTATGTATGTATTGTATGAATGTATTGTATGTATGTAGTATATATGTGGTATGTATGTAGCATGTAGTATGTATGTAGTATGTATGTAGCATGCATGTAGCATGTAGTATGTATGTAGCATGCATGTAGTATATATGTAGTATGTATGTAGCATGCATGTAGTATATATGTAGTATGTATGTAGCATGTAGTATGTATGTAGCATGCATGTAGTATATATGTAGTATGTATGTAGCATGCAGTATATATGTAGTATGTATGTAGTATATATGTGGTATGTATGTAGCATGTAGTATGTATGTAGCATGCATGTAGTATATATGTAGTATGTATGTGGTATGTATGTAGCATGCAGTATGTATGTAGTATGTATGTAGTATGTATGTAGTATGTAGTATGTATGTAGCATGCAGTATGTATGTAGTATGTATGTAGTATATATGTAGTATGTATGTAGCATGCATGTAGTATGTATGTAGCATGTATGTAGTATGTATGTAGTATATATGTAGTATGTATGTAGCATGTAGTATGTATGTAGCATGCATGTAGTATGTATGTAGTATTTTTTTTTTTTTTTAACATTTAACACATTAGCCGGATGATGGGACTACTACTGTCCCATCATTGGCTAATGTGTCAATCACTGTCATGGTAGCAGGCATCGCCCGATGGGACTTGTAGTCCCATCGGACGATGCTTGCACAGACCCCCGGACATCAGCACAGCCCCCCGGCAGGCCGGCACAGCCCCCCGGCAGGCCGGTACAGACCCCCACAGGGTGCACAGACCACCGGCAGGCCGGCACAGCCCCCCGGCAGGCCGGTACAGACCCCGGGCAGTCCACACAGCCCCCCGGCAGGCCGGCACAGCCCCCCGGCAGGCCGGCAGAGACCCCCGGAAGGCCCGAAATGACGGCGCATCATGATGCGCACACACCGCGCATCATGATGACGTCAGGCCGTCAATCAACTGAACTTCCGATTCCGATGCCGAATTCCGATATTGAAAAAATATCGGAAGTCGGTATCGGAATTCCGATACAGCAAGTATCGGCCGATACCCGATACTTGCGGTATCGGAATGCTCAACACTACCCACGAGGTGAGATCTTGAATGGAGCTCCGGACTGAGGAAGATTGACAGTCATCTTGTTTCTTCCATTTCTAATAAGTGTGCCAACAGTTGCCTTCTCACTAAGCTGCCTGCCTATTGTCCTGTTGCCCATCCCAGCCTTGTGCAGGTTTACAATTTTGTCTCTGGTGTCCTTAGACAGCTCTTTGTCATGGTGTTCAAAAAGGTGCAATTAATACAGGTGTTCAAATACTTATCTCATGGAAATAAGAATCATACAATGAGATTTTCTGTTTTTTTTTATGTTTAGATTCTGTTTCTCAGAGTTGCAGTGTACCTACAATAAAAATTGCAGACCTCTCCATTCTTTGTAGGTGGGAAAACTTGCAAAGTCTGTAGAGTATCAAATACTTATTTTACCCAGTGCATATGCCTGATGTACTGTATTTTGTATTGGTTTATGCTACAGTTTCACAGCACATATTCGTTTTTACCTATTGTTATTGATATTCCCAGTTTTCTAGCATAACCTGAAAGTAGAAAAGTAAAAGTTTAACTAATTAAAAACATTGTTTGATTAGATTCACGTAGGGATCTATCAATGGCTATAGTTCGAGCCAAAATTTATATATACCGTATATATATATTACACACGTGGCCAAAATTGTTGATACCCCTCGTTTAATGACAGAAAAATCCTCAATGGTCACAGAAATAACTTGATTCTGACAAAAGTGTGAATAAATCAAAAATCTATGAAAATGAACAAATGAAAGTCAGACATTGCTTTTCAACCATGCTTCCACAGAATTTAAAAAAATAAATAAAACTCATGAAATAGGCCTGGACAGAAATGATGGTACCCTTAACTTAATATTTTGTTGCACAACCTTTTGATGCAATCACTGCAATCAAACGATTCCTGTAACTGTCAATGAGACTTCTTCATCTCTTAACAGGTATTTTGGCCCACTCCTCAAGAGCAAACTCCTCGAGCGAAACGCGCATTGGTGCTGACAGCATTTGGTCCCAGGTTGAAACAATGGGTAAGAGCAGAATTTAGCTTTACTTTTGCAGTTTTTTTTGTCTCCCTTAAAGCAGTACACACCTTATTCCTTTAGTTAGGAAATATATATGCATGCCATGCAAAAAGTCTATGGATTAATACCTTTTGTAACTTGAGCAGTAGCACTTTATAAATATTTGCTGCTATTTTTTGCTATCCCCATCCATTACAAATTACTGGGGCCAATGTGCTTTACATCTGTGTAAATCATCTATTTACTTTGTCGCTTTATGTTAATTTTGTTATGAAATTTTCAATGTACTAATTTGGTTGTAAATAAACTTTATATAATTTTTATGGGATATATTTTGCTCTTTTTTTCTTTCGTTTTCATATATCTTCTTTCATTTGGTCTGCTGTTATAGTAGCGTTTCATCAGATCCAGGTTCTCTTGCCTTATCCATGTTTGGTTAGTTTCAGAAGCTCATTTATCATCAGATTGTCCTGGTTCTTCAACATCTGACACGGACCTTGTTAATCCGGGCAACTTCCGAGCTGGCGTGACTGTCTTTGTTTGTGACACTCTCATGTTTATTGAGGTAGGCATTATAGTAGTCTTGCCCAAGGACCACTACTGGTATATTATGTTCCTACAGGGCAGAGCCGGGATTGGAACCCCAGTCTCCCATGTTGGTGGTTGTTCATATTAACTACTACGCTGTAACAGTCACCTAAGAAGGTGTTATAGTGTTAGGAGCCTTGGTATATAATTTAATTTATTTTTGAACCCCAGTCTCCGATGTTGTAGGCTGTGCACTTAACCATTATATTATACCAGTGTGCTGGCCATAAGAAGAGATGGAAGCTGCAGATGTGAAGACACGAAAGCTCCTCACAATGCATGGATGTCTCCACCCTAAGTCTAGCACCCAAAGATTGTATACCAACAGAAAAGAGGGTGGTTGAGGCTTGATAAGCATCCAAGCCACCATCACGGATGAAACAAGGAGTATCCAGGAATACATCAGAAACATGGCACCCAAAGATGAGATGTTGAGAATAAGCCTAAGGCAGCAACAACAACAGATCTGGAAGGAAGAACAGGAACATGAAGCGCCATGGCGAGACAAGCCGCTGCATGGGATGTACCATCGACAGATAATGGACATGGCTGACATGGAGAAATCCTACCAATGGCTAGAGAGATCTGGACTACGAAACAGCACAGAGGCACTAATCATTACAGCACAAGAGCAAGCACTAAGTACCAGATCCATAGAAGCAGGAATCTACCACATAAGACAAGACCCAAGATGCAGACTATACAAAGAAACCTCAGAAACAGTCCAACACATAGTGGCGGAATGCAAAATGCAAGCAGGAACAGCGTATACAGAACTCCACAACCAAGTAGCGGGAATTGTATACAGGAACATCTGCACAGCATATGGGCTAAGTCCCCCTAAGTCCAGGTGGGAGACCCCAGAGAAAGTGGTGGAGAATAAAAGGGCTAAAATCCTGTGGGACTTCAAAATTCAGACGGATAAGCAGGTGTTGGCTAACAACCAGACATTGTAATAGTAGACAAGGATCAGAAGACAGCAATGTTAATAGATGTGGCAGTGCCAAGTGACAGCATCATCAGGAAGAAGGAATATGAGAAGCTGGAGAAATACCAGGGCCTCAAAGAAGAACTGGAGAAGATGTGGAAGGTGAAGGCAACAGTAATTGCAGTGGTGATAGGAGAACTTAGAGCAGTGGGAAAATGGTTACAACAGATCCCAGGAGCAACACCTGAACTCTCTTCTCTGTCCAGAAAAGCGCAATACTGGGAACAACTAAGATCCCGCGCAGAACCCTCAATCTCCCAGGCCTCTGTCGGAGGACCCGGAAATAAGAAAGGACAACCCCCATTGGGGGTGAGAAGGAAGATATATATATATATATATATGTACTCACCGGCACTGTTCCAGTGGTGTCCGCACTTGCTCTCCCAGGACTCATGTGAGAATGTTACATCACATGAGCCCTACATACAGTCATCACTGGCTTCAATGCCACTATCTTCGGATAAATAAGTACTAAGTAAGCTGCGGCTGCTCTTGCTTCCTCTTGATTACTTATAAGTTCAAAGGTGAGAAAATTGAAGCTAGCGCTGATTGGACGAAGGGCTCACGTGGCATTACAACCTCATCTGAGCCCAGGGAGAGCGAGAATCTAAATTCTCCAGAATTGTACCTGAATTTGCACCGAGAAATGTATTTTACAATATCCTTTATACTTTCAATGTGTTTTATACACTTTCTGCTTTTTATCCAACAAGAAGTTGTGGCCTCTCTTAAACACAGCACAGACTGACATCCAACACTGTGCGCCAATAATGCACCACAATTATGGAAAAAGTTTCTGGCACTAAATAAGCCAACTAATAGGTAGTGTTCACCTAGATTAGAAAGGCTTAAAAATAGGCAGAGTCATCAAAGAGCATGACGCACTATGATAAATCTTGTTAATTTTAAGACTGTCCAAAAATGATATAATATTGATAACTCCGTGCCTTTGGAGGATATTTATAAAGATAATGTGCACCAAAAAAATTTCAGTATAGATATTATATGTTTTAGTCACTTTCTTTAGATTGTCTGACAAGGGGGCATGGCCATGCTGAAAAGAGGTGTGGCTTATCAGGAAAGGGGCAGGATCTCGTGACACATTGCACCTAAAAATTTGTCAAATTGTAGTGCCTTTTTTTGGCAAAAAATAATCAAACTAATAAGAGGTTTAAACTTAGACCAGACAGTCTAAAAATGTGCCTAATGCTACTTCAAGGACCCAAATTTATAAATAGCATGTGAAATACTTCAGCATAAAAATGTAATAAAAAGTATAAATACAGAGATAAATGCAGATAAAACAGTTCTCCTGTTTCAGTATCCTGGTGAATCATGAAGCCTTCGCTTGTTCTTCCCATTGCCGTACTATAGACTTTTACCATGTGGCTATATGAACATTAGCTGGCCAGGCTTTACTATCAATAAGTGCCAAAATGATGAAAACTGAATATCAATAGAGAGCAAAAATCCCGGGCTTGGTGAGCATTGCTAAGAAGAGGATATTCCAAGGACAGTAATGCATAAAATTGTGCTGTCTACGTGTTTTGGAGACGCCTTTTTCAGGTACATGATGACAGCATACTGCCCATGACCTTTATAGGGGTCGATGATGTAGTAATACAAAGAAAACACCTATAAACATAATTAAAATACATTACTGCACAATCCCATAAAATCTATTATACTAATAAAGTCTTTTTCTATTATCAATAAATATATTTTACCGTCCTTGGATTATCCTCTCCTTGGCAGCGCTCATCAAGTCCGTGACTTTTGTTCTACATCGATATTTACCAGTCCCGATGGAGGAACCATCTGTATACTCAATCACTGCTGTGCTTGACTTTGTGCAATGGAATATGGAGGGTGCATCAAGTTCCAGCGCCTATGACGTTATCTGGCTGATCTGCACTAGGAGCGTCTTTCCTCTCTTTTTATTTAAAATGATTAAAAATGCAAGAGCTCACCTTGGAATACAAACTTTGTAAATGTTAAAGAAAATACACTGGGAGAACATTGGTCATAGTGCCTGGAGATATATAGATTCCTTAATACTTACCCAACAGCTCATCCTCTGAAAATAAAAGGAGAAAACAAACAAATGAAAGTGAAATGTAGTGTTATTCATGTCTCGGATTATACACAGGGCATTGATCAATGATCACTTGCTTCATTAACCGCTCCTGTAAGAGGGAATTTAACCTCATCCCACCAATGGGAATCAATGGGAAATTACTATTGGTGCAGATCTATTCACAGGACCTGGTCTAGTGGCCATATCAGTAATCTGTGGCACCTGGACAGGAACTCTAAGAACTGTCCCTTTTCTTCCGACGTCCGTGGTTCTTCATTTGATGTGCATCAGACCACTGTGATGACATTACACCAGGCCGGCAATTCAAAAGAAGAGCCACAAATGCTGGGAGATAGGAGGCAGTGCTCAGGGCTCTCATCCAACAGCCATAAATTACTCACCGGGTCCTGTGGATCAAATTGCACCAACTCAAAAAATTACATTTTTAAAGCAATATAAAAAATATATAGTATATTTTATATATCCATGATACATCTTTCACTTTCATTGAGGGGTTGTTTAGTAGATGTTATTGTAGTTACACAATTTTTTCTTGTGCCATTTAGGCAAATAACCTGGGAAAATAACCTGTCCCAATAATGTGCTGCTGTCACATAGAGCAGAATATTCAGGTGACAGATAAACTTAAAAATAGTTATTATAAAAATAATTAATATAATCTATGGCATATATCATCTTTAAAGTGCTATATAAATAGTAAGTGGTTATCACACATTCACAGTATACGTGATAACCTCTATAGTGGCTTGCAAAAGTATTCACACACACCATGACATTTTTCATGTTTTGCTACCTCACAACCTGGAATTTAACGGTTTTATTTAGAATTTTCACTAGTTCATGTAAAGAACATGCCTACAACAGTGAACATTTGGTTTTCTTTTTACTGTGAAGCAAACAACATTCTGTCTCTGCTGCCAAAAAACTTCTCCACAGCATCATACTGCCACTAACATGTTTCACTGTGGGGATGGTGTTCTTGGGGGGTGCTGTTCTCTGCTAGTTTGGCATTAGACACAGCGTTTATCTTGGTGGCCAAAAAGTTCAATTTTGGTTTCATCTATCCATAGCACCTTTGTCCATATATTAGGTGAGTCTCAAAATGAGCGTTAACATTTTTGTATGTAAGTAAAGGCTTTTTTCGGTCCACTCTTCCATAAAGGCCACCTCTGTAGAGTGTACAGCTTATTGAGGTCGTATGGACGGATACTTCATTCTCTGCTTGGGAACTCCGTGGCTCCTCCAGGGTTACCTTTAGTCTTTGTGCTGCCTCTCTGATTAATGCCATTCTTGCCCAGGCTGAGAGATTTGGTGGGCTGCACTCTCTTGACAGGTTTGTTGTGGTACATGTTCTTTCTACTTGATGATAATGAATTTGATTTTGCTCTGGGAGATCATCGGAGATTTGGATTTTTTTTTATAAGCCAACCCTGACTTGTACGTGTTAACAACTTTGTCCCTGATTTGTTTGGAGATCTCCCTGGTCTTCATGGTGGTGTTTTGTTAGTGGAGCCTCTTCCTTAATGGTGTTGCAGCCTCTGTTGCATTTCAGGAAAGATGTGTATATACTGACAGACCATGTGACACTTAGATTGCACACAAGTGTACTTCTTTTCACTAAGCATGGGACTTATGAAGGTAATTGCTTACATTTTTAGGGGCTTCGTCGCAAAAGGGATGAATACATATGCACATGCCAATTTTTAATTGTTTGATCCCATAAATTTAGTTTATGCCTATTTTTCTCACTTCATCAACTTATACTATTTAGTGCTGATGCATCACACACAAATGGGATTGCAAAAATTTTTAAACACAATTTGAAAAAAGCCAAGCGGGTGAATACTTTCACAAGTCACTGCAAATCAAAAGATTGCCCTGTCCCCAGTGTTGTTCAACATTTTTATAACTGATCTAAATAAGGGAACTGAAGGTAAACTTATCAAATTGGCAGACTGTGCAAAGCTAGAAAGGATATCTTACACAAGAGAAGACAGGGAAAGGATTCAGAAGGATCTAGATAAGCTTGAACAATGGGCAGCAACTACTAGAATGGTATTTAACAGGGAGAAATGCAAGATTCTACATCTGGGCAAGAAAAACAAAAATTACATCTATATAATGGGAGAAACAGAACTAAGCAACAGCACGTGTGAAAAATAATAATAATTTTATTTCTACAGTACAGCGCCAACATATTCCGCAGCACTTTACATTTCAGAGGGGACTTGTACAGACAATAGACATTACAGCATAACAATAATCACATAGATCATAACAGATACCAAGAGGAATGGGGGCCCTGCTCGCCAGCTTACAATCTATGAGGAAAAAAGGGAGACTTGAAAGGTGGGTGGTAACAGTTGCCCTGATTGCGTGGACCAGCCATAATGTTAAGTGTGTAACAGTACAGATGCAGAGGGCTAATGGATGCATAAAGCATGTGGGAACATGATGCGGGGAACCTGGTTATGGTAAAAACTTTTGGCTGTGCCACATAGGGATAGATTAGGTTAATGTGTTGAGGTGGTAGGCCAGTCTGAATAAATGAGTTTTCAGGGCACGCTTAAAATTGTGGGGATTGGGGACTAATCGTATTGACCTGGGAAATGCATTCCAAAGAATTGGCGCAGCACGTGTATAGTCTTGGAGACGGGAGTGGGAGATTCTTATTATTGAGGATGCTAACCTCAGGTCATCAGCAGAACGGAGGGCACGGTAAGATGGTATACTGAAACAAGGGAGAAGATGTAGGGTGGTGCTGAGCCATGAAGAGCTTTGTGGGTGAGGGTAATAAGTTTTTACTGGATTCTGGAGTGGATGGGTAGCCAGTGTAATGACTGGCGCAAGGTAAAGGCATTGGTGTAACGACTGGCGAGGAATATGATCCTGGCAGCAGCATTCAAGACAGATTGGAGGGGGGAGAGTTTGGTAAGAGGTAGACCGATTAGAAGAGAGTTACAATAGTCAAGACGAGAATGAATAAGAGAAATAGTAAGAGTTTTTGCGGAGTTAAAAGTAAGAAAAGGTCGAATTCTAGAAATGTTTTTGAGATGCAGATAACAAGAGCGAGCCAGTGATCGTATGTGGGGGACAAAGGAAAGCTCGGAGTCAAGTATGACCCCAAGACAGCGGGCATGTTGCTGGGGAGTAATAGTGGAACCACACATGGAAATGGCAATGTCGGGTATAGGTACATTAGTAGCGGGAGGAAACACAAGGAGTTCAATCTTTGACAGGTTCAGTTTCAGATATAGCGAGGACATGATGTTAGACACAGCGTTTAGACAATCGCCGGTGTTTTCTAGAAAGGCTGGCGTGATGTCAGGAGAAGAAGCGTATAATTGGGTGTCATCAGCATAGAGATGGTACTGGAAGCCAAATCTACTGATTGCTTTACCAATAGGGGAAGTATACAAAGAGAAGAGGAGGGGGCCTAGGACTGATCCTTGAGGAACCCCAACAGTAAGGGGAAGATGAGGGGAGGAGGACCCAGCAAAAGATACAGTAAAGGAGCGGTCAGAGAGATAGGAGGAGAACCAGGAGAGAACGGTGTCCTTGAGGCCAATGGAATGTAGCATAGTGAGGAGGAGCTGATGATCCACAGTGTCGAATGCAGCAGAGAGATCCAAGAGAATTAGCATGGAGTAATGACCATTTGATTTAGCTGTTAGTAGATCATTAGAGACTTTAGTGAGGGCAGTTTCAGTAGAGTGTAAAGAGCGGAAACCAGATTAGAGAGGGTCGAGAAGAGAGTTATCAAAGAGATAGCGGATAAGACGGGAGTGGACCAGGTGTTCCAGGAGTTTAGAGATGAAGGGAAGATTAGAGACAGGTCTATAGTTAGCGGCACAGTTTTGGTCGAGGGATGGTTTTTTAAGTAGTGGATGTATGACGGCATGCTTAAATGAGGAGGGAAAGATACCAGAAGAGAGAGAGGTTAAATATTTTAGTTAGGTGAGGGATGATAGCAGGGGAAAGGGGCTGGAGTAGATGTGACGGAAATGGGTCACTGGTGCAAGAGGTTGGCCGAGAAGATGCAAGGAGCCTGCTTACTTCTTCTGTGACTGGTTCAAAATCAGAGAGTGAGCTAGATGCAGTGGGGGAGGGAGGACAGTGCATGGTATGAGGTGATTGGGAGATAATTTCCTGTCAGATCTGGTCAATTTTTTCTTTGAAGTAATTGGCCAGATCGTCAGCTCGAAGCTCCGTGGTTGGGGTCTGTACTCTTGAGTTGAGTAGAGAATGAAAAGTGTCAAAGAGACGTTTAGGGTTATTGGACAGTGAGGTGATGAGGGTGTTGAAATAGGTTTGTTTTGAGAGGTGAAGGGCAGTGTTATATATTCGAAGCATAAACTTATAATGGATGAAATCTTCGGGTAGGTTGGATTTTCTCCACGGACGTTCGACGCACCTGGAGCACCGCTGCAGGAAACGTGTTTGCAGGGTGTGCCAGGGTTGTCGCCATCTGTGTTGTGGTGTTCCATTTATAGGAGGTGCAAATTCATCCAGGGCACTTTGAAGTGTTTCATTGTAATGCTTCAATGCAGAATCAGGACATGAGAGGGAGGAGATAGGGGCCAATGAAGACTGCAAGTTCTTCATAAGTTTCTGGGTGTTAATGGCCTGTATGTTTCTATAAATATGGACAGTGGGGGTGACCTGAGCAGCCAGGCAGTTCTTGATAGAGAATGAAAGAAGGTTGTGGTCAGAGAGCGGGAGAGGGGAGTTTGCAAAATCATCCACTGCACAAAGCCGAGAGAAGACCAAGTCGAGGGAGTTTCCGTCTTCATGCGTTGGAGAATTAGTAAGCTGCAAAAGACTTGGGTATACTAATAGATCACAGACTGCACATGAGTCAACAGTGAGATGTAGCAGGAAGAAAAAGGCAAACACAGTTCTAGGATGTATTAAGAGAAGCATAGAGTCTAGATCACGTGAAGTAATTCTCTCCCTCTACTACTCCTTGTTCAGGCCTCATCTGGAATACTGTGCCCTTTTCTGGGTGCCACATTTTAAAAAAGACATTGAAGAACTGGAGCAAGCTCAGAGAAGAGCTACCAGGATGGTGAGCGGACTGCAAAGGATTCCTTACGAGGAATGGTTAAAGGATCTGGGAATGTTTAGCTTTCAAAAAAGAAGGCTAAGAGGAGACATAGCAATGGGCTCTTTACTGCAGCCCCATAGATAGTGAAGGGAGTGGAAGCTAAGTATTTGCACCTCCTCTTCATTCAAAACTGGTTCACAGCTATGTTTCCAGATTCATAATCCCACTCTTAGGAGTGCTGTGCATCTAAAGACAAACCACCTGCTGTCAGTAAGATACCCCAATGTTATTGAGAGGGGACCTCCAAGTTTATGTTCACATGATGAGTTTTTGTTGAGTAGTCCGCTCATGATCATGTAGTCCGCTCATGATGTCTCTGAAGGTACAGAGATCCTGCAACATCAGAAACTCACAAAATACTGATAGTTGGAATCTAGCCTAACTGTCTAGGAAATAGCGCTTTACAGAAGGCAGAACGTACTTGGAAAGAAATCCAGTATCCAAATCAATGCACTATTTTCACATCACTTACCTCTGCCATGTTTCTTTGCGTATGCTGAAAAAAAAATTTTACACATAAAAATAAGTCATTATACAGATCCTAGGTCAATGCCTTCACCTACAATCTTCGCTTCATGATAACCATGAGGCAGAGGCTTTGGCCTAGCTTTTAGTGTGTTTCTAGAAAAAAACTTCTGCTCATTCTCTGCATAGACCTTTAACACAACGCACATATTGAGTCCTGTATTCCCAAGTGGAGAAGCCACTGCATTTACATTTGAGTTTCTGGGATGTACAGTTAGGTCCATATATATTTGGACAGAGACAACGTTTTTCTAATTTTGGTTCTAGACTTTACCACAAAGAATTTTAAACAAAACAGATTCAGTTGAAGTTCAGACTTTCAGCTTTCATTTGAGGGTATCCACATTAAAATTGGATGAAGGGTTTAGGAGTTCCAGCTCCTTAACATGTGCCACCCTGTTTTTAAAGGGACCAAAAGTAATTGGACAGATTAAATAATTGTAAATAAAATGTTCATTTCTAGTACTTGGTTGAAAACCCTTTGTTGGCAATGACTGCCTGAAGTCTTGAACTCATGGACATCACCAGACGCTGTTTCCTCCTTTTTGATGCTCTGCCAGGCCTTCACTGCGGTGGTTTTCAGTTGCTGTTTGTTTGTGGGCCTTTCTGTCTGAAGTTTAGTCTTTAATAAGTGAAATGCATGCTCAATTGGGTTGAGATCAGGTGACTGACTTGGCCATTCAATAATATTCCACTTCTTTGCTTTAATAAACTCCTGGGTTGCTTTGGCTTTATGTTTTGGGTCATTGTCCATCTGTAGTATGAAACGACGACCAATCAGTTTGGCTGCATTTGGCTGGATCTGAGCACACAGTATGGCTCTGAATACCTCAGAATTCATTCGGCTGCTTCTGTCCTGTGTCACATCATCAATAAACACTAGTGACCCAGTGCCACTGGCAGCCATGCATGCCCAAGCCATCACACTGCCTCCGCCGTGTTTTACAGATGATGTGGTATGCTTTGGATCATGAGCTGTACCACGGCTTTGCCATACTTTTCTCTTTCCATCATTCTGGTAGCGGTTGATCTTGGTTTCATCTGTCCAAAGAATGTTCTTCCAGAACTGTGCTGGCTTTTTTAGATGTTTTTTAGCAAAGTCCAGTCTAGCCTTTTGATTCTTGATGCTCATGAGTGGTTTGCACCGTGCAGTGAACCCTCTGTATTTACTTTCATACAGTCTTCTCTTTATGGTAGATTTGGATATTGATATGCCTACCTCCTGGAGAGTGTTGTTCACTTGGTTGGCTATTGTGAAGGGGTTTCTCTTCACCATTGCGATTATTCTGCAATCATCCACCACTGTTGTCTTCCGTGGGCGCCCAGGTCTTTTTGCATTGATGAGTTCACCAATGCTTTCTTTCTTTCTCAGGATGTACCAAACTGTAGATTTTGCCACTCCTAATGTTGTAGTAATTTCTCGGATGGGTTTTTTCTGTTTTTGCAGCTTAAGGATGGCTTGTTTCACCTGCATGGAGAGCTCCTTTGACTGCATGTTTCCTTCACAGAAAAACCTTCCAAATGCAAGCACCACACCTCAAATCAACTCCAGGCCTTTTATCTGCTTAATTGAGAATGACATAACGAAGGGATTGCCCACACCTGTCCATGAAATAGCCTTGGAGTCAATTGTCCAATTACTTTTGGTCCCTTTAAAAACATGGTGGCACATGTTAAGGAGCTGAAACTCCTATACCCTTCGTTCAATTTTAATGTGGATACCCTCAAATGAAAGCTGAAAGTCTGAACTTCTACTGCATCTGAATTGTTTTGTTTAATATTTATTGTGGTAATGTCTAGAACCAAAATTAGAAAAATGTTGTCTCTGTCCAAATATTTATGGACCTAACTGTAATTGATTTCACAGACATTAGTTTTGGCAGACAAGGCTAGAAGGCATTTTGAGGATCCAAAAGAAAATACCAGTCATGGATCATCATCTCGGGGTTGTACTAGACATAATGCAGTGCTATTTTTGCCTAAACTGAATTCACACAGCACATCTACAATGGTGCCATAACAGTGCCAGAGACATTAGTAATACCCATAATAGTACATAAATGATGCACCAAATAATACAAGAAAAACTGTGCAACCTATGTCTGACGGCAGCACATTGACGCCCAATAAAGCCCCACTGCTCACCTCTCCTCTTCTGTCTGATACAGATTGTATCATGTGGTCATGACGTTGTAAGGATTCCGGACTTTCCTTTGTGCCTGTCCGCCCTTTTCCAAGATGGAGTTTTGTATTTCGCCTTGTCATAGAACTTCCTGTCTGTTCTGATTATTTAAGTCTGGGCCATGTGTTCCTTTTTGCCTGAGTATTTTGTTGCTGTTGGCTCCTGAGCTCCTGCCTGACTACTGGTGGACTCACTGCTGCTGCTGCTCGTTACTCGGTGGTCTGCCTCTCCACGTTATCCCATCCTTTGTCTGCCCCCCTGAAAGGAGCAGAGAGCACATGACAGAAATGAATCCCCCCTCCCGTGCCCATATACCCATCACACATCCTCTATCCTATAGGCACATCTTCCCTCTTAAAGGGATCATTGGTATGGAAGTCAGAGCAAATCCATACATGGCTTTTGTTTTTACCTCAGGCCTCTCTTAAAGGGATCCCTGGTATGGAAGTTAGGACCGTTCCACTCAGCTCTGTGGTTCTGACCCCAGTGTCTCTTAAAGGGATCATTGGTATGGAAGTTAGGGCAAATCCACTCTGCGCTTTGGTACTGACCCCAGGCCTTTCTTAAAGGGATCTCTGGTATGAAAGTCAGGGCAAATCCATCCAGCGCTTTGGTTCTGACCCCAGGCTATTAGTGGTAGTAGTCCGGTAGCTCTGGCTGACGGGATGATGTGGGATCATTAGGGTGAGTAGTCCGGTGGCTCTGGCTGACGGGATGATGTGGGATATTAGTGGTAGTAGTCCCGTGGCTCTGGCTGATGGGATGATATGGGATATTAGTCGTAGTAGTCCAGTGGCTCTGGCTGACGGGATGATATTAGGGGGAGTAGTCTGGCGTCTGTGACGGGATGATGTGGGATATTAGTGATAGTTGTCTGGTGGCCCTGGCTGACAGGATGATGTGGGATATTAGGGGTAGTAGTCCGGTGGCTTTGACAGGAGGATGTGGGATATTAGGGGTAGTAGTCCGGTAGCTCTGGCTGACGGGACAATGTGGGATATTAGTGGTAGTAGTCCGGGTAGTCCGGTAACTCTGGCTGATGGGATGATGTGGGATATTGAGGTAGTAGTCCGGTGGCTCTGACGGGATCATGTGGGATATTAGGAGTAGTAGTCCAGTGGCTCTGGCTGACGGGTCGATGTGGGATATTAGGGGTAGTAGTCCGGTGGCTCTGGCTGACGGGACGATGTGGGATATTAGGGGTAGTAGTCCGGTGGCTCTGGCTGACGGAATGATGTGGGATATTAGTGGTAGTAGTCCGGTAGCTCTGGCTGACGGGATGATGTGGGATTATTAGGGTGAGTAGTCCGGTGGCTCTGGCTGACAGGATGATGTGGGATATTAGTGGTAGTAGTCCTGTGGCTCTGGCTGATGGGATGATGTGGGATATTAGTGGTAGTAGTTCCATGGCTCTGGCTGATGGGATGATGTGGGATATTAGTGGTAGTAGTCCAGTGGCTCTGGCTGATGGGATGATGTGAGATATTAGGGGTAGTAGTCCGGTGGCTTTGACAGGAAGATGTGGGATATTAGGGGGAGTAGTCTGGCGTCTGTGACGGGATGATGTGGGATATTAGTGATAGTTGTCTGGTGGCCCTGGCTGATGGGATGATGTGGGATATTAGGGGTAGTAGTCCGGTGGCTTTGATAGGAAGATGTGGGATATTAGGGGTGTTAGGAGTGGCGGAAGACACTAAATAAAAAATAAATAAAGTGCCTTCGCCACCCGGGGTCCACCGTGCGGTGGATGGAAAAACCGCTGCTAGAGAGGCAGATCACAAGGCGGTAATGTGCACAATGGTTAGACGGCACCCAGTGCACAAAAGCAAGCTCTGTTATACTCACAGAGCTGCAGGCAAAAAAGCTCAAAATAAACGCTGAGTCTGTTCAGAGTTCACAGACACACAGCGATATAGTCGCGGTATTCGCGGTCACAGGAGTATCCTTAAACAGCAGGACTACTCCGTCTAGACCTACCGTCAAATAAGGTGCGAAGCATCGCAACCGCGGACGCAGAGAAAGCTGCAACTGCAGTGCAGCAAGAAATGAGCCGCTGGCAAGGCGCTGCAATAACGCTGGCGCAATACAGACGCTAAGCTGCTGAGCAAGGTGGAGCATATGCGCGCTGGCGCTAGCGCTGCTACTGGCTGAACCCAAACACTCACACAATCATATTATCAGAGGGAAGGGGTTTCTTAATAAGTCAATCACCAGTCCAAGCATCCATCACCATACATACAGCAGCAAGTATGAAATACTAGCGCATGGCGGAACAGCCATACGCGCTTTTTATACCAAACGGGACCTTCTGGAAGTCTCCAAGGCTCCAGGAGGAGCCAATAGGATTAGACAAAGGACCTGAGCATGTGACTCCCGAACTCCAATGGGAGCTCGTCCCATGAGCATGCTCAGTGGAGGGAACATAGGACTTAGCCTCTGGAGAGAGTTGCCGCAAGGCACTCTCCTCTGCAATTTCCTCTACCGCAGATGAAATGCAGGAGACTGCAGCATGTAAGGGTCTAGATTTCATCATAGGGAAGGAAGAAATCAGACTCTTAACATTACCCCCCTCCTAGGGCCCCTTCCTCCCTGAGCCTTCCGAACCATCAACCTGGGCTCAAACTCACCCGAAGGCGAGCTTGATGTCCTGGTAGGTGTTACAGTAAACCGGGACACCTGGAAGGCATCAGTGGAAGAAAAGTCACCAGGTTTCAACAGAGACACCTGGGAGATGGCAGGAGCTGGCGATGCAACTGAATGCCGCCGCGAATCAGCGACCATCACCACTCTCCACTTAGGAAGGTTAACCTGGGCACATGAAGTGCAAGCTTGGATAAATTTTTTAATATCCTGAGCTCTATGAGGCCACCAATACGCTCCGGCCAAGAGCTTCGAGATTTGCATGTAACCTCGATGTTGAGGCGCATGGGAAGCATGCGCCCATGTGAGAACTTGAGCCCAAAGATGAGGAGGGACAAAAGTCTCGGTGACCGGTTCAGATTCTGACCATTGCGGGGAGCTGGCTTCTGGAGAAACCGCACATACATGGGGACAACCGCAAATGGATTCCTGATCAGAATCTGTGTTGAGATCGGTACGAGACACCTCCATGGGCTCAGGGGGTATAACCTCTGGCTCAGACAGCTCAGGAGGTACAAAAAATTTAGGAGCTGAGGCAGCTCTTCTCTTGGAGTGAGCCCTCTCCATACCACGCTCCGAAAAACGGAGGTCGATACGTGAGGAGACGGAAATTAGCTCTTCCAAACTAGTGGGGATCTCTCTAGTGGAGAGAGCATCCTTCACGTGCTCTGCTAGACCTCGCCAAAAAACGGGGATAAGCGCTCTGTTGGACCATTCCAACTCGGACGCCAGTGTCCGAAAACGGACGGCATACTGGCTAACCGAGAGCGACCCCTGAGTAAGGGCAAGCAGCTGCAGAGACGTATCGTGCGTGACCCGAGGACCGAGAAATACTTGCTTGATGGCTGTTAGCAAGTTGGCCGCAGTCCGAATCCCGAGGTCACCACGTTCCCATAGAGGCATAGCCCATTCCAGAGCCTTGCCAGACAGTAGGGAGATAATGAAGGCCACCTTAGCCCGCTCTGTAGGGAATTGCGCAGCCAGCAGCTCCAGGTGTATTGAGCACTGGCTGATGAAACCCCTGCAGGAGCGCCATCCCCAGAGAATTTTTCGGGCAACGGGAGGCGGGTAACTGTCGGCACAAGGGAGGACACGGACATACGCCCCACGGCATCTGTGAGTGCCTGAACAGCAGCATCTGTGGTCTGCGCAGCTGCGAGAGACCTCTCAAGGGTGGCCAAGCGAGCCTCGAGCTGTCGCACACACTGCACCAGTTGCTGCTGATCTGCCATCTCTAGTCAGACCCCATGCGCTAGTATTATGTTAGGAGTGGTGGAAGACACTAAATAAAAAATAAATAAATAAAGTGCCTTTGCCACCCGGGGTTCACCGTGCGGTGGATGGAAAAACCGCTGCTAGAGAGGCAGAGCACAAGGCGGTAATGTGCACAAGGGTTAGACGGCACCCAGTTCACAAAAGCAAGCTCTGTTATACTCACAGAGCTGCAGGCAAAAAAGCTCAAAATAAACGCTGAGTCTGTTCAGAGTTCACAGACACACAGCGATATAGTCGCGTTATTCGCGGTCACAGGAGTAGCCTTAAACAGCAGGACTACTCCGTCTAGACCTACCATCAAATAAGGTGCGAAGCGTCGCAACCGCGGACGCAGAGAAAGCTGTAACTGCAGCGCGGCAAGAACTGAGCCACTGGCAAGGCGCTGCAATAACGTTGGCGCAATACAGACACTAAGCTGCTGAGCAAGGTGGAGCATATGCGCGCTGGCGCTAGCGCTGCTACTGGCTGAACCCAAACACTCACACTATCGTATTATCAGAGGGAAGGGGTTTCTTAATAAGTCAATCACCAGTCCAAGCATCCATCACCATACATACAGCAGCAAGTATGTAATACTAGGGCATGGCGGAACAGCCATGCGCGCTTTTTATACCAAACGGGACCTTCCGGAAGTCTCCAAGGCTCCAGGAGGAGCCAATAGGATTAGACACAGGACCTGAGCATGTGACTCCCGAACTCCAATGGGAGCTCGTCCCATGAGCATGCTCAGTGGAGGGAACAGAGGACTTAGCCTCTGGAGAGAGTTGCCGCAAGGCACTCTCCTCTGCAATTTCCTCTACCGTAGATGAAACGCAGGAGACTGCAGCATGTAAGGGTCTAGATTTCATCATAGGGAAGGAAGAAATCAGACTCCTAACGAGTAGTAGTGCGGTGGCTCTGGATGACGGGATGATGTGGGATATTAGGGGTAGTAGTCCGGTAGCTCTGCCTGACGGGACAATGTGGGATATTAGGGGTAGTAGTCCGGTAGCTCTGGCTGACGGGATGATGTGGGATATTAGGGGTAGTAGTCCGGTAGCTCTGGCTGACGGGATGATGTGGGATAATAGAGGTAGTAGTCCGGTGGCTCTGACGGGATGATGTGGGATATTCAAGGTAGTAGTCGCGTGGCTCTGGCTGATGGGATGATGTGGGATATTAGTGGTAGTAGTCCAGTGGCTCTGGCTGATGGGATGATGTGGGATATTATGGGGAGTAGTCTGGTGTCTGTGAAAGGATGATGTGGGATATTAGTGATAGTTGTCCGGTGGCCCTGGCTGACGGGATGATGTGGGATATTAGGGGTAGTAGTCCGGTGGTTTTGACAGGAAGATGTGGGATATTAGGCGAGTAGTCTGGCGTCTGTGACGGGATGATGTGGGATATTAGTGATAGTTGTCTGGTGGCCCTGGCTGATGGGATGATGTGGGATATTAGGGGTAGTAGTCCGGTGGCTTTGACAGGAAGATGTGGGATATTAGGGGTAGTAGTCCGGTGGCTCTGGATGACGGGACAATGTGAGATATTAGGGGTAGTAGTCCGGTAGCTCTGGCTGACGGGACAATGTGGGATATTAGGGGTAGTAGTCCGGTAGCTCTGGCTGACGGGATGATGTGAGATAATAGAGTTAGTAGTCCGGTGGCTCTGACGGGATGATGTGGGATATTAGGGGTAGTTGTCCGGTGGCTCTGGCTGACGGGATGATGTGGGATATTAGGGGTAGTAGTCCGGTGGCTCTGGCTGACGGGATGATGTGGGATATTAGGGGTAGTAGTCCGGTGGCTCTGGCTGACGGGACGATGTGGGATATTAGGGGTAGTAGTCCGGTGGCTCGGGCTGACGGGATGATGTGGGATATTATAGTGATTGTGGCTATGCATAGTGGGCGGGGCTATACACTCAGCTATATATATATATATATAGATAGATATATAATCATTATAATTTGTTATAACTAACCGTAGTTAGTTACTATGCCCGGGCAGCGCCGGGCTGTTCAGCTAGTTCATAATATAGCTGAAGTTTCTTATTAAACGTGGTGTGCTTACTCTCATACTTATGGCTGGACTCCCACATTTAGTGCCTTGTGCACACCTGCGTCATATTACTGTTGGACTGGTTCTATATTGTGCTGTGTTTTCGTTACTATTGCAGAAAGTGCCCTTAGTTTTTTTTCTCTTGTTAATATACTCATTTGTATTTGTATCAACTTTGGTCTCAATTTCATTTTATCCCACGCAATCAGATTCCGTAGTACCCATATAATTGTTACAGATGTCTGTCAGGTAAACCGCCGAGTGTTTCAGGCAGGAGATACTTAAAGAAAGGGACTCTGTCAGGTGATTTTTATGTACAAGTGCTTCTCACAAAATTAGAATATCATCAAAAAGTGAATATATTTCAGTTTTTCAATGTAAAAAGTGAAACTCATATTATATAGTCATTACAAACAGAGTGATCTATTTCAAGTGTTTATTTCTGTTAATGTTGATGATTATGGCTTACAGCCAATGATAACCCAAAAGTCATTATCTCTGTAAATTAGAATAATTAACAAAAAACACCTGCAAAGGCTTCCTAAGCATTTACAGTGGGTACAGAAAGTATTCAGACCCCTTTAAATTTTTCATTCTTTGTTTCATTGCAGCCATTTGGTAAATTCAAAAAAGTTAATTTTTTTTCTCAGTGTACACTCTGCACCTCATCTCGACTGAAAGAAAAACAGAAATGTAGAAATTTTTGCAAATGTTGCAAATTTATTAAAAAAGAAAAACTGAAATGTCACATGGTCATAAGTATTCAGACCCTTTGCTCAGTATTGAGTAGAAGCACCCTTCTGAGCTAGTACAGCCATGAGTCTTCTTGGGAATGATGCAACAAGTTTTTCACACCTGGATTTGGGGATCCTCTGCCATTCTTCCTTGCAGATTCTCTCCAGTTCCGTCAGGTTGGATGGTGAATGTTGGTGGACAGCCATTTTCCGGTCTCTCCAGAGATGCTCAATTGGGTTTAGGTCAGGACTCTGTTTGGGCCAGTCAAGAATGGTCACAGTTGTTCTGAAGCCACTCCTTTGTTATTTTAGCTGTGTGCTTAGGGTCATTGTCTTGTTGGAAGGTGAACCTTCGGCCAAGTCTGAGGTCCAGAGCACTCTGGAAGAGGTTTTCATCCAGGATATCTCTGTACTTGGCTAAATTCATGTTTCCTTCAATTGCAACCAGTCATCCTGTCCCTGTAACTGAAAAACACCCCCATGTAGCACGATGCTGCCGCCACCATGTTTCCCTGTTGTGATTGTATTGGGCAGATTATGAGCAATTACTTGTTTTTCTACACATATATCGCTTAGAATTATCACCAAAAAGTTCTATCTTTGCCTCATCAGACCAGAGAATCTTATTTCTCATATTCTGGGTGTCCTTCATGTGTTTTTTTAGCAAACTCTATGCGGGCTTTCATATATCTGGCACTGGCAGTGATCGTTGACTTTGTGGAACTTTCTCCCATCTCCCTACTGCATCTGTGAAGCTCAGCCAAAGCGATCTTGGGGTTCTTCTTTACCTCTCTCACCAAGGCTCTTCTCCCACGATTGCTCAGTTTGGCTGGACGGCCAGGTCTAGGAACACTTCTGACGGTCCCAAACTTCTTCCATTTAAGGATTATGGAGGCCACTGTGCTATTTGGAACCTTGAGTACTGCAGAAATTCTTTTGTAACCTTGGCCAGATCTGTGCCTTGCAACAATTCTGTCTCTGAGCTCTTTGGGCAGTTCCTTTGACCTCATGATTCTCATTTGGTCTGACATGCACTGTGAGCTGTGAGGTCTTATATAGACAGGTGTGCGCCTTTACAAATGGAGTCATGTCAGTTTAATTAAACACAGCTCTACTCCAGTGAAGGAGTAGAACCGTCTCAAGGAGGATCACAAGGAAATAGACAGCATGTGACTTAAATATGAGTGTCTGAGCAAAGGGTCTGAATACTTATGACCATGTGATATTTCAGTTTTTCTTTTTTAATAAATTTGCAAAAATTTCTACATTTCTGATTTTTTTCAGTCAAGATGGGGTGCAGAGTGTACATTAATGAGAAAAAAAATGAACTTTTTTGAATTTACCAAATGGCTGCAATGAAACAAAGAGTGAAAAAATTTAAAGGGGTCTGAATACTTTCCGTATCCACTGTAAAAAGACTTCCATAACACCTCAACAGTGCCACAGGCTGATCGCCTCCATGCCACGCCGCATTAATGTAGTAATTGATGCAAAAGGAGCCCCGACCAGGTATTGAGTGCACTTACTGAACATACGTTTCAGTAGGCCAACATTTCAGATTTTAATATAATTTTTCAAGCTGGTGTTATAAAGTATTCTAATTTACTGAGATAATGACTTTTGGATTTTCATTGGCTGCAAGCCATATTCATCACTATTAACAGAAATAAACACTTGAAAGATATCACTCTGTAATGACTCTATATAATATATGAGTTTCACTTTTTGTATTGAAGAACTGAAATAAATTAACTTTTTGATGACATTCTAATTTTGTGAGAAGCCCCTGTAGTATACTAATGGTATCCTGAAATAGGGCTTGGGCAGCCCTTTCAGAATACGTAACTTTTATTTCTCCACGTGGCCCCGTTGTGTTCATGTAAGCCCCAGAAAAATGTATTGTCTCACGCCGGAAATCAAGGGTATGTAAATAACAAATGAATGTTCCCCCTCCCATAATCCCGCCCACATCTCCTGGCCGGCATCACTGATTGGGTGCAGTCAGACTGCTTTTTGTTACCCACCTGTGGAACGCATCCCATTCCTCAAACTGGCCGTCTGCTCTTCTGACCTGAGCATGACAGCATGTATTTCTATGCAACTGTCACTCTCAGTGCCGCCAGTGCAGAGGGGTGTGTGCGATTATGGGCGGGGGAAGGGGTGAATATTCATTTTCATTTTACATAGACTTGACTTGCCAGAGCGAAACAATAAATGTGTCCAGTGCTTACAGGAACACATCGTGGCCACGTAGAGGAATAAAAGTTAAAAATCCTGAAAGGGCTGTTCAAACCCTATTTCAGAATACTATTAGTATATTACTTAAAAATCAATTGACAGATTCCCTTTAAGGAAACTGGTGTTTTTTTCCTGTATTGTGGTTTCTGTAGATTCTTCAGACATTTCCTAAGAGTTTTTTTGGATTTTTTTTGCTGCAAGCATTTTTTTTTGAGGACTTTCCCATGGTATTTGTGACTTCTTTTCCTGTTTTCCTGTGGTTTGTTTTTTTTACTCCATTGAATAAGTTTTTTTTTTTTGTTTTTTTTTAAACCAGGACTCATTTTGTGCAGAATGAGTTTTAATTTTGAATAATCTAATAGGCTTTATCATATAATGTACTGAAAAGCGAGAAACAACTTGTAGATGGGAATGAAATAACTATTTAATTGTTATTCCGCCATTGTTTTTAGGGATTTACTTTTACTACAACAGCCTTAAGAAAGAGGGGGATAACAACACAACTCAAACATGTCATGAAAATACATTGTTGCATTAGTATTAAATATGCTATGTATAAACATACAAAAAATATAAGAGAAAGGCAGACTCCCCAGATCAGACAACCCAGTACAGAATATTTACACAGAAAATGTAACCCTCCTATGCAGATCTAGAAAATTGTAGAAATTGAAGAAATATACAGTCATATGTAAAAGTTTGGGCACCCCTATTAATGTTAACCTTTTTTCTTTATAACAATTTTGGTTTTTCCAACAGCTATTTCAGTTTCATATATCTAATAACTGATGGACTCAGTTATATTTCTGGATTCAAATGAGGTTTATTGTACTAACAGAAAATGTGCAATCTGCATTTTAATAAAATTTGACCGGTGCAAAAGTATGGGCACCTCAACATAAAAGTGACATTAATATTTCGTAGATCCTCCTTTTGCAAAAATAACAGCCTCTAGTTGCTTGCTGTAGCTATTAATGAGTTCCTGGATCCTGGATGAAGGTAATTGTGACCATTCCTGTTTACAAAACAATTCCAGTTCAGTTAAGTTTGATGGTCGCCGAGCATGGACAGCCCGCTTCAAATCATCCCACAGATGTTCAATGATATTCAGGTCTGGGGACTGGGATGGCCATTCCAGAACATTGTAATTGTTCCTCTGCATGAATGCCTGAGTAGATTTGGAGCGGTGTTTTGGATCATTGTCTTGCTGAAATATCCATCCCCTGCGTAACTTCAACTTCGTCACTGATTCTTGCACATTATTGTCAAGAAACTGCTGATACTGAGTTGAATCCATGCGACCCTCAACTTTAACAAGATTCCCAGCGCCGGCATTGGCCACACAGCCCCAAAGCATGATGGAACCTCCACCAAATTTTACTGTGGGTAGCAAGTGTTTTTCTTGGACTGCTGTGTTTTTTAGCCTCCATGCATAACTCCTTTTTGTATGACCAAACAACTCAATCTTTGTTTCATCAGTCCACAGGACCTTCTTCCAAAATGTAACTGGCTTGTCCAAATGTGCTTTTGCATACCTCAGGCGACTCTGGTTGTGGCGTGCTTGCAGAAACGGCTTCTTTCGCATCACTCTCCCATACAGCTTCTCCTTGTGCAAAGTGCGCTGTATTGTTGACCGATGCACATTGACACCATCTGCAGCAAGATGATGCTGCAGGTCTTTGGAGGTGGTCTGTGGATTGTCCTTGACTGTTCTCGCCATTCTTCTTCCCTGCCTTTCTGATTTTTTTTCTTGGCCTGCCACTTCTGGGCTTAACAAGAACTGTACCTGTGTTCTTCCATTTCCTTACTATGTTCCTCACAGTGGAAACAGGTTAAATCTCAGAGACAACTTTTTGTATCCTTCCCCTGAAAAGCTATGTTGAATAATCTTTGTTTTCAGATCATTTGAGAGTTGTTTTGAGGAGCCCATGATGCCACTCTTCATAGGAGAATCAAATAGGAGAACTACTTGCAAGTGGCCACCTTAAATACCTTTTCTCATGATTTGATACACCTGGCTATGAAGTTCAAAGCTCAATGAGGTTACAAAACCATTTTAGTGCTTCAGGAAGTCAGTAAAAAGTAGTTAGGAGTGTTCAAATCAAGAAAATGATAAGGGTGCCCATACTTTTGCTCCGGTCAAATTTTGTTTAAATGCAGATTGCACATTTTCTGTTAGTACAATAAACCTCATTTGATTCCAGAAATATAACTGAGTCCATCAGTTATTATATATATGAAACTGAAATAGCTGTTGCAAAAAACAAAATTGTTATAAAGAATAAAGGTTAACGTTAATAGGGGTGCCCAAACTTTTACATATGACTGTATAAGCACTGTTAAAAACAAAATGCATGGTGGAGAATGGGCTCTGCCAGTAAGAACCCTGGTATTCATTGGTAAAAACATTATTAAGACAACATGTTTCACAGTTGGTCCAAGTACCTGACGAAGGAGTAAGACCAACTCTGAAGAGCATTGTCTGAATAATGTCTGATTCTTTTACCGTTGACTACAAGCATCCTTTATGACAACACCCATTATTCACCATGCATTTTGTTTTTAACACTGCTTGTATACATTGGTTTCCTGCATGCTCAGCAACAGGCTGGACTTCATAGGAGACCATGATATTGACTATATATTGCAATAGTAAGCAAAGTATGTAATAGTGTAGTATTACTGTATATAGTACAAATAATCAAAGAATTGCATGTTCTAGGCCCTGACCGAGAGTGCACACTAGTTATAAGTCTTGCAAAATCACCAGCCCCCACCAGAGCAGCTTTTCTAATTATGGATTTCAAATGTCCTTTTATCTCTGTAGCTGTGCTACTCACCAGAACTGTAAATCAAGAAGGAGTGTCTGCTTTGCCATAAACCAAGGAGAAGGATACTGCATAGCTATAAGCTACTCAAGACATAACTTAAGAATTCCTGTTAAGGGGTTAATAGTAATGTAAGTATTTACTAAAACCTACTTGCCAAGAGTGGTGACTTGTCCACTGTAAATAAGGGTAAGTTCACGCTTGGCGTTTTTGCTGCATTTTTTTGCTGCATTTTTTATGCTAACTTTCAGCTGCTTTTAACAGCAACAGCAAAGCTTAAGAAATTTCAGAAATCTCATGCACACACACTGGGTTTTTTGTCATCAGGATTTTGTGCTTTGCAGCGTTTTTTTGACATAGAACCTGTCACTTCTTTCCGCGTTTTTTCAGTGTTTTTCACCCATTGACTTGAATGGATGGTGAAAAAACGCTGCAAATACGCAGGTTGATTTTAATTTGCAGTGTATTTGCTACAGAAAAGTCAAGGACAGCCGGGTGTGACCTCACAGCTCCACTACATCTAGATGGCAGGCTGCATGATGTGTCCATACAGCATGTCATCCAGCAGAGTGGACCCGAACCCCATTCACTTGAAAGGGGAGCCCAACAATACAGTGTTTCACACGCTGTCATATGCATGACTGCACGGCAAACACCACTTCTGATCGGCGTTGAAATCATCCCTGCCGGTGAGAGAGCCGCAGTTCCTCCGATGTCAAAACACAGCGTGAGTGCTCAGTTGTGATCGGAGGTATAAAGTTTACCTCTGGTCACTGGTGTCAGCTGATGGGACGACTGCTCCCATCATTCGACACCTGCTGCCGCTAATAACAGTGAGAGCAGGAGTGGATGGTTGGAGTATTAATCAGCCGCTCCTGCGCTGTAAATAATTTAAAAAAAAAACCTGTGTGGGTTCCCCCCTATTTTTGATAACAAGCCATGCAAAACTCACAGCTGAGAGGTGCAACCCTCAGCTGTCAGCTTCAGCAAGGCTAGTTATCAAGAATAAAAGGGGTCCCCACGCTGTTTTTTTAAATTATTTAAATAATTTAAAAAAGACCTCATGGGGTCCCCTCCCATTTTTGACAACCAGCCTTGCTAAAGCAGACAGCTGAGGGCTGGTATTCTCAGGCTGGTAAGGGGCCATGGATATTGCCCCCCCAGCCTAAAAATAGCAGCCCGCAGCTGCCCAGAAAAGGCATATCTATTAGATGTGCCAATTCTGGCACTTTGCCTGGCTCTTCCCACTTGCCCTGTAGTAGTGGCAAGTGGGGATCTTATTTGTGGGGTTGTGGTCACCTTTGCATTGTCTGGTGACATCAAGCCCACGGCTTAGTAATGGAGAAGCATCTGTAAGACACCTATCCATTACTAATCCTATAGTTACAGGGTAAATAAAGACACAGCCAAAATAAAATATTTTACCAGAAATAAAACAAAACACATCTGTTTCCATTTTAATTTAAAAATAACAAACACAGTAATGCTCACCTAATGCTTATTCCACCGAAGCCCTCATTTCCTGTAATAAAACAAAAAAAAAAAAAAAAAATATCCCTCACTTGTCAGTTGGTCTGTCCCACGACGTAATCCATGTCTGGGGGATAATTAGTTTTCAACCTGGACATTGCCAAGATGCGACCATCCAGACTGAGAACCACTGGTGAATGAGCTGCTGGGAGCGCAGCATCAGTGACTGGTGATGACATCATCGAGGTTACCTTTGGTCACTGAGACTCCGTTCCCAGCTGGACTGAACAGCAGTGACCTCGGTGAGATCCCCACTAGTACCGTGAGAAAGTTGCACGCTGCAGAGGCGACTTCACCGGGAGAATTTCACTACGGTGAATTTCAACATGCGTTTTTGCCACAGTTGCTTTCCTGCCAAGAAATCAGGTTTTGCTGTTGGAAAAAAAGCGCAGCAAAAACTCCCAGTGTAAACTTACTCTTAGGGTGTTCATAGTACAGAGCTTTTTGTAGCCCTATGAAGGGCTCAGGTATGGGAGTAAGTTTCTAATATCTAGATGTATCAATAGCTTGACATGCCATGTTAATTACATTTCCACATAATTAACTCAGCTGTTGAAGTAGTATTATATTTAGGTAGAATTTATTTTCTTTAACCTACCTATAACGTAGTTACCTGAAAAGATAAGGAAAGTGATTAACAATAAATTATATGTCTAACAATTTATTCTAAATTGTGAACATCTACACAAAATGAGCAAACTATTAGGGCACCTCCACATTACATCTAAAGGAGATTCTATGACACCCCTTCTACATCCATAGGTATCAATATAGAGTGGGTCCTTCATTGCAGCTTCCACTATTCTTGGAAGACAGTTCAAAAATCTTGTAGGCTATCTGTGGGAATTTATGCCCATTCATCCAAAATAACATTTGAGAGGTCAGTCACTTATGTTGGAGGGAGAACCTCACTCACAATATCCGTTCTAATTCGTCCCAAAGGTACTGGATGGGATTGAAGTCAGGGCTCTTTGCAGTCGGTCAAGCGCGCAAACCCCAAACTCACCCAGTCATGACTTTCTGGATCTTGCTTTGTGAAATGGGACACAGTGATGGTGAAACAGAAAAGGGCCATCCCCAAACTGTTCCCACAAAGTTGGAAGCTACAATTGTACAAAATGTCTTAGTAGCTGAAACACTAAGATTTCCCTTCACTGGAACTAAGGGCCTAGACCAACCCCTAAAAAAACACCCCCCATAGCATTTTCCCTCCTCCACCAAACTTTCTCAGCTGGAGCTATGCAATCAGATAGGTAACGTTTACTTGTCATTAGCTTATGTGTGCAGACCACATTTCCACTGCTCCAGAGTGCCCTGGTGGTAGTGTGATTTACATCACTCCATCCGATACTTGTCACTGTGCTTGGTAATATAAGGCTTGCATACAGCTTCTAAGCCATGAAGTTCCTGTCTCACAAATTTGGTGTGATGTTAGTGACAGAGGAGGTTTGGACTCTGAAGTAATTCGGTTATCTGAACATTGGTGACTTTTATGCCTCAGTACTCGACGACCCCCCGCTATAACTTTACGTGGTCTCCCCTTCATGACTGAGTTTCTGTGGTTTCTAAACTCTTCCATATTTTAGTTATAGAGTTAATTGTGGAATATTTAAGAGGGAACACATTTCATGAACTGACTTGTTACATCGGTGATTCCTATTACAGGACCATGCTTGAATTCACACAATTTATGGATTCACACTGTATATCCATATGTCTGATATAGGACCCATAATATACCCATATGCCTCATGCTAGGCATATAAAATAAATCTATATAATGCTGATTTCATGCAGATTGAGTTGTAGACAACCCAAGAGATAAAAGATCATTCCATTTTCGATCAGATGTCATATTCCAAAGACGTTTTCCTCTAAATCATTGCATGTTAGTGAATACGACTTCCGGGCTTATCAGTAGTTGGCAGCTGCTCCAAATCCTGATTTACTTATTTATCACAAAATTTAAATTTAGGTGTATATTCGCTTTATTTTTATTAATCTACTCAGACATAAACATTTTACTGATCTTGGACCTCAATAAAGAGCCTCATTTTCTACCAATGTTCCTACAATTTTTCGTTAGTTTGTTTTTATTTTGTACACAACTGAACAAGATGAAGTCCGGTCTGCACCTGATCTTTGGCTTCCTCTTCATGTTAAGCTTGCCCGAACGAGGAGACATTGACGCCAGCGCTGATTGGATGACAGCATCACGTGTCGCAACGCCGCATCACAGCCCGGGGAGAGCGAGTGCCGACACAGTGGAAACGGCGCCGACATGGGAGTTGAGTATAGGCTTCATTTATTTTATTGGGGCCGAACATTTAGTTTAAGATGGGGTTATCCTAATAGTGGACAACCCCTTTAACCCCTTTCCGACATCAAGCGCACATTGACGCTAATGTCGGACTCCCTCCCTTTGATGTGAGCTCCCTTTTGAACAGCTGACATGTGCCCGCAATAGCCGCGAGTGGAATCGCGATCCACCTGCGGCTATTAACTAGTTAAATGCCACTGTGAAACAATGACAGCGCCGTTTAAATGGCGCTTCCGGCAATCGTGCTAGAAATACGCACACTGGTGACCTGCGTCACATGAACGCAGGTCACCGGTGTGTCGACATGACAACCTGAGGTCTCCTGGAGACCTCTATGGTTGTCAGTGCCGGCTTGCTGTGAGCGCCACCCAGTGGTTAGCGCTCATAGCAAGTCAGTAATTCAGCTACGTAGAGGTGAACTGATCATCACCTCTATGTAGCAAAGCCGATCGAGTTGTGGCAGCTTCTAGTCTCCCATGGAGACTATTGAAGCATGCCAAAATTAAAACGAAAATTATTTTAAAAATGTAAAAAAAAATAAAAGTTCAAATCACCCCACTTTAACCCCATTCAAAATAAAACAATAAAAAAAATCAAACATACACATATTTGGTATCGCTGCTTTCAGAATCGCCTGATCAATAAAAAAAAAGGATTAACCTGATCGCTAAACGGCGTAGTGAGAAAAAAATCAAAATGCCAGAATTACAATTGTTTGGTTGCCACGACATTGCATTAAAATGCAATAACGGCGATCAAAAGATTATATCTGCACCAAAATGGTATCATTAAAAATGTCAGCTCGGCACGTAAAAAAATAAGCCCTCACCGGCCCCAGATCACGAAAAAAGGAGACGCTACGGGTATCAGAAAATGGCACAATTATTTTTTTTGGAATTTTTTTCACCATTTAGATAAAAAGAACCTACACATGTTTGGTGTCTATGAACTCGTAATGACCAGGAGAATCATAATGGCAGGTCAGTTTTAGCATTTAGTGAACCTAGCAAAAACCCAAACAAAAAAAAGGGTGTGAATTGCACTTTTTTTTTGCAGTTTCACCTCACTTGGAATTTTTTTCCCGTTTTCTAGTGCATGACATGGTAAAACCAATGGTGTCGTTCAAAAGTACAACTCGTCCAGCAAAAAACAAGCCGTCACACGGCCATATTGAAGGAAAATTAAAAAGTTATGGGTCTGGGAAGAAGGGGAGCAAAAAACGAAAACCCAAAACTGAAAAAGCTCTGGAGGTTAATGGGTTAAATGCAAGAGAACGACTTTTTCATTTCTTCAGATATAATGGGAATATTATGGTAAAATGTCAGGGTAATCCACATTTTTATGACATTCCTCAACAATTTACTGTTTGAATTGCAATGAAATTTGCTTTTGCCTTTACCATCCATTGTAAGATTGAATTTAGAGTGTCACTATCAAATAAAATAATGGGATGCATTAAAAGAGGCATAGATGCTCATGAGGAGAACATAATTTTACCTCTATATAAGTCACTAGTGCGACCACACTTAGAATACTGTGTACAGTTCTGGTCTCGGTGTATGAGAAAGACATAGCTGAACTGGAGCGGGTGCAGAGAAGAGCGACCAAGGTTATTAGGGAACTGGGGGGTCTGCAATACCAAGACAGGTTATTACACTTGGGGTTATTTAGTTTGGAGAATCGAAGGCTTAGGGGTGATCTTATTACAATGTATAAATATATGTGGGGACAATACAAAGACCTTTCTAATGATCTTTTTACTTTTAGACCTGTGACGGGGACAAGGGGGCATCCTCTACGTCTGGAGGAAAGAAGGTTTAAGCATACTCACAGACGCGGATTCTTTACTGTAAGAGCAGTGAGACTATGGAACTCTCTGCCATATGATGTTGTAATGAGTGATTCACTACTAAAATTTCAGAAGGGACTGGATGCCTTTCTTGAAAAGTATAATATTACAGGGTATATATACTAGTCTCCTTAATATTGCGTTGATCCAGGGAGCTAGTCTGATTGCCGTATGTGGAGTCGGGAAGGAATTTTTTTCCCCAATGTGAAGCTTACTGTTGCCACATGGGGTTTTTTTGCCTTCCTCTGGATCAACATGTTAGGGCAAGTTAGGATAGGATATGGGTTGAACTAGATGGACTTAAAGTCTCCCTTCAACCTTAATAACTATGTTACTATGTTACTCTGTATTGTATTCACCTATATTTACAGGTATTTGTCCCAAAATTGCTGATTCTGCAAAAAAAAAAGTCAATGGTTAATTACAGGACAAGATACAATTTGAAGTAAATTTACCAGGCACTAAATTGATAAAAGGGATGTCCAGGACTATATTATTTTTTTACTGTGGTCCTAAGAAGAAGATAATAACTGCCTGCCTGTTCTGCCAAGCAAAGATTTCTACCAGCACAGAGTGATCACCAGTAGCTCCTGTCAGCGATTCTGCGGCTTCTGCTGACATCACATTTACAGAACTGCAGTTTCTCTTCCACTCTGCTCTGTTCACAGGGCATGACTGCCGATGACATGCTGATTGACAAGCTGGCTACCAGCTGCCTAACTGTGGGAAGCCGACTGTCAATCAGCATAACATTGCCTGTTATGCCCTGTTGACATAGAAGCCCTGAAGAAAAATAGGAAGAATAGCTGCTTTGTTGACGTGAAGCAGCAGAATCACCGACAGGAGCTGTCAGTTGACGCTCTGTGCCGAAGCTGAATGTTCGTTTTTTGGCTCATGGCAAAAAAATAATTTTAGTCTTGTTCTGAACACCCCTTTTAATCTTTTGGTATAAATGTGTTTGTTATATGCTAAAAAATATCTACAGCTGTTGGCTGAAGTGAAGTCTAAGAGTATGTCATTGTTACACCCGGTCCCCGTCCTGGCGCTGCGTCCAGGTCTGCCGCTGTTACACCTGGCCCACGTCCTGGCGCTGCGTTCAGGCTTGCCGCTGCTCTCCGTTCTGGGCACTCACCTCGAGCCTCACATAGGCAGCAGCCGGCCTCCTCTTGATCTCATGCTGCTGCTCAGCGTTCTGTCCTCCCTCCGGCCTCCTCCTCCTGGCGTCCTGTGAGGAGATCTGTAGCTAAGACTATTACGGCACGCCTGCCGGCTCTCTTGCCTTCTTAAAGGGGTGGCGCGCATTATTCGAAAAATACAATTAACCAATGGCAGGTCACTGGCTGCTATTTCTGGCCTCTCCTCCATAGGGAGAGCGCCGGAGCAACGATCATCTATCATTGCTACATCCGGTTCTCATACTAACCTGTCTGCGCTGCATCTGCAGTCTCTGTGCATTGTCTAATGCTCTCTGTTTCCACAGCATATCAGTATCCTGTGTTACCTGGTTATATCAGCAACCATCTGGGCCTAAGCCATCCCGTTCCGCCTACAGCCATCCGAGTCCAAGGACTGTGTGAAGGTCACTGGAACCGACTCCTTACCAACTAACCGGATCCAGGACCCAGCGCATTACGGACTCTGCTGTAACTTTTGTTATCCCTTTTGGTCCCACTTGGACAGATGCCATGTGTTCTGGGTCTAACTGGAGGTAGCACCTGTGTCCTCCGGGTATTCCATTCTGACCCTGCCTGAGGGGCTTTACTACGGGTACCCGGGGCTCACTAGTCACGCCCCCTTCGGAGCCCCCTGGACCGTGGTCCCGAGGTTCCACTTAAAAAATAAAAACGAATGTGAACTCCACCATCTCTGCCTCCGCTTCCATTCGTTACATCATCATCATGTGCTCTTCAGGCATTTTTTGAGTTGGTCCACTACAAAGAATGTCTAAAAAGGTGCTCAAAAATGCTTGAAAGACTCTTCATATTTGAAAAATGACTTGCTCTGCATATATTCAGGGTTTTGATTGTTTTGATATTTTACAAATTCAGGTTTCCAAAAACATTAAACTGTTAAAAGAAGTGACTGGTCCATTGTTCATGCATTTTCTGTTATGAAGTTGCTCTGTAGTTTTTCTTAAAAGTCAGTAGAAAGTTAAAAAAAAACAAAAAAAAAACAAATTGGAAGACACTTAGACTTAGTTTTGAGTGTTTTGTAGGCATCTTTGAAGAATTTTCGTTGGATTTCAAAAAGCATCATTAAATCACCCAAAAAAAAATGACAAAAAATGCTCAGAAAAAGAAAAATAATAACAAAATGTTTCAGAAAATGTTAACACAAATGTGTTTCCTGAAACAGTTTACTGTTTTTTACAACCTGAAATAAACAGTATTTGCACGTACCCTATGAGGTGTTTTTTCCTTACTGACGTTGGCAATATGTTTGTAATGTATTTTGTATCTACAGTGGCTTGAAAAAGTATTCATACCCTGTGAACTTTTCCACAATTTTTCACGTTGCGCCTACAAAAATTAATGTATTCTATTAGGATTTTATGTGATATCCCAAGCAAGTATTTGTGAAGTGTAAATAAAATGTTACTTGTTTTCTAAATACTTTAACAATATACCATATTTTGCGGACTATAAGATGCTCCAGACCATAAGACGCACCCCAAATTTGGGGATGGAAGATAGGAAAATATATATTTTTTTAAATAAAATCGCGGTGTTTCTTATAGTTTGTTTTAAAGGTAGCTTACTGGGGGGGCAGCGTCAGTGCAGCGGGGTAACAGGAGGCAGGGTCACTTCTTCAGGAGTCGGCGGCGGCAGAAATGGGATGATGCTGCGGGCGCTGGGTTCTCATAAGAGGTCGGCGCCGTTAAGCGGAGTCTCCTTTCCAAATGATTTCCGTGCGGTGGGCTTAAAGAAAATCGCCAATGGAGGCAGAGCATGCTCATATTGAGCTCTCAGAAAATTATATCTCGTCTCCTGAGATCTCAGTCTGCGCATGCGCCAAATCCAGTGGCCATTTTCCCAAAGCCCACCGCAGGGAAATCATTGGGAAAGGGAACTCCGCTCATTGGCACCGACATCTTAGTGCCCAGGGCCCGTAGCATCACCCCACTCTTGCCACTGCCGGCCTGAAGCAGCAATTCCGCCTGCTGTGACTCCGCTCCACCCCAGCCGTCCCACCCCCTAATAAGCTCACTTCAGATTATAAGACGCACACCCATTTTCCTCCCAACATTTGGAGGAAAAAAAGTGTGTCTTGTAATCTGAAAAATACGGTAGATTTGAAAATTGTGACGTGCATTTGTATTCAGCTCACTGCAGTCTGATATCCCTAAATAAAATCCTGAGTGACGAATTGCCCCGAAAAGTCATATAACACTGTCCTACAGCTAAATTGGCTCAGAGACAAAACAGTTGAACTTAACTAATTTTGTTTTGCTAAAAACAAATACGATGTTTAAATTTGCTGATTGGCTCTCATTTTCAAGATCCAGTACAGGTTGTAATTTCTTATGACACCTTTCATGCAGGCTTATAGAAAAATTGTCTTTACTATTTCATCATTATTATTGCATAGTTAGTAACTAGTCTATTACATCATCTAATTAGTTTATTGAGTATTCTATCATCTTAGGGTGACGAATCAAAAAACGCCAACTCATCTCCGATGATGTAATCCTAAATAAAGTTGCATCATCTACTTTTATAAATGTTCACTGTGTAAGACATACAGTTTTAGCTCAGTTTCTTAGCATACTGACATGTTTCTATATGTTTTTTCAGACATGCCTCGTTCTTGCATTAACAAGGTAGATAGTTTTTGCTAGCTATGCAGAGAAGTCACTTTTGTGTCATAAAGGCAAATTTGACTACCATGATAAGGAAAGCCTACAACCTGTATTTTGGCTGCAGAATAAGAGATCATAGCAAGAGTTTGGCTCCACACATATGCTGCAATAGATGTACCCAGTGGTTGCATGGGAAGAGGCAATCTGTGCTTTTTTCAGTCCCAATGATTTTGAGAGAGAAAACCGATCACACTACCATTTGGTATTTCTGCATCGTTCCCCCATTAGGAAAAGAGTTTCAAGGAAAAAGAAGTGGACTTTACAGTTTCCAAACATTCTATCTGCAATACGCCCGGTACCACATACAAAAGAACTGGCAGCTACAAAAGCACCAGAAATATTTTCAGTCAAGTCCATGGAGGAAGAAGAGGGCAGTTGGTGTCATGAAGCATCTTCCTCTCATGACCCACACTTTTTGTCAGCAACCTCAACTCTACCACACTTCATACAGTAACACAAAGTGAACTGAACGATCTTGTTAAAGATTTGGATCTACCCAAGTGTAAGGCTGAGCTCTCAGGTTCCAGGCTGCCGCTGTGGAATTTCCTAGCAGACGATGTTTGGATTTCTTTTTTCTACAACCATGATAAAGATCTTGTCCAATACTTCTTCAAGGAGGGCGATGTTGTGGCATGCAACAACATCAACAGTTTAATGGAAGCTTTAAAGATGAGTCATAATCCAGAGGAATGGAGACTTCATCGATTCGTTTAAAACAAGCCTAAAAGCAGTCTTGTTGCATAATAGCAATGCGCTACCTTCAATTCCAGTTGGTTATGAAGTCCACATGAAAGAAACCTATGACATCATGAAGCAGCTGTTGAGGTGCCTGAACTATGACCAACATTTGTGGCCCCATACGCTTTCTAATACATTTATAATACATTTCTTTTATCTGCACACTGAGTAGACTACTGATCTGAGTGGCTGCATTATTTATATTTACGACGTGCATTATTTATTTGGGCAATGTGTTTTCTTTTGTATTTTATAAGCTAAAAACCTATTTATGCTAAGGTCAAAACCCTACTGATTTTTATATATATGTATAATTATATTCTTTATTTTCATGACTATGAAAATTGTAGATTCACTCTGAAGGCATCAAAACTATGAATTAACACATGTGGAATTGTATAATTAACAAAAAAGTGTGAAACAACTGAAAATACTGTATGTCTTATATTCTAGGTTCTTCAAAGTAGCCACCTTTTGCTTTGAATACTGCTTCGCACACTCTTGGCATTCTCTTGATGAGCTTCAAGAGGTAGTCACCGGAAATGGTTTTCACTTCACAGGTGTGCCCTGTCAGGTTTAATAAGTGGGATTTCTTGCCTTATAAATGGGGTTGGGACCATCAGTTGTGTTGTGCAGAAGTCTGGTGGATACACAGCTGATAGTCCTACTGAATAGACTGTTAGAATATGTATTATGGCAAGAAAAAAGCAGCAAAGTAAAGAAAAATGAGTGGCCAATCATTACTTTAAGAAATGAAGGTCAGTTAGTCCGAAAAATTGGGAAAACTTTGAAAGTGTCCCCAAGTGCAGTGGGAAAAACCATCAAGCGCTACAAAGAAACTGGCTCTCATGAGGACCGCCCCAGGAAAGGAAGACCAAGAGTCACCACTGCTGCGGAGGATAAGTTCATCCGAGTCACCAGCCTCAGAAATCGCAGGTTAACAGCAGCTCAGATTAGAGACCAGGTCAATGCCACACAGAGTTCTAGCAGCAGACACATCTCTGCAACAACTGTTAAGAGGAGACTTTATGCAGCAGGCCTTCATGGTAAAATAGGTGCTAGGAAACCACTGCTAAGGACAGGCAACAAGCAGAAGAGACTTGTTTGGGCTAAAGAACACAAGGAATGGATCACAGACCAGTGGAAATCTGTGCTTTGGTCTGATGAGTCCAAATTTGAGATCTTTGGTTCCAACCACCGTGTCTTTGTGCGACGTAGAAAAGGTTAACGGATGGACTCTACATGCCTGGTTCCCACCGTGAAGCATGGAGGAGGAGATGTGATGGTGTGGGTGTGCTTTGCTGGTGACACTGTTGGGGATTTATTCAAAATTGAAGGCATACTGAACCAGCATGGCTACCACAGCATCTTGCAGCGGCATGCTATTCCATCCGGTTTGCGTTTAGTTGGACCATCATTTATTTTTCAACAGGACAATGACCCCAAACACACCTCCAGGCTGTGTAAGGGCTATTTGACCAAGAAGGAGAGTGATGGGGTGTTACGCCAGATGACCTGGCCTCCACAGTCACCAGACCTGAACCCAATTGAGATGGTTTGCGGTGAACTGGACTGCAGAGTGAAGGCAAAAGGGCCAACAAGTGCTAAGCATCTCTGGGAACTCCTTCAAGACTGTTGGAAGACCATTTCTGGTGACTACCTCTTGAAGCTCATCAAGAGAATGCCAAGAGTGCAAAGCAGTAATCAAAGCAAAAGGTGGCTACTTTGAAGAACCTAGAAGATAAGACATATTTTCAGTTGTTTCACACTTTTTTGTTAATTATATAATTCCACATGTGTTAATTCATAGTTTTGATGCCTTCAGAGTGAATCTACAATTTTCATAGTCATGAAAATAAAGAAAACTCTTTGAATGAGAAGGTTGGCTAAACTTTTGGCCTGTACTGTATATACATATATAACAACCTGGGTATGATAAAATAATGATACTGATGTCTGTATGGGTGTAAGGAGGAAGACCGGGCTGCGGGTACCTACTGTATACCGAGCTGGGTCCAGAACTGTTGAGGCTGTGTCCCATGTTGCCAGGGGGAAGTAACAGGGGATCGGACAAACCCCGTGACCCAGGAAGTAGAGGTGTGTTAAAAGCAAAAGCTTGCGCAGTGTCAGTGAGTTTCCCACCGGCAGAGACTGAGGCACACGGGGTGCATGTGCAGCGTTCTCCGGCTTCCAGGGAGCAGAGGCGCTGCGGATTGCAGCTAACGACCCACTGGGACATAACCGGGACTGTGAGCAGAGACAGGTCTGTGGTCTCTGTTAGGCTTAGGGCTGCGCTCGTGAAAAAAGGTGTTGGCTGCGTACAGGACCCGGCGCTGAGGTCCCCTTTTCTGTCCCGCATACCAGAGACCTCATTTGTTACTGGGGGTTTTTCCGCACCTGTGAGTTTAGCTGCACGAGGTTATGGACTAGGGGCTCAGCGGAAGGTAAAGGAGACCGACCACTGCTGGCAAAAGACGGATCGCTAACCAAGGATCCCACTTGAGGACATTTCACCGACAGCTACAAGGACTACTACCCTCATCGGAACATTTGCGGCTGAGGAAACCATAGACACGATAAGTTTACTGAGTGAACTGTTGCTATTTTTGCTATTCACCTTTTTTCATTCCCAGTTTAACTGTTTATCTCCCTGCGAGGAGTACCTACCTTTATTGTTAATTAAATTGTTAACTCTTGCTCTGCCTTCCTTGCGTCACTGCATCTGGTAACCTGCTTTCATTTGGCGTAGTCGGCAGGATGCAGTCCACGGGCACAGAGGCGGCAGACCAATCGGTCCTGGGTGCCCCAAGGGCCAGCTTGCCACTGGAGGCCATGCTCAGCAATCTCCCGAAGTTTACAGGGAGCAATTTTCTACTGTGGGACGGGACCGAGCGAGTTAAAGGCATGCTTAGGATGCACTCCATGACTCCCGCTATGCAGGCAGATATTGCTATGATGATCCTGGACGGGGAAGCTAGATGTTCCATCATGTTCCAGCCCCCCCATGAGCAGAACAAGGTGTTGCAAATCTTGGAAGTGATGCATGGGGACCCCACAGATGTCGGTAAATTGCAGATGCACTTGTTTAGCCGCGCCCAAGGGGAGGGGGAGTCTGTGACCCAATATATGTACGTGTTACAAGAGATCCACGCAGCAATCACTTAGTGGGATGATGTGGGCGTGGGGCCTCCTGATAGAATTTTGAGAGGTCAACTTGTAGCAGGCCTCAGGGATGCGCTGCTTAAGCATGCCTTGCGGGAGCGTTTGCGGGCCAATCCGTGCATGTCTTTCTGGGAAATCGGGGAGGAAGCGCATGCATGCGAGCAGGAGCAGGGGACGGCAGCCTCGACAGGGAAGGTCCAGAGCGGGGAGGCGTCCGCTTCACCTGCAGCTGAACCAGGATGGGTCAGAGAGATCTGGAAAGAAATGCAGGAAATGCGGGAAGAGTGGTCCAGCCTGAGAAAAACCCCCTCTGTAGCTCTGAACCCTTCCAGAGACAGAACTGACCCCAATTCCCGCCGGCCCACTGTGTCCCGCCAGGAAATGGGACAATCCCGAACAGGAAGACAGCCAATCTTTCAAGTGTGGGGACATTACGACCGAGGGTGCGCAAGGCGGGGGCGACCACTTACCCGACGGCCGTTAAACTAGTGGGCTCCGTTGCTGGGGGATGTCGCCTGGAGCCTGAGCAGCCAAGGAGGAGAGAAGGCAGTCCCACAAGATTGATTTCCCTTAGCCCCCTCGTATGGGCCAAAATGGATGGTCTGGCCGGCCTCTGTCTAGTTGATACCGGTTCCCAGGTGATCACCATGCCAGAAACCTATTTCAGACACCATTTTTCTGAGGCAACATGGCCTGAATGGGGCCCAGTGATCAAGTTAACAACGGCTAACAATTGCTCATCCCGGTCGCAGGGGTGGTCTGGATGCAAATTACCATGTGTGGCAAAGATCTGGGCCGAAAAGGAGTTGTGTTGACTGCCGGGGACCCTGGTAACGGCCCCACAGTGACCTTAGGAATGAATATGCTGAAGAAACACTCAGAGCCATCCAAATCAGCGAGTCACAACATGCTTTTCTCGATCGATGGAGCCCCCGCACCCCCCCAGAGGAAGGTGTTTCAACAACTGATACGGGTTGCCCATGCTCATGAAATGTTGAGTGAGGGAAAAGTCCTGGGTAAGATGGTAGTTCCAGCCACTGCTAAACTCGTTCTGCCGCCTGGTCAGAATGTGCTCACACTGCCCGTACGAGCTTGTACACCTCTCGAAGGAGTGGAAGTCCAGATAGAGCCAGCCCTAATAGATCAACTACCCTCAGGGCTCCTCATTGCCCGGGCAACCTAGGGGAGGACAATCTCACACTGTCACCCAACAGTGAAATGGTGCAAGTGCTGTGCATGCCAGAAGAACTGATGCAACCAGAGGCCGTTCAGTTAGCAGTGAAACAAAAAGATCCCTGGACTGTAGCCATTACTGTGTCCTCAGAGCATCCGTCCTGCAGCATGAAAGAAGGGCATCGGATCCTGGAGCAGATGCTGACTGAACTGGCAGGACTCACCTCACAACAGGTGCACCAAGTGGAAGCTGTGCTGGAGCGTTACCAGCATGTCTTTGCCCGTCATGACTATGACTTCGGGTGCACCCCAGCCATAACCCACGAGATCCTCACGGGAATACTGCACTGATTCGGCAGTAATACCGGCAGATCCTGCCACAAACGTACCAGGAGGTGAAGGAAATGTTGGCACACATGCTGCAGGGTGGAGTCATACAGGACAGACAGAGCCCGTTTGCAGCTCCCTTCGTACTATTTCAGAAAAAGGATGGAACCCTGCGTATTTGTGTTGACTACTGGCAACTGAATGCCTGTACCGTGTGAGACTCGTGTCCCCTGCTGAGAATTGAGGAGTCATTGTCTGCCCTGGGAAAAGCGAAGTACTTCTCGTCATTAAATCTGACCAGCAGATACTGGCAGGTGCCAATGGCCGAGCATGACCGGCCGAAGACTGCATTCATACTGCCCATGGGATTGTTTGAATTCAACCGGATGCCTTTCGGCCTTACTAATGCCCCTGAAACCTTTCAGCGACTGATGGAGAGATGTTTGGGAGATCTGAACTTTGAGGCTACCTTCATTTACCTGGATATCATCATTGTCTATGCCACCACTTTTATGGAGCATCTCCGATGACTGGAGCAAGTGTTGAGTCGGCTGCAGAAGCACGGCCTGAAAGTGAAGCCCCAAAAGTGACACCTTTTTCGCAAGCAAATTGAATATCTGGGACATGTTTTACCCGCTCAGGGAGTGAAACCTGCACATGAGAAGATATCCCATCCCTTCCTGCATCTCCCCTGGCTCACTTTCCACATTTGATCCCATCACAGAAGAAGAAGTCTCCAGACTCCTCTCTTCCTCTCGTCCGACTATATGCACTACCGACCCCATTCCCTCACATCTCCCCTAGCCTCTCTCTCCAGTCACAACTCGCCTAACTACAATCTTTAATCTCTCCCTCTCCTCAGGCATTTTCCCATCCTCCTTCAAACATACCAACGTTACTCCATTACTATAGAAACCCGCTCTCAACCCATCCTGCACAAACAACTACAGACCAGTCTCCAATCTCCCCTTCATCTCTAAACTTTTGGAGCGCCTAGTTTACTCCCACCTTACTCGTTACCTCTCCACTCACTCCCTTCTAGACCCTTCACAGTCTGGCTTCTGCCCCCTACATTCGACTGAAACTGCATTCATCAAAGTGACCAATGACCTTCTGACAGCAAAACATAACGGTGACAACTCTCTGCTCATTCTTCTTGACCTATCTGCAGCGATCAACACTGTTGATCACCATCTTTTACTCTCTAGGCTCCAGTCACTAGGCATTAAGGACACTGCTCTCTCCCGGTTCTCTTCCTATCTTTCTGACCGCTCCTTCAGTGTTTTGTTCTCTTGCTCCACGTCATCTCCTCTTCCTCTCGCTGTCTGGGTACCTCAGAGCTCAGTCCTTGGCCCCCTTCTTTTCTCTCTACACGGCCCCAATTGGACAGACTATCAGCAGATTTGGCTTTCAGTACCATCTTTATGCTGATGACACACAACTATATGCATCATCCCCCAACCTTACCCCCGCTGTACTACAGAACGTCAGTGACTGTCCGCAGTCTCCAACATCATGTCCACTCTCTATCTGAAACTCAACCTCTCCAAAACTGAACTTCTTCTGCTCCCGCCGTCTACTAACCTCCCTAAATCTGACATTTCCCTCTCCGTGGGTGGCACTATAATAACACCCTGACAGCAGGCACGCTGTCTGGGTGTTATGTTTGACACCAATCTCTTCTTCACATCCCATATATAGTCTATTGCCCACTCTTGCCGCTTACACCTAAAGAACATCTCTAGAATCCACCCTTTTCTCACCATGGAAACAACAAAAACCCTCACTGTAGCATTGATCCACTCCAGCCTGGACTACTGCAATGCTCTATTAATTGGCCTCTCCAGTCCGTAATTAATGCAGCAGCCAGGGTCATCTATCTGGCTAATCGGTACTTGGACATGTCCGCTCTTCGCCAGTCTTACATTGGCTGTCCATTCATTATAGGATCCAATTCAAAGTACTTGTTCTCACCCACAAAGCTCTCCACAGTGCAGCACCCCCTACATCTCCTCCCTCATTTCTGTCTATCGGCCTAACCGACTGCTGCCCTCTGCAAACGACTTTCGACTAACCTCTGCACTAATCCGTACCTCCAACTCCCGACTCCAAGACTTCTCCTGCGTTTCGCCAATCCTCTGGAATGCTCAACCCCAAGAAATTAGGACTATCCACAATTTGCATAGTTTCAGGCACTCCCTCAAAACACATTTGTTCAGAGCGGCCTATCACGTTCACTAATCAAAGTCATTCTATGTGTAAGTGTGCATGTGTAGTGAATGTGCTATCTCCATCCATCCATCACTCCTTCAAGATGGCTGGACCATCATTGTAAATACACCATTGTAAATACACACCTGTACCTTGTATCTCCCCCACCTCATTGTAGATTGTAAGCTCCCACGAGCAGGGTCGTCTTATTTTGCTTTAATTATTGTATTGTTAACGTTGTTACTTATGACTTGTGTTTTGAAACTGTTAAACTGTAAAGCGCTGCGGAATATGTTGGCGCTATATAAATAAAGATGATTATTATTATTAAGACAGTGAAGGACGTTCGGGCCTTTCTGGGGCTTACCGGGTATTATCGACGATTTCTAAAAAACACTCATATCGCCAATCCACTGTGCTGGAGTTATTGAAAGGAGTGCCGTCCGGTGCAAAGAATCAGGTCATCCAGTGGGGAGCTAGCCAGGAAGAAGCCTTCCGATCCTTGAAGATGGCCCTGACCGAAGCACTCATATTGGCCTATGTAGATTTCTCCCAACCCTTCATCCTTCACACCGATGGAAGCCTACATGGTCTAGGGGCTGTGCTATTGCAGATGCAGGATGGGAAGGAACGAGTGATTGCCTATGTAAGCCGGTCCCTTCACGACTCAGAATGAAACCTGGATAACTACAGCTCTTTAAAGCTGGAATTGCTGGCGTTGACCAAAAAATTTGCTGAATAACTGTCAAGGTCCTAAGTCTTGGTACGCATCGATAACAATCCTCTGGCCCATATAGAAAATGCAAAACTAGGGACCTTGGAGCAAAGGTGGGTGGCCCACATGGCGATATACCGATACAAGATCGCATAACGAAGAGGAGCCGAGAAAACATGCTGATGCTCTAAAGAGTGACCCATGATCGACCAGAGAGCGACCAAGATGAAGAGTTGGAGGCTGAAGAGATTTCTGGGTTTCGGGACCTCACCAGGACATTGGCGATGACGCAGGGACAGATCGGGGAGGCGTCGGGGAAACGTACTGGGACAATCTCGTGTTGACTGGGTGCAGCTTCAGCAGGAAGATAGAGCACTCGCTCAGTTGAGGCAATGGGTGGCCTTAAAACGACTCCCCAGTCAGAGTGAAAGAAACTCACTGTCCCCGGGAATGCTGCAGATCCTCAGGCAGTTGGAGCGGCTCCATTTGGAAGACGGCTTGCTGTATCGGAAAGTGCCGTTGGTACAGGAGTTGGGGGTCATCTGGCAAGTGGTGCTCCCAGAAAAGTTGATCAGTGTGGTGGCCACGGAGGCTCATGAAAAAGGGGCTCACTTTGGCCCAGAGAAGATGCACCAGTGGCTGCAGAAGTTGGTCTATCATCCCCGATTGAAAACTGCCACGGAAGAGGCCTGTTGGCATGCCAAAGCTGTAAGTTAGCTAAACCTCTGAAACAGATGGCCCCTTCGCAGACCATCGTGACTTCTGCGCCCTTAGAGTTGTTGATGATCGATTGCTTGACCGTGGGTTCCGTGCATCTTGGATACGAACATTGTCTGGTGATGACCGACCACTTTACCAAGTTCGCTGTGGTGACTCCAACCTGGGATCAGAAGGCCGAGTCAGCTGCACAGGCTATCTGTCATGACTTCATCCAGGTGTACGGCTGTCCAAAGAGGATCCATTCTGATCATGGTGCTTGCTTTCAAGGCCGAGTGATGGAGTAGCTCCATTGCCTGTATCAGATTGAGGTCCAGAATGACACCCTACCATCCCCATTGGAATAGAGCATGGAAGCATTTTAACCAGATGCTGATTCAGATGTTGTGGACAGATGGAAGAAGACAGGAAAGTCCATTGGCCCGAGCATGTGGCTGAAATGGTCTGGGTGTACAACAACCGAGTGCACAGCACAACCAGATACACGCCGTATACCCTGCTGTTCGGGCGAAAAGGCTGAAAGATTGCATAGTTGGAGTTGGATCCAGAAGAGGACTACCCACAGACTGGGATGTCTACTTGGGTCCGTGAACATCGACACTGGTGCAGACTCTTCATCGGCTAGTGCAGACTAAATTTCGAAAACTTGAGCACCATGAGGCAACGCCCCTTTGAGGGAGAGCTCTCAAGGCCGGAGACCGAGTATTGGTACGAGACAAGCGACCTTGAGGCAAGTTAGAGCATCGATGGGAAAAGACTCCGTATCAGGTAAAGCGTCGAATTGGATCTGATGGTCCCGTCTATGAAGTTCAACCTGAAGGGCAGGAATAGGCACAGACTCGAATAGTCCACCAAAGTATGTTTCATCCTTGTCTGTCACGAGATCCTGAAGAAGAGAGAGAGACAAGTGTCCCTGAAACGGTCACTCCCACGGTTCTTGATTGTGATGAAGAACCCCTTACCCCATCCTCTGACATGGACAGCTCATCACCCATTAGTCCAGGAGAAGTACAAGTGCTTGAAGCTCCAGAGATGGCTACACCATTGAACCCGGGCGTACCTCCGTCCTCGATGATGAAACCCAACTCCACCACTCAACCCGACTTACACCGCACTGAACGAACGACAGCTGGAATACCTCCAATGCATTATGAACAAGACCAGTTTATTTGGCAGGGAATCATTCGAGAAATGGAGGAGTTCCAACACCTACTGCAAGACCTCTCGCCGTGGAATGGTGAGCTAAAGGAGAGGAGGAGTGTAAGGAGGAAGACTGGGCTGCGGGTACCTGTACCGAGCCAGGTTCAGAACTGTTGAGGCTTTGTCCCATGTTGCCTGGGGGAAGGAACAGGGGACTGGACAAGACCTGGGACCAAGGAAGTAGAAGCATGTTAAAAGCAAAAGCGCTTGCAGCATCAGTCAGTTTCATGCCGGCAGAAACTGAGGCAGACGGGGTGCTTGCGCAGCGTGCTCCGGCTTCCGGGGATCAGAGGTGTGGCGGAGTGCAGCTGACAATCCACAGGCACATAACCGGGACTGTGAGCAGAGACAGGCCTGTGGGCTCTGTTAGGCTTAGGGCTGCACTCGTGAAAAAAGGTGATGGCTGCATACAGGACCCGGCGCTGAGGTCTCCTTAGCTGTCCCGCATACCAGAGACCTCATTTGTTACAGGAAGTTTTTCCGCACCTGTTAATTTGGCTGCACCAGCTCATGGACTAGAGGCTCAGCAGAAGGTACCGGAGACCGATCGCTGCCGTTGGAAGACGGATCGCTAACTTTGGACCCCACTTAACATTTTGCTGACAGCTACAAGGACTGCTATCCTCATTGGAACATTTGCTGCTCAGGAAACCATAGACATGATAAGTTTACTGAGTGAACTGTTGCTATTTTTGCTATTCACCTTTATTCATTCCCAGTTTAACTGTTTATCTCCCTGCGAGGAGTACCATTATTGTTAATTAAATTGTTAACCCTTGCTCTGCCTTCCTTGCGTCACTGCATCTGGTAACCTGCTTTCATGGGTATTATGGTGCATATTAGTATTTGATTATGTAGAGAAATGCAGTAGGTGATAGATCATATATATTAATTGCGGTAAATGATATACCGTAGTTTCTCATTACTTACCAACCAAATTAGAGGCTAAAATGAAAAGAAAATGATATATAAGCCTATTTTTTTTACACAGATTTTATCACTTTAAACAATAATATGTAGGATTAAGCATATTTTTTCCCTAACACCTTTAATATTGTTAAAACTGAACATTATTCATAATTAAATTATTAAAACAGATGGATAGATTATGTGACAAGATCCAAAATGTGGTTTGTCATACAGTCATGCTTACCGATGTTTCACGAAGGCTAGCCTTTGGGGTGAGAGATCTATGAAATCTCACAGCAACCATCTCTTATCATCACAAGGGCTTCTGCACACGACCTTAACAATCGGACCTATTCGGACCGAGGAAAAAAAAAAATCGCAGCAGGCACAAGTTGCCTCCCATAATCGGATGGCACTCGGCCATTCATGTCTCTGGGTCAGTGGAAAACCTCGGACTGTACTTGGGTGACATTGTTACCACCGCGTCTGGCCGCCCTGTTGCCGCTCCTCAGTCCTCCTGTGTTGGTGGGGTGGGGTCTCCGGGCTTGAGTACCTCCCGAGGCGTCCGTAGTTCGTGCCTGCGCCATGTGCCTGCTTAGGCTGTGGGCGCGTGCACGCTGGATTCCTTTGTTCTATTTCCAGGTGTCCTGACCTGGAAGTGCCCTCCTCCTCTGTGTCTGACGTCAGTATTTCTGGTGCTCTCTCTCTCACATCGGCGCCTGGTGATTCACTCTGGTGCATACCCTGTACTGGTGTGTCTCAGGTCCCAGCGCTCTCCCCAGGGTGCATACTTTGTTCATCCTCGTATCTCCTTTATTATACCCAGTGCGCGCTCTGCTTTGCCCTGGTCTCCCGTACATTACCCTGTGCTCGCTCTGCTCTGTCCTGGTCTCCGGTATCTTACCCTGTGCATGCTCTGCTCTGTCCTAGTCTCCCGTTCATTACCCTGTTCGCGCTCTGCTCTGTCTTGGTCTCCCGTACATTACCCTGTGCACGCTCTGCTCTGTCCTGGCCTCCCGTACATTAGCCAGCATGCGCTCTGCTCTGCCCTGATCTCCAGTACATTACCCAGTGCGCGCTCTTTGGGCCCCTGTGCATTTCCCAGTGCGCAATCTTCACCATCTTGGTCTCTCTGTCTCCTACGAGCCGGTCCCTGGTACTAGCTATTGCGGTATACCTTCATCCCGGGCCTGCTCCTAATGCTCCCTGTATAGGGGTCGATTTCACCTGGTCAGCTCGCCCAGGATCGGTCAGTCCCACGATCCAGTGGGTCCACTCTAGGAACCGTGACAGACATCCAAGTATGGTCCAATTTTCATGGACACACTGCATGTAAAAGATGGAGAAACTTTTTTTTTATTCTTCACATCCAAGAAAATTGTATCACACAATGATCAAACTCAGAGTCTGATCAGAGTGTGATGAGCATAATCGGACTGATTTTTTTGGGATGAGAGAAAATCGGTCGTTTGACCATAGCTTCTGACTTTCATTACTGACCCTGTCATATTGGAAATCTGTAGCTTGCTCACTCAGTCCCAAATTGTTTTGAAAGAAATGAAAAAGGCAGCTGGACAGAACTCAGCCCGCAGCTTATTATTTAGTGTTGGTCAAACTTCATTATGTAATTGTTTGGCCTTGATATTTAGGCACTGTTGTGTTTTTATACTGTAGTATTTGGGTATTATAGCGGCGGTGGTTGCCTGAAGAAAGTATTGAGATCCAAACTAAGGCTCCTTGATTTCTTATTTTTTGGGTTACAAATACCCCAAATTCCAAAAATATTAGTGACGCTGTTTAAAATGTGAAGAAAATATGACTGAAGTGGCCTGGAAATCTCCTATAGCCATATTTTATGCACAGGAGAACATATAGCACAAATCATAGTAACATAGTTTTGAAGGCTGAAGGAAGACCTTATGTCCATCTAGATCAGCCTATTTTTAGTGCAGCTGTTCTGCATTGTTGATCCTGGGGAAGGCAAAAAACCCACAGAGTAGAAGCCAATTTTCTCCATAGGGAAAAAAATTCCTTCCCCTAAGCTGGGTCAACCATCTACCTATAATATTATGTTATTTGTAACTTTCTATACTGTTACTCACAAGAAAAGCATCCATTCCTTTCTTAAATTCATTCAGTGAGTTGGCCATCACCACTTCCTCAGGAAGAGAATTCCAGAGCCTCACCATGAAGAACCCTCTTCTGTGCTGGTGCAGAAGTTGTCTTTCCTCCAAACGAAGAGAATGCCCCCTTGTTCTTGTCACAGTCCTTGGTACAAACAGTTCATTGGAGAGATCTCTGTATTGCCCTCTGATATACTTGTACATATATATTAGGTCTCCCCTAAGTCTTCTCTTTTCTAGAGTAAATAGACCTAATTTTGATAACCTTTCTGGGTATTGTAGTGAACCAACTCCATTTATCATTTTAGTAGCCCGCCTTTGAACCCTTTCAAGTTCAGTAATGTCTTTCTTGAGCACCGGCGTCCAAAATTTCACACAATACTCCAAGTGTGGTCTGACGAGTGATTTGTACAGAGGGAGAATTATGTTTTCATCTCGTGTGCCCAGACCTCTTCTAATGCATCCCATGACCCTATTAGCTTTGGTGGCTGCTGCCTGACACTGGGCACTCCAATTTAGCTTCTTATTGACTAAGATGCCGAAGTCTTTTTCCATGTCTGATTTCCCCAGCAGTTTCCCATTTAGTAAGTAATTGTAGCATTTGTTTCTCCTTCCCATGTGCATAACCTTACACTTATTTGTGTTAAACCTCATTTGCCATTTTTCAGCCCAATTCTCCAATTTACTCAAATCTGTCTGCAATTGCAAACTGTCCTCCTTTGTGTTAACTACCTTACATAGTTTTGTATCATCTGCAAATACTGATATTTTACTGTGTAAGCCATCCACTAGATCATTAATAAATATATTAAATAGTAGGGGGCCCAATACAGAACCCTGTGGTACCCCACTAGTAACCCTGGCCCAATCTGAGTATGCACCATTAATAACCACTCTTTGCTTTCTATCACTAAGCCAGCTACCTACCCATCTACACACATTTTCCCCTAGCCCAAGCTTTCTCATCTTACTTACCAATCTTTTATGTGGGACAGTGTCAAATGCTTTACCGAAGTCGAGATAAATGACATCCAATGATTCTCCTTGGTTCATTTGAGAGCTTACATCCTCATAGAAGCTGATCAGGTTAGTTTGACAGGAGCGATCCTTCATAAATCCATGTTGATATGGAGTTAAACATTTATTAACATTGAGATATTCCATAATGGTATCCCTTAGAAACCCTTCAAAAATTTTACCCACAACAGATGTTAAGCTTACCGGCCTATAGTTTCCAGGTTCCCTTTTACACCCCTTTTTTAATATTGGTACCACATGTGCTTGCCGCCAATCAAAGGGAACAGACCCTGTTTCTATAGAGTCTTTAAATATAAGGAATAGAGGCCTGTCTATCACATTACTTAACTCCCTTAATACCCGAGGGTGAATGCCATCAGGGCCTGGTGATTTGTCAATTTTAATCTTACTAAGGCGGTTCTGCACTTCTTCCTGGGTTAGGCAGGTAATACTTAATGGGGAGTTTACATTATCACTCTGCATTTCCCCTGGCAAATCCTTTTCCTGTGTGGAAGTTGAAAATGTTTTTTTTCACCCCCTGGACGATTTTAAGTTATTACTATGGACATACAGGTAATAGAATGGTTGTAATAAGAGAAATCAAGTTTTAATGTTTTATGTTAATGATTTCTTCCAGGCTTTGGGGCGTGTAGAGCCTGAAAGAAATCTCTGCCTTCATTATAATACCACCCCCCTCCACCTACGCAGAAGCAGAAAAAAGACACTGCTCGTAGAAGGGTGGATGAAGTACCCAGAACAGCGTGAGTGCAGGTGCGGGATTATGGCATGTGATGTGCATGAAAGGGGGGTGGTATTATAATTATTGCTCATCTCTAACTGCAGGACACTGCTGCCAAGAGCAGTGACAGAGTGGACTTGTGATCAGTACTTTGGGTGTGGGATGAGTTGCAAAGTAGTGACAACAGAAACAGTGCCAGATGGAAGGAGGTGCTGCTGAAGAGATTGCCTGCAGGCTGTCACAAGTAGTGTGTCACAAGTGTCAGCCTACCACGAAAACAGAGTGTCTTTCTCTTCAGGTGATCCTTTTGCCACCTGTGAGAATGATAAACCCATTAATCTTACTGTCTCATGCTAGGTTCTGTAATCATGAAGCTTGATGTCTTCCTGAAAGTAAAGTTGTTCCATTTTACCTCTCCTTCTAGCCGCTATTGATTCGGGCATTGATTCGGGCATTGATTCGGATATGAAGAGCTGCTATTTCCTTCATTGTATATACGGTAAATGGACACATGATTAAAGTCTGAATGCTGAGGGTCTCACCAATGGGACCCTCATCAATCAGTAGAATGGAAGTTCCCAACACTTGTTTCTTCTCGTTGCAGTCAGGATCAAATGGTTGCGTATGTGCGCTGCCGCTCTATTCATAGTCTATGACATATCGCTGTCTATAATAAAGCACTTGTCACATGATACCTTTCCATTCTTACTGCAACAGCAAGGAGATACAGGGGTTTGACACCTCCATTTTAGTGATAGTGATGGTCACAGAAACCACCTATGGACAGATGATAAATATCTTTTCTGGAAAAAACCCTTTGTGCACAACTTGATCAATGCATTACAAAGCACATTATTCAGCCTGCCAGAAATATCAAATAGCATACCTAGATTCATCTCCATAGCCTTAACTGTAAGAAAAAATAGACAAAGAATAAAGCGTGCTTGTTAGATCACAGCAAAAAAAATATTTTTTTTCTTCCCTTTATAAATAAGTAAAAGCAGAGTAATCACAGAAACAATGAATGTTCTTAACCAGACAGAATAGGATACAACTCTACAAGGCCGGGTTCTGAGGGCTGTTGTAAAATGCTAGCCAGTCATATCCACAAATTCTGTATCTGACTGGCTTCATGTATAGCTCTACACCACGGATGAACACAGGAGACGCTAGCTATTGACATGAACTCCTCTGATGTGTAAATTGTGCCATAATTCAGCATGTTGTGAATTTGACAAAGTCCATTGTGAACTAGTATAGGCTAACATTGGGTCCCCGTTCCTTCCATTTTTTTGCACATGCACAGCATATAGTACAAAAATCTTAATGTAACCTAATATGTTAGTGAACAATATGATGTTTTACTCATACTCACTATGCAAATTGCCTCTTCAAAGAGAAAGAGGACTTGAACTCTATAGCGCCACCTGTTGGAAGTAGCGATCCTACAAGTCACAATCAACCCTTTAATGAGTTTTGCAATATGACTTAGGATAACAGCCAAATCAGAATCTCAATTTGCAGACATGGTGTTTCGGCGAATTGGCCCTCATCAGTGCAAAGAATGAGAACTGATTTGGCCAGGTGAGAGGCTCAGGACTGAGGTCTAAGGGGTAAGGTTTCTCCTTGTGGAGAGTGACATACCAGCTCTGGCATGTCAAGGTAAGGAGGCTTATTCACCGTACAATGCTCCTCTGGAAAATAACATGCAAATTGCCTCTTCAGAATAAGAACTGATTTATCTAGGTGAGAAGCTCTGGACTGGACTCATACTCACTGAAATTCATTTCATCTGTAAAGAAAGAAAATACAAAAGATTATTGTGAACCTATTCAACTAAAAGAATATTTTTAGTTCAGATTTTTTTCATGAATGAGCTATGGGGGAACTTTTTTTACTGATTCATATTTATTAAACAATAAATGCATAAATTGATATTAGTCTAAGGGCGCAGTCAAATGGCTGTATAAACTGGACCGAGATCAGACGGTAATGTTCGGACTGATCATGGCTCTCCTAACTCGAGTATGACGGGTTTATATACAGGGTGGTCTAAAAGTAGGTGGACAGTATGTGTAATGGGGTATGAGTCAGTTTCACAGATCCAGTTTTCACAGATAAATCTCCCCCAAATCTGTTTTTTTTTTCAGATAATTCAGATAACCCATTATGGCAAATAATTTAAATACAGATCAAAGAAAATGGATTTTAAAAGCGTATTGGAAATCTCAAAATGCTGAAACAGAGCAAATTGGGTTGAAACATTTGGTACTCAAGCCCCAAAGAGACAAACCATTTACCGCATTCGTGCAAATTCTATGCCACTGGCTCAGTCCTTCACGAGCTTCCATCATGCGAATCCTGAAATCTATTGGGTGGAAAGCTTATTGTCCACGTCTAATTCATGGTTTATTAGAGGATAATCCAGACAGGATCAGGAATTTAATGAAACTGAAGAAAATCCAGTAATTGTAGATAACATTATGTGGAGTGATGAAGCTTCTTTCAAACTATCTGGCCATATTAACAGACATAATTGTATTTACTGGTATAATGAGAACATGAATTTAACATTAGCGCAACAACTAAATGAGCCTGGTGTCAATGTTTGGGGTGGGATTTCAAGTTTTGGTGTTTTTGACCATTTTTTTTTCATGGAACAGTCACAGGAGATAAGTATCTCAAAATTCTAATGAATCAAGTTGTTCCCCAGTTACAGCCTAATTCAAATGACCTTTATTTTCCAACAAGATGGGGCCCCTCCACATTATTCAAGAGTAGTCCGCAAGTATCTCGAGGACAAAGTTTATAGTTGAAAATCAAAATGTCAGTGACTTGAAATATTACATAAGAGATGCATTTCAAGAAATTAATACCCAAAGAGACTTGTGCAAAAAAGTTTGTCGAAGCGTAACAGGCAGACTTCAAAGCTGTGCAAATTGTGATGGAAAACACTTTGAGCACCTGCGTTGATAAAACTTAAGGGCTTTTGTATTATTATTCAGAATAAAATGTAATTGTCAATGTTATGCTTGTGTTAGTAAATATAATTTTATATATAAATCAAAATAAATATTATTTACTGTCCACATACTTTTGGACCACCCTGTATTTCCGTTCAGCTGTCACACTCTGGTCGGGAAAGCCGCGGTCAGTCTGAGCATTGTGATCTGATCTCCGTCCAATTTATATGGCCGTCTGACTGCGCAATAATTTTTTATTCAAACTATGTGTTGAAAAACATACAGTGGCATGCATCGCCCAAAGGACCCCTTTTATTCTGTATGCCTTTGCATGGAATATCATTGTCTATGATGCTACTCAATATAGCAGAAAAATATGCCAGAGTTTACTGGCCCAAAGAATGCCACAATGACACTATGTTGAAATGCGTTGGGAGCATTGGGGGGTTATGGATATATTTGGCATATGCTTCAGAAGTAGAGATGAGCAAAAAGACTTGCAGTACATTAGTCCAACAGCCATGTGGGTAGTCTGTGGCCACTAGAGCAGAGCCTTGCAAGCCACCTATTAGAGCACTCACGCTCTTTTCACATTGCTAAATTGCACAGATCCATTCAGTCCCACCATTCAACATCAGAGACGCTCTCATAAATCACTTAACCATCTGCTCACTCTTTCTATCCTCCTCCTAGTCGCAGGAGACATTGCTCCCAACCCTGGTCCCCCATGTTATAGAAAGGCAAACCCCCAACTGCTACACTCAGAAACCCCTCTAATCGTATTAATATTCCCTGCCTGTCATCTGTCTCTCTTAATTGTGCCCTTTGGAATTCTCGCTCAGTGTGTAGCAAACTCTCCTTCATTCATGGCTTTTTCCTTTCTAATTCTCTTAACCTTCTGGCTCTTACTGAAACCTGGATCAAGCAGTCAGACACTACCGCTGCTGCTGCTCTTTCATATGGTGGACTACACTTCTCTCATACCCCAAGATCAGACAATAGAGCAGGTGGAGGCGTTGGTCTGCTCCTATCACCAAAATGTACCTTTCAGGCTATCCCTCAACTACCCTCACTTGTCTTCCCTTCTTTTGAGGTCCATGCCGTCAGACTCTACACCCCCTTCTCCATGCGAGTGGCGGTGGTGTATCGTCCTCCTGGCCGCTCCCATCAGTTCCTGTATCATTTTGCCACTTGGCTTCCACATTTTCTCTCCTGTGACATCCCTACCCTCATCATGGGCGATTTCAACATCCCCATTGCTCTTTCCCTCTCCCCATCTGCTACTCACCTTTTATCTCTAACCTCCTCGTTTGGCCTTTCGCAGCTTACTAATTCTCCAACGCATGAATACGGAAACTCCCTCGACTTGGTCTTCTCTCGGCTTTGTGCAGTGGATGATTTTGCAAACTCCCCTCTCCCGCTCTCTGACCACAACCTTCTTTCATTCTCTAACAAGAACTGTCAGGCCGCTCAGGTCACCCCCACTGTCCATACTTATAGAAACATACAGGTCATTAACACCCAGAAACTTATGAAGAACTTGCAGTCTTCATTGGCCCCTATCTCCTCCCTCTCATGTCCTGATTCTGCATTGAAGCATTACAATGAAACACTTCAAAGTGCCCTGGATGAATTTGCACCTCCTATAAATGGAACACCACAACACAGACGGCGACAACCCTGGCACACCCTGCAAACACATTTCCTGCAGCGGTGCTCCAGGTGCGCCGAACGTCTGTGGAGAAAATCCAATCTACTCGAAAATTTCATCCATTATAAGTTTATGCTTAGAACATACAACACTGCCCTTCATCCCTCAAAACAAACCTATTTCAACACCCTCATCACCTCACTGTCCAATAACCCTAAACGTCTCTTTCATTCTCTACTCAACCCAAGAGTACAGGCCCCAACCACGAAGCTTCGAGCTGACGATCTGGCCAATTACTTCAAATAAAAAATTGACCAGATCCGACAGGAAATTATCTCCCAATCACCTCATACCATGCACTGTCCTCCCTCCCCCACTGCATCTAGCTCACTCTCTGATTTTGAACCAGTCACAGAAGAAGACGTAAGCAGGCTCCTTGCATCTTCTCGCCCAACCACTTGCACCAGTGACCCATTTCTGTCACATCTCCTCCAGTCCCTTTCCCCTGCTGTCACCCCACACCTAACTAAAATATTTAACCTCTCTCTCTTCTGGTATCTTTCCCTCCTCATTTAAGCATGCCGTCATACATCCACTACTTAAAAAACCATCCCTCGACCAAAACTGTGCCACTAACTATAGACCTGTCTCTAATCTTCCCTTCATCTCTAAACTCCTGGAACGCCTGGTCCACTCCTGTCTTATCCGCTGTCTCTTTGATAACTCTTTTCTCGACCCTCTCCAATCCGGTTTCCGCTCTTTACACTCTACTGAAACTGCCCTCACTAAAGTCTCTAATGATCTACTAACAGCTAAATCAAATGGTCATTACTCCATGCTAATTCTCTTGGTTCTCTCTGCAGCATTCGACACTGTGGAACATCAGCTCCTCCTCACTATGCTCCGTTCCATTGGCCTCAAGGACATCATTCTCTCCTGGTTCTCCTCCTATCTCTCTGACCGCTCCTTTACTGTATCTTTTGCTGGCTCCTCCTCCTCCTCTCATCTTCCCCTTACTGTTGGGGTTCCTCAAGGATCAGTCCTCGGTGCCCTCCTCTTCTCTTTGTACACTGCCCCTATTGGTCAAACAATCAGTAGATTTGGTTTCCAGTACCATCTCTATGCTGATGACACCCAATTATATGCTTCTTCTCCTGACATCACGCCAGCCTTTCTAGAAAACACCAGCGATTGTCTAAATGCTATGTCTAACATCATGTCCTCACTATATCTGAAATTGAACCTGTCAAAGACTGAACTCCTTGTGTTTCCTCCCGCTACTAAAGTAAGTATACCCGACATTGCCATTTCCGTGTGTGGTTCCACTATTACTCCCCAGCAACATGCCCGCTGTCTTGGGGTCATACTTGATTCCGAGCTTTCCTTTGCCCCCCACATCTTATTATCTGCACCTCAAAAACATTTCTAGAATTCGACCTTTTCTTACTTTTGACTCTGCAAAAACTCTTACTGTTTCTCTTATTCATTCTCGTCTCAACTATTGTAACTCTCTTCTAATCGGTCTCCCTCTTACCAAACTCTCCCCTCTCCAATCTGTCTTTAATAGAGTTGAGCGACTTTGGTCCGATCGGGTTTCATGAAACAAAATTTGAGTCGGATGAAACTGGTCCGACTAGGGCAAAAAAAGTCGGAGTTTCGTCCGAAACCTGACCCCAATGCAAGTCAATGGGGAATAAAAGTCAGCATTGAGTGGATGACATTCAAATTTTGCTTCATGAAACCCGATCCGACCAAAGTCGCTCAACTCTAGTCCTGAATGCTGCAGCCAAGATCATATTCCTCACCAATCATTACACCAATGCCTCTACCTTGTGCCAGTCATTACACTGGCGACCCATCCACTCCAGAATTCAGTATAAACTTATTACCCTCACCCACAAAGCCCTCCATGGCTCAGCACCACCCTACATCTTCTCCCTTGTTTCAGTATACCACCCTACCCGCGCCCTCCGTTCTGCTGATGACCTGAGGTTAGCATCCTCAATAATCAGAACCTCCCACTCCCGTCTCCAAAACTTTACACATGCTGCGCCAATTCTTTGGAATGCACTTCCCAGGTCAATACGATTAGTCCCCGATCCCCACAATTTTAAGCGTGCCCTGAAAACGCATTTATTAAGACTGGCCTACCACCTCAACACATTAGCCTAATCTATCCCTGTGTGGCACAGCCAAAAGTTTTACCATAACCAGGTTCCCTGCATCATGTTCCCACATGCTTTATGCATCCATTAGCCCTCTGTGTCTGTACTGTTACACACTTAACATTATGGCTGGTCCATACAATCAGGGCAATTGTTACCACCCACCTATTGTGTCTCCCCTTTTTCCTCATAGATTGTGAGCTTGCGAGCAGGGCCCTCATTCCTCTTGGTGTCTGTTATGATCTATGTAATTATTGTTATGCTGTAATGTCTATCGTCTGTACATGTCCCTTCTGAAATGTAAAGTGCTGCGGAATATGTCGGCGCTATAGAAATAAAATTTATTATTATTATTACCTGGTGGCATCTCTGGTGTCTCTTCTGATTAGTAGGCCTGGCAAGATGTCATCATTCCAACTATTAATCAGAAAAAGTGCCAGAGATGCCTGTAGTAAGCAGGAGGTACACAGGACTCTGGCCTGGAAGCCACAGACCACTGACTAAGTCCTGAGATACTTGTTGCTCAACACTTGTCAGAAACTTTCCTACTGCACAGAATGAAAGTAAAAAATAAGCTACATCAAGTCCTTACAGTACCCATAGCTCCCAAGCGTCCCGATTCCCACGGGACAGTCCCGTTTTTGACACCCGCGTCCTGCCCGGGACGCTATTTTTCCCGCATTGCGCTCAGCCGCCTCGCCTCCCCATGTACCGACCCCATCCTCGCCGTCCCAGAGAGATCCACTGCAGCCTGCAATTATGTGGCTGGGATGTTCTGTGGCTACGCACACAGGACCTGTGAGAGGGGAGGAGTCAGGGGGTCACATGATATCTGGAGTGAAGATGCTACAGCTGCAGGAGAGGAGCGACTACAGGACCTGTGATGAGGTCACAGGAGGGGAGGAGTCAGGGGTCACATGATCAGGGGCCATGTCTGCAGGACTCTGCTGTGCTGGTTGTCATGTGCTGGATGAGGTAAAGTTTCTGTGTGGGGTCAGGAGGGGTTTACAGTGTGGATGTAGCAGAGCCGTGTGAGTACGAGGTGTACGGAGCGGAGCCGCGTGTGTACGAGGGGTACGGAGCGGATCCGCATGTGTACGAGGGGTACGGAGTGGAGCCGCGTGTGTACGAGGGGAACGGAGCGGAGCCACATGTGTATGAGGGGTAAGGAGTGGAGCCGCGTGTGTACGAGGGGTAAGGAGTGGAGCCGCGTGTGTACGAGGGGAACGGAGCGGAGCCACGCATGAACCAGGTGGACGGAGAGGAGCTGCGTGTGTACGAGGGGTATGGAGCGGAGCCGCGTGTGTACGAGGGGTACGGAGCGGAGCAGTGTGTGTATGAGGCGTACGGAGTGGAGCCGCGTGTGTTCGAGGTGTACGGAGCGGAGCCACGCATGTACCAGGTGGACGGAGCCGAGTGATGTGTACGAGGTTTACGGAGCGGAGCCGCGTGTGTACGAGGTGTACGGAGCGGAGCCACATGTGTACGAGGTGTACAGAGCGGAGCTGCGTGTGTACGAGGTGTACAGAGCGGAGCTGCGTGTGTACGAGGTGTACGGAGCCACGTGTGTGTACGAGGCATACGGAGCGGAGTCGAGTGTTTACGGGGCAGAGTCGCATGTGTACGGAGTGGAGCCGCGCGTGTATGAGGTGTTCGGAGCGGAGCCGCAGGTGTTCGGAGCAGAGCTGCAGGTGTACGGAGAGGAGCCGCACGTGTATGAGGTGTACGGAGCGGAGTCCTGTGTGTACTTGGTGTACGGAGCGGAGCCGCGTGTGTATGGGGTATGCGGAGCCGTGTGTGTACGGAGTGGAGCCATATGTGTACTGGATGTACGGAGCGGAGCCATGTGTGTGCAAGGCATGCAAAGTGGGCTTTTCCCACGGACACAGGAGTACACGGCAGAGCCCCGAGGAGCACTTTAAAACTCGCACATGACGTTCCACCAGAAGTGATGTGCTGGAAGCTGACCGGAAATGAGGTAATTTCATGAGGAGATTGTGACAGAACCAGGAATGCTTCAGATCCATCACCGTGTCCTCCTCCGACAGCGCGGACAGCAGGATTGCCTTGGAATCAGGGATGCCGGCCATGTGAGCGGATCATGATGTGTCCTGCACCGGGAGGCTCAGGTGGGCATTAAATGGGAGCAGGGCTGCTATAGTATTTTTATAGAATCTTTCTTTCTCTCTCTCTCTCTGTTTCTTTCTTTCTCTGTTCTTTCTTTCTCTCTGTTTCTTTCTCATTCTCTGTTCTGTCTTTCCCTCTCTTTTTCTCTCTCTCTGTTCTCTGTGTTCTCTCTCTAATCTTTCTTTTTTTTTCTTTCTCTCTTTCTGTTCTTTTTTCTCTCTCTGTTCGTTCTTTCTTTCCCCTCTTTCTTTCTTTCTTTCTTTCTTTCTCTCTGTTCTTTCTTTGTCACTCTCTGTTCTTTCTTTCCCTTCTTTCTTTCATTCATTTTTTTCTCTTTCTTTCTTTCACTTTCTCTCTCTGTTCATTCTTCCCCTCTTCTTTCTCTCTATCGCTCTGTTCTTTCTTTTCCCTCTTTCTCTCTTTCTCTCTTTTACTCTGTTCTTTCTTTTTCTTTGTTTTTCTTTCTCTCTCTCCTTTCTTTCTTTCCGCTCTTTCTTTCTTTTGCTCTCCCTCTGTTCTTTTTTTCGTCCCCTCGTTCTTTCTCTCTCTGTTCTTTCTTTCCCCTCTTTCTTTCTCTCTCTCTGTTCTTTCTTTCTCTCTCTGTTCTTTCTTTTTTCTTTCCCCTCTTTCTCTGTTCTTTCTTTCCCCTTTTTTCCTCTCTCTTTCTGTTTTTTCTTTATATCTGTTCTCTCTCTGTTCTTTCTTTCCCCTCTTTCTTTCTCTCTCTGTTCTTTCTTTCTGTCACGTCTTTTTTTCGTTCTTTCTTTCTCTCTGTTCTCTCTTTATTTCCCCTCTTTATTTTTCTCTGTTCTTTCTTTCTTTCTTTCCCCTTTCTTTCTCTCTGTTCTTTATTTCGCTCTATGTTCTTTCTTTCCCCTCTTTCGTTCTCTTTCTCTCTCTGTTCTTTCTTCTTTCTCTCTCTCTGTTCTTTCTTCTTTCTCTCTCTGCTCTTTTTTTCTCTCTCGCTCTCCTTTCTTTCTCTCTCTCTATTTTCTTTTTTCTCTCTCTGTTTTCTTTCTTTTCCTTATTACCAGTTAGTGTGCCCACAGTACCAGCCACTGAGCCCATAATGCCAGCCACTATGCCCCCAGTACCAGTCAGTGTGATCAGCAGTGCTAAATGGGCGCTATTGGGCGTGGACATGGGTGTGACTAGTCGTGGAATGGGTGTGATCGGGGGCGTGGCCTAAAATTTGCGGCGGCGCACTGTGCACGCTGCAGCCTTTGTCTCTCTTTCACTTCTTCAAAGGTTGGGAGGTATGACAGTACCCCAATATGTAGAATTCAGGTATACTGTTCATCCTAATCGACAGGACATATAATAATTTGACCTAAAACTGACCATTCCTGAACTAAACTCTATGGTCCAAGATTTGGTATCTATCATTGGAACTTTCATAGATGTAGAACACATAGGTGCTTCAAAGAATACGCAGCCTATGGAGCATAAACCTTACCTCACTCCCTCATAAGCATACATGTTCAGACTTGACTAGCGCGCTATCTATAAGTCAAACTACTTATCTGATGTTCTGTGGACTCGATCTGTGCATGTATTACATTGATGACCATCTGAATGACCACCATGTTACAATGCATTTCTCTTGCACTGATATATTGCAGGTTTTCACCAGTAAAATCATGTTATCATGGTGGTGTCTCCTATCCAACAGGGATTGTTTCTGAGTTGTTAAAGAGAGTTGTTTGCTATAACTTCATTCAACATCACACATTTTTATATATTAGTACGTATAATATTGGGCCAAATACCAAACCAGTACTGACTCTGGGATCCCAATTTTCAGCTACATGCACATATTACATTACCCTCACTCACAAATTTACTTCTATATAATAATAAACCTGGTAATTTATTATATGAATGATGAGATCCTGCCCTTGTCTGTATGCATCAAGTAAAGTGTATTGTGTCAACCACTGCTCATATAGAGAGGAGAGGGCCCACTCCTGCACAAGGGCCTATCGACCGGATTCACCTGTTCCCCTGTGTGCCAGTCTGAGCCGCCACTCAGCACTACTAGATGGGTAAACAAACTAAACATGCATTCTGGAGATAATCATATTAGAAATAATTTCCATACTTACTAATGTATGCAGCTGAAAAAAATAAAAAAAAGGAAAAAGTAAAGAATTAACAATCCCCAAATAGCTAACGTCATATATACATTAATCAAAGGTGACGGTTTAATTTACTTTATCTATTTATTCCAGCACACTTTTCACAATGTTACTCTGTTTATATTCAGAGCCTGTCGCCTTTTTTGGTGTTTTTGGGGGTTGCAGTTTGGAAATTATGTATCCATTTTAATGTATCCAGCATAGCTGTCATGGATGTATTGTAAAGGAAGCAATGATATTGCTGTAAATAGAGCCTTAAACCCCTTAACAACCAATGACAGATATAAATCATCATGAGCGGGTGTCAGTTCCTGCACCATGACCTGTTATGCCCTCATGACTTTGAATTGTCACTGCGTGTCACCATCACCAAGCTACGGATAGCTGCTTAGATCATGCTCAGAACATGGGCTAAGAAGCTGGTGCATTGCTATGCATTTTGCCTGTGATTAAAGTGAAAAAAAGTAAACAGTCCCACAGAGGGACTAAGTAAAAAAGTTAAAAAAAATTACAAAATAATAATAAAAAAAATTACACCCATAAATACATATTTTTATGTAACAAAAAAGTACACAAAAAACGGGGCAAGCTATGGTTTTTCATCATACCGCTGGAAAAAAGTGGAATACTGTAAAATGTGATTAAAATAACAAATGTAAATAAAAAATGGTATCTATAAAAACGTCATCTGGTCCTACAAAGAAACAAACCACTAAACAGCTGTATCAGCAGAAAATGTAAAAATAATTTTTTCTTTAAAAGTTTTTATTGTATTGTGTAAAAATGACATAAATGTGGTATCACTGTAATTATACTGACCTGAAGAATAAAGCTGCCTTGTCAATTTTAACACATGCAAAATGGCATTAAAGAAAAAAACAAAAACTATTACTGAATTACTGTTTTTTATTAATTCTGCATCCCAAAATCAGAATAGAAAGCGATCAAAAAATGTCACGTGTCTGAAAATGGTACCAATAAAAACATCAACTCATCCCACAAGAAACAAGCCCTCACATGACTCTGTCAGCAGAAATATGGAAAAATTCTAGCTCTCAAAATATGACGATGCAAAAAATTGGTTATTGCAAGAAAAGCGGCTTTTAGTATGTGACTGCAGCTAAACATAAAAAAATATATATAAATCTATTATCGCTGTAATGGTACCAACCCGAAAGAATAAAGTCGTCTAATCAGTTATACCGCACGAGGAATGGAATAAATAAAAATGAATAAAGCCAATTCTTCACCTGCTGTTGATTTTTTTCATTTTGTCCCACAAGCATCATAGTAAGGCTTGATGCACATTTATCCTGCACTCTGCACTGAGCGCTTACACTGTTGTTTTCTTGTAAATCTCTGAAAGATTTGATTCAGATGGAACGCCCGGTGGAAAATTTTCTATAGTGAGGCAAATGGAGGCATTGTAGATGCTGTCTAGCCTATGATCCAGTGATGTCCGTCTTTTTAGATGTACATAACCCTGCAGTTGACCACAGTTTTGTGCACTTTTGGAAAGAAGGACAATGCTGAACAGAGGCGAGGTGCAGTCCAGAGTCCTGCTGCCTCATTATAGTGAATGGATCCCTCTGGGGTTTCATTTGAATCACATCATACAGAGATTTAGAAGGAAACCCCAGTGTGGGGTGCAGGATAAATGTGATTCCAAACATTATGTAAAATGTTCCTAATAAAAGCTTCAACTCTATCCACAAAAAAAAACCCCACTGAGGTCCATCATCTGTAAATGGAAATGTAGGAGTGCTTCCACGTTTCTGGTAGTACAAAGTCTCTGGAACAGTGCTCTGGTTACTCACTTTGTTTTCTCCAATTTTCCTATATTTTCACAAATAAACTCAAGTTACTGTAAATTGAACAAATGTTACCATTATCATGAAGTACAGAGTTATCACTTTTTAGAATATGAGGCCCAGTCATTAACCTACAAAATGGCTCAGTCCTCAAGTGGTTAATATACTGTATGTTGCCATATGGAAATCCTAGTTATTATTACCTTCCAGTGTACAGTAGTGTTTTAAAGTTTGTTCGTAAGATGGCTGCCGGATGAGTCCTGGAGGGGAGATATGTGTCATCGTGGCTATTAGTTGCAGTGATGTGAGCTCGGAAGTATGCTCCAGCACATATAGTGCTGAGAGAGTTGTTTGGGCCGCTCCAGGGCCAGGTTTTACAAGCCATCATAAGAGATGGGTGGGAATGACCTCTCACATATCCCCACCCCAGGAGCAAGATTTGGATAATAAAATGGAGGCCAATTGCCTCATTCAGTGTCTGTGGCTGGAGGTGTGGAGAACTCCCATGTGTGTGTGCTAAAGACACTGACCAGAGCGGGCGGACTCGCATTATTATATGGACTATGTATTTGTTCCTGTTTGCTTTTCACCTTGTTCCGGAAAAGGCTGTTCATTTGTTTTGCGCACCCAGAGCAGTTTATGCAACTTTAATAAACTTGCTTGGACATTTCTACAATATCTCTACCTACCTCAACCACAGCCAAGTGAGTACAGATTCCTACACATGGTATACTTCCCCAAACTTGTTGTGAAGATCAGATTTTGATAGATCACTGTACTTTAAATAAAATAGGTTGCCTACTCACACCTGATAGTCATCCCATTGATTGAAAACAATATACTGTAATTTAATTTCACCTTCCAATTATAAGGCTAATTTTAAAGGGAATCTGTCACCCCTTTTTTGAGATATCACATAATGATATCATTCAATTGTGTGTCACATAAGGATTCTCTTAGTACTTTTGCCTCCCCCTGACCCCGCACCTTTCATGCATAAATACCTTTTTTATATCGGTTCAGATGTGTGTAAACTGCCACGGTCCGGTCCGATGGGCGGGGCTTATTCAACTGCTCCCCCCCTCCCTGTCTTGCTCTACACAAGAAGAAATGCGTAGAGCAAGACAGGGAGGGGGAGCAGGTGAATAAGCCCCACCCAGCGGACCAGACCGTGGGAGTTTACATACATCTGAACCGATATAAAAAAGGTATTTATGCATGAAGGGTGCGGGGTCAGGGGGAAGCAAAAGTACTAAGAGAATCCTTATGTGACACACAATTGAATGATATCATTATTTGATATCTCAGAAAAGGGGTGACAGATTCCCTTTAAAGGTTTGCATACTATTGACACTCACTGACATGTGATATTGAATGATTTTCCTCCTTTAAAGAAAAATGACTTGTGTGACAATCTGATCAAGGTGTAGGTTGAATATATTTAGAAATATAGAAAATTCTGAAGAGTTCACAAATTTTCAAGCACTAGAATATTTCATCAGGGAATAGGACAGCATGCTGGGGTCTTTCCAATAGATTGTGGATGTAATTGCAGTATGTATGCTGTATGCATTGTCCTGACGAAAGTCTCAAAAGGGCAACCCCTGTCCACATACCCTAGTTGGACATATTGGGTCTTATTTGGTACCATCCTTTAGGTGCCAAAATGGACAACCATTGTAAAAGTGACAAAGGCTAGCTTCACACTAGCGTTTTGGGCCGCAGCGCACCAAAATGCAACATGGTGCGTTCGGCACACACCGGCGCACCGTCAAAAGGGCGCAGCGCACACAAAATTCTACTAGCGCACGGTCTGCGCACCCTATGCTAGAGATAGGGTGTGCAGATCGCATGCAGCCATGTGCGATACTAGGCGGAGATGACCGGAGGGGGCAGGCAGGGGGCGGGGCTTAGCGGCGGCCGTGCGCTGCGGCCCAAAACGCTAGTGTGAAGCTAGCCTTACTCAGGTGAACTTTATGCACCCATTCATTACATGGACATTCATTAATTTCAATGACCAGAATGTAATACTAATGTAACGCTGCAGGGAAAATGTGTGAATGGCCCACTGCCCTCAGATATAACCGCTGATTGTGTAATATAGGACAGATAATAAAAGTCAAACCCACCGGGATCAGTGTTTGCTTCTTTTTAGAAGAGGTTTGTCTTCCTGAAGCATTTTTTTGTGTGATTTTTATTATTTTGATTACCTTTTTATAGGACATTAGTGTTCCAACTGCCCCTGATTCTCAGAATAAAGAAGCCACGGCTCTCAAATCTCATCCCCTTTGTACAAACAGAACACTCATCCGAAAGAGTACTGCAGCTTAGTCCTATTCAACTGGAGCCCTCTGCACTCTTTCATCTGCTAAACAGCAGGGATCCTGGAGGTACAGCGCAGCCCCTGATCAAACATTGGTCGCTTATCCTGTGGATCTCACAGCATAGAGTTCTCAGTGTGCTATCCTCCTTGTGGGGGTGTATTGGTACTGGAAGTTTATATCAAGAATGAGAAGCTGAAAGATCCACTGTCTCTATACAAATTGTTCACAGCACCGTGTAATATTTTTTAGCCACAGTTATAAGACAAAAATAATAAAGTGGCCTTAGGGGGTATCTTAATTTTTTGCATTGGTCCAGTTATGTGTAGCAATTGTTTATGAACAGATTGATGTAATCTAAACAGTATAGAAAAGGGTAACTGCAACTGAGAAATCATAATATTTGTAATTCACAAGACTTTTTTTTCTGCTACTATATTTTACAACGGTCACTTTTTCATAAAAAGCTATGATAAAGAACGGAAGTGTCATGTATGTAAGTGGAGGAATTGTGCATCTGGCCCACCATGTTTCACTGTAGGCATTTTTCAAAATTCATTTTTCCAAATGCATGGTGCCTGCAAAGAAATTCAGTGCTAGCAATGTCCCCATGTGGGGCAGCATGAGTGGTGCTGGTGTAAGGCAGCTACATTTCACTTGCACTTTCCCAGTATGTCAATGATCCAAAGCACAAAAAGTGAAAGTGATTTTGTGGCCAAGTATGTTACCTTTTCTGCATCCAAGTGGAACATCTATGTGGATATTAAAAATATAAACTCTAGAGGCAGACAGGCTGGAGACTGGGCTTCTGGAAAATTCTTCAGCAAATGTTTAAGGGGAAGGGTATGAACACTTGAACACTTCTGCCCATCCAGGAGGCTGATCCTAGAAGAGGGAGGATAATAAACCACACGTTTAATAAGTGAGCTGGTGATGTCAAGGAGGATCTGTTGCTGAGGTCCTGGTGCCCACGTAAGGATTGCCTAGGGAGATTGGAGATCGGTTGCTGGCAGGAGTTTGATACATGTGTTACGGTCGTGTTACTGTATCTGTCATCTGCATTTTAGTAACTATCCTAAGGACTGTTGCTGGCTGGAGTTTGATACATGTGTTATGGTCGTGTTATCTGTCATCTGCATTTTAGTAACTATCCTAAGGACTGTTGCTGGCTGGAGCTTGATACATATGCTGCAATAGTGGTATCTGTAATCTGGAGGAGCTTGGACTGTGACTACGGACTATACTGGTGGGAGATACAAAAGCTGTGGGCCAACCAAAAGTTCGGAGACAGTAAGTATTGCCTGGTATAGGGGCAGTGGAACTACTGGCCCTGGGTTGGGATCTTATTGACTGGAGGCAATGTATTTTGGCCATCTACCCGAAGTTGCTGTAAGACTATGGACATAAGCAATAAAAATAGTTGCAATGTTAACCTGCCTAGGTGATTATTATAACCCACAACCTCAGATCTTCACAAAATGCAACCTTAAAGGGAATCTGTCGACAGATTTTTCCCATATAACCTATGGTCACCACCTTTCTGCCCTAGGTTACAGCATATAAGTCCCCAAGCCACCCTACAAGCCAAAAAAAGACATTTTATTATATACAACTACGGGGCGGTCCGGTCTGATTAGTATCTCTGGTTTTAATCCGGCACATGCGCACTTCAGTACTTTGCGCTGCCCTCAGCAGCGCAGAGAGAAGTACACCTGCACAGGAGCGCCATGGAAAACACTGGGGGGAGGACGGCATCGCTAGAAGAGAGGAGGTGCCGGATCAAGACCAGAGACGCCCATCGTACCAGACGGACCCGTAGGTGAGTATAATAGAAGGTCTTTTTTGTTTTGCAGGGTGGCTTGGAGACTTATACACAGCATTCCAGAATGCTGTAACACAGGGCTGAAAGGTGGTGAGCTTAGGTTCAAGGGGAAAAACCTGGTGACAGGTTCCTTTTAAAGTGTTTTTATTGTGCAAAAGCGGTAAACCATAAAACAAAATATGAATTGAACTTGTTATCACCTGAGCCACAACAGAATAAAGTTGATGTTATTTAACCACTTCCCGACATGCGCCTTACTAGTACAGCTCTGCGGGAGATGCAGTGTCAGATCAGCGATTTAATCTAATATAGTAATGTCCCATCCTGGGACAATGTAAAAAAGTTTTTAAAAAACTTTACAAAGTGTAAAAATATTAAAAAAAATAAATCCTTAAATAAAGAAAAATAAATAAATATTTTTCCAATAAATACATTTATTTATGTAAATAAAAAAACTATAAAAGTACACATATTTGGTATTGCTGCGACCCGCTCTATAAAACTGTTCCCCTAGTTAACCCCTTCAGTGAACATTGTAAAAAGAAAAATAAAAAAACGAGGCAAAAAAAAACAATGCTTTATCATCATAAAGGCGAACAAAAAGTGCAATAAAACGCAATAAAAAAGGCGGATATAAATAAAAATGGTACCACTGAAAATGTCATCTTGTCCCGCAAAAAACAAGCTACAATACAGCTCCATCAGCAGAAAAATAAAAAAGGTATAGCACTCAGAATAAAGCGATGCAAAAATAATTATTTTTTCTATAAAATAGCTTTTATTGTGTAAAAGCACCAAAACATAAAAAAAATAAATGAGGTATCGACCCAAAGAATAAAGCGGTCTTACCAATTTTACCACACGCAGAATGGTATAAAAAAATCAGAAAGCAATTTTTGAATTGCTGGTTTTTGTTCATTCTGTCTCCCAAAAATCATAATAGAAAGCAACTAAAAAATGTGATGTGCCCGTGTGCCCGAAAAGGGTACCAATAAAACGTCAGCTTGTCCTGCAAAAAATAAGCCATCACATGACTGTCGGACAAAATATGAAAAAATTATAGCTCTCAAAATATGGTGATTCAAAAATTAGTTTTCGCGATAAAAAGTGTCTTTGTATTTGACAACAGCCAAACATAAAAACCCAATATAAATCTGGTATCGCTGTAATCACAGCGACCCGAAGAATAAAGTTGCCTAATCACTTATACTGCACGAGGAACGGTGTAAAAAATAAATAAAACCAATTCTTCACATGCTGTTGATTTTTTCATTCTGCCTCCCAAAGATCGCAGTAAGTCTTGTGCACATTTATCCTGCGCTCTGCGCTGAGCCCTTACACAGAGTTTCTGTGTAAATCTGTGAAATACATCATTCAAACACATCCCCCAGTGGAAAATTCTCTATAAATATGGAGGCACTGTGGACGCAATGGGACCAATGATCCGGTGGTGTCCGTCTTTTGCATAAAAGTGCTGTTGGCCACAGTTTTGTGCACTTCTGAAAAGGACCTAGCTGAACAGAGGCCAGACAAAGTCCAGAATAACTCTGCAGCCCCATTATAGTGAATGAATCCCTCGGGGGTTTCATCTGTCATATCACTCAGAGATTTAGATGGAAACTCCAAAGTAAGTGCTCAGTGTGGAGCGCTGGATAAATATGATCCCAAATGTTATGTAAAATATTCCCAATAAAATCTTCAACTCAATCCACAACGAAAGCAAGTCACAATTTCAGATCTGTCATCTGTAAATGGAAATATAGGGGGCATCCACGTTACTGTAAGTACAGTGCCTTGCAAAAGTATTTGGCCCCCTGGAACTTTTCAACCTTTTCCCACATATCATGCTTCAAACATAAAGATAACAAATGTAAATTTTTGGTGAAGAATCAACAAGAGGGACACAATTGTGAAGTTGAACGAAATTTATTGGTTATTTTAAATTTTTGTGGAAATACAAAAACTGAAAAGTGGGGCGTGGAATATTATTCGGCCCCTTTACTTTCAGTGCAGCAAACTCACTCCAGAAGTTTATTGTGGATCTCTGAATGATCCAATGTTGTCCTAAATGACTGATGATGATAAATATAATCTACCTCTGTGTAATCAAGTCTCCGTATAAATGCACCTGCTCTGTGATAGTCTCAGGGTTCTGTTTGAAGCACAGAGAGCATCATGAAGACCAAGGAACACAACAGGCAGGTCCATGATACTGTTGTGGAGAAGTTTAAAGCTGGATTTGGATACAAAATGATTTCCAAAACTTTAAACATCTCAAGGAGCACTGTGCAAGCGATCATATTGAAATGGAAGGAGTATCATACCACTGCAAATCTACCAATACCCGCCCATCCCTCTAAACTTTCATCTCAAACAAGGAGAAGACTGATCAGAGATACAGCCAAGAGGCCCATGATCACTCTGGATGAACTGCAGAGATCTACAGCTGAGGGGGGACAGTCTGTCCATAGGACAACAATCAGTCGTACACTGCACAAATCTGGCCTTTATGGAAGAGTGGCAAGAAGAAAGCCATTCCTCAAAGATATCCGTAAAAAGTGTCGTTAAAAGTTTGCAACAAGCCACCTGGGAGACACACAAAAAATATGGAAGAAGGTGCTCTGGTCAGATGAAACCAAAATTGAACTTTTTGTCTCCCCCTTTTTTTGCAAACGATATGCTTGGCATAAAGGCAACACAGCTCATCACCCTGAACACACCATCCCCACTGTCAAACATGGTGGTGGCAGCATCATGGTTTGGGCCTGCTTTTCTTCAGCAGGGACAGGGAAGCTGGTTAAAATTGATGGGAAGATGAATGGAGCCAAATACAAGACCATTCGTGAAGAAAACCTGTTGGAGTCTGCAAAAGACCTGAGACTGGGATGGAGATTTGTCTTCCAACAAGACCATGATCCCAAACATAAAGCAAAATCTACAATGGAATGGTTCACAAATAAACGTATCCAGGTGTCAGAATGGCCAAGTCAAAGTTCAGATCTGAATCCAATCGAGAATCTGTGGAAAGAGCTGAAAACTGCTGTTCACAAACGATCTCCATCAAACCTCACTGAGCTCGAGCTGTTTGCCAAGGAAGAGCGGGCAAGAATTTCAGTCTCTCAATGTACAAAACTGATAGAGACATACCCCAAGCGACTTGCAGCTGTAATCGCAGCAAAAGATGGCGCAACAAAGTATTAAGTTAAAGGGGCCGAATAATATTGCACGCCTCACTTTTCAGCTTTTGTATTTCCACAAAAATTTAAAATAACCAATAAATTTCGTTCAACCTCACAACTGGGTCCCACTTGTTGTTGATTCTTCACCAAAAATTTACATTTGGTATCTTTATGTTAGAAGCTTGATATGTGGAAAAAGGTTGAAAAGTTCCAGGGGGCCAAATACTTTCGCAAGGCACTGTACAAAGGCTCTGGAAAAGCGAAATGGCTCCTTGCTCCCCCCAAAAAATTCAACAAATTCTCCACTCACAAATCCAAAGCCCCCACTCCCTTCTGAGTCCCAGTGAGCTGAAACAACATTAGGGGTATGTGCACACTTTGCGGTTTCTGCTGCGTTTCCGCAGCGTTTTTGGCTCTGCAGAAACGCAGCAGATTCTGCTGCGCTGTACAGTACCTTTATTTCCTATGGAAATAAAAAAAAGAGCTGTGTCAATTGTTTGGTGCAGAAAACGCTGCAGTTTTACACCTCATCCATTATGAGGTGTAAAACCGCAGGGCAAAACCGCAGATAAACCGCAGATAAACAGCAGATAAACCTGCGGTTTTCTCTACAAAATCCGCAGAGACAAAAAACTATGTGTGCACATAGCCTTAGTGCTCACATGTTTGATATTTCTGTAGTGATTTACAGGTGCGTGTCTCCAGAAGCATGAGCTGGGCATAATGTACTGGTGACTGCAAAGTACTGGTCACTATAACGTATTGCTCACTACAACTCTGCAACATCCACTGCTTCCTGTGTCTGGGAAAATACCCACGGAGTCAAAATCATCACTACAACTGTAGATAAATTCCCAAAGGGTTATAATTTTCAAAATGGGCTCCCTTATGGGGATTCTGCTGTTCTGGCACCTCAGGGGCTCTGCCAGTGTAACATGGCACTCTCAAACAAGTGCAGGAAAATCTGCACTGTAATTTGGCGTTATTTCATTCTGAGCTTTGCACTGTGCCTCAAAAGTAGTCCGACCACATATGGGGTTTCGGTGAACTCAGGAGAAATTGCACAACAAACATTGGGGTCCATTTTCTCCTTTTGCCATTTTCACAGCTTAACGTTATAAACTTCTGTGAAGCACGTGGTGGATCAGGGTGTTCAATACACATCTAGATAAGATCCCAAAGGGCTTTAGCTTCCAAAATGATGTCATGTGTGTGTGGGGTTTCCACAGTTTAGGCACATCAGGGGCTCTTCAAACTCGACAGATCGTCCGCTAACTATTCCATCAAATTTTGCATTCAAAAAGTCAAATGGCGCTCCTTCCCTTCCAAGCCCTGCCGTACACCCAAACAGTGGCATTCCCCCACATATGGGGTATTGGTGTACTCAGGAGAAATTGCACAACAAATTGTATGGAGCAATTTCTCCTGTTACCATTATGAAAATGCAAAATATGGAGCTAAAGGCTGGTTTCACACTAGCGTTTGATCGCGCAGCGCATAGTGCGCTATCGGGCGCACGCGCAATGTTCCCCTATTTTTAACATGGTGATCGCAGGGTCTTGCGAATGTACGCGCTCATCAGCGTTTAGCGTAACGCTGCGCATTTTACAGGTGTGTGTGCCCAGACGCGCCGAACGCTACATGTTGCAGTTTTTGTTCCGCCTACATACTTTAAAAAATCGCGCGTGCACGTGTGCGCTCGATGTGCACCCAAAAATAGCATTACAGTCTATGTGATCGCTGACGAGCGCTTGGCACTGCGCATGTCAGCGCCTTGTGTGCGCACGCGCTTTGAGTAAACAATGTCTAGACACTTGTCTAAAACTCCCCCTAAACAAGCAACATTGTTTGGGAGGAGTGTAGATAAAAGAAGGTGTCTTCAGGGTCAGACAATTACTCTACAGACAGCCTTGCAGAGAGCAGACAAAAGCCCAGAAGAGCCTTCCAAGTGTGGATTCAAGCTTCAGGAGCCAAAATGTGAGTATTCTTCAACATAATGTCTGTGTGTCCTGTACAATTTTATAATGTACTAATGTTTATTTTGTTTTCATTTCAGCATGTCTTCTGGATCGGTCTATTCGCCATCTTGGCAAGAACTGGCCCAAGCTGATCGTGAGGTGACAATTTTGCTGCCTTTGGGTAAGTATAGCTGCCTCTAGAAATGTGTTTTAATTTTTGATTTCTTTACAGACATCGGACATGGACAGTGAAGATGGAGCGCGGAAGCGGTCTTAGTGGGAGCGGTCTGAACTGGAGCAGTATGAGCGGGAGGATTCAGAGCGGGAGCAGCGTAGTCAAGTCGTGGCGAGGAGACGCAATCTGAGAATATAATGTGACTTTTTTTCTGTCTTTATTTTCATCTTTTATCTTGCTTCTTCTCTGTTTCTTTTTCTATCTTTTTCATTCTCCAAAATTACAAACATTCTAATATATTTCTGTTTTTCTAGGTTCCACAACGGGATGACGAAGAAGTCTACATCGACAACGAGCACCTGTTCCGCCTCGTTGAGGAGCGTATCCCGTTGTGGGACAGCCGTGACCAGCAGTACAAAGACACAGTGGTGACCTGGCAGCTCTGGAATGAGTTGGCCGCAGCGATGATGGATGGCTGGGACAGTGCCTCTGCAGCTTCCAAAAGGGCGTTCAGTAAGTATAAAGATACTCTGTGATACTGCATTGATTTTTTGTCCTGATGGTGCTGGTGTTTTTTTGGCAAGATATATTCTTGCATTAAAAACACCAATGCCATGTGGCACACTGTGATTGATTTTGGTCTTCCACTGCTGCATTGATTTATGGTCCTGATGGTGCTGGTGTTTTTTTCGCAAGATATATTCTTGCATTAAAAACACCAATGCCATGTGGCACACTGTGATTGATTTTGGTCTTCAACTGCTGCATTGATTTATGGTCCCCATGATGCTGGTGCTTTTATGGCAAGATATATTGTAGTGAAAAGTTCAATCTGTTGTGTGTGCTGATATTTAAGTTGCCTTAAGTGCATTTTATAATGTTTTTTTCCCAACAGTGAACAAAATACGCACACGTTGGCGCTCGATGAAGGACCGCTTCAACACTGATTTTCATGCTGAGGGACAGGTTCGGAGTGGTTCAGCGGCAAGGCGCAGAAGAATGTACCGCTACTATCGAGAGTTGGCTTTCCTGAGACCGGTCCTTGCCACAGAGCGTAAGTTTTTTTTTCTTCTTTGTTTTGTTTTATTACTTTGTGCTTTTCAATTCAACAGGTGATGCTTCTTGTAAATACATGATACTAATGTTTTCCCTTTCTTTCCACAGCACTTGGAGCAGCACCCTGCAACCTGTCCCAGGAGCGGTTCTTCATCGATCGACCTCGGACCCGTCCCAGCCATCCGACAGCCAGGAAGCATCTTGCAGGTCAGCAACACAGACAGCTGGTGTCCAGGAAGCTGGTCCATCAGGTGTTCCCCTCTCCCAGGTTTCTGTCACTGGTTATGCGGGCACTACCCGCCAGCGGCAGAGGACCTCGGACAGGCCTGTCATGCCCGAGTTCATGCACTTGAGCGAGGCCTTTCAGGCCAGCCGCAAGGCGCTGTCTGCCAGAACAGAAAGCTGTTTTTCCCTGATGGAACGTGGTTTTAACCACATGGAACACCGCTTCCACTCTGTCGACCAGCACCTTGACCGTCTGGAGGCCGACCTCAACAGACCGGCGCACCATTTTTTCAGTAAAATTGAACAGGGCATGGCGGAGCACCTTAGTCCTGAGCAACAACTGAGTGTGTTACAGGCCTGCAACACTGCTTACTTGCAGGCTATGCGGCAGAATCGATATGTTCAGCAGTCAGTGGTGTCATTTCCAACAGTTCCACCGCTGACTCGCTTTACCACACTACCGACTTCTGCTGCATACCACTGCACGGCCACCTGCATTCCCAGCGAAGTCGGACACCACTACACCACCCCAAGTCTGAGTGCTGCTGGACACTCCTCCGCCACCACCACTATGACAAGCGCTGCTCCTGTATGGAGCACCACCACCGCCAAAGCACCACCAGCTTGGAGCCAAACCACCACAGAACCTGCTTGGGCCACTGACACCACCAGTCAACACCAAAGGAGCACCGCCAGCACTCCTCAGGAACAGAGCACCGCCAGCACTCCTCAGCAACAGAGCACCGCCAGCACTCCTCAGCAACAGAGCACCGCCAGCACTCCTCAGCAACAGAGCACCGCCAGGACTCCTAAGCAACAGAGCACCGCCAGCACTCCTCATCTAAGGAGCACCGGCAGCACTCTGCATCAATGGAGCACCACCACCACTCCTCATCAAAGGAGCACCACCACCACTCCTCATCGAAAGATAACTGCCACAAATTCTCCTCCTCGGAGTCCCCAAAGAACTTTGCCTGAGATCCCAGACAGGCAGCCTACTGCTCGGAGCACCGACACAACTCTCTCCCCTTCTAGGAGCACCGCCACTGCCACTTGCAGCAGCACCGACATTACCACTACAGAGCAGCAAAGTGGGGATCCGCATTCCCTTTTTTACAGGGCAATGCCACAGTCCACCGTCACCAGGTGGTCAACAAAAGTAAGGCGTTCACAGGCTGCCAGTCGGTCCGGGTAGGATATTCCTGCGCCAAAGAAAAAAAAACTTTGTTCGTCCATCCACCCTCTCCTCCTAAAGTCTCTCAACATGCCTCCTTGTCCATTCCAGAGCTCCCTTCCCCCAGTACTTTCATCGCCCCTTCTCCTAGTACCCCTTCCTCAACCTCCAGTCGTTCCTCGTCTCTCCACACACCCAAAGTATCCCAAACTTCCCCCAAACGTCATTCCTAATAAAATATATATATTTTTTTTGTTACAAAATAAATGTGCACTTGTGCTTTCACAAAATCTGGATTGGTTACTGTGTATCTATCGCCAACCACACACTGCGCCGTACACACATTGCGCCGTACACTTAGTGTTTTTGCCACCAGATATCTCCATTACTGACATGTTTCTTGTGTCAGTCTTGGAGATATGTGTTGTCAACGCAACAAATCTACATGACTTGTCTTTTCCACAGCAATCTCTACATTCTTGTAATATTGCACGGTTCCCCAACTCCAGTCCTCATGGGCCACCAACAGATCATGTTGTATGGAATCCTCTTTTTATTTCATTACAACATGATCTGTTGGTGGACCTTGAGGAGTGGAGTTGGGGAACCCTGGTGGATCCAGTCTGTGCAATATACAAGAATGTAGAGACTGCTGTGGAAAAGACAAATCATATAGATTAGTTTCAAAAAAACCAAACCAATCTACATGACTTGTCTTTTCCACAGCAATCTCTACATTCTTGTAATATTGCACAGTTCCCCAACTCCAGTCCTCATGGGCCACCAACAGATCATGTTGTATGGAATCCTCTTTTTATTTCATTACAACATGATCTGTTGGTGGACCTTGAGGAGTGGAGTTGGGGAACCTTGCTGTATCCAGTCTGTGCAATATTACACGAATGTAGAGAGTTACCTACTCAGGAGTATTAGTGAATTCATGATGCACAAAACACAGCATCATAAATTCACTGATACACCTGGCTACTTGCTAATGGTATTGGGAGTGTAAAAACTGAGAATGCACTCAGTACAGGTATCAAAATAGTTTTTTTATTAACATACCAACAACATGCAAAAAAAAATTTTTTTACAACATTTGCTCTTGTCATTCCACCCGTCCTACATCTGAGTTGAAGTAGGCTGCAAATTGGTCCCTCATTTGGCCAACTTCAACGGATGACCTGAGAGGGTGCTGTGTAAATTCTGGCAAAGGATTAGGAGCAACATCATCAAGATCAAAGTTCAGGTGCTCTCGAGAAATTACAAAATTATGTAGAACAACACAGGCCTTGACCACCTCATCCACTGTTTCCAGTTTAAGATTAATAGCTGTGCCAAGAATGCGCCATCTCGATACAAGTATACCAAAAGCACACTCTACTGTTCTCCTGGCCCTGGTCAGCCTGTGATTAAAAATTCTTTTTTGTAGGTCCAAGTCCCGGCTGGAGTAGGGTTTGAGGAGGTTTTGGCACATCTGGCGGACCTTCGGTGTTGGGAAGAGGACGTGGCATGGGGAAATCGAAGTTGTTGCCATACAACCTCCTGCCCATGTCCGATGTCTTAAAAGCCTGGGAGTTATTCCCACGGCCAAATGCACCAATGTCCACTGCAATAAACTTACAGTCTGCATCCGCAATGGCCATCAGTACAGTAGAAAAGTACTTTTTGTAGTTATAGAACTCAGAGCCAGTTCTTTTGGGCTTGATAATCCGGATGTGTTTCCCATCCACCGCTCCTAAACAGTTTGGGAAATTGCATACAGTCCAGAATCTTTCGGCGATTTCCAACCACTTTGCTGCAGTGGGCATGGGCATGAATTCGGGACAAAGAACGTTCCAGAGAGCTCGGCAGGTGTCCGCTACAATTCCAGACAACGTGGAGATTCCAATCCGGTACTGGAAGTGCAGTGATGAGAGGGTCTCTCGAGTAGCCGGGAATCTGTAGCACAAAGAAAACAATAAATTTGTGTATACGTAATTTTTTTTACACACGTTTAATTAAAAAAACAACAACAAAAAAATTCTGCAGCCTTTGGTTTATGAAAACTACATACCTTAATGTGACCAGGAGCCGTTCCTCAGGAGTAGTCACATGCCAGAGCTGCGTGTCCTGTCTCCGGATGACTTCTTTTACCCGACCAAGCAAATAGTGAAAGATTTCTTTGGTCATCCGGGTATAATCCGTAAATTTCTCCGGGTTTGCCTGGAGCTCGCTGTAGAGGGTGTGGTACGCTCCACGGCTCTCCCGGAGTTCAATAATAGGATGTATCCACATACACCACTGCTGCCGTCTTCGCTGCCTCTCTCTCTCCCTCTGTTCATGGCAAGCAACTGCATAAGCCTGAGCCATCCTCATGTCCAGATCCAAGTCAAGGTAAAAGCTCTTCCAGCGCAGATCCATGTTTCTCAAGTCAAATGCAACCAAATGTGAAGAATTCAGCTGTAAAAAGGGGCTATATAAAGAATTTCCATAAGACACGCCCACTGCTTTCCCATTGCTTAAGTGTGTTGCAAGAATTTTCCAAGGATTTTTTCTCTAGTTTATTGCGCATAAAAAATGCAAACACATGAAAAACACTTACAAACGCATAAAAACGCTGCAATTTTTGGTCGTTATGCGCACAATAATGCTTTTCACATAGCGCTTTTCACATGCGTTTCATGTGCGGAGCACAAGTTTATAACGTAGAGCCGTGGAAATCACATTTTTCTCAAATAAATCTTTTTTAGGCTAGTTTCACACTAGCGTTTTTTTGCACTGCGTTAGGAGCTAGTTCAGCACTGATCACATTGCGGCTCATGCTTAGAGGGTAGCAGAGCACCTCTGGTGATTCCTTGCTTCGTAACACGAGATGTGCTGGGAGGTGGGTGGAGTTAGATATAAAAGAGTGGGAAAGTTTAGAGGTACAGGTCAGTCTGACAGAAGGTCAGAGCAGTAGGAAGTCACTCAGACAGGAGTAATGATCCCTGGAGGAGAGGCTGGAGGAGAGCAGGCTGTCTAGAGGTCAGCCTGAGGGGAGCTCAAGGCGGAGGAAGACTGTCAGTCAGGCGAGACTGAGGACTGGTCTTAGTGGAACGAGCTCCCTAGAGGAGGAATAGAAGAAGGAGTGCTGCAGCTGCCTCAGTGATCTGAGCCAGCTGACACGGGAAAGGAACAGAAGGAGAAAGACGTAGAACTGCAACCTAAGCTTCCATAAGAGAGAGAGAAGGAACAGCGTGGAACGAAGGAGCAGGAGAACAGAGAGGAATTGTGGGTTGGAAGAGGAACCCTGCCTATAGGTTCTCAGCACAAGGCCGGGGCCCGGTCCCCGAGGTTGTATGGACACTTATGGTTCTGCAGCAGACACCGGTGGAGTAGTTGGCTGTAAATGCACTACTCCCATCTAAGACTTGGGACACAACAGCAACACGGATAGAGAGCCGGGATCCAGGAGGTCCCTGATCAGGCTACAGCTGTCTGTTTATATAAGTAGAGTTGTTAGGAACATCTGACAGGAGGAACTTCAGAGTAACCACGGTACTGGAGCTCTTCACACTAAAAGGCGCAATAGAGGAGTCGTTCAGGAAAGCTACATGTTGGCGGAGTGTTGGAGAGGAGAAGCCTAACTTGCCCGGGAGGTTGATTGAGTCTCTGCCCCGGAGGACACAGCATGGAAGCGGGCACCAGTGGTTACCAAGAACTGTGAGTAAAGCGTTGAAACTGCAAGCCCTGGTGTCTTCCAGTCATTGTGCGCCAACACCGTCAGCGCTGCTACATCTGGGTATCATCCTTTACACTACCTGCGCCTACACACTGCCCTGGGGCTACAGCTTCACCTGTGGGGAGCTATACCATCTATGCTGCAACACACCATCAGCCCCAGAGGATCTGCACGCAGCGTTGGCTTAACATCTTACTTGCCAAACACCACAGGCGGCGTCACGAACTATTCAATTCCATTAACTACAAACCACCATTGACATTGGGCGCCCAGGGCCACGGACCAGGTCACTGCTGCTGTGACACATTCCCCTGATGCCAGCCCGGTACCAAGTACCCCACAGCCCTTGGCGGGAGGGCGACCCATGTGAAGGCATCGTCCGATGGGACTACAAGTCCCATCGGGCTATGCATGCTACAATGACAGTGATTGACACATTAGCCAATGATGGGACAGTAGTAGTCCCATCATCCGGCTAATGTGTTGGATGTAAAAAAAAACAAACAAAAAAAAAAACATACATACTACATACAGTTGTGGCCAAAAGTATTGACACCCCTGCAATTCTGTCAGATAATGCTCAGTTTCTTCCTGAAAATGATTGCAAACATAAATTCTTTGGTATTATTATCTTCATTTAATTTGTCTTAAATGAAAAAACACAAAAGAGAATGAAGCAAAAAGCAAAACATTGATCATTTCACACAAAACTCCAAAAATGGGCCAGACAAAAGTATTGGCACCCTCAGCCTAATACTTGGTTGCACAACCTTTAGCCAAAATAACTGCGACCAACCGCTTCCGGTAACCATCAATGAGTTTCTTACAATGCTCTGCTGGAATTTTAGACCATTCTTCTTTGGCAAACTGCTCCAGGTCCCTGATATTTGAAGGGTGCATTCTCCAAACTGCCATTTTTAGATCTCTCCACAGGTGTTCTATGGGACTCAGGTCTGGACTCATTGCTGGCCACCTTAGAAGTCTCCAGTGCTTTCTCTCAAACCATTTTCTAGTGCTTTTTGAAGTGTGTTTTGGGTCATTGTCCTGCTGGAAGACCCGTGACCTCTGAGGGAGACCCAGCTTTCTCACACTGGTCCCTACATTATGCTGCAAAATTTGTTGGTAGTCTTCAGACTTCATAATGCCATGCACACGGTCAAGCAGTCCAGTGCAAGAGGCAGCAAAGCAACCCCAAAACATCAGGGAACCTCCGCCATGTTTGACTGCAGGGACCGTGTTCTTTTCTTTGAATGCTTCTTTTTTTCTCCTGTAAACTCTATGTTGATGCCTTTGCCCAAAAAGCTCTACTTTTGTCTCATCTGACCAGAGAACATTCTTCCAAAATGTTTCAGGCTTTTTCAGGTAAGTTTTGGCAAACTCCAGCCTGGCTTTTTTATGTCTCGGGGTAAGAAGTGGGGTCTTCCTGGGTCTCCTACCATACAGTCCCTTTTCATTCAGATGCCAATGGATAGTACGGGTTGACACTGTTGTACCCTCGGACTGCAGGGCAGCTTGAACTTGTTTGGATGTTAGTCGAGGTTCTTTATCCAACATCCGCACAATCTTGCGTTGAAATCTCTTGTCAATTTTTCTTTTCTGTCCACATCTAGGGAGGTTAGCCACAGTGCCATGGGCTTTAAACTTCTTGATGACACTGCGCACGGTAGACTCAGGAACATTCAGGTCTTTGGAGATGGACTTGTAGCCTTGAGATTGCTCATGCTTCCTCACAATTTGGTTTCTCAAGTCCTCAGACAGTTCTTTGGTCTTCTTTCTTTTCTCCATGCTCAATGTGGTACACACAAGGACACAGGACAGAGGTTGAGTCAACTTTAATCCTTGTCAACTGGCTGCAAGTGTGATTTCGTTATTGCCAACACCTGTTAGGTGCCACAGGTAAGTTACAGGTGCTGTTAATTACACAAATTAGAGAAGCATCACATGATTTTTCGAACAGTGCCAATACTTTTGTCCACCCTCTTTTTTATGTTTGGTGTGGAATTATATCCAATTTGGCTTTAGGACAATTCTTTTTGTGTTTTTTCATTTAAGACAAATTAAATGAAGATAATAATACCAAATAATTTGTGTTTGCAATCATTTTCAGGAAGAAACTGAGTATTATCTGACAGAATTGCTGGGGTGTCAATACTTTTGGCCACAACTGTATGTTGTATCAATGTAGTATATATGTATTATGTATGTAGTATGTATGTATGTTGTATTAATGTAGTATATATGTATTATGTATGTAGTATGTATGTATGTTGTATGAATGTAGTATATATGTAGTATGTATGTAGGTATGTATGTTGTATGAATGTAGTATAGTGTATATGTAGTATGTATATATGTTGTATGAATGTAGTATATATGTAGTATGTATGTATGTTGTATGAATGTTGTATATATGTAGTATGTATGTAGTATGTATGGTTTTTTTTTTACATTCAACACATTAGCCGGATGATGGGACTACTACTGTCCCATCAATGGCTAATGTGTCAATCACTGTCATTGTAGCAGGCATAGCCCGATGGGACTTGTAGTCCCATCGGACAATGCCTGCACACACACACAACCCCCGGCAGGCCCGCACAGACCCCAGGCAGGCCCGCACACACCCCCGGCAGCCCGCACAGACCCCCCGGCAGGCCCACACAGACCCCCGGCAGGCCCGCACAGACACCCGGCAGGCCCGCACAGACCCCCAGCAGGCCCACACAGACCGCGCATCATGATGCGCACAGACCGCGCATCATGATGACATCATTTCAGCAGCCAATCACAGCCACAACACTGGCTCATTGCATTATGGGAGCTTCCGATTCCGGTATTCGATATTCTAAAAATATCGGTACTCGGTATCGGAATTCCGATACAGCGAATATTTGCAGTATCGGAATGCTCAACACTACTTGTTACCCTTATGAAAATGCTAAATATAGAGCTAAAAAAGATTTACTATATCTGGGAACAATGTGATTTTTTTTTTTTCATGGCTTAACGTTATAAACTTCTGTGAAGCACCTGTGGGTTCAAGGTGTTCAATACACATCTCGATAAGTTCCCTAAGGGGTCTAGCTTCAAAAATGATATCCCTTTTTGGGGGTTTCCATTGTTTAGGAACATCAGAGGCTCTCCAAACATGACATGGCGTCCGCTAATTATGCCAGCAAATTTTACATTCAAAAAGTGAAACGGCACTCCCTCCTTTCCGAGCCCTGCCGTGTGCCCAAACAGTAGATTTCCCACACCTCAGCATGCTCAGGAGAAATTGCACAACAAAATGAATGGTCCATTTTCTCCTGTCACCCTTGCAAAAGTAAAAAAAAAATAAGTCTAAAGGAAAATTTTTGTGAAAGAAAAGTAAATGTTTGTTTTTTTATTCCACATTCCTAAAATTCCTATGAAGTACCTGAAGGGTTAAAAAACTTTTTAAATGTGGTTTTGAGTACCTTGAGGGGTGCAGTTTTTATATTGGTATCATTTTTTGGTATTTTTTTGTCATATAGGCCCCTTAAAGTCACTTCAAATGTGAGGTGGTCCCTAAAAAAAATGGTTTCGCAAATTTTGTTGTAAAAATGAGAAATCACTGGTCAACTTTTAACCCTTACTAATTATGTTTCCAAAATTGTGCTGATGTAAAGTAGACATGTGGGAAATATTATTTATTAACTATTTTGTGTGATATGACTCTCTGATTTAAGAGCATAAAAATTAAAAGTTTGAAAATTGCAAAATTTTCAAAATCCCCTCCAAATTTCCATTTTTTTCACAAATAAACCTAAGTCATATCAAACAAATTTTACCACTATCATGTACAATATGTCTCAAGAAAATATTCTCAGAATCACTGGGATCTGCTAATGCGTTCCAGAGTTATTACCTCAAAAAGGGACGTGGTCAGAATTGTAAAAATTTAACTGGCCAGGAAGGCTTTGGGGTGAAGGGTTAAACCGCAGTGTAAAAATTTTTTTTATTCATCCTAACTTCCGAAAATGGAATAAAAAAGTAATCAAAATGTCTTATATATAAAAATAGATATGAAAATAAATTTGAGATAATTTTATAAAGATTGAACAATAATTTACAAGTGCCATAAAGGTGCTATTGAAAAATATGTTGACATAAGAATAAAAAATGTATGGCTCTAGAAATGCGATAACAAAAAGCAGAAGAAGAAAAACTGGTCCGCAAAGACTTATGGCATCCCCTTAGCAACTAGGCCTGTTTATGCCTTAAAGGAATTCTCCCAACATGTTAAGTTGTCACTATCTCACGACCCGCCATTGGGATCTCTACTAATCCTGAGAAAGGGGCTATAAAATGTCCAGATGGAATAGGAAGGTGGTGACCCATGCTTCACTCATTCTCCATGGAACTGTTGATCATATTTGAGCACTTTACAAGATTAGTTCCAGCAGTCCAGTAGGGAATGAATGAGTGGTTGGGTGCATGCTCAGCTCAATTTCAATAGGGCATTTCAGAACTCCATTCTTGGGATTGCTGCGGGTATTCACCAACCCCAACAAATCCACAAGTTATCACCTATGCTTAGGAGAAGTGATAACTTTAAATGTTGGGATTAAAGTTGACATACATTTTAATGAAGAGAAGTTAAGAACAAAGGTAAGTGTCATACCAGATTCTGAGGCAAAAATGTTGTTAATTTGCCCTAAAGGATAAAAAAATTTTTTTGTTAAATTCTCAATTACAAATATAGAAAGCACAACATTGAAATTATATTTATATACTTGTCAATAGTCTCAATGGTTGACTGGGAACAACTATAAAGTAGAAATATATTGGTTTGAAACTGTTTTGCAACAGTTACTTGCATTCAGGACACCAACTTTTGGTACACACTAAAATGTTTTTCTTCTCCCCACTTTTCAACAGTGATTAGAAAAGTTTAATAGCTGGATGTCTTGACCGGAAATGTCTGAGATAATCAATGCACAGGTGTAGATGTCATTTTTTGGTTTTCAGGGCAGCCTTAAGATGAGCCAAATTTATTAAGAGGCTTCTAAATCAGGAAAGGTCCTTGTGGAGATGCTGTCAAAGAAGAACAAGAATCAGCTATCCTCTTTCTTTAATAACACTGGGTTCTCGTCGTCCTAAGAGTTGATCTGGTCATTATTTTGTGAACCATCAGGCTGAGTTTAGTCAAGCTGTTTTCGGTCAGTGTGCTGCCCATGTGCACAGCGTACAGTATAGCACATAAGCTAATGTAAGTGAATGCTAAATTCAGATGACCGAGTGGCCAAGTGAAAAAAAACCCCTCACTTGTGGAACTCAGTCTTGATTGTATCAAGTCATCTGGTTGCTGGTCTTCCTCTTCTCCTTGTTCCTTCTATTCTTCCAACCATGATGTCCTTTTCCAGTGATTGCTGTCTTCGTATGATGTGTCCAAAGTATTATATAGGATACTAAATTAAGCCTTTCAACATTTTTTAAAAGTAAAGATCACATGTAATATAGATGTTGAAAGGGACAATCGTAATATTGTATGGTTAGAATCAACCTTCTAATTGTAAGAAAAAGAGACTTTTTTTCGTACAGTCGCCTGTCCCCAGCCATTAGGTTTTCAATCAAATATGGCAAACTTATTGATAATTTTATTAATTAGGTTCTGTAACTAAATTCTGCATCAAAATTACAATGAAAATTACTCCTGTTTACAAGCAACCGGTTTTGGGGGTCATTCATATTTGTAAGGCCACCTTTTTCCCCATGGATAACATTCCTTTCCGTGTTTGAACCTATTTTTGCAGCATATATGTGATCATTGTGATGTCTATTCAAATTTATAGCCTTTTTTGCAAAATATTTTTTGTCAAACTAGCACACATCTGATTATAACAGTACCGGTAAAAAAAAAAAAGCTTTAGGGTATTTGTACATTTCGTATTACAGGCACAAATGTATTGTAGCGCGCATGCGTCGTCGCTCTTTGCTGTTTCCTCGTGCATGCACATTACATTACATGTAAGGCAGTAATTGAAACTGCAAGGAAAAAAGCGCAGTAGGGTCTTATCTGAGAAAACCAAGATTTCGAACAATAAAATATACTCACCGTATATAGGAGAGTAACAGGCATAAAGAAACACGGTCAGCTTGCTGCACATCCAAATGACCACGCTGTGGCCATAAATCTTCAGATTCACTAGTAGGATTTTTTATGACATGTCATCCCCTGAGGAAGAGGTTTTTATGACCTCGAAACGCGTTGGGAAATAAATATATTAAGCACACAACTTGTGAGGAGTGATGGTCTGGCAGCGCACGTTTTAATCCATAAAAAATCCTACTAGTGAATGTAAGGCAGTAAGGCAGAGCAGAGCAAAGTGCGCTTGAGCGTGATGGAGGACACTGTGTGGATGATGTAGAATTCATCATCCACAAAAACTAAGAAGGAGGATGGCGATTGCAAGAAGAGAGGAGGCGCCAGATCAAGATCAGCGTCGCCTGTAGGAATTGGACTGGACTGTCAGGCGTCGCCTGTCAGAATCGGACTGGACTGTGCCATAGGTGAGTATAATAAAAGCTGTTTTTTATATTATGCAGAGAGCATCGGGGACATATAGTGGGGAAAAAAGTATTTAGTCAGCCACCAATTGTGCAAGTTCTCCCACTTAAAAAGATGAGAGAGGCTTGTAATTGACATCATAGGTAGACCATAACTATGAGTCAAAATGAGAAAACAAATCCAGAAAATCACCTTGTCTGATTTGGCAAGATTTATTTTGCAAATAAATTATGGTGGGAAATAAGTATTTGGTCTTTAACAGAAGTTCATCTCAATATTTTGTTATATATCCTTTTTGGCAATGACAGAGGTCAAACATTTTCTGTAAGCCTTCACAAGGTTGGCACATACTGTTGGTGGTATGTTGGCCCATTCCTCCATGTAGATCTCCTCTAGAGATGTGATATTTTGGGCCTGTCGCTGGGCAACACGGACTTTCAAATCCTTCCAAAGGTTTTCTATGAGGTTGAGATCTGGAGACAGGCTAGGCCACTTCAGGACCTTCATATGCTTCTTACGAAGCCACTCCTTCATTGCCCTGGGAGTGTGCATGGGATCATTATCATGCTGAAAGACCCATCCACGTTTCATCTTCAATGCCCTTGCTGATAGAAGGAGATTTGCACTCAAAATCTCACAATACATGGCCCCATTCATTCTTTCATGTACACGGATCAGTCATTCTGATCCTTTTGCAGAGAAACAGCCACAAAGCATGATGTTGCTATCCCCATGCTTCACAGTAGGTATGGTGTTCTTTTGATGCAACTCAGCATTCTGTCTCCTCCAAACACAACGAGTTTTGTTTCTACCAAACAGTTCTACTTTGGTTTCATCAGACCATATGACATTCTCCCAATACTCTTCTGGATAATCCAAATGTTCTCTAGCAAACTTCAGACAGGCCCGGACATTTACTGGCTTAAGCAGGGGGGCACATCTGGCACTGCAGGATCTGAGTCCTTGGCGGCATAGTGTGTTACTGATGGTAGCCTTTGCTATGGTGGTCCCAGCTTTATGCAGGTCGTTCATTAGGTCCCCTCGTGTGGTTCTGGGATTTTTGCTCACCTTTCTTATGATCATTTTGACCCCATGGGGTGAGATTTTGCGTGGAGCCCCAGATCGAGGGAGATTATCAGTGGTCTTGTATGCCTTCCATTTTCTTATTATTGCTCTCACAGTTGATTTCATCACACCAAGCTGCTTGCTTATTGCAGATTCTGTCTTCCCAGCCTGGGGCAGGGCTACAATTTTGTTTCTGGTGTCCTACGACAGCCCTTTGGTCTTCACCATAGTGGAGTTTGGAGTGTGACTTTTTGAGGTTGTGGACAGTTGTCTTTTACACTGATAACAAGTTCAAACAGGTGCCATTACTACAGGTAATGAGTGGAGGACAGAGGATCTTCTGAAAGAAGTTACAGGTCTGTGAGAGCCAGAAATCTTGCATGTTTTTAGGTGACCAAATACTTATTTTCCACCATAATTTGCAAAATAAATCTTGCCAAATCAGACAAAGTGATTTTCTGGATTTGTTTTCTCATTTTGACTCATAGTTGTGGTCTACCTATGATGTCAATTACAGGCCTCTCTCATCTTTTTAAGTGGGAGAACTTGCACAAAATTGGTGGCTGACTAAATACTTTTTCCCCGCTGTATATGCAGAATTCTAGAAGGCTGTATATGAGAGCTTAAAGGTGCTGGCCCTACTTTATATGGGGGAAACCTGGTGACAGGTTCGCTTTAAGAGGAGTCAGGTCACTTCTATTCGCCACTTCGTGACTTTCAAAGCCTGAAGCAGTTAAAAGAACTTACAAAAAAACTTAAGATATAGTGTGTACAGCAAAACATTGTGACTCTGCAGTGCATGCATTAATTATTTTTTAAGTTTTAGTAGAGCTTTTTCAGGTAAGTTCCAGGTTGACATCTCCTGAAAAAGACACCGTGCACACAAACCCTTAGAAATATGCCCCATTATTTGTGTGTCTGAAACCAATCATTTAGCTCATCAAATTATTCATTTTTATTTACCAATTTCTCTTCTTTCTGCTTTCTCTTCTGTGTTTGGACTGTAAAGAAAAGATGTGTATTTTTTCAATCTGCTGTTCTCACATATGCAGTGAGGCTTTCTTTTAATTACTAAAATTGTAAAATATTGAAATGAAAGGTTAATATGAAAAATATCTTACATTGGGTGTTGGTTAGAGTTGGTATTTTTAGCATAACCTATGATTAAACAAATATAAATATGGCACATGTAAAATAATGTAATTCAAGTGAAAAACTATTTAAAATGCATTTTTATAATAAATTATTCAAGCAACAGCTCAGTGTCTCTCGAGGCATAAACTTACAAACTCTATGAATCATAAGAACAAGCTCACTAATTGTTCATCAGTTAAAAGGGTTGCCCTGTGTGACTGCAGACTTATGAATCCCCCCATACATACCCTTCAGTCCTGGGTCACAAACCGCTGAGTCCACGCAGTGCTCAATGCGTGCGCTGGGGGATTCATAAGTCTGCAGTCATACAGAGTGACTGATGCAGACTTAGTAATTTGGACCAGATAATCCCTTTAAGTCATTTTACAGCCATCAATAGACAGTTCAGCACAGGGGCTATATAAGTCAAACAGTGCAAAAACTTTAATGAAACTAATCAAAAATATGTATATTAAGTAAGAAAAAAAGCATCCCCATAGGTGGGCAGAATGCATTTACAATGAATCCACCAGTGGGCTTATATCAGCTCCATCTGTATCCCTTATCTGTCTTCTTCTAAAAAATATGACTCATTAACAAATCAAAAATCAGCTTTGGAAAAACTCTCCAAAAAAAAACATCCGGTCATCTTTTGCGCTTTCTTATTGACTTCTGTTGTAAAGTATACAGTGATTTCCGAGCTGTAAGCTCCAGAAGAATGGATGTGTCACTTCTTTCAGCCACATGGCATTTTTAGAAATCTGAAGTGGTTAAAACATGTTCAAAGGCCTGAACATATGAACAGCAAGTAGTTTTTACATAGAAATGCATATTCAATCTTTTGAGCTTTTTGTCTTACTGGTTTTTATGGCAGTTTTGTACAATGTTATTCATGGGTAAGAAAAACATTGTATTCGCATAGCCGGTTTCTGCTCAAAAAACTTCTAAAAAACATCATGTGCCCAAACCCCTACAGTATCACCCACTGACATTGGAAATATTGACCATTAGCCCTTAGATTCTTCACTCAACAGGGAACACAGCACCGAAGACATGTGATAACCAGTTGTTGCTCTCAGAATGTGGAGACTCAAAAATGATTTTTCTTTCCATGAAATGTGCTTTTGTTTTGCACAGTATTAAAGTCTAAAATAGCTATACTTTTTTCATATTTGTTGCAAAACTAATTATCCATGGAATAAAGTTATGGCTGGGTTCACTCTAGCAATCTTTTCTGTTTTTCAGTTTCGTTAGGTTCTGAAAAGCTAGGAAATCGGAATATAAAAAAAACAGAACTAAATAAAGAAACAGTTCCATCTCATATTGACCACAAATGGCGCTAAACTGTCCACCTCGACTATCATGCTGTCCATTTGGTTTAGATAGGGCATCACGCTGGCTCAGTGGTTAGCACTGCAGCCTTGCAGCGCTGCAGCCCTGGGTTCGAATCCCACCAAGGACAACATCTCCAAGGAGTTTGTATGTTCTCCCTGTGATTGCATGGGTTTCCTCCCACACTCCAAAGACATACTAATAGGGAATATAGATTGTGAGCCCCATCGGGGACAGTGATGAAAATGTGTGCAAACTGTAAAGTGCTGCGGAATATGTTAGCGCTATATAAAAATAAAGATTATTTATTATCCGCTAATTTAATGTGAACCTAACGTGTTATATATACACACAATCCAAACGATAGATGACACTCACATCTTCTTAAAATAGATGCTTTATTCATCCAATAGTATAAAAGTCAGAAAAAAATGGTTGAACACAACAGTACAAAAATTAAAAAGGTAGAGAAGAAATAAATCACTGCACTCCCAGGCAACATGTTTCAGACCTACATTGTCCGCTGTCAAGCCCATGGCCTAACAAAGGACAATGCAGGTCTGAAACATGTTGCCTGGGAGTGCAGTGATTTATTTCTTCTCTGCCTTTTTAATTGTTCAACCATTTTTTGTGCCTTTTTATACTATTGAATCAATAAAGCTACTATTTCAAGAAGATTTGAGTGTCAGCTATTGTTTGGGCCGCAGTTATAACTGAAGTATTTGCCGGGCAGCTGATTGCCCCTTTTTTACATTTATGGCATTTATACTGTAGTCTAACCACCAAATAATATGTCAAGAAACACTTGTAAAATTGCCATTGTTTACATCTGGTAAAAAAGTAACTAATAGTGTAATTTATAAAATACAACAATTCCCATAAAACTAAGTATTAACGTTATGGCCAAAATATTAAAGTTATGGCTTTCCATATGCAGCCATAAAAAAAAAATTGTTCCATTCTGAAGGCTCAAACATATTTTTACTAATACCCATGGAAACCATAGGACTGCTTCATGACTTTCCTAATAAAGTTATATTTGCAGAAATTTGGTATTTGCAGATTTTCTCTTACCTCCTCCTGACATATTGTCACATTTTATCATCCAGTAGAAAGTTGTGGCAAAAGCAAGAAGATAGAAAAGTGGCAGTGATTTCATCTTCTTGATATCTAGCCGTGTAGGGTAAGATTCCTGCAGTCTTCCACATTAGTGCAGCTTCAAGACAGCAGCATCCAAGATATGTGACCCGATATATGAATATACAGGCAAATCAATATGTCACTGGGTGTAAGTAAATGAGGTCTAAACATTTACATACTGGCTCGTTTACAAGGGCATATCCATTGCATTAGCATTTTGCACATAAGATTTTCCAACCTGCTCATATGCCTGTCTTATTTACCTGCAAGGTTCATGCTTATTGTAAAGTTATTTTATAGTAAAAACAAGTTTTTTTTTGTTTGTTTTTTTAATAAGATTCTAATGAATAGAATTAATGTGAAAGTATATGTCCTATTAACCTCTTCATGACCGGAGGTATTTACGTTTTTGCGTTTTCGTTTTTCGCTCCCCTCATTCCTAGAGCCATAACTTTTTTTATTTTTCCGTCCATATGGCCATGTGAGGGCTTGTTTTTTGCTGGACAATGTCATGTACTGAAAAACGGGAAAAAAAATCCAAGTGGGGTGAAATTGCAAAAAAAGTGCAATTCCACAATTGTTTTTGTTTGGCTTTTTTACTAGGTTCACTAAATGCTAAAACTGACCTGCCATTATGATTCTGCAGGTCATTATGAGTTCATAGATACCAAACATGTCTAGGTTTTTTTTATTTAAGTGGTGAAAAAAAATTCCAAAATTTGTTAAAAAAAATAAAAAATTGCACCATTTTCCGATACCCGTAGCGTTTCTATTTTTTGTGATCTCGGGTTGGGTGAGGGCTTATTTTTATTCATGCTGAGCTCACGTTTTTAATGATACCATTTTGGTGCAGATACGATCTTTTGATTGCCCGTGATTGCATTTTAATGCAATGCTGCGGCGTCCAAAAAACCGTAATTCTGGCGTTTTTACTTTTTTGTCATTATGCTGTTTAGCTATCAGGTTAATTCTTCTTTATATTGATAGACAGGGTGATTCTGAACATGGCAATACCAAATACCATATGTCTGTTTGATTTTTTTATTGTTTTATTTTGAATGGGGCGAAAGGAGGGAGACTTGAACTTTTATTTTTTTTATATATATTTTTAAAAACATTAATTTTTTACTTTTGGCATGCTTCAATAGCCTCCATGGGAGACTAGAAGCTTCCATGACCTGACCGGCTCTGCTACATACAGGCAATGATCAGATCGCCTATGTGTAGCAGAATTGCTGACTTGCTATGAGCGCCGACCACTGAGTGGTGCTCATAGCAGTCCAGCAGTGACAGCCATAGAGGTCTCCAGGAGACCTCTGGTTGTCATGCCAACCCATTGGTGACATGCAACCACGTGATGGGGTCACCAATGGGTGGATATCCGGGGCGCTTGCCGAAAGAGCATGATAAAAGCCGCTGTCAGCGTTTGACAGTGGCGTTTAACGGGTTAATAGCCGAGGGTGGATTGCGATACCACCCGCGGCTGTTCCGAGCACATGTCAGCTTTTCATGTCAGCTGTATTATTACACCAGATGTCGGAAAGGATTAAATAAAATGTGACTTCAGATTTCAGAGCTATGAGACTGACAGCCAGAAAGTGCTGCCTGCCAGGTCACCTCCAAATCCTCACACATGCAATGTTAGAAACCATTCAGTGCGCAGACATTGTTCTAAACTGATCACAGAGGCAAGCTTCCTCCACTGAAGTTACTCTGCCTGGGTGAGACAGGAATCAATATTACAAAAAAAAGTGTCCTGTCCTTGAGCCCTCAATGCATCTGGGATACTCAAACAAAATGTCATCAGAGCAGGGGGCAGAGGCTGCTTTCACTGTCACAGACCCTGCTCCCTAACTGAAACAATACATCATCAGTGACGCTTGATCCAGGGGCTGGTCCTTGCTTCACCCCCTGTACATTGTCCCTTGTCTCTTGTGCGCTGTCCCTTGTGTCCTGTGCGCTGTCCCCGGTGCACTGTCTCTGTCTCCTGAGCTCTGTGCCGTGTGCACAACATCCACTCTGTTGTCGGCTTAGATGAATAGCAATAAGTCAGCAGCAGAGAGCTGTCAGAATACCTGGCATGCAGGAGACCAGCGCCACATCAGCAGTTGACTTCACTGGTCTCTGATTGTTATTGTAACACCTCTCTGCTGCCAGATTAATCGTAATAATCCGAGCATCCCTCTTATAATTGGGGATGCTATTGTGTTTAGATTTAGCCAATCACATTTAAACTCATATTAAATAGTAGTAATATATAGCCGCTATCATTTAAAGTGATTCTGATTAACTCCATATAACATTTAGCTGTTCTAGGAGGATTAGCTGAGGAATTGCTTTTTACAGCAAAAGTCAAGGTCCATAAACAGCTTACAACACAACAAAGGGAACTGAATGAGGTCAGTCAGGAGAAGGGAACAAAACTTTCCAAGGCATTAAATATACAGTGTGTGCCCGTTGTCACACTAGAGAGGAATACGGACGAGTGAGAGGCGTTAAAAAAACGTATTGCACACAGACCAATGATTCTCTATGGGGTAGCTCCCATCAGCCGTATTTTTGTTGCGTATTTTATATGGTCCGTGCCAATCGCAGCATGCTGTGATTGTCAGCGTATTATGACCGTAGTACGCCAATGCAAGTCTATGTGTGCGCAAAAAAAACACATTTCACACGGACCACCCGTGTGACCTGCGAGAAATATGCAAAACTTCTCCTGGTGACAGGAAATGGGCCAATCCATCATCAGAAAGCTTAGACATGCAAATTAGCTCAAAAAGCGCTCCAGACATCAAGGAAGTACGCCTCCACAGAGTCCTGCAGCATCATGTCTAGCCACATTAATGTGGAGCTCCTAATTGTGTTGGTCCAGGAAAGGCCCGAACTTTGGGACCAACGGGATATTAATAATAATAATACATTTTATTTCTATAGCGCCGACATATTCCGCAGCACTTTACATTTCAGAGGGGATTTGTACAGACAATAGACATTACAGCATAACAATAATCACATACAGTAGATTATAACAAATACCAAGAGGAAAGAGGGCCCTGCTCGCAAGCTTATAGTCTATGAGGAAAGAGGTAGACACGAAAGGTGGGTGGTAACAGTTGCCCTGATTGTATGGACCAGCCATAATGTTAGGTGTGTAACAGTACAGATGCAGAGGGCTAATGGATGCATAAAGCATGTGGGAACATGATGCGGGAAATCTGGTTATGGTAAAACTTTTGGCTGTGCCACACAGGGATAGATTAGGTTAATGTGTTGAGGCGATAGGCCAGTCTGAATAAATGTGTTTTCAGGGCACGCTTAAAATTGTGGGGATTGGGGACTAATCGTATTGACCTGGGAAGTGCATTCCAAAGAATTGGCGCGGCACGTGTAAAGTCTTGGAGACGGGAGTGGGAGGTTCTGACTATTGAGGATACTAACCTCAGGTCATCAGCAGAACGGAGGGCGCGGGTAGGGTGGTATACTGAAACAAGGGAGGAGATGTAGGGTGGTGCTGAGCCATGGAGGGCTTTGTGGGTGAGGGTAATAAGTTTATACTGAATTCTGGAGTGGATGGGTAGCCAGTGTAATGACTGGCACAAGGTAGAGGCATCGGTGTAACGATTGGTGAGGAATATGATCCTGGCTGCAGCATTCAAGACAGATTGGAGAGGGGAGAGTTTGGTAAGAGGGAGACCGATTAGAAGAGAGTTACAATAGTCGAGACGAGAATGAATAAGAGAAACAGTAAGAGTTTTTGCAGAGTCAAAAGTAAGAAAAGGTCGAATTCTAGACATGTTTTTGAGGTGCAGATTACAAGAGCGAGCCAGTGATCGAATGTGGGGGGCAAAGGAAAGCTCGGAATCAAGTATGACCCCAAGACAGCGGGCCTGTTGCTGGGGAGTAATAGTGGAGCCACCCACAGAAATAGCAATGTCGGGTATAGGTACATTAGTAGAGGGAGGAAACACCAGGAGTTCAGTTTTTGACAGGTTCAGTTTCAGATATAGTGAGGACATGATATTAGACACAGCGTTTAGACAATCGCCGGTGTTTTCTAGAAAGGCTGGCGTGATGTCAGGAGAAGAAGCGTATAATTGGGTGTCATCAGCATAGAGATGGTACTGGAACCCAAATCTACTGATTGTTTGACCAATAGGGGCAGTGTACAAGGAGAAGAGGAGGGGGCCTAAAACCGACCCTTGGGGGACCCCAACAGTAAGGGGAAGGTGAGAGGAGGAGGAACTGGCAAAAGATACAGTAAAGGAGCGGTCAGAGAGATAGGAGGAGAACCAGGAGAGAATGGTGTCCTTGAGGCCAATAGAACGGAGCATAGTGAGGAGGAGCTGATGATCCACAGTGTCGAATGCTGCAGAGAGATCCAAGAGAATTAGCATGGAGTAATGACCATTTGATTTAGCTGTTAGTAGATCATTAGAGACTTTAGTGAGGGCAGTTTCAGTGGAGTGTAAAGAGCGGAAACCGGATTGGAGAGGGTCGAGAACAGAGTTTTCTGAGAGATAGCGGATAAGACGGGAGTGGACCAGGCGTTCCAGGAGTTTAGAGATGAAGGGAAGATTAGAGACAGGTCTATAGTTAGTGGCACAGTTTTAGTCGAGGGATGGTTTTTTAAGTAGTGGATGTATGATGGCATGCTTAAATGAGGAGGGAAAGATACCAGAAGAGAGAGAGAGGTTAAATATTTTAGTTAGGTGAGGGGTGACAGCAGGGGAAAGGGACTGGAGGAGATGTGACGGAAATGGGTCACTGGTGCAAGTAGTTGGGCGAGAAGATGCAAGGAGCCTGCTTACTTCTTCTTCTGTGACTGGTTCAAAATCAGAGAGTGAGCTAGATGCAGTGGGGGAAGGAGGACAGTGCATGGTATGAGGTGATTGGGAGATAATTTCCTGTCGAATCTGGTCAATTTTTTCTTTGAAGTAATTGGCCAGATTGTCAGCTCTGAGCTCTGTGGTTGGGGCCTGTACTCTTGGATTGAGTAGAGAATGAAAAGTGTCAAAGAGACGTTTCGGGTTATTTGACAGTGAGGTGATGAGGGTGTTGAAATAGGTTTGTTTGGAGAGGTGAAGGGCAGTGTTGTATGTTCTAAGCATAAACTTAAAACGGGATGCCCATTATTCTGACCGGGGCAGCAAAGTGGCGGCATGGAGGCGCATGTGTGTGCACATGTTCCCAGACTATGCCCAACGGCCACGTGAGGAGCAACAACAAATTTGTAAGTAATTGCCATTTTTACCAATCAGCTTATAGGCCAGAAGTGAGCTTTTTGAAACGTAGCCCCTACAATCCTATACTGTGTATGTAGGTATCCCTGTTTGCTAAAGAAAAATGTATCTAAAAACCACCCCCTACTAGGCCACATGACTATGTGAAATGTTAGGAATATTGCTTGGCACAATTCACAAAGGTTAAAGTCCCTTTTCATTTCACATTGCAGTTGAGGATGTGATGAGACGCTGGCGCAGCATCCGCGACCAGTACCGGCGGGAAGGACAGCAGAGGGCCAGGAGTGGGATAGCAGCACCGACCAAGTGGAAATACATCTATTTTGACCGCTTGTCATTTTTGGCACCCAGTATGGATCTCAGACCGTAAGTACAGACATCACACCATATGAGACATATGCTTTTTAGGGTCAGAGCTACATTTTGTTTTTTGTAGATTTCCTAACAGAACTCAGTCTAACCTCACAGAGAGGGAGACAGGGTCGGATACTGAGCCCATTATAGACCCGGACGGGGGATGTGAAGAGGTGGCTGGCCCATCTTCTGACCAGAGCTTTTTCAACCCCCAAGCTCCACCAGCATCAGGACCAGCATTAGGTTCTGGACCTGGTCCAGAACCAGCAGAGCCACCAGCAGCCAGCAACTTAGAAGACCCTGGCAACAGCAGCACCCCTACTGGCCGTGTTGAGGGGTCCCCCCAGCCTGCAGCCGTAGGCCGTCGTGGAAGACGGAGAAGGGACAACACTGCCTCTGATACCCCGAGGCATGTAGACACAGCTGTCCTAAATTATCTGTCCAGGGCTGCCCAGGATGAGGGTGAAGAGGCATATTCCCGAAGTCTGGCCCGGTACCTCCGTCCCCTACCCCGTGAGGTGAGGCTACGTGTGCGAGGATCCATTCAGATCCTAATTGATCCTAATTGATGCATGCACACACCACAATGATCCATATGAGTTGTTTGAGTATCTTGAGAGGTGGCAGCTCTCAACCCGTAACCGTCTCCGCCTTGTCCAACAACCAGATGTGCATGCTCAATTAGGATTTGAGGGTCCGCCTGCACGTGTGCCTACACCTACACCCATTCCCCCCCAAACCAACCTTGGCAACGACATGGCCAAATGGCAGCCTATAGCCAACCTGCCCAATATGGCCACTTGTACAGACCTGGTTTTGGAGGCTGGCCCCAACCTGGGTTTGGATGACATGGTCATATTGGGGGGTATGATGGACGTGGCTACAATCTGCCACAGGATTATAATCGACAGTATCCTTATGGTCTCTTGTGCGCAGCTGCAGGAGCATGGCCACATATTCCCACAGGGCCAAGATCATCCACCCCAGCAGGGTGATGGTCAAGCTGGGCACCCCAACCCCCAACAAAGAGATGAAGGCCTCCCGCCATCACCTCCGCCAAGCTACCAGCAGTTATAAAACACAATATTGTTTTATTTATTTTTTTTGTTGGTAATTATCATTTCTTGTTACCTATTTGGGTGTCCAAATTTGCAAATGTTATATACAGAAAAGGCTAAATGGCCTGGGCATTATGTGCCATATGAAAGAAATATGGTAAACAGTATTCTAAGCTATTTTTTGCATTTATAAAAAATTTGAAAATGCCACTTTGGCCCTCTTCTTGAATTATTTTTGGCATTCGAATAAGTAAGCAATCATGCAGTCTAGTGAAGTTATGGAGGACAACACAAGCTTTGATGACCTCTTTGACATTGGCTTCACTCAGCTGAAAGGCAAACTGGAGGACACGCCATTTGGCACAAAGAATGCTAAAGGTGCACTCCACCAGTCTTCGGGCACGTGATAGGCGCAAATTAAAAATCCTGCGCCGGTGGTCAAGGTTTCTGTGTGGGTATGGCATCATGACATGCCTGGTCAATTGGAATGCTTCATCCCCCACTAGGACATAAGGCACCGCTTCTTGATTTGAGCCTGGCAGCTGACGTGGTGGTGGTAGGTCCAACAGGTTATTGCGCAGCCGCCGACCCATAATGGAAGAATTGAAGACTGTAGAGTCTCCAGTTCTTCCATAAGTCCCAATGTCTACAGTTATAAACCTGTAGTTACTGTCAACCAGAGCCAACAAAACTACCGAAAAATATTGTTTATAATTATAGAATTGGGACCCTGAGTTCGGTGGCTTACGCACACGGATGTGCTTCTCATCCAGGGCTCCAATACAATTGGGGAATTGGCAGTGCAACTCAAATCCCCTGGCAGTCCTCAACCAGTCTCCCGTCTCGGGCTCTGGCATGACCAGATGATGAAGTCTGGACCAGATTTCAGAACATGTAGCACGGACAATGCCGGATATTGTCGATCGCCCAATCAAAAACTCCAGATGGAGTGCTGCATAAGAAAGGCCAGTTGAGAGGAACCTACAATTAAACAAATGTTGAAAATATATACATTAAAATACATGCTCAAAGAAGCACACATTACATATAGATCACCACAACAGTGTGTAAGTAAGAAGCTAGGCGAACAATACTTATACACATGTCCCACGGCTATGTAATGTGGAATAACACATCAAAGTGTTCTAAGTTTCAGAGCATATATTTTGTAACAATTCATAATGTTTCTTGGCCAAAAAGGGGTTACTGAGTAAGAGAATCAATGGAGAAAATAATCATCTACATACATTCTGTAGCTGAGAAATACATACCGTAATGTAAGGAGAAGGCGCTCCTCCGCAGAGATACATTTGCGCATCCGAGTGTCCTGGAAGGTGATCCCTTGGCGCACTGTGTCCAACAAAACATCAAAGATAGAAACGGTCATCCGACATTAGAGGAAAAACTTGTCATTGACGTGTCCTCAGAGCTGCATAAAGCCTGTGAAAATGGCCTTTATCGAGGCGTTGTCTCAAATGCGGATGCACCCACATTCGTCTCCTCCTCCTCGGATCCACAATCACTGGGTATGGCTGGCCAAAGCGCCGGGACAAAACCCAGTTGAACAGAACATGGTCAGTTGGGGTGAACTGAAGTGTGTCTGACATGTTTGCTAACAACCATCAAGACACCAACACAAGCAGAGCACCAAAATGGGCAGATTGGAGGCTGCCACCTGATGTTGAGGCAGTAAATAGGGTTGGTGCTGATGATTTAAATTATGTGCAGGCCTCAAAACCGTTAAATGTCCATTTTGCAAGGTTGCGAGAAAAAAATGCTATACAGATCACATATGGATTACATACGGATGCTTACATGAGAAAAATACGCGACCACACCCTGACAACGAGCACTATTTAGAGACCATTTATGCGTATTATGGACGTAAAATACCATCTGTATTTCTCTACGTTGTGTGTGACTCCAGCCTAACACTGAGAGGACGTAATCAGGAAGTGGCTTAAAATTGACACAATAGTCACATTTCCTAGAACTAGACATCCCTCAAAAATTGATGAAAATACAAGAAGAAAATTGCTCGGGGTGGGGAGGGGCTGTCAAAAGGTATCTAGCAACATTAAAGGATCTGTATGAATTTCTGGCAAGTACTGGTTGTGTGCTGAGTGTGACAACAATCTGCTGTATTCTTCATATGTCTGACCTGTGGGCTAGGGTGGCAAGATGGAAACCTTTTCTTACAAAGAAAAGCAACCAAGCCTAGCTATGTTTTATCAAAACTTACATCAAGTCTGCAATAAGCATGTGTGAAATGTGTAATGATCTGATGATACCAAGGTTGAATATTTTGTCCATAATTCCAACACTGCCTATCACCCAAAAAATACCATACCGACAGTGAAGCATGATGGAGGTAGCATTATGGTTTGCGGCTGTTTTTTGGCAGCTGGAATGGTTACTTTAGACAAGGTGGAGGGAATTATGAAAATTTCAAAATATCAGTCAATTTTTCAACAAAACCTCCAGGCCTCTGGTAAAAAGCATAAGTTGAAGAGGAATTTCACTCTTCAGTACAAGACTGACCCTAAGCATACCTCCAAATTAACAAAAAATAATTTCCTAGATGTTTTGGAATGACCCAGACTTGAATACAATTGAAAAAGTATATAGTGCAAATTTCTTCATTTATGGTGATTTGTCTTATGGCCCATAATATCAGTTTAATAATCATTTATAGATTTTACAATATACGGTTGCTGGCTCCTCTACTTTTTCTGAATCCAATTGAAAATGTGCAGGTTGATTGTCAATTCTAGATCTGCCATGTTGGTAAGCTCCTACCCTAAAAGACTGAATGATGTCATAAATTCAAATGGTTCATCAACAAAGTATTAGTTTATGGATGTATATATTTATGCAATAACTTTATTTAAGTTCTTACCCAAAAATATTTCAATTTATTTTACCATAGAATTGTACAGATTATGTGTGAAGGTATACAAAGTTCTGTAATGACTCTTTTTGGCAAAATATTTTACATGACACTAACCTTACTGTCACGGGGTTACCACCACAGAGCGGAACCAGAAGGCCGCAGCGTCTGGTTGGTCCTACTCTGCCACTGAGAAGAAGCACGTCTACGGTTTATTAAACGTGTTTATTTCTTCCAGCAGAACAGGGGTTAATCAGCCATGTTGGAAATTCCTGTTTTCAGTTGTGCTTGGCTAGCCACTCCTTTTCCCTATAAAATTTTGGCTCTATTACCTAGTCCTTGTCAGATTTAGCACTTGCGGCATGACAATAGGAGGGAGAGAAGTTGGTTTGAGAAGGATTGCTGGAGGAGTGAGAAGCGACTGTTTGGTTTGTACGCTTTGCAAATCCTTATCCTTCCCTGTTTTGCTTTCTTCCCCTGCCTGCACACCCTGGTGGCTTCCTTTGTTATATGTGAGTGAATATTTTGTGTGTGTGTGTAGTTTTCAGTTTACCCTTGTCTTTGTTGCTCTGTTTGTCGGGTTGGTGTACTATGGTGCACAGTAGCGCCCCTGCTTCCCTGGGTGGGGCAAGGGGACAGACGAAGGGCTAACTTAGGATATAAGGCAAGGGCAGAAACCCCGGCGTCTTCGCCATCTGAAGTATCCTGGGGAACAGGATGAGCTAGGGTGTCCCCTAGTGTTAGGGCCAGGAAAGGAGTCCCTGGTCCCAGGTAACTCGACAGCTGTGTCATGACACTAGAATTTTAACAGAGGTGTGTAGACTTTTTGTATCCATTTTATTACTGCTAAATATAGATTTCCTTATGGGCTAAAGTTGCTGAACATGTATACTCAATACAAGACATGAATAACTCATATAGTAAGACATTACATAAAACATACTCTGACTTGTAGCACCACTAATAGCTACCACAATGGGTGGAAGTGGATAAAAACATAATTATAATCTATCATCTGGGTGGAGACCATATGCCAATTCTCAAGGAGATCAGGTTACCTAGGGATTGTATTGCTAATTTATCCATACAGCTATGACTGAAAGTGTTGGCACCCATAAAATTGTTTCAGAAGCTGAAATATTTTGTCACGCTCACGCCATGACTGGTGGGTGTGAGCCAGGGGGTTGTGGCCCCACTATGCCTCAAACCAGACTACCCTGGAAGCGTCGTGACTAAGACAGCTGCCTTGGTCTTCTCTGGAGCCTCTAATGGTGAGGTCAGGCTTGTGCAGCAGGCCGCTGCCAGGTGCCACTCCAGGGTGGTGTCTGGCTGTGTCTGCTGATCCCACTTGGGGAGACGGTGGCATGGCTGAGACACTGGCAGGCAGGCGCGGCAGAGACACGGGCTGGCAGGCACGGCTTGAGACACAGGGCAGGTGGGCATGGCTTGAGACACAGGGCAGTCGGGCACAGCTTGAGACACAGGGCAAGCTGGCACGGCAGAGTCAGAGGGCAGGCTGGCAAAGCAGAGACACAGGGCAGGCTATCACGGCAAAGACACAGGGCAGGTTGGCACGACAGAGACACAGGGCAGGCTGGCACGGCAGAGACACAGGGCAGGCAGGTGTGGTGTACGAAGGAACAGGTAGGGACCTGTTCACACAGGAGGTGCGGGTACTGGCCGGAAGGAATGGAATATGGAGGAACAGGTAAGGTCCTGTTCACACAGAAGGTGCAGGTACAGGTACTGATAGGAAAGAGAGGAGTATGATGGAACAGGTAGAGAGCTGTTCAGACAGAAGATGCAGAAACTGGTTCAGAAACCAGTACAGATGGGTAGGACAAGGATCCACAGGATACGGAATGGAAACGGAGCAGAACCGCAGGGTTGCGGAGCGGGGTAGAACCACAAGGGGCGGAGCAGGGTAGAACTGTAAGGCTGGGGAGAGAAACTGCAGTGTGCAGCAAGAGGTTCTGCAGCAGCAGGTGCCACAGAGAAGGAGAGCAGAGCGGAACCGCAGGTATGCGGAGAGGAGTTGCAGCAAGGTGTTCTGCAGCAGCAAGAACAAAGCAAAGCGGAACCGCAAGGTATGCGGAGAAAAGCTGCAGCAAGAGGTTCTGCAGCAGCATGAGCGGAGAACAGGCAAAACAGAGCGGAACCGCTATAGACGGACAACATGCAGACAGGGAGGACACCAGGAAAGACTCAGCATGGAAAGGAACCACAGACAAAGAGACTGACAGACAGAGGTAGGACAGAGTTCAGACAGGAAAACAGTACGAGACAAGGTACAGGGACCGAAGTATACACAGATACAAAGCTAGGCTTAGACCAAGTCAAGACAAGGAGTAATGGCACAGGTACCGGGAAATACTGCCTCCTGGAGACGGCAAGACAGGTACAAGACAAAGCTAAGACAAAACACAGAGACCAGGATATTCTGCCTCCTGGAGGGCAGACAGAAGTACTGGGCAAGGTACAGAGACACAGAGGTTAGCAATAAAGCCTCCAGAGAAGGCAAGGTATAGGACAGGGCCTGGCTTACTCAGCAGCAAGAAACTAACTGAGGTAACACATTGCACAGGCAAGGTTCCAGTGGATGGAGCTGCTCTAAATACTAGATGGCTCATGGTAATTGGTCAGGGACAGATTAGACAGGTGCACCCTGACTCCATAAAAAACAGAGTTCTGGCGCCGCCCCCTATACACACAGCCAGGAAGCATGCAGGAAAGCAAAGGAACAGAGCACAAAGCATAGAGCTGGCAGCAGACAGAAATCACAGCATGGTTTGGAGCAGTGATCAAGTTGGTGAGTGGGGGAATGGGAGGCCATGCTGCAATGCCAGCAGGGTTGTTACATAGTTCTCCCAGAAAATTATTGCAATTACACATATTTTGTTATACACGTTTATTTCCTTTGTGTGTCTTGGAACAACACAAAAAAACAGAGAAAAAAGGTAAATTGGACAATATTTCACACAAAACTCTCAAAATGGTCTGAACAAAATTGCTGGCAAGCTAAACTTAGTATTTGTTTACACACCCTTTGGAATAAATAACTGTAATCAATCACTTCCTATAACCATCAACAAGCTTCTTACACCTCTCAGCTGGAATTTTGGCCCACTCTTCTTTTGCATAGTGCTCCAAGTCTCTCATATTTGAAGGGTGCCTTCTCCCAACAGCAATTTTAAGATCTCTCTCCTAGGTGTTCAGTGGGATTTAGATTCTGCGTAATTGTTGACTACCTCAGAACCATCCAGCACTTTGTTTCTGTCATGAGCCAGACCGGGTTTTGAGTCCTGTCTTTCCATGTTCCCAGTCTGGTCATGTCAGGGGTTAACCTTTCTCAAAATGGTAGATAAAGCACTAGACAGTTTCAAGGACAAACTGACATAAATCTCACCGAGAAATGTTATATGGAATATAAAGCAATAGGTGAAAATATAAAATATAACCTTTATTCAATCATTTAAAAGTACTAATTATGTGTCACCCTGTGAAGGTAAAAAAGCAGTATACAGCTGCTTATCAGGCATTTGGGCCTGTACTTAAGGAAGGAAAAACGGCCAAGCCTGAATATAGGGATGTAGATGGTCACCCAAAACAAATCTCTATATGGGTGTACAAAGACATCTGTGGGTTACAGCAGTTGAGAACACTTTCCCATAAGTGCCATGACCCTTTTGCATATATATATAATAAAAATGCAAATTTTAGCCAGAAAGGTCACCAAGGACCAAAACATGACAGTCAGGTGAGAATAATACAAAAGGAACAATCTCACCCAGTGGATGGACGGACCAGGAGTCCGGGAGGATCCTCTATTCAATCCAACTGGAGGATGCAAAAGGGGAAGACAATACCCTGTCACATCCCTAACATCTGAATACGGCTCAAACCCCAGACTCCTGCCCTAACAAGGGCAGTCCACAGCTGACCCTAACAACACATGCCCTGCACTTTCCCTAAGGCGATGTCCCGATGCGTTTCATCCAAGAACAATCATCTGGGGACTAAACTTGTAAAGTGCCATAGTGCTGATGATAAGAAAAACTTCCACTCCCTATGCTGTCCACAGGAAGTGGAGGGAGGAGGGCATATTTATAGATGACCTCAAAAGTAGTCACATCTAATTGGTAACATCTGTCAAACAATTACCTCATATATCGCGTCCATAGATCCCTTACAAGCGCCATTGCCGTTTCCGTTCGTGGAACGCACGCCAAAGGGAGGGCCTCAGGAGCATTGCTCCGCCTCCAGTGCGGCCTATACAGAAGCCACCTACTTCCGGTATTAGATAAACATGACCGCCTCTCCAACAGCGCATGTGCGCCCAGAAGCAATGACCGACTTCCGGCACTAGACAAAACACGCACCTCACCACGGCGCGTATGTGCCCAGGATGATGACCCACTTCCGGTACAGCTTATGCAAAAGCCGCCGACTTCCGGTATTAGGGATCATGTGCACCTCCTCGTCGGCACATGTGCGCTCGAGAATGATGACCAACTTCCGGTGTTGAACGTCACATGCGCCTCTTCCAACGGCGCATGTGCGCCCCAAAAAAAAAGAATTCCGGTCCACAATAGCGGCGCAAAATGTTACACAGGCATGGACATAAATGACCGCATATCCAGCATCGATGTGCCCCATGAACAAGCGGCCCACCCGAGGTCCGCTATGTCCGATGTAGAGCGTACAAAACTCCGCCCACCAGACTCCAAGTCTGACATGTGCACACCGTCTAAGCGGACCAATCTGCCACATCCATCAATCATGTGCACTAGGTGTCAAATCACAAAGGGGCGGACAGAATTCAGATAAACTAAACATAACTCCGCCCACTGGACTCTCGGCGGCTCATGTATGCTATAAACAACGGCACTATAGCCGTCATACACCAAAATGGATATGGAACCTATATAACTGAAAGGGGCTATGTTCGGAGGCAACAAGATGTAACTTATGACATATGATTATGTATATACATATACAAAAATCCCAAAATAGGGTGACTAAGAAGGAAAGGGGTTATAGCATACTAGTTTAAAGATACTGTAGGTTAAGAGACCAAAGAAGAATTCAAATGAAACACCCAAAACTGATTTGATCATTCAAGCCTTTAGGCGCAACCGTGTCCAAATAAAAAATCCACTTTGCCTCTCGTTGGAGAAGTAACTGATCCCAGTTCCCCCCTCTCTTAGGTTTAAAAACCTTGTCTATGGCCATGAATTTCAAAGATCCAATTTGTCCCTTGTGTATACTATGGATATGTCTCGATATCGGGGTGTCCCTCTTATGCAACACATCCCCAACATGTTCACCAATTCTCCTCCTGAATTCGCAAATAGTCTTACCCACATATTCCAATCCACAAACACAAGTGGCCTTATAAACAACACCTTTGGTACCACAGTTCATGAATTGTTTAATGTGGTGATTTTTCCCCGTAATATTACTAACAAAGCTCTTTCCCACTAGGATATGCTGACAAGCCACACAGTGGCCACTTTTTTGACAACCAACAATATCCGGAAACAGGAATCCAAGATTAGCCTAGAACTGGGTATACCGGAGGATATGTTGCCGGATGTGAGGCTTTTGGATTCAATTGCGGAAGTTGATCCTAACACCGTAGGTCTGGGTCCTTTTACAAATCTAAAATGTAAAAGCACCAACATGCCTCCACCAACAGGTGATTTATCAGCAATTGATGTTTTCTGCAATCTAGTGACCCAGGACTTAATTCAACTTTCACAATCTCGAGCCCATTGTAGATATAATTGTTCTAGGGATGAAATGGAGGCTATTAAGCGGCTGGAACGGGATGACAGCATTGTAATCAAACCCTCCTATAAGGGTGGCAATGTTGTCATCCTGGGAGTCGATCATTACCAACGATTATGTGATTCAATCTTGGCTGATGGAGACACTTATGAGATTTTACCGTCCAATCCCATGAATATGTACTGTGAGGAATTACGAGTAATATTATCAGAAGCGTTATCAGATAAGATCATTAGCAAAACTGAGTTCGATTTTTTTGTATCCGAGTCATCCAGTTATTGCTACGATCTATTGTCTACCAAAGGTGCACAAAGGTCTCACCCCCCTTAAAGGCAGACCAATTGTCTCAGGGATAGGCAGCCTGTGTCAGAATGCCGGAATTTACTTGGATCGGATATTGTCTCCCTTTGTCTCCTCACTTCAATCATTTGTTAAAGACACACCTGACCTCCTCCGCCGGTTGGAAGGATTAACTATTGATCCTCAGTCATACTTGGCTAGTATAGACGTGGAGGCTTTGTATACATCCATACCTCACGTACATGGTCTAGAAGCAGCTAAATATTTTCTCAATATGAGAGGCTGCCAGTATCGTGAACATAATCATTTTGTATTGAAGCTCCTCCGATTTTGTTTAACACACAATTTCTTTATATTTAACCGGAAATTCTACCACCAACTGAGGGGGACCGCCATGGGGAGTCCCTGTGCGCTGGCTTATGCTAATCTCCTCCTCGGTTGGTGGGAGGAGACAATGGTATTTGGGGCTGAACAATTGGATGGTGGGTCTATGTGCCGTGTCCCTGAGATATGGACACGGTACACAGACGATATATTCATCGTTTGGAAAGATTCAGTAAAGGAATTTGGTGCTTTTGTGAACAGCCTTAACTGTAACGATATAGGTCTCTTTTTCACATCTGTGATTGAGACCTCGAGACTGCCCTTTCTTGATATTGTAACTGAGAAAAATGAAAAAGGGGATTTGGTTACCTCCACATATAGGAAACCAACAGCAACGAACTCCCTATTACACTGGGACAGCCATCATCCTCAACACTTAAAAAGAGCTATCCCCAAAGGACAGTACCTTAGAATTTGAAGAAACTGTTCCGAAACCGTAACTTTTGAAAACCAAGCCAGAGATTTGAGGGATAGATTTCTAAGCAGAGGTTATCCTCAAAAGATATTAAAAGAGGCGTACCAAAAAGCTAAAGGATGTGAGCGAGCAGAGCTGTTGAACTCTAATAACAATAAAAAAGGTGTGGAACATGAGCTTTTGAGGTTCATTACAACTTTCGACAATGGGGCGGTCCCATTGAGGAACATCATACAAAAACATTGGGCCATCTTACAGATGGACAATGATGTGTCCCCTTATCTAACTGATTACCCTCAAATCACCTATAAAAAGGCAAGGTCCCTTAACAATAGACTTGTTCATAGCCACTTTTCCACACCAACTGCAAAAACATGGTTGGATAGTGATATTGTTGGTTGTCATAAATGTGGCCACTGTGTGGCTTGTCAACATATCCTAGTGGGAAAGAGCTTTGTTAGTAATGTTACGGGGAAAAATCACCACATTAAACAATTCATGAACTGTGGTACCAAAGGTGTTGTCTATAAGGCCTCTTGTGTTTGTGGATTGGAATATGTGGGTAAGACTATTCGCGAATTCAGGAGGAGAATTGGTGAACATGTTGGGGATGTGTTGCATAAGAGGGACACCCCGATATCGAGACATATCCATAGTATACACAAGGGACAAATTGAATCTTTGAAATTCATGGCCATAGACAAGGTTTTAAAACCTAAGAGACGGGGGAACTGGGATCAGTTACTTCTCCAACGAGAGGCAAAGTGGATTTTTTATTTGGACACGGTTGCGCCTAAAGGCTTGAATGATCAAATCAGTTTTGGGTGTTTCATTTGAATTCTTCTTTGGTCTCTTTACCTACAGTATCTTTAAACTAGTATGCTATAACCCCTTTCCTTCTTAGTCACCCTATTTTGGGATTTTCGTATATGTATATACATAATCATATATCATAAGTTACATCTTGTCGCCTCCGAACATAGCCCCTTTCAGTTATACAGGTTCCATATCCATTTTGATGTATGACGGCTATAGTGCCGTTGTTTATAGCATACATGAGCCGCCGAGAGTCCAGTGGGCGGAGGTATGTTTAGTTTATCTGAATTCTGTCCGCCCCTTTAGTGAGGGTGTCTTTGTGATTTGACACCTAGTGCACATGATTGATGGATGCGGCAGATTGGTCCACTTAGACGGTGTGCACATGTCAGACTTGGAGTCTGGTGGGCGGAGTTTTGTCCGCTCTACATCAGACATAGCGGACCTCGGGTGGGCCGCTTGTTCATGGGGCACATCGATGCTGGATATGCGGTCATTTATGTCCATGCCTGTGTAACATTTTGTGCCGCTATTGTGGACTGGAATTCATTTTTTTTTGGGGCGCACATGCGCCGTTGGAAGTGGCGCATGTGACGTTCAACACCGGAAGTCGGTCATCATTCTCGAGCGCACATGTGCCGACGAGGAGGTGCACATGATCCCTAATACCGGAAGTCGGCGGCTTTTGCATAAGCTGTACCAGAAGTGGGTCATCATCCTGGGCACATACGCGCCGTGGTGAGGTGCGTGTTTTGTCTAGTGCCGGAAGTCGGTCATTGCTTCTGGGCGCACATGCGCTGTTGGAGAGGCGGTCATGTTTATCTAATACCGGAAGTAGGTGGCTTCTGTATAGGCCGCACTGGAGGCGGAGCAATGCTCCTGAGGCCCTCCCTTTGGCGTGCGTTCCACGAACGGAAACGGCAATGGCGCTTGTAAGGGATCTATGGACGCGATATATGAGGTAATTGTTTGACAGATGTTACCAATTAGATGTGACTATTTTTGAGGTCATCTATAAATATGCCCTCCTCCCTCCACTTCCTGTGGACAGCATAGGGAGTGGAAGTTTCTCTTATCATCAGCACTATGGCACTTTACAAGTTTAGTCCCCAGATGATTGTACTTGGATGAAATGCGTCGGGACATCGCCTTAGGGAAAGTGCAGGGCATGTGTTGTTAGGGTCAGCTGTGGACTGCCCTTGTTAGGGCAGGAGTCTGGGGTTTGAGCCGTATTCAGATGTTAGGGATGTGACAGGGTATTGTCTTCCCCTTTTGCATCCTCCAGTTGGATTGAATAGAGGATCCTCCCGGACTCCTGGCCCGTCCATCCATTGGGTGAGATTGTTCCTTTTGTATTATTCTCACCTGACTGTCATGTTTTGGTCCTTGGTGACCTTTTTGGCTAAAATTTGCATTTTTATTATATATATATATGCAAAAGGGTCATGGCACTTATGGGAAAGTGTTCTCAACTGCTGTAACCCACAGATGTCTTTGTACACCCATATAGAGATTTGTTTTGGGTGACCATCTACATCCCTATATTCAGGCTTGGCCGTTTTTCCTTCCTTAAGTACAGGCCCAAATGCCTGATAAGCAGCTGTATACTGCTTTTTTACCTTCACAAGGTGACACATAATTAGTACTTTTAAATGATTGATTAAAGGTTATATTTTATATGTTAACCTTTCTCAGCCTCAGTCTGGCTTCAGGTTTGTTATTTATCGCTGCTGCTTTCTGCAGGCGATGTCAGTTATAGTTCTGCCTATGGCGTGAGTAGATGACTCAGGTTCATCCTGATTTGTTCTGCTGTGATTCCTGACTTGACCCGTGTCTGTGGTATTCCCTTCTCCCTGTGACGACTCTGTGTTTCCCCTTTTGTTTGGACTTCCTTGTACTTGAACTCGGCTTGGAATCTGACCTGCTTTTTGTCTCTTGTCTTTGGCATATCCGCTCCTGACCATTACTGATCCTTTGGCTTGTCCCTGACCCTGTTTGCTTGTTCCTTTGGTACTGCGCTACACTCTAGGATTTGACCCGGCTTGTTTGACTATTCTGCTGCCATCTGGTGGTAGCCTCGCTGCTGCATGGCAGGTCTGCTACGTCTGTGTGCTGACCCCCTTCCACTTTATCGCCATCTAGCGGAGCTTACTTATACCTGCATTGCAGCAACGTGACAGTTTCCATCCATTTCAGTATGTTTGGGGTCATTGTCCAGCTGGAAGACTCATGGATGCAAACCCAAATTTCGGTAAACAGTAGAATGATGTGCATTACCAAATAGCTCTACCTTGATCTCATCTGTCCACAAGACGCTTTACCAGAAATATTTTGGCTTAAATGCATTTTGGAAAACGCAGTCTATCTTTTTATGCTGCTGTGTCAGCAGTGGAGTCCTCCTGGGTCTCCTGCTATAGCGCTAATTTTCATTCAAATGTCGGTGGATAGTTCATGCTGACACTGATGATCTCTGAGCCTGCAGTGCAGCTTGAATTTCTTTGAAATTTAGTTCTCAAGTCCTCAGACAGTTCTGAAAACTTATATCAAAAATTGAATTAGTCACAAAACTGCTCATAAACAAAATACTAATCCTAAAAATATGCTTTATTATTGAACGTTAAAACCATAAACACACGAAAAACACCACGCAAAGCATTTGCCGATCCAAATTAGAACTCTAATCACACAGATGAATAGGATAAGGGGATAGGTGGCCTAATTGCCCCTGTATGGCCCTTAGCTTTCCCCTGCCTAACAGCGGAGGTTGGCACCCTCTTGAATAGCAAATGGCGCCCCCGCTCCACAATGGCTATCCCTTATCCACCCTATTAGGCTGGTTTCACATTAGCGCTTTTTAAGCGCACGCACGTCCGGGGGTAGCTCCGCCCCCGAGCCGGCTCTCTGCCCGGCGTGCCCGCCCCTTGCTTGTAGCGCCACCTCCTAGCGCACAGCGGCGCCTGCGATCGGCGCACCCTATCTTTAGCATAGGGTGCGCAGATCGCGCGCAGGCCGTGCGCTAGTTGCGCTTTGACCTGCGCTGCGCACTTTTGACGGTGCGCCGTGCGCGCCAAAATCAAACTTTTCGGATTTTGGCGCGCACGGCGCACCGTCAAAAGTGCGCAGCGCAGGTCAAAGCGCAACTAGCGCACGGCCTGCGCGCGATCTGCGCACCCTATGCTAAAGATAGGGTGCGCCGATCGCAGGCGCCGCTGTGCGCTAGGAGGCGGCGCTACAAGCAAGGGGTGGGCACGCCGGGCAGAGAGCCGGCTCGGGGGCGGAGCTACCCCCGGCCGTGCGTGCGCTTAAAAAGCGCTAATGTGAAACCAGCCTTAATTGCTACTCTTCAGGGCAAAAATAAATACCAATTGGACAAAAGATGGTGGTCACAAACAATAATAACAGTCCTATACATCTAATTCCAATAACCATAAACCATCCCAAACCAACAAAAATCTAAATGACGAGGTTGAGGGGTATGCAACCAGTAACTGATAAGCATGCTTGTTTACTTTGTGGGAAAAAAACAGGGAATTTGGCCTAGATTCCCTTTTTAAATCCATCCCTGCCTACCAACGGAGCTTTTTCACCCTACTTTAATATGGAGCCCCCGCACCACGTCGACTATCCCTCACTAACCCTATGTCTCATACCATAAATCAAATCATAGGGAAAATGGGGCAATTAAGTAATGGACTGTTTGACCACTTAAATCATATTCCTCTCAAATGCCCAAATAGGGGTCCTCATGAATGAAGACAATAAGCTCCCAAATGCTATCCCTTAAAACACAAAGGGGCTAATAATCATAGAAGCATCAAAGATACAGTAAAAAATGAATTCACCATCGCTCCTATATGTCTATGCACATATCAAAATGCTAATCTTATTGCCATATTCCCTTATATTGCATGATGCCCAAATTACAGATCAGCAAATATATATATCAAATATAACTTAGCTTATTGCTGATTTCAATCTTATCTCGCCTCGCCTCGACGCGTTTCCCTCTCATCCAGTGAGTTCCTCAGGAGACACATAATGATTTTTTATATGCTCATATTGAACATCAGATATGGCGCCTGGTTGCAGGTATCAAAAGATATTGATGTTTTTTTCCCACAAAGTAAATAAGCCTGCTTATCGGTTACTGGTTGCATACCCCTCACCCTCGTCATTTAGATTTTTGTTGGTTTGGGATGGTTTATGGTTATTGGAATTAAATGTATAGGACTGTTATTATTGTTTGTGAAAACCATCTTTTGTCCTATTGGTATTTATTTTTGCCCTGAAGAGTAGCAATTAATAGGGTGGATAAGGAATAGCCATCGTGGAGCGGGGGCGCCATTTGTGATTCAAGAGGGTGCCAACCTCCGCTGTTAGGCAGGGGAAAGCTAAGGGCCATACAGGGGCAATTAGGCCACCTATCCCCTTATCCTATTCATCTGTGTGATTAGAGTTCTAATTTGGATCGGCAAATACTTTGCGTGGTGTTTTTCGTGTGTTTATGGTTTTAACGTTCAATAATAAAGCATATCCTCAGGCAGATCTCTTTTCCTCTTTCTGTTCTCCATGATTAGCGTGGCACACACAGACACACAATGTAAAGATCGAGTCAACTTCTCCCCTTTTTATCTGGTTTCAGATGTGATTTTCATATTGCCCACACCTGATACTTGCCACAGATGATCTTGAAAGTGCATCACATGCTTGAAACAAAGTTGTTTATTCCAAATTTTGGAAAGGTGCCAACAATTTTGTCCAGCCGATTCTTAGGCTTTTGTGTGAAATTATGTCCAGTTTGCCTTTTTTTCTCTTATTTTTTGTGTTGTTTCAATACACACAAAGGAAATAAATGTGTATAACAAAACGTGTAATTGCAATAATTTTCTGGGACGTCCGATAAATCACACGATTGTCAGCAAGTAATATTATGTCATATCTCAGAAATTCCTAATAATCCCCATATTCACTTTCTAAAACCAATTGTGGAAATCTTCTGAGAAAAATAGTGTATAAGTGAAACACTTACTTACCGTGATTTATGTGACTCTCCTCAGAAAGCATCTTCTTTTCAGGTCCTGGAAAGTGTTTTGGGAATCCCAGATACAACCCCTAAGAATTGTTGAAGCAGGATTCTCTCCAAATTAATACTTTCTGGGATTTATGCAACCATCGTGGGAGAAAAAACAATTCAAGAGTTTGCCAGAGACATTTCTTTACTATACACTAAAAAGTCTCTTAAGTTGGTTAGATGAGTGTACCCGATCGTACGTTTTTAACATGTGAAATAAACAGTAAATTATCATCTTAAATTACAGGCTAGCATGGCTGTCTCCCATAGCCCTTATCCAAAAACATTTTCATTTAATGGGAACATGTCATGTCCATGAATGCTAGATTATAGGCTGTTTTACTGGAGCAGCAACTACAGGGAGAAAATGAACTTATGTCATTCCTGTAGTCACCTGCTTCCAGTCATACGGGTAGGGTAGGGAGCAATTACTGCATGCTCTGCGTACTTATTTTCAGAGCAGGCTGTCAATCAAAGTGCCAGGAAAAGATTACAGTGTGATGACTGTGTAGTGAGCATTGAATGTGTAACCTCTCCATGATTGTCATGTCACCCTGCGCCATGGCCTATGACTGGCTTTGAGAGGCTAAAGGGAAGATATAACTTTATTTTCTCCCTTTAACCACGTGACTTCTCCAGTACAGCAGCCTAACATGATTTTAAGGCATTTTACCGTCAGATTAACCCTTTTTTGACATGACAATTTCTTCAAGACCACTGCTTCAAACAGTATAAATAACCCAACAAGTGAAACCATATTATTTCTTTAAAAATGTATCCAGCTCTGTCTCACATCCCAGTGTACCAGACCCTTAGTTATCTCTATATATAAAAATGAATGTATATATGTGTGTATTACCAACCAATTACGAAGCATCTTTCATTTCACCAGAGCTGTTCAAAAGAATTTCAGCTCTGTTTGGTTGATATGATCAACAGTTTTCCTTGCAAACAATAACTAAGCATCTCTCATTTCACCAGAGGTGGTTAAAAGTAGCTGAGCTGGATTGGTTGTGTGGCACCCCCAGGAGTATGGCCGCCACAGTGGCTTTGCCTTCCTCCAGGGGAGGGTAATGCCAGGCTTGGAGGCAATGATGGGTCTCTCTCGCAGTCAATCTATGCATGCAACACAGTTCCACTCCAGGCCAGCTGGGGGAACTCTGAACCGGGATTGAGGAGAGGAGTGATCTCTGAGGGCCAAGAGGAAGGAGGGAGTAGTTAGTCTGCGGAGGGTGAAGTGTGGAGACGTGTGGAAGGAGCGCTGAGATAGAGCGAGAGGACGAGCTCATCTCTGGAGAGAGCGCATGTACTGGAGCCTGGTCTCCACGGTTGTACGGACACTAACGGTCCTGCAACAGACACCAGAGGAGTAGGAGGCTGTAAATGCTCTACTCCCATCTAAGACTTGAGGGCACAACAGCAGCTTGGATAGTGAGCCGGGACTCAGGAGAGAGGAGTCCCCGAGATAGGCTACAGCTGTCTGCGTGCAAGTGAGGTTCTTGAGAACATCTGTCCAGAGGAACTCCAGTGTAACTCAGTACTAAGAGATCTTCACACTTAAAAGCGCTAGTAAGGAGACTGCACAGCCCATCTGCTGAGAGAGAATCCCTGAATTGCTTCCAGGCTAGCCTGCTCCAATACCATCTGTAATCAGGACCTGGGCTGCAGTTATCAAGTAAGGCTGAGTGCAGATGTACTTTTTGGCCCTGCGGATTTTTCCGCGCAGAATTGAAGAAATACGCAGGTCAAATGACCTGCATTTTTCCTGCAGATTTCTTCCATTTTTAATGCAGTTTTCTTGCGGTTTTTGTGCGGTTTTCCACTGCGGTTTTCCCCCTGCGGATTTGGAGGCAGGGGAGGTGGAAAACCGCACAAAAGAAGTAACATGCTGCGGATTTTGTACCGCAGGAAAACCGCACGGAAAAATCCGCAACGTCTGCACAGCGGTTTTTTTCTCATTGCTTTAAATGCTACTGTACATCACAATGCGGATATGCAACGTTTCTGCGCGGTAAAATCCGCTGCGGATCCGCTGGATATCCGCATCGTGTGCACACAGCCTAAAGGTACAGAAATTGCACCCTGCTGTGTCTTGTCAGCTTCCTACCTTTCTGGCACTGCTACATCCCCGTGCCAACCACATCTACACTGCTCTGGGACTATAGTTTCACCTGTGGGGAGCTTTTACATCTTTGCTGCACTATACCATCAGTCCCAGCGGATCTGCATGCAGCGTCGGCTTAACACTTCCCTTGCCGAGCACCACAGGTGGGGTCACGAACTATTCATTTAACTACATCCCACCATTCACATCTTCCCATTGATTTGGGCGCCCAGGGCCACGGACCGGGTCACCGCTGCTGTGACACAGTATCCCCGGGTCCTGTGTGCATAGACTGTGTTTGTGTAAAAGACTGTGTGAAATTGGCGCCAGTTGCCGCCATTGCTGCGCTGCTTGGCGAGCGCGGGAAGAAGAAGGGGCAGGGCTTCGTGGGCGGAGCCTGCCACAGAGCGCGAAGATGTGAAGTGAGGACAGCGCGCGAGAAGGGGAGGAGCTGAGGCCTACAGCCCGGAGCGTCGGGCCTGCGAAGCGGCCGCCGGTGAGCTCACACAACCCCCGGCTCTGGCTAACGTTAACTAGGGGGGGAAGAGAATGTCCGCGCCACAAAGCAATGCAGCGGAGGACGCTGCCGCCGACCTGGCAGCCCCGCAAGGAGGAGCGCCCGCCGCAGCGGTCCCCATAATGCTGCTGTCTATGCCCTACATATCGGGAGCGGCCTGGCTACCGCAGTACTCGGGTGAGTCACATACCCTGAGTGAATTTAAAGAGAGACTGTGCAGTTTGTTTAAAGTATACCCTCTGACTGAGAGCCAGAAAGTGAATATCCTGATTGGACAGCTAACGGGTGCAGCGCAGAGAGAAGTGAAAGCCTGGCAGGACACTGATAAAGAGACTGTTGCAAAGGTCCTGGCCAAGCTAAGAAGCACCTTTGACACCCGCCTTGCAGCTGAAATCAAGATGAGGTTCTTTGGCTGTAAACAGAAGGCGCAGGACAGTATAAGGGACTATGCTCTCAACCTGCAGGAGGCGCTGTGAGCAGTTAAGCAAGTTGATCCTGACAGTGTGAAGGACGAGGATAAGCTGTTAAAGGAGCAGTTCATTGAAGGACTCCTATCCAGTACCCACAGAGGACAGTTGCGCATCATAACCCTGCAAAACCCTGATCTGGACTTTGCTGATTTTAAGGACAGGGCTATTCGGGTACTGCAGGGATCAACTGACAGCCGTCCAGTGCCCCCTAGGCGCCCAGCGATCACTTACCACCAGGAAGCAACATCTTTCCCTTCCATCCCTGTAGAGGCTGATGCACAGACTCTGCATAAAGATCCAACTGAGGAGCTGCGTCTTCAGGTCCAGGAGTTGACCAAAGGGATGGCTGCACTTACCGAAACCATGCAGTCCCTGCTGGTGTCCTCCAAGGAAAAGATCCAGCTTGCTTCCAGTCCAGAGGATGTCCCGTGGCTCCGGAGGAGGAGAGCCCCGCCACTTCGAGGGAGGAACAACGATCGCTATGACCAGGACGGACGTCCCATCTGTCGTCGCTGCTACAAGGCTGGTCATCTTGCAAGATTTTGTCCTTTAAATGAGCAACCCCTGGGGCAGAGGGCAAACTCCCAGGAGCAGGACCACAAGGCCCAAGGAACTGGCGAGCCAAGTATGTGGGAGGGAGACCGATCCTTCCTGTAGTGATTGACGGCATACCCATGAACGCTTTGCTGGACACTGGCTCCCAGGTGACCACTATGCCGTATATTCTTTACAAGAGGTATTGGGTTGATTCAGAACTTACGCGTGGCCCAACTGATGAACTGACAGTAGTTGCCAGTAATGGTCAGTCTTTGCCGCAGATAGGATGTAAGGAAATTACTGTTAAAGTGGGTCGGGTAGAACTAAAATCTCAAGGTCTGATAGTTGTTGATATTGATCGACGTGAATGTAATCCTATGATGACTCTTGGTACAAATGTAATTGAAAACTGTCTGTCCGAGGTTATTGTCTTGTTGCAACAGGTGGCTGAGACTGCTGGTTCCGGAGAACAACGAGTCCTGCAGAAGGAGATCCGAGCCCTGATGCAAAGACAACAGGTAGAACTCTCTGGCGGAGAAATTGGCAGTGTCAGAGTGAGTGATCCCTTCCCCATTGCAATACCCCCCAGATGTGAAATGTTGGTTTGGTGTCGGGCAGCTATAGGTCTTAGAGGGAGAGATTACCAGGCATTGTTAGAACTAAGAATAGTCCAATGAACATAGTGGATGGAGAAAATAGAAATTTTGTAATGGACACAGCCACAATCTCACATATCCACCACAATTAGGGACAGTAGAAGACCAACTGCAATATTAGACTCACAATCAAAAGGCAAATACAGTCATGGGGTCAAACACCAAGTAAAAAGAACTTTATTGGTATATAAAAAATTGTACAGACAAACATGCACAGAAAAGGGCTAGAAGATGGAAAATGGTTATAACAACCACACACAGGAAGCCCAAGGTAGGTATGTCACAAGGGAGTTTAAATAAACATTAAAGTATTGTAAACATATCAATCCCTCATAATATCATGCCTAATGGCAATACATTACAGGGTACCAATTCAGGCAAATATGCCATGACCAAAGACCGGGTCACATCCATCAAACAGGTTAATGCCACTAGTGACGCATCAAATAGTGAAAGTATACAGGTACCTTGTAAACAAGAGAGCGACCCTCCCGGACAGACCTATCAACCCCGACGCGCGTTTCGGCGTGCCTTCATCAGGGGGGATAAGCTCCAAGTTGTAAATCTGGTCTTTAAATATATCTCATACCAGAAAACATCATTGCAGCCGCGCGGCCCCTCGGTGACGTCACGTCCGCCGGATCGCGCTCACGCGGGCAGCTGAGAATCGGAGTCACGTGGGGCCCCACGTGACCCAGAAGTCGGCGCACCGCCAAACCGTGGGCCAGCCGACACAGCGAGAACAGGGCGCATGCACACTGCAATGAAAAGGACAGGATGCACCATTACAAGTGCTGGCAGAAGGATGGGAAACCAGAAGCAGTTATCATAACATGTCACAAAGGACATAGCCTAACTCAAAACTATGTAGTATTATAATAAGCACCGCCAACAATGGACATATAATAGTAACGATGGATAGATGGCTTCATTAAGGTAGCACCATACAGTGGACTGATAACATTTATCCATACAATAGGAACCCCTACCCGAGCAAACTTGGTCACCATAAATTCACAGGTAGATATAGCAATATACACAAGAATCCCTACTAAAACATTGTTGCATTATTATAGGAATATATACATACATATAGTCTTCAAAATAAAACAATGGAATTGCTAATACAGTTGTATCTAAAGAATCATATATAGATGCATATATAGAAAGACACATAACAAGCATACTAGCCATGCCAGTATTATAGCACACATATAAATCATTGTATCAGGAGCACAGGCACAGCATGACAAAATACAATATCAATCTATCTAAGCAAAAATACAGACCGCAACATATATATATATATATATATATATATATATATATATATCTCCACAAACGGAAGAACAAGATGGCAAAAACCACCAGCACATACAATATACATAGCGACGATTGTAGAGAAGATCCAAAAGGTAGATAAGCGTCCATGCAAGTAACAGGATAAAGATAGCCGTCATCAGTAGCACAAATCACTAAAAAAGAGACAAATACATGCGCAATTTATTGAGTGCCTCAACAGCAGTGACTTGAACATTTCTTTGACATGTGAATGGGACAGTACTAGAATTAATTTTCTGGATGTCACGATTTCTAAGGATAACAGTGGCAATGTAAATACGGATATCTTCCGAAAGCCCACTTCCACTAATACAGTGGGGCAAAAAAGTATTTAGTCAGTCAGCAATAGTGCAAGTTCCACCACTTAAAAAGATGAGAGGCGTCAGTAATTTACATCATAGGTAGACCTCAACTATGGGAGACAAACTGAGAAAAAAAAATCCAGAAAATCACATTGTCTGTTTTTTTTTCATTTTATTTGCATATTATGGTGGAAAATACCGTATATACTCGAATATAAGTCGAGATTTTCAGCCCAAAAAATTGGGCTGAAAGTCCCCCTCTCGTCTTATATTCGAGTCATATACAAAGGGGGTCAGAGGGGGAGGGGGGGGCGGGGGTGTCAGGTCATATTTACCCGTCCTGACGCTGTCGCTTGAGTCCCCAGCTTCTCCCCGTGCTCTCTCGTCCTTCCTTCAGCGGTCACGTGGTGCCGCTCATTAAAACTCATGAATATGCGCATATTAATGAGCGGTATCACAAGACCGCTGAATGCAGGAAGAGAGAGCACGGGGAGAAGCTGGGGACTCAAGTGACAGCGTCAGGACGGGTAAGTATAGCGATACTCACCTGTCCTGCGTCCATGGCTGCTTGCTGCTGTCTGTCATCGGTCAGTGACTTCAGACAGCAGAGGGTGCGGTGACGTGGTTAGTGCGCGCCGCGCCCCCTGCAGTCTGAACCTCACTGACTGATGACGTGCAGATAGCGGTGAGCAGCCATGGACGCAGGACAGGTGAGAATCTGACACCAAGCGACGGAGAGGTGAGTATGTAATTTTTTTTATTTTTACATGCAGCAGCAGCATGGGGGCAGCATATGAGGGAACAATCTATGGAGCTTCTTGTGGGGCAGCATATGGGGGAACAATTTATGGAGCTTCTTCTGAGGACACCATATGGGGGAATAATCTATGGAGCATTTCCCACCCTAGACTTATACTCGAGTCAATAAGTTCTCCCAGTTTTTTGTGGCAAAATTAGGGGGGTCGACTTATACTCGGATCGACTTATACTCGAGTATATACGGTAAGTATTTGGTCAGAAACAAGCAATCAAGACTTCTGGCTCTCACAGACCTGTAACTTCTTCTTTAAGAGTCTCCTCTTTCCTCCACTCATTACCTGTAGTAATGGCACCTGTTTAAACTTGTTATCAGTATAAAAAGACACCTGTGCACACCCTCAAACAGTCTGACTCCAAACTCCACTATGGTGAAGACCAAAGAGCTGTCAAAGGACACCAGAAACAAAATTGTAGCCCTGCACCAGGCTGGGAAGACTGAATCTGCAATAGCCAACCAGCTTGGAGTGAAGAAATCAACTGTGGGAGTAATAATTAGAAAATGGAAGACATACAAGACCACTGATAATCTCCCTCGATCTGGTGCTCCACGCAAAATCATACCCCGTGGGGTCAGAATGATCACAAGAACGGTGAGCAAAAATCCCAGAACCACGCGGGGGGACCTAGTGAATGAACTGCAGAGAGCTGGGACCAATGTAACAAGGCCTACCATAAGTAACACACTACGCCACCATGGACTCAGATCCTGCAGTGCCAGACGTGTCCCACTGCTTAAGCCTGTACATGTCCGGGCCCGTCTGAAGTTTGCTAGAGAGCATTTGGATGATCCAGAGGAGTTTTGGGAGAATGTCCTATGGTCTGATGAAACCAAACTGGAACTGTTTGGTAGAAACACAACTTGTCGTGTTTGGAGGAAAAAGAATACTGAGTTGCATCCATCAAACACCATACCTACTGTAAAGCATGGTGGTGGAAACATCATGCTTTGGGGCTGTTTCTCTGCAAAGGGGCCAGGACGACTGATCCGGGTACATGAAAGAATGAATGGGGCCATGTATCGTGAGATTTTGAGTGCAAACCTCCTTCCATCAGCAAGGGCATTGAAGATGAAACGTGGCTGGGTCTTTCAACATGACAATGATCCAAAGCACACCGCCAGGGCAACGAAGGAGTGGCTTCGTAAGAAGCATTTCAAGGTCCTGGAGTGGCCTAGCCAGTCTCCAGATCTCAACCCTATAGAAAACCTTTGGAGGGAGTTGAAAGTCCGTGTTGCCAAGCGAAAAGCCAAAAACATCACTGCTCTAGAGGAGATCTGCATGGAGGAATGGGCCAACATACCAACAACAGTGTGTGGCAACCTTGTGAAGACTTACAGAAAACGTTTGACCTCTGTCATTGCCAACAAAGGATATATCACAAAGTATTGAGATGAAATTTTGTTTCTGACCAAATACTTATTTTCCACCATAATATGCAAATAAAATGAAAAAAAACAGACAATGTGATTTTCTGGCTTTTTTTTTTCTCAGTTTGTCTCCCATAGTTGAGGTCTACCTATGATGTAAATTACAGACGCCTCTCATCTTTTTAAGTGGTGGAACTTGCACTATTGCTGACTGACTAAATACTTTTTTGCCCCACTGTACATTATTACACGCATCTTCATGTCATCTGTGACATATGGTTACTTCCATACCGGTGGGACAATTCCTCCGTTTGAGACGGTTGTGCTCATCGGATGTGGATTTTGAGAGGCGGGTGGAGGAACTGACATTACGGTTCCTTGAACGTGGGTACAGTAGGCGGACTATTAAGAAGGCCTATCATAGGGCCAAGCACTCTAAACGTAATCTTTTATTATAGAAGAAACAGGCCAGGGAATCTGATACTATGAATCAATGTAGATTCATTACCACGTTCCATCCGTATTCGGATCGTGTTAGATCAGCATTAACAAAGGCATGGCCCATTTTACAAGTAGACTCTGTAATTGGGAAGTTTCTACCTAAACGACCATTAATTACGTTTAGACGTGCTAGGAATCTACGTGATCTTCTAACTAAAAGTCATCATACGGGCTTACAGTCACAGACGTTTCTGGATATTGGTCAGTCTATGGGTGGTTGTTCTCCTTGTGGCCGTTGTGTGGCGTGCCCCAACGTGGACAGATGTGATGATTTCTATAATTCGGCTGGTACAAAAAATTATAGAATTAAGAAATGGATTACATGTACCACAAGGTATGTAGTTTACTTTGCTACTTGTCCTTGTGGATTAATCTACGTTGGGATGACGACAAGACAGCTTAAAGTCCGGATTAGAGAACATGTTTTGGGCATTCAAGCCGCCGGCGGGCATGATGAGACAACCACCCTTAAAACTATTCCCAAACATTTTAAGTTATTTCATTAATGCAATAGCTCTCTTCTGAGAGTTCGTGGTATTGACGTGTTGGAGATCAACATTAGGGGTGGCAATTTGTCCAAACGTTTAGGTCAATTGGAGTGTAGATGGATCTGGACCCTTAATACTGTTCAGCCATTCGGATTGAACGAGAATCTCAGCTTTTCGCCATTTCTCTAGCCACTGGTTCACTGTGCTTGGTTATGCTTCCGCATACATTATTTTTATTTGGTTTTAATTATGTATTTGTCTCTTTTTTAGTGATTTGTGCTACTGATGACGGCTATCTTTATCCGGTTACTTGCATGGGCGCTTATCTACCTTTTGGATCTTCTCTACAATCGTCGCTATGTATATTGTATGTGCTGGTGGTTTTTGCCATCTTGTTCTTCCGTTTGTGGAGCTATATATATATATGTTGTGGTCTGATAGATTGATATTGTATTTTGTCATGCTGTGCCTGTGCTCCTGATACAATGATTTATATGTGTGCTATAATACTGGCATGGCTAGTATGCTTGTTATGTGTCTTTCTATATATGCATCTATATATGATTCTTTAGATACAACTGTATTAGCAATTCCATTGTTTTATTTTGATGACTATATGTATGTATATATTCCTATAATAATGCAACAATGTTTTAGTAGGGATTCTTGTGTATATTGCTATATCTACCTGTGAATTTATGGTGACCAAGTTTGTTCGGGTAGGGGTTCCTATTATATTATTGTATGGATAAATGTTATCAGTCCACTGTATGGTGCTACCTTAATGAAGCCATCTATCCATCGTTACTATTATATGTCCATTGTTGGCGGTGCTTATTATAATACTACATAGTTTTGAGTTAGGCTATGTCCTTTGTGACATGTTATGATAACTGCTTCTGGTTGCCCATCCTTCTGCCAGCACTTGTAATGGTGCGTCCTGTCCTTTTCATTGTAGTGCGCGTGCGCCCTGTTCTCGCTGTGTCGGCTGGCCCGCGGTTCGGCGGTGCGCTGACTTCTGGGTCACGTGGGGCCCCACGTGACTCCGATTCTCAGCTGCCCGCGTGAGCGCGATCCGGCAGACGTGACGTCACCGGGGGGCTGCGCGGCTGCAATGATGTTTTCCGGTATGTGATATATTTAAAGACGAGATTTACAACTTGGAGCTTATCCCCCCTGATGAAGGCACGCTGAAACGCGCGTCGGGGTTGGTAGGTCTGTCCGGGAGGGTTGCTCTCTTGTTTACAAGGTACCTGTATACTTTCACTATTTGATGCGTCACTAGTGGTATTAACCTGTTTGATGGATGTGACCCGGTTTTTGGTCATGGCATATTTGCCTGAATTGGTACCCTGTAATGTATTGCCATTAGGCATGATATTATGAGGGATTGATATGTTTACAATACTTTAATGTTTATTTAAACTCCCTTGTGACATACCTACCTTGGGCTTCCTGTGTGTGGTTGTTATAACCATTTTCCATCTTCTAGCCCTTTTCTGTGCATGTTTGTCTGTACAATTTTTTATATACCAATAAAGTTGTTTTTACTTGATGTTTGACCCCATGACTGTATTTGCCTTTTGATTGTGATTGGTAGAACCAGTATACTCCGATAGCAGGCCCACTGTCCTGACAGCCAGAGGGGTGGTTGACGTACGAAAGGGGAGAGTACCTGTACGCCTTTTGAATTGTGGGGAAGAGGAGGCCACGATACCTCGGTACGCCACAGTTACTAAGCTGCTCACTGTCAATAACAACTCTTTGCAGGCAGCAGAGCCCTTGGACTCATCCGATCACGTGGAGGACAATGGCTCTGTGAAGCAGCCAGAGGAGTGGTGCCAGCAACTGCAGGTGGGAACTGACTCTACGCCCTCCTACCAGAAAAATGGGGTTTACAGAGTGACACAAGAGTATGAGTGGGTATTCAGCAAACACCCACTAGATTTTGGGCAGGCAAAAGGGGTTCAACATCATATCCCCACTGGAGACCATCCACCCATAAAAGAGAGGTACAGACCTATACTCCCAACACAATACCAATGTGCTAAGAGTATGTTGAGGGAGATGAAGGAGGCAGGGGTCATCAGAGACAGTTGTAGCCCCTGGGCAGCTCCAAAAGTGTTTGTAAAGAAAAAGGATGGTACCATGAGAATGTGTGTTGATTACAGGAAAATTAACAGCATTACACATAAAGACGCCTACCCACTACCTAGAATTGAGGAATCATTAGCTGCACTTAAAACTGCTAACTACTTTTCCACCTCAGATCTCACTAGTGGGTATTGGCAGGTTCCCGTGGCAGACGCAGACAAGGAGAAAACAGCATTTACCACTCCAATGGGTCTCTGTGAGTTCAATTATATGCCATTCGGGCTCTGCACAGCCCCAGGAACATTTCAACGGCTGACGGAGTGCTGCCTGGGACACATGAACTTTGAGACGGTCCTGTTGTACCTAGATGATGTCATTGTTTTCTCCAAAACCTATGAAGATCATCTGGAACACCTGGCTGAAGTGTTTGAAGCTTTGTCCAATTTTGGCCTGAAGGTGAAGCCCTCCAAGTGCCACCTCCTGAAGCCCAAGGTGCAGTACCTCGGTCATGTGGTCAGTGCAGAAGGTGTGGCACCAGATCCTGATAAGGTCACAGTCATCCGGGACTGGCCGAAGCCCAGCAACCTTCATGAAGTACGCCAATTCCTTGGACTGGTAGGCTACTACCGAAGATTCATCAAAGGCTTTACTGAAATAGCCACCCCTATGCAAAATCTTCTGGTGGGGCAGTCCAAGAAGACCAAACAGAAAAATTCCACCTTTGAATGGACTGAAGAGTTGGAAAGGTCCTTCACCAGATTGAAGATGGCTCTCACAGGAGATGAAGTTCTGGCCTGCCCAGATTATGACAAACCCTTTGTGCTGTACACTGATGCTAGCAACGTGGGACTAGGAGCAGTACTGTCGCAAGTACAGAAAATGAAAGAAAGAGTGATTTCCTACGCCAGCAGGAAGCTGCGCCCCACTGAAAGGAACCCTGACAACTACAGTTCTTTCAAGCTGGAGTTCCTTGCTATAGTCTGGGCTGTCACCGAAAGGTTGAAACATTACCTAGCCTCCACCAAGTTCACCATCTTCACGGACAATAATCCGTTGACGCACTTGGACACTGCAAAACTAGGAGCACTGGAACAGCGATGGATGGCTCGGCTATCTAACTATGAGTTTACCATCAAGTACCGGGCAGGGCACAAGAATGCCAATGCTGATGCACTGTCCAGAATGTCTAACCTACCAGATGCAGGAGAAGACCCTGAGGTTCTTGAAGAAATAGAGTTACCTCCCTTCCACCGGCCACTTGCGGCCCAGCGTGCTCTAGGAGTGAGAAACAGACGGTCTGGCTTGAAGGAGGTCACCCTGAATCCATTGCCCCATCATGACTGGGCAGAAATGCAAGATAGTGACCCTGCAGTCCGCCTGGTGAAGGAGCTACTGTCCCAAGCTGACTCACGCCCAGAGTCGGACGCTCCTGAAGAAACCCAGCAGTTGTGGAAGGAGAGAGGCCAGCTGTTCATCTATAAAGGAAAACTGTGTCAGAGGAGTATCAACGCCCGCACACTTGAGCTGGTCTGGCAGGTGATAGTCCCAAAGAGAGAGGCATCAATGGTCCTGGAAGCATACCACAATGGAGCTGGACACTTCGGATGGAAGAAGTTGGAAGCATTGCTCCGGGAGAGGTTCTACTGGGCTGGTATGAGGAAAGCCATTGAGAGGTGGTGCCGGGAGTGTGGACAATGTAACCTGCGCAGGTTTGAAGGATCGAAACAGCCAGAGAGCTCCTCTACAGCCAATCATCCCCAAACAGCCCCTTGAGTTGGTAGACCTGGACCATGTGAAGCTGGTTCCAAGCCGGTCAGGCTACATCTATGCAGTTACCATTGTGGACCACTGCTCAAGATTCCTGGTAGTTGTGCCTGTCAAGGATCAGACAGCCAGGACAGCAGCTAGAGCATTCCAACAGCACTTCTTTAGACCACATGGATATCCTGAAAGAGTGCTTACAGATCAAGGTCCAGCTTTCGAGGCAGAAGTGTTCCAAGAATTCTGTAACTTGTATGGTTGTAAGAAGATCCGGACAACACCGTACCACCCACAGTCAAATGGCATGTGTGAGAAGATGAACCAGGTAGTGATTGACCTACTGAAGACTTTGCCCTTGGAGGAGAGGAATCTGTGGCCAGAAAAGTTGCCAGATCTTGTGGACCTCTACAACCATATTCCAGTGAATTCCATCAATTGTACCCCAGCCTACTTAATGAGAGCAAGACCTGGTAAACTGCCCATTGATTTGGACATGGGAGTTCTTACGCCCAAAGTAACGTCACTAGATGCTGACTGGGATACAGAAAGACAACAACAGTACAGAAGAGTTCAAGAATACGTGGAAAAGAGTCTTGCCCAGGCAAGACAAAAGCAGGAAAAGCTTTACAATCAAAATGCACCTACCGTTCCCTTGTCGCCGGGAAAACAAGTCTTAAAAAGGAAGAGAAGATTGCACAAATTGGATGATCAATGGGAAGCTGAACCTTATACCATCCTGCCCTCAAACTTTGATAATACCAAGGTATGCCTTATTAGCAAAGATGGAGGAGAAACCTCAGCAGCAATATGAAGAGATCACCTGATACTATGTCCTGACCTGCTGAAGGAAAGAGTGGAAGAACCAGATAACATCCAACCCATGGAGGAAGAAGAGAAGGTCAGCACAATACTTTTGGAATTCCCTGCGAATTGGACTAAAGTAAATGATGCTATAGTGGTGCCGGTGTTGACATTTCCCCAATTGGTAGCACAGGAAGACGTGACTCAAGGAAATCCTGAGGATCAGGAAAATCAGGCAGCAGATGCCACACCAGCAGTGGAGCCAAAGAACCCTCGCCCTGCCATTGGTGAACCTGTTATGCCCCTGGTGAGCCTAGGATCCCTGTGCCATGCAGAACTCCCAGTAGTGTATCCAGTACATTACCCACTACACCAGTATTACACAGGTCTACCCGCATTACACAAGGGATACCACCCATCAGATATCGTGTATAGATAAATGTAAATGTTGAAATTGTATGTGTATATATGTAACTGTTTTTCAAGTTTTGTGCCTACAGGTAACCTGTAAGAGTTTCCTTTAGTTATGGACATTGTACCACAGGACTTGTGTGGTCAAAGACTTTCTTGTAAATAATTAACCATTTGACCAGGAATGGACCATGGACATTGATGCTTGGACTTGTCATCATAGGACCATTTTTTGAAACTCTTGGTTTTTGTAACTTTTTAATTTTTTAACTCATGAAAAAAAATAATGTTTATATGTTTTTCTTTTGTGTTTCATGTTTTTGTTCAGCCCAGGAGTGCTGACTTGCACTAGGGGGGAATGTGGCGCCCCCAGGAGCATGGCCGCCACAGTGGCTTTGTCTTCCTCCAGGGGAGGGTAATGCCAGGCATGGAGACAATGATGGGTCTCTCTCGCAGTCAATCTATGCATGCAACACAGTTCCACTCCAGACCAGCAGGGGGAACTCTGAACCGGGATTGAGGGGAGGAGTGCTCTCTGAGGGCCAAGAGGAAGGAGGGAGTAGTTAGTCTGTGGAGGGTGAAGTGTGGAGATGTGTGGAAGGAGCGCTGAGATAGAGCGAGAAGACGAGCTCATCTCTGGAGAGAGTGCATGAACTGGAGCCTGGTCTCCACGGTTGTACGGACACTAACAGTCCTGCAACAGACACCAGAGGATTAGGAGGCTGTAAATGCTCTACTCCCATCTAAGACTTGAGGGCACAACAGCAGCTTGGATAGTGAACCGGGACTCAGGAGAGAGGAGTCGCCAAGATAGGCTACAGCTGTCTGCCGTGCAAGTGAGGTTCTTGAGAACATCTGTACGGAGGAACTCCAGTGTAACTCAGTACTAGGAGATCTTCACACTTAAAAGCGCTAGTAAGGAGACTGCACAGCCCATCTGCTGAGAGAGAATCCCTGAATTGCTTCCAGGCTAGCCTGCTCCAATACCATCTGTAATCAGGACCTGGACTGCAGTTATCAAGTAAAGGTACAGAAATTGCACCCTGCTGTGTCTTGTCTGCTTCCTACCTTTCCGACACTGCTACATCCCCGTGCCAACCACATCTACACTGCCCTGGGACTATAGCTTCACCTGAGCTTTTACATCTTTGCTGCACCATACCATCAGTCCCAGCGGATCTGCATGCAGCGTCGGCTTAACACCTACCTTGCCGAGCACCACAGGTGTAGTCACGAACTCTTCATCTAACTACATCCCACCATTCACATCTTCCCATTGATTTGGGCGCCCAGGGCCACGGACCGGGTCACCGCTGCTGTGACACATCCCGGTGACACCAGCCCGGTACCGAGTACCCCACAGCCCTGGGAGGGTGACCCAGTTGCTATGACTAACAGTTTTCTCACTGCATGACAACACCTCAGCAGACACTGACATGGTGGGAGAAATCTAGCATTCCCAGGAACATAAGCTCCCAGCCATTGTCTGCCCCCCAGAAAGGAGCACAGAGCACATGACAGAAATGAATCCATCCCTCCCGTGGATCAATAGTATGCAAGTTAGGACAAATCCACTTTTCGTACTGACCCCAGGCCTTTCTTAAAGGGATCTCCGGTATGGAAGGCAGGGCAAATCCATCCAGTGCTTTGGTACTGACCCCAGGCTCTCTTAAAGGGATCCTTGGTATGGAAGTCCGGGCAATTGCCTTCAAATGCTCTGGTACTGACCCCAGGCTCTCTTAAAGGAATCTCCTGTACGGAAGTTAGGGCAAATCCCTCAGCACTCTGATTCTGACCCCAGGGTTCTATTAAAGGGATCATTGGTATGCAAGTCAGGGCAAATCCACTCAGCGCTCTGGTTCTGATCCCAGGCTTTCTTAAAGGGATCCCCGGTAAGGAAGGTAGGACCATTCCACTCAGTGCTCTGGTTCCGACCCCAGGCTGAAGGGATGATGTGGGATATTAGTGGTAGTTGTCCGGTGGCTCTGGCTGACGGAATGATGTGGGATATTAGGGGTAGTAGTCCGGCGGCTGTGACGGGATGATGTGGGATATTAGTGGTAGTTGTCCGGAGGCTCTGGCTGACAGGATGATGTGGGATATTAGGGGTAGTAGTCTGGTGGATGTGACGGGATATTAGTGGTAGTTGTCCGGTGGCTCTGGCTGACGGGATGATGTGGGATATTAGGGGTAGTAGACCGGTGGCCTTAACGGGATGATGTGGGATATTAGTTGTCCGGTGGCTCTGGCTGACAGGATGATGTGGGATATTATAGTGAATGCGGCAATGCGGAGTGGGCGGGGCTATACACATATATATATATATATATATATATATAAGCATTATAATTTGTTATAACTAATGGTAGTTAGTTACTATGTCTGGGCAGTGCCGGGCTCTTCAGCTAGTAGCATTTATAAAAATGAATATTTTGGCAATCTTTTTAATTGTCCCCGCAATGAGTGTTTGGTGCATTGTTTCAGCTGTACATTTTCGTGCACAAAAAAACCCAACTTATTAGTTTACGTTCCCACAATGAGCTTTTGAGGAGTTTTTGATGTTACAGAGTTTCTGCAGCATTTCTGCACCCATTAAGTAAGATAGATTACTTACATTTTTTCGAAAATATGCAGAGTTGAACACTCGCCAAAAACTCATCATGGGAACATAGCTTTAGGCCATGTGCACACATTTATTTTTTTGTATTTTTTTTTACCTCAGTATTTATAAAACAAAACCAGGAGTGGGTGAGAAATGCAGATGTAGTGACTTGTTTCTATTAGGGTGTGTGCACACGCTGCGGATTCTGCTGCGGATCCGCAGCAGTTTCTGCTGCGGTGTACAGTACCATTAAAATCAATGAAAAATGAAAACCGCAGTGCAGACAGTGCAGATTTTTCCGCGCGAATTTGCTGCGGTTTCAAAACCATGGCAGGTGTCAAACCGCAGGGGAAAACCGCAGGCAAATCAGCAGAAAAACTGCAGATAAACCGCAGGTCTTTTGACCTGCGTTTTTTGACAAATCCGGGCGGAAAAATCCGCAGGACAATCCGCAGCGTGTGCACACACCCTTATACTTTTCCTCTTATTGCTCCACTCTTGGTTTTGGCTTACAAATACTGAGGTAAAATACTGACCAAATACTGAGGTAAAAATGAGATTAAAAGCGTAATAGAGACACGTCACCACTTCTGCATTTATCACCCACTCCTGGTTTTGGCTTAGAAATACTGAGGTAAAAAATTCAACAAATACTCAATATGTGAACGTGGTCTTAGCGTTCCAACCAAGTATGGGGTGATTATAGAAATCTCATGCCCCCATGCTTTTGTTTTCGCTGTGGAAACTGACCTAAGGCACGATTTTGAAATCAACAAACTGACAATTTCTCATGCAAAATTATCCATTATATGTGAGGATTTTCCCCATAAACTTGAATGAGAAGAGGAAAAACTGTAGATAAAATCACATGTTTTCATTGCGTTCCCAAAAAGTAATCCGCATTTTATTTTTTCAATAAAGTAACAAGAAGTACTAAAACAAAAGCATTTTTCTATAACCTCTTAAATTGTTTCGTAGGTTGCCTGAACGCTGCAGCATGAACTCCTGCGATCCCTCACCATACAGATAACACCTGAGGAAGGCCATAAATAGGCCGAAACATTGAAAACATTTATATCTGTATTCCTTTGGATCTGGTTTACTTTTTGCTATACTGTATATCATAATAAATATAAATTTTGAGTGCCGAAGTTAACAATTTATTGATATATTTTTACTTCTCACATTAACGGTGAGAGTCCCTTTTTTTGCTATTGAATTAAACTTGGAATAGACATTCAAGATTTGCATGGACTTTCTCTGACCAACGAGGTGCGCTGCATGGAGTTTCATTTGTCTCTGTGCGGTGATATACGTTTTCTCCAACACTCCAAAGACTCGCTCATACGGGAGTATAATGCGGGCGAGTGCTTTCCGATGTTTTATTGGATAGCACTCACTCCAATGTTCTACTTTTGGGGCAGTGCAGATTTGTGAATAAAGTCTCATGCCGATTCTCCATGAGAAAACATTCTCGAGTGCATCCAATTATCGGATCGTAGGCACCCATACAGGTCTATGGGTGCGTGTGAAACATCGGACTGCACTCGGATGACATCCAAGTACAGTCCGATTACTGCGGACATAGATAATAGAGAAGATGGAGAAATTAAGTTCTCAGTCTTCTACTCACCTGTGATGCAATTCTCTAATGCCAGAAAATCAGATCACACTCCACTGACACTCGGATCAAGCTCTGCACGATGGCCATGTGACCCCGGTCATAGGGATTTTAGCTTTTCAGTTGCACTGATGACAGTAGATCATGATATTGTCAGTAAAGTGCTACAGAATATGCTGTTTCTACAAAAGGAAGAGAAATGTCCTCTTTTGGGTGTCTGTAACGAGGCATAGATTTGCAGAGTAGCCATAGCCCAAGTTGTAAGCTATTTTTTTTTTCTAATGACTTTTTACAAAGTTGCTTCATTCTTTTTTCTGAATGAACTGAAGCAAAAAAGAAAAAAGAGATGAGTGATGCAAAGGTGGACGGTCCTTTTCAAAAGATCAACCCCGTATATGTCTGTCCACACGTTGTAGGTAGTATTTTACCAAATCTTAGTAAACACACTGAAAAACATCTGCTAATAACCAATAAATTAGTTTTAAATGCTCCCAAAGCTTTTAGAAAATAACCTTAGAGCAGGTGAAATGCAAATTCAATGTGGACTGTAAAATAAATATTGTCTCCGTTTCTTGCCATGTTTGCAAATTCTGAAGCACTTATAAAGTTTACTACGATGAATATATTTATGAAAATCATTTTCATAATATGGAATATCAGACAGCTGTAATATACAAAACATTTGCAAATTATTCCCTGAACACAACACATACTGTAAAATATCAGTTCACATCTTTGCTATTTACCATAGGCGGTCTAGAAACTAGTGACTGCTATAGTAAGGGTGTGTGCACACCTAAGTGTTTTTTTCGCGTTTTTTTAAGCGATTTTACCGGCAAAAACAATTAAAAAACGTTTACAAGAAGCATCCCATTCATTTGAATGAATTCCGCAATTTTTGTGCATATTGATGCGTTTTTTTCCGTGAAAAAAACGCATCGTGGTAAAAAACGCAGCATACTCATTAATTTCGCGGAAAAATCCGCATTTTTAACTATATTCTATGAGACTGGGGATGCTCCGAAAAAAAACGCGCGTTTTCTGGGAAGGAGTCCGTTTTTTTGTCAGGAATTTTCTGCATACGTGGGTACATAGCCTAAATCCGCAGACTGACCACTTAAAGGGAACCTGTCAGCAGGATTGTGCAAAGTAACCTACACACAGTGTCAGGTTGGCGATCGCCAATAGCCGCTACTGCGCAGGAGGCATCATCTTGGAGGAGGAATTTTTTTTTTTCTCTAGCCAGATGGCGCTGCCGGAGCCTGCGTAGTAGCAACTATCGGTGATATGATAGCTGCTACTGCACAGGCGCCATTTTCAAATGGATTTTTTTTTCTTGGAATATCAGGATATCATGGCTGGCACCTTTCTGCAGAAGGGGATTTTTTTCAGTATGTATATATAATATTCATTATGTAAACTAGGGGGCAGGTCACTGGGGGATCAGTGACCTGTCAGCAGTCGACATTATGAATATCTAATCAGAGCCCCACATACCCCAGCCACGCCTTAGAACACGAGAATCTCATTAACACAAAGCTGAAGATAAAGATTAACGAACAACCACAAGACGGATTTCATCAACCAAGGTATTATTTTAATCAGTATAATGGTGCCGACCTTACATTGTGTGTACGTTCCTGTGCACAATCCTGCTGACAGGCTCCCTTTAAAAGGGATACTCTGGCGATATGATATTAATAATTGAGATGACCAAATTGATTTGACGTAAATCAACTTCAACTCAAATGCCGATTGCCAGTTTATACATTTTCAAAGATTGCGTCAGCCAGAGAGGGCTCGATAACCTCAGTCACACCTGCGAGGGCTTGCTTATAATGCTCTACAGCTATCACATCACATGATCAACCTCAAGATAGATCATCAAGAGCCCTTATAAAAGCTGAGGCAGGGAAAGTAGCAGCCGTTTTATGGTTTTACAGCTAAGACAGTGGTTCACAAAACGCAGAAAAGAAAGGCCTAAAACAGATTGAACAACTACTGCAGCACTGTTAATATAGAAAATGGGATGATAGTACTCTGTGATGTCTTTTAACAACTCCACATGCCATGACAATTCTGTGGACTGTTTCAGCATTCTGGTTTCTAGGCATGTACCTACCTACCTACAACGTAGCATTTTTGGTTACGGTTTTTAGTCAGAGGGGGAGATTTAAAGAATATAAAACAAAATGGAATAAAAATAAATACACTTGATTTACTTTTTGCATACCTGTTTTACTAGTCCAATTTGAAAAGCATACGAAAAACAACAATACTGCTGGCTGTTTCCTTGCCCCAATTTTCTTCCTGGGCATGTAGGTAACTGACATTTTTTGTCACGTCTCTTTTGGCTAGGGAAATTTTATTTTGTTATCAAATCAGGTCTGTATTTGCACACTGGTTTAATCCCTTCACGACGTATGACGTATATTTAATAATAATAATAATAATAATCTTTATTTATATAGCACCAACATATTCCGCAGCGCTTTACAGTTTAACAGTTTCAAAACACAAGTCATAAGTAACAACGTTAAAAATACAATAATTAAAGCAAAATAAGACGAAATAAGACGACCCTGCTCGTGAGAGCTTACAATCTACAATGAGGTGGGGGAGATACAAAGTACAGGTGTGCATTTACAATGATGGTCCAGCCATCTTGAGGGAGTGAGGGATGGATGGAGATAGTGAATGGGCTACACAAGCACACTTACACATAGAAGGACTTTGATTAGTGAACGTGATAAGCCGCTCTGAACAAATGTGTTTTGAGGGAGCGCCTAAAACTATGCAAATATTGGTTAGTCCTAATTTCTTGGGGTAGAGCATTCCACAGGATAGGAGCAGCACGGGAGAAGTCTTGGAGTCGGGAGCGGGAGGTACGGATTATTATTATTATTTATTTATATAGCACCATTGATTCCATGGTGCTGTACATGAGAAGGGGTTACATACAAATTACAGATATCACTTAAGGTCCCGTCACACCTAGCGACGCTATAACGATCTCGACAGTGATACGACACGACAGGGATCGTTGCCGCATCGCTATGTGGTCGCTATTGAGATGTCAGACAATCCAATCTACCCAACAACGGAGCAACGATCTAGCGTGTCATAGCGACCTTTGTAACGATGTCGGGAACGCTAATCCCCACCTTGTCTTGCTTCTGAGTCGCTAACGAGGTCGTTAGGCTAGGTGTCAAACGTGACGATACAAGCGACTCAGCGGGACATGAGCGACCAAAGAAATGTCCAGACATTTCAGGCACGATCAGCGATACCCGGCAGGGGGGCTAGTCACTGGTCACTGTCACACACAGCGATCTCGCTGGTAAGATCGCTATAACGTCACAGTTCTAGTGACTCAGCAGCGATCTCGCTAGCGATCTCGCTTAGTGTGACAGGGCCTTTACAGTAAACAAACTAACAATGACAGACTGATACAGAGTGGAGAGAGGACCCTGCCTTTTCGGGCTTACATACTACAGGATGGTGGGGAAGGAGAGTGCATTAGGTGGATTAGTGCAGAGGTTAGTCGAAAGTCGTTTGCAGAGCGCAGCGATCGGCTAGTCCGATAGACAGAGATGAGGGAGGAGATGTAGGGGGGTGCCGCACCATGGAGAGCTTTGTGGGTGAGAACAAGTACTTTGAATTGGATCCTATAATGAATGGGCAGCCAGTGTATACTTCTGTCATAGGCCGAGTCCCTTGCCTTTGATGTGTGCTCACACACTGAGCCCGCATATTTCCCCACGCTTGATGGCTGATTTAATCAGCCATCAAGAGCCTCTAACAGCCAGGATCCACCTGCGGCTGTTAACCAGATAAATGCCACTGTGGACCTCTAACAGCAGCATTTAACACACACAGACATTGATCCTGCCCATCAGCCCATCATGAGTGTTGGACTTGTGGAAAAATGGGACACCTGTCAAGGAGTTGCCCTACACAAGACAGCCGACGGTGTAGATTCTCTCACCCAAAGGTCATGCTCACTGGAGAGAACGCTGCACCTGGAGGAGATGGTCCTTGGACAGGGAAACCCTCCCCATAGGAACAGAGTGGAGAGAGAAGGTCCGCCCGTCGCAGAGTGACCATGGAGGACGGATGGACAGACGGAACAAATGGTACTGTGAATGGTACTCTGTCTTGCTCTCTCACCCAGAGCAAGACAGAGCCTTGATGTTGGACGCCGAGAAGTGAGGCAGAAGGCGTCATCTGCCTACAGCGAGATGTCTGCGTTACTCAGGAGTGTGGAAGTGAATTGAGTGGAACCGGAGTGCGCCAAGAATGTCGAAGATGAAGACAACCCCAGTGAAGAGGCGGTGGTAGGGCTCACACCTAGTGCGCAGTCGGATGACTTAGTGGAGGAGGACATTGAATGCCATGGAGAAGAGCCTGATGTCGAAATTCTGCATGAGATACCTGAAGTTCTGAGTACTCCTGATGCGAAAATTCAAGAGGTGCCTCTAAGTACTCAGTGATAAATGAGGATGAATGAACTCATGGAGATCAACATCCAACACTGCGGAGACACCATCACATGTTTCTCAATGCAGTGATTCTAGAGTAATGCCCCCATCCCTTATGGGAAATATGTAAAACATACAAAACACAAGCCACAGAGACACCATCACGTTTCTCAACGCAAGCAATGACTAGCCAGGTCTTTCCCCGGGAAGGAACAACCACGGGAAGGGCAGTCTCCAATGAAGGAAGCCACCTATGCCAAAACATGGTATCCATCCACAGACCGCTGTTTCGGGGTATTGCCCCTCATCAGTGTGGAGTAGGAAACTGGCCAGTAGGAGCAATGCCTAGTAGAAGACTGTGAAAAATGATGAATGAACTCATGGAGATCAACAGCCAACACTGCGGAGACACCATCACATGTTTCTCAACGCAGTGATTCTAGAGCAATGCCCCCATCCCTTATGCCCCCCGCGGCTTGTGTTTTGCATGTTTAACATATTTCCCATAAGGGATGGGGGCATTGCTCTAGAATCACTGCGTTGACAAACATGTCATCCTCATTTTTCACAGTCTTCTACTAGGCATTGCGCCTACTGGCCGGTTTCCTACTCCAGGATCTTTTCCCAACCAACTCTCGCTCGGAGTACTCTGACCAACACGGGTGCTGCTGCGTGTCTATCAGTCTTGAGGAGCACACCTCAGGATCCTGCACCTGGTCCCCGCTACTCCGCACGAGCACAGCACTCTGTACAGTCAGGCACATGGCGCTCTGCACATACACTGTCTCACCAGAGTGCCCACTGAAGTTCTGCTGGAGCACGGCTCAGCGCTGTCTCTCTCGCTGCAGAACGTGCTACACACCTGCCTCCGCTCTCATTGATGGCAGGGAACTGACTCTTTCTTTGCGCACTTTCTCCTCACTGCCTGGCTTAGCCACACCCCTTCTTCCTGGGTCATGGGGCCTGTCCTGTCCACTATTCTTTCACCTAGGCTACATGGTACGCAGCCTCAGCAGTTCCGGACCCAGCATGATGCAGGCACCTGCAGCCTAGTCTTCCTCCTTACACTCCTCTCCTTTAGCTCGCCATTCCATGGGCGAGGACTCTTTGTGCCACTTTATGTTCTTCGGAGGTGGGCCTGATGCCCACAGCTTTTGCTCCCATTTCTGCCTCCCTTGCACTTTGTTTTGCCAAAGAGAATGGTTCTGCGTATATTGCATGACCGAAACACCAGTGTCGTCACACTGAGTTCTTAGAACATGCAAAACACAAGCCGCGGAGACACCATCACATGTTTCTCAACGCAAGCAATGACTAGCCAGGTCTTTCCCTGGGAAGTAACAACCACGGGAAGGGCAGTCTCCAATGAAGGAAACTACCTATGCCAAAACATGGTATCCATCCACAGACAGCTGTTTTGGGGTATTGCCCCTCATCAGTGTGGAGTAGAAAACTGGCCAGTAGGAGAAATGCCTAGTAGAAGACTGTGAAAAATGAGGATGAATGAACTCATGGAGTTCAACATCCAACACTGCGGAGACACCATCACATGTTTCTCAACGCATTGATTCTAGTGCAATGCCCCCATCCCTTATGGGAAATATGTAAAACATGCAAAACACAAGCCGCGGAGACACCATCACATGTTTCTCAACGCAAGCAATGACTAGCCAGGTCTTTCCCTGGGAAGGAACAACCACGGGAAGGGAAGTCTCCAATGAAGGAAACCAGCTATGCCAAAACATGGTATCCATCCACAGACAGCTGTTTCGGGGTATTGCCCCTCATCAGTGTGGAGTAGGAAACAGGCCAGTAAGAGCAATGCCTAGTAGAAGACTGTGAAAAATGAGGATGACGACATTGGTGTTTCGGTCATGCAATCTATGCAGAACCATTCTCTTTGGCAAAACAAAGCACAGATCTGGGACAGCTGTGTGAGAGACTTGCTGCGTATGAGATTTACTGGTGTCGGTGGACGCACAGAGCAGCGCAAACCAAGCAGAGCTGTGCAGAGCAGTCATTTTTGCTTTGGCCACACCAACTTATGGACTAGGAGCTCAGCAGAAGGTGTCAGAGACCAACCTCTGCCGCCAGAAGATGGACCGCCAGCTGTTTTTGGCACCACTGCCTTTAAAGTTTCAGTTGTGGACTGGGAAGTCTCTGACACCATAAGTGATTTAAAGAACTGCCGTTATCTTGTTTATTGCTCATTAATTTTGCCTATTGCTTGCCTTTGAACTATTTAACCCTCGTTTAACCATTTATCTCCCTGTGAGGAGTTAACCCTCTGTTAAATTAAAACCGTTAAATTTGTTAATCCTTGCTCTGCCTTCTGTCTGTCACTGCATCCCACAACCTGCTTTCAGCTGCATTCAAAAATGACCGATCTACCAAAACATAATATAAATTAGTCTGATAGGGAAACGGCGTTACGAGAAAAAAACAACAAAGCTCCAGAATTACATTGCTGTAAAATGCAATGCAAGGCGATCAAAACGTCACATCTACCCCAAAATGGTATCGGTAAAAGCGTCAGCTCAGGGCACAAAAAAATAAGCCCTTACACAGTCCCATATCCTGAAAAGTGAAAACGTTACATGTCTTGGAAATTGGTGGAAATTGGTGACAAAAGCAAAATTGGGGGTTTTATTGACACATTTCTGAATTTTTTTCACCATTTGAATAAAAAAAACCTATACATGTTTGAATTCGTACTGACCTGGAGAATCATATTGCTCAGTCATTTTTACCATATATTGAGCATGGTAAATAAGAAACCCAAAAATAACATTGTTGAATTAGGCTGCTTTCACATCAGCGTCTTTGAACGCAGCGTTTCATCCGCATATATCTGCATGCGTCCTGTTTTCATAACTTTAACTTGGTGTACGCAGCTGGCATTTCAGGCTGGAGAACAGGCAGCTGGTCCTTCAGGTCCCAGTCCCAGTCCTCTGCCTCTTTTTTTGGGGGGTCTTCCCACCAGCGGCAGAAGGCCTTCGACAGGACACTCATGCCTGAGTTTGTTCACTTGAGCTTGGTCTTCCAGAATGGCCTGAACGTGCTCGGAGATAGACTGGAAAGTGGGTTTGCCCATATAAACACACTTTTCCAGGATGTCAACCAACGCTTTGACCACCTGGAAGCCGACCTTCAGAGACCAGCACAACATTTTTTTACTGCGATAGAGCAGGGCATGTCGGAACACCTGATGCCTGAACTCCAGCTTGATGTGATGCAGGCCTGCAATGCTGCTTACGTTCAGGCTATGCAGCAGACTCGGTACGTCCAGCAGCCACACGTGGCATTTACGCCTGTGCCACCACTAAGCTGCTTCAGTTCTTTACCGAGTTCTGCTGCATACCACTGTACCGCCACCACCATGCCCAGTCCGGCTGCTCACCACTATACCGCCACCACCATGCTGAGTCCTGCTCCTGCACGGCCATCCACCGCCACCACCTTGCCGAGTCTTGCTCCTGCACGGCCATCCACCGCCACCACCATGTCAGGTCCAGATCCTGCATGGCTGTCCACTGCCACCACCAGGCTGTGTCCAGATACTGCACGGCTGTCCATCGCCACCACCAGGCCGGGTCCAGATACTGAACGCACGTCAACATCCAAGAAACAGAGTCCTGGGACTGCACGGCTTGCTGAACCCACCACTCCCACCCTCCCAAGGAGACACAAAAAAAAGAAGGCAGCCGCCTACAACAGGACAAAAATCAAAAAAGAGGAGTCGTGGCACCAGAACTATCCAACTACCTCCACCCTCACTTCCCAATGTGTCTCTGTTGTCCAGTTTGTCTCTTCCTTCCAGTGTGTCTCTCCTGTCCCATGCTTCCACTCCTAATATGTCTACTTCCATTCTTGACCTCCCAGACCCCACACATTTAGTGGCCCTTCCCCTCGAACCACTTCATCATCCACACCTAGCCAATCATTCCAGCTCCACACAGCCCAGGTCCATAACATTTCGCCCTCATTTTTTCGTAAAAGTTAATTGTTGTGTTGTAAAATAAATTTGTGGGTTTTTTCCCCTATCACTGCTTGTTCTTTGTCTCTTTCATCGCCGTCAACACACACTGCGCTGTTGCCGTCAACACACCCCGTGTTCTGTCAACACACACCGTGCGCCGTCAACACACACTGCGCTATAGAAGTATTCACTCAAGAAGCAAAGCAGCAGTGTAAAGCTTTGTGTTTTTGCCACCTCATAGCTCCATGACAGACACAATCTGCTCCTCCTTTTCTTTTTTTGCGTTACACTGCAGCTTTTCTATTTGTGTCTGTCATGGAGCTATGAGGTGGCAAAAACACAGAGGACTGAAAATCCACAAAAAAAACATAACTAATACAGCACAAAGGGTCAAGGGGTCAGCAATGCTCAGCTGCCCAGGTGTCAGCACTAGTGCACTCAGGATGCAGCAAACCCATGCAGTAAACATGGTTAAAAAACACTGATGAGGCCACTGCTCAGAATGACACTGAGCAATCCACACCTCCATGAATTGCATCAGTCTTTTGCACCTGTGTTGCCGCCATCTTTACTACATGGGTTTTTTCTGCATCCTGAGTGCACTAGTTCTGACACACGGGCAGGTGAGTAAAGATATGAGGTGGATTATCTCCATTGTCTCTTCAGTCTGCATTAATCTATTGGACTATAGATTATGCAGAATGAAGAGACGATGGAGCTAATCAGATGTCACCTACCATAGCACTGACATAGAGATCAGGTGTAGTGTAAAGCATGGGTGACACAACCCAATCTGCATGAGACAGGGAATGGAATAAAGACTGTAGCTGTGACCCGATGATCACCTTATAAAACAATGTATTATAATGTAGAGGGCACTTGGAACAGGTGTTTCACTAGAGGTGTTTTATTGTCAGCAAACATTAAAGGTACATTTTAACTTTACAGGTACATAACATTACAGGAACATTTTACTAAACCATTGCATCTTGCCATGCCAGATGTCCAATATCAGAAACAAAGTAGGCAGCAAATGTATCCCTCATTTAGGCAACTTCACTTGTTGTCCTCAAAGGGTGATGATGGTAATCTGGCAATGGGTTACAAACAGTTGCATCAAGTTCTACGTTGGGACGCTTTTAGCCATGATGTAGTTGTGCAGAACCACACACGCTTTGACAACCTCATCGATTGTATCAATTTTGAGATTAATGGCTGCTCCCAAAATGCGCCATTTCGAACCAGTGTTCAAGAGCCGTGCTGCTCGAAACACGTATGGTCTTATTACACATCACCCCCTTGTCATTGCTGTGCTATCTGAGATGTCTGTTTTGTCATTTTGAATTTTTTAAGGATCATCCAATAAAAATTTTCTAATTTTTAAATAAGCCCTGTGAGTGAGCTGGATCCACTTCTATTTTTCCTATTGCCTTGGACGCTATGCTGCAGTGAGGAAGCCGTGCTCCTTCTTGTGCTTGGAATTACATCTCAGGGGTGAGCTGAATGTTCTCTTTTGTTTTTGCCATTTCGATACCAGAAAACCAAAGGCACACTCAACAGTTCTTCATGCCCTTGTCAGTCGGTAATTAAAAATTTTTTTTGTGTGGTTCAAGTCCCGACTGGAATATGGTTTAAGGAGGATTGAACACATCTGAAAGGTCTCATCACCAACCACAACAAATGGCATCGGCAGGCCTTCAGTGTTGGGAAGAGGTCATGGCAGGGGGAAATTGAAATTGTTCCCATACAAGCGTCTGCCCATGTCCGAGTTTTTAAATGTCTGCAAGCCATTACCTCAACCGAAAGATCCAATGTCCATGGCAACAAATCTACAGTCCGCAGCTGCAATCGCCATGAGCACTATAGAAAAATATTTTTTATAATTAAAGTACTCAGATCCAGTTCCAGCCGATTTGGTAATTCTAATATGTTTTCCGTCCACAGCTACTAAACAGTTTAGAAAATTACAAATTTCCCAGAATTTTTCTGCAGTTTCCTGCCAGATTTCCATGGTGGGTAGGGGGATAAATTCCTCAAGCAGAACGTCCCACAAAGCCCGGCAGGTATCTCCAACAATCCCAGAAAGTGTTGAAATTCCAATCCGGAATTGGAAATGGAGCGATGATAAGCTCTCTCCGGTAGCCAGAAATCTGCCGAAGAGAGAAAGGAAAAAAACATTAAGTACATGGCTTTTAGAACAATAATATTTATGAACAGTGTTTTGCCGAACAGAAAAAGGAAAAAAAAATTAAGTACATGGCAGAACAATAATGTTTATGACAGGCGTTTCTTTTGAAATATTACGTACCTTAGTGTCACCAACAGACGTTCCTCAGCAGGAATTGCTCTACATAGCTGTGTGTCCTGCCAGCTAATGGCTCCTTGTACACGAAGCAGCAAATCCCTGAAGCTCTCTTGAGACCTCCTCGTGTACTCAAAATATTTATCCGGGTTTGAACGGAGCTCACTGAATAAGGAGTGGTAGGCTCCACGGCTCTCTCGGAGTTCAGCAATGGGGTGTTGCCAAAAGCGCCGACGACATCTTATCCATCTTTCTCTTTTCCTTTCTTGCTCACAAGCAAATGCAAAGGCAAGAAACAAGTTGACATCCAAATCCAGATTCCGATAGAAACTCTCCATGCGAAGATCCAGCTTGATGCTGGATACAGCAGCAAAAGATGAGGATTTCATCTGTACCAGGTCTATATACAGAATTTCCATGAGACACGCCCATTGGGTGTGGCTTGTATCAAGGAAATTCTCCTGGAAAAGCATTTTCCTATCAAACGCATGCGCATAAAAAGCACAAACGCTGCTTTTTTTGCCGACATACGGAAGCTGATGCGGATAAAAAAATGCTGCGTTAGCATGCGTTTTTGCATGCAGTTGCAGTTGCGGATGATACACTGCGCACATAGACACAAATGTGAAACTAGCCTAACATTTTTTTTCAATTTCACCGTGCTTGGAATTTTTTTCCCCATTATCCAGTATATTAGCTTATTTTTAAAATTAATGGTGCCATTCAAAAGTGCAACTCGTCCCGCAAAAAAACAAGCCCTCATACGGCTTTATTGTTGCAAAAATAGAAAAGTTATGGCTCTTGGAAGAAGGGGAGGAAAAAAATGGAAAATCGCTGGGAGGTGTAGGGGTTAAGTGGTGAAATGTAAGCCATGTGCACACTACACCAATACTATAGGTGGGCTGTAATTGCATTAGAATTTTTGGTTTTCTGGTGTACTCTACCTTGCACTTGTTGTTCAACCCTTTTTTTTGCAAATGTATGGCGAACAAAAAAAGTGATATTGGCAATGGCCAGGGTAGTGTGACAGAAAATAAAACCCATACCAGGACTAAGAATATGGGAGCAGCACCATCACTGGTGCCAACTGTCCAAGCAGTAGTACTAACAAATGCAGGTCTCCCATGCGCCGGACAAGTGTTTAAGCTCGGAGAAAATGGAGGGCGTGTTGGAATATATGTTACTTAGTCACAGCAGAATGGTGTTACCTCTGACATCAAAGGTGATCTCTCACCATTGATCATCAGGAAAGCATCGATCAACTGTCTTCTGGCTTCTGGAAGGTCAATTCAAATTTAATGGGGAAAAGCTTGTAAGCACTCAACATGTTCGGCCACTGCTGCTAGAATACAAAAGTGGATGGTTACTTAGGCAACGAGCGGTAAATCAAACAATTGTTAATCCTTATATTTTTGAGAACAGACTATTAGTAAGAAATTACAAAAGCTGATTGTTTTTATGAGCACTTTATGATTTTAACCATTTAGGATTATGAGGAAATCATGTAACACCTTTCTGACTTTGGGTGTAATAATGCATCCCTGTGCCTTATTGACCAGGGAAGGATTATTACGTCTAGGCGATTGGGCGCGCACACAGGCTGTGCACATGGGATCGCCGCCGAGTGTCAGCTGATTCTGAAAGCTGACACCCAGGACTAAGTGGCAGGAATGGTCCTGCACTGCTCCTGGCGCTTTAACCCCCTAAATGCTATGATCGAAAGCAATTACAGCATTTCGGGAGCTGACAGCCCCTCTGCCCTTGTATCGGAGACTCTACGGCGTGACGTGGGGTCTCGATCTTTGCCATGATGACCCAAAGTCGTCATGACGATATCCGGGTCACCAGAGCTAGGAAAGTTGCTTGATTATGAGCAGTGCATGATCCGCAACTTTCTCTGTCAGTGCAGAGCTGACAATTTGAATAGAATAGGGTTGTTGCTGCATCCCCATGATATATAAGCAATCAGCCTGCAAAAAATGATAGTCACACAGTGGGAAAAAGTAAAAAAAAGATGTAAATGTAAAAATATATAAAAAATTAAATAAAATGAGAATAAAAAAAATCCAAAGATATTGTATCTATGAATAAATATTTGTATAAAAACACAAAAAACAAAAATGTACACATATTTGGTATCAATGCCTCCGCGACCTGACCTACAAAACTATGCACACCACTAGTCAATATATAAAATGGAAAGCTTTATCATCCCACCAAGGACAACATCTGCAAGGAGTTTGTATGTTCTCCCCGTGTTTGCGTGGGTTTCCTCCGGGCACTCCGGTTTCCTCCCACACTCCAAAGACATACTGATAGGGAATATAGATTGTGAGCCCCATCCGGGACAGTGATGAAAATGTGTGCAAACTGTAAAGCGCTGCGGAATATGTTAGCGCTATATAAAAATAAAGATTTTTTTTTTTTTTTTATGTTTTAACTTGTTGTTGTCAATAAAGTTTTCCATTTTATATATTGAATGGTGGTGTGTATACTCCATAGTGGTCCCTTTTCCTCCTTTATTTTGTCTATACTCAGCTGACCACTTTGTCTGCACCCCAGCATGTAGATATAACGGAGGTATTGTTGTGCGCCACTGACACTCTCTTGTCTGACCTATAAAACTATCCCACTTGTTAACTCCTTTAGTGAACACCATGAAGAAAAATAAACAAGGCAGAAAACAATGTTTTATCATCATACTGCCAAACAAAAAGTGGAATAAAATGCGATCAAAAAAAGGATATACATAAACATCGTACTGCTGAAGACCCGCAAAAAAACGAGCCACTATACAGCATCATCAGCGAAAAAATAAATAAAGCGATGCAAAAATAATTATTTTTTTTCTATAAAATAGTTTTTATTGTGAAAAAGCTCTGAAACATAAAAAAGATATAAATGGAGTATCACTGTCATCGTACTGACCTGAAAAATAAAACTGCTTTATCAATTTTACCACACACGGAATGGTAAAAACGCCCCCCAAAAAAATTCATGAGTTCATAGACATCAAACATGTCTTGGTTCTTTTTTTATCTAAGGGGTGAAAAAAATTCAAAACTTTGTTAAAAAAAATTATGCCATTTTCCGACACTCGTAACGGCTTATTTTTTGGGTGCTGAGCTGACAGTTGTAATGATACCATTTTGGAGCAGATATGATCTTTTGATTGCCCGTTATTGCATTTTAATGCATTGTCGCAGCGACCAAAAAAACATAATTCTGGGGTTTTGACTTTTTTTCTTGCTACCCCGTTTAGCGATCACGTTAATCCTTTTTTATTGATAGATCGGGCAATTCTGAACGCAGCGATACCAAATATGTGTATGTGTGATTTTTTTTTAATTGTTTTATTTTGAACGGGGTGCAAGGGGATGATTTGAACTTTTATTTATTTATTTTTTTATATGTTTAAAAACTTATTTTTACTTTTAAAAATAAAGCAGGAATTTGCGCTAGTAATACCCACATGAAACCACTCTCTCTAAAGAAAGCAAAATTAATGCCAAAGAATTTTGATACACGTCTATATGCAACAATAGTAGTGACACCCCTTAGTAACTGTAGGGGTGTATTATAAATATAAATCTCACTGTAAAAACTGTGTAACAGTCTAAAAAATACAACCAGTCTCACTGCCCAATATACATAAATGCGTCTGTCACCAGAGAGAAGACATCATACTAACCGTCCAGGTTACTGTTCATACCGTGGGCGATAATGGCAGTCTTGGATTCAGCACATAGCAACTCCTCTCCTGATAGGCTTTGATGAATTCCAATGGTGGTATATTGCTCAGTCCGAAAAATGCACAGTCCGAAAAAATACAGGCTAATGTTGGGTAAAATCCAAAAAGGTCACCTCTGCTATAGTAACTGGCGATGCTCCGGCCGGTAGCAATCGCCCAATTCCCCCGTTGTTGCGCTGCCCGTTATTGGTGGGACATGCAGCGGGAGACGCGGTTAGTGCCGGCAAGGTACAGGACCTTGCGTGACGTCACAGTCACGTGTTGAGTCACGTGACCGGCTTAGAAAGACTGACAGAACCAACAACCAATCCTACGCGTTTCGGAGGCTTACTGCTTCCTTCCTCAGGGATGATTCCTGTCCTAGAGGTGACACATATATACCCAATCCGTATAATGTATTGGTCCTATTTATTAAAAGCAAATAATTCAATCTCGCTATTTAAGCCATTTGGTCTGAGCGTGTTCATTTTAAATATCCACTCACTTTCTACTTTTGACATTTGTTCAATGAAGTTACCTTTTCTCCAGCTTTTCTTAACTATTTTAATACCGGTTACCGTAATTCCCCTAATAGAGCCTCCATGATGTGTAAAGAAGTGGTTGGAAAGAGGATGACCAGTAAATTTGTTAATAATATTGCGAAGATGTTCAGCAATTCGTACCCGCATTGGACGGATAGTTCTTCCAATATATAATTTACCACATGGACAAATTACCCCATAGATAACCCCTTTTGTGTTGCAATCAATAAAATCAGTTATGTTATTCTCAATACCTTTATTGGTGATCATTTTTTGTTTCTTAGTGTTTAATTTTTTACATGGTCCACATTTCTTTCATGGGAAAAAACCACTTAGAAGGTTTCGTTCACCATTAGTTATACCATTTGGAACTCTTGGGGTTGAAGGTGCTATCAAATTCCCAAGATTGTTTGCCTTCCGAAAAACAAATCTAGGGTGCGTAGGCAATAGTTCCCCAATAATTTTGTCATTTTGTAAGATATTCCAATGTCTACTAACAATATTCCTAATAATCCTGACATTGGAATTGTATTGTAAAATAATCGGAATTTCATTTTTAACAAAAAAATCATTAGGAGTACGTTCTTTTATAGGGTCCAATAGTTGGTCTCTTGGTATTTTTCTAACCATTTCTGTAGTTTTTTCCAATGATTTTACATCATAGCCCTTATATTTAAACTTAATATTCATGGACTCGGCTTCTTTTTCAAAATCTTGCTGTTTAGAGCAATTTCTATGCGCTCTAATAAGCTGACTCTTAGGAACATTAGGAAGCCATTTCGGAAGGTGGCAACTATCTAGAGAAATAAAAATTTTTGAATCCGTGGGTTTGTGATATACTTGAGTCTGAATAGTATTCTCCTCAATAAAAATCCTCAAATCTAAAAAATTTAGCTCTTTATGACTAATATTTGCAGTGAAATTTAAAAAATAACAATTTTTATTTAGATCACTTAAAAATTCATTTAATAAAATATCACCCCCTGACCAAATGAAAAAAATGTCGTCGATAAAGCAACGCCAGAGCACCAAATTTGCCCGTAATTCCCCATCCATATAAATGGTCTCGAGTTCCCATTTTCCCACATAAAGGTTGGCATAGCTAAGGGCAAATCTTGTGCCCATAGCTGTGCCCCATTTCTGGGAGTAGTAGTTCACCCCAAATTTAAAATAATTGTGCATTAGGATGAATTCAATACAATCCAGAATAAATTCTCTCTGTTCCTTGGGTATCGCACTATCCTTTGCCAAGAAGAACTCGGCTGATTCACACCCTTTTTTGTTTTGTATCACAGTGTATAATGAAGTGATATCCAGGGTCCCCATAATGTAGTGGTCCTGCCACACCACATTTTTTAAAAGTTTCAGAATATGGGTACTATCCTTTAAATACATAGGGAGAGTGGGAATCAATTTTTGTAAATGACAGTCCACATATTTCGATAAATTAGATGTGAGACCCCCTATGGCCGATATGATGGGTCTTCCCGGTGGGTTAGTTGGGTTCTTATGCACCTTTGGTAAGTAATAGAAATATGGAACCCTTGGAAATGGGGTGTTAATAAAGTCCCTCTCCTGCTTATTTAGAAAGCCTTTTTCAAAGCCACTTCTTATAAGCTCACCCATTTCTTTAATATAGGAATCTGAAGGGTCATTTCCCATTAGTTGATATGTCCGTGTATCTCCTAAAATACGCAAGGCTTCATTTTGGTAATCTATCGTGTTCAAAATCACGATACCACCCCCCTTGTCGGCAGGCCTAATAGTGATATTTTTGTTATTCTGTATTTGTCTAATGGCCTTCTCTTCTTTATTTGACAGATTGTGCTTAAATTTGTTGCACCTTCTGTCTAAAACCTTCCTAATGTCTTGTATAACATTATTCTGAAAGGCATCAAATGCCTCAGAATACTCCTGAATAGGATTAAAATTGGATTTTTTTCTTAATCCAGTATGTATATATGCATTCGCTGTAGTTGGTTGATCTACCGAATCAGTACCGGATAGTCTTTTTTTAATGTAATATTTTTTTATGGCCAATTTTCTCATAAACATTTTAATACCAACAAATGCCTGAAATTTATTGAATCCTACACTAGGAGCATATTTTAGGCCTTTATTTAATAGACAAATCTCATTGTCCCCAAGTGTATGATCACTAAGATTGAAAATTTTTTGTTGATAAAAAAATATTACATTAAAAAAAGACTATCCGGTACTGATTCGGTAGATCAACCAACTACAGCGAATGCATATATACATACTGGATTAAGAAAAAAATCCAATTTTAATCCTATTCAGGAGTATTCTGAGGCATTTGATGCCTTTCAGAATAATGTTATACAAGACATTAGGAAGGTTTCAGACAGAAGGTGCAACAAATTTAAGCACAATCTGTCAAAGGAAGAAGAGAAGGCCATTAGTAGTGTTGAGCATTCCGATACCGCAAGTATCGGGTATCGGCCGATACTTGCTGTATCGGAATTCCGATACCGACTTCCGATATTTTTTCAATATCGGAATTCGGCATCGGAATCGGAAGTTCAAAGTTGATTGACAGACTGACGTCATCATGATGCGCGGTGTGTGCGCATCATGATGCGCCGTCATTTCGGGCCTTCCGGGGGTCTCTGCCGGCCTGCCGGGGGGCTGTGCCGGCCTGCCGGGGGGCTGTGTGGACTGCCCGGGGTCTGTACCGGCCTGCCGGGGGGCTGTGCCGGCCTGCCGTTGGTCTGTGCACCCTGTGGGGGTCTGTACCGGCCTGCCGGGGGGCTGTGCCGGCCTGCCGGTGGTCTGTGCACCCTGTGGGGGTCTGTACCGGCCTGCCGGGGGGCTGTGCCGGCCTGCCGGTGGTCTGTGCACCCTGTGGGGGTCTGTACCGGCCTGCCGGGGGGCTGTGCTGATGTCCGGGGGTCTGTGCAAGCATCGTCCGATGGGACTACAAGTCCCATCGGGCGATGCCTGCTACCATGACAGTGATTGACACATTAGCCAATGATGGGACAGTAGTAGTCCCATCATCCGGCTAATGTGTTAAATGTTAAAAAAAAAATACTACATACATACTACATACATACTACATACATGCTACATACATACTACATGCATGCTACATACATACTACATGCTACATACATACTACATGCATGCTGCATACATACTACATGCTACATACATACTACATATATACTACATACATACTACATATATACTACATACATACTACATACATGCTACATACATACTGCATGCTACATACATACTACATACATACTACATGCATGCTACATACATACTACATGCATGCTACATACATACTACATGCATGCTACATGCATGCTACATACATACTACATGCTACATACATACCACATACATACTACATACATACTACATACTACATATATACTACATGCATGCTACATACATACTACGTGCATGCTACATACTACATACATACTACATACATGCTACATACTACATACATACTACATACATACTACATTCATGCTACATACATATTACATGCATGCTACATACATACTACATGCCACATACATACCACATACATACTACATACATACTACATGCTACATACATACTACATATATACTACATGCATGCTACATACATACTACATGCTACATACATACCACATACATACTACATACATGCTACATATATACTACATGCATGCTACATACATACTACATACATACTACATGCATGCTACATACATACTACATGCTACATGCATGCTACATACATACTACATACATACTACATGCTACATACATACCACATATATACTACATACATACAATACATTCATACAATACATACATAGACATACAGTACATATAACATAGAGTAACATACTTACCAATACTTGTCACATTGTTCCCCGAAGCCATTGTCTTTTCCGGAATAAATATTAACATAACAAACCACAAAAATACTCACCCACGATCCGAAGCAGTCCACGAGTGTGTCCCACGACGATCTTGGGTAGAGAACGGCAGCATCAGATGATGTTGCCATTCTCTACGGGCTGCAGGAATCCAATGACGGAAGGTAGGTATCCTTCCGCACTGTATTCCTCCGCCACTTAAAAAAAAAAAGTCCCTAGTCTCACTTTATGCCATTGCTGCGTGGGAAATTCCCACACAGCAATGGCATAAAGTGAGACTAGGGACTTTTTTTTTTTTAAGTGGCGGAGGAATACAGTGCGGAAGGATACCTACCTTCCGTCATTGGATTCCTGCAGCCCGTAGAGAACGGCAGCAACAGCTGATGCTGCAGTTCTCTACCCAAGATCGTCGTGGGACACACTCGTGGACTGCTTCGGATCGTGGGTGAGTATTTTTGTGGTTTGTTATGTTAATATTTATTCCGGAAAAGACAATGGCTTCGGGGAACAATGTGACAAGTATTGGTAAGTATGTTACTCTATGTTATATGTACTGTATGTCTATGTATGTATTGTATGAATGTATTGTATGTATGTAGTATATATGTGGTATGTATGTAGCATGTAGTATGTATGTAGTATGTATGTAGCATGCATGTAGCATGTAGTATGTATGTAGCATGCATGTAGTATATATGTAGTATGTATGTAGTATGTATGTAGCATGCAGTATGTATGTAGCATGCATGTAGTATATATGTAGTATGTATGTGGTATGTATGTAGCATGTAGTATGTATGTAGCATGCATGTAGCATGCAGTATGTATGTAGCATGCATGTAGTATATATGTAGTATGTATGTGGTATGTATGTAGCATGTAGTATGTATGTAGCATGCATGTAGTATGTATGTAGCATGCATGTAGTATATATGTAGTATGTATGTAGCATGTAGTATGTAGCATGCATGTAGTATATATGTAGTATGTATGTAGCATGTAGTATGTATGTAGCATGCATGTAGTATATATGTAGTATGTATGTAGCATGTAGTATGTATGTAGCATGCATGTAGTATGTATGTAGCATGCATGTAGTATGTATATGGTATGTATGTAGCATGTAGTATGTATGTAGCATGCATGTAGTATATATGTGTTATGTATGTGGTATGTATGTAGCATGCATATAGCATGCATTTAGTATGTATGTAGTATGTATGTAGTATATATGTAGTATGTATGTAGCATGTAGTATGTATGTAGCATGCATGTAGTATATATGTAGTATGTATGTAGCATGTAGTATGTATGTAGCATGCATGTAGTATATATGTAGTATGTAGCATGTAGTATGTATGTAGCATGCATGTAGTATATATGTAGTATGTAGCATGTAGTATGTATGTAGCATGCATGTAGTATATATGTGTTATGTATGTAGCATGTAGCATGCATGTAGCATGCATGTAGTATGTATGTAGTATATATGTGGTATGTATGTAGCATGCAGTATGTATGTAGCATGCATGTAGTATATATGTAGTATGTATGTTGCATGTAGTATTTATGTAGTATGAATGTAGCATGTATGTAGTATGTAGTATGAATGTAGCATGTATGTAGTATGCATGTTGTATGTATGTAGCATGTAATTTTTTTTTTTTTTACATTTAACACATTAGCCGGATGATGGGACTACTACTGTCCCATCATTGGCTAATGTGTCAATCACTGTCATGGTAGCAGGCATCGCCCGATGGGACTTGTAGTCCCATCGGACGATGCCTGCACAGACCCCCGGAGCCTGCACAGACCACCGGCAGGCCGGCACAGCCCCCCGGCAGGCCGGCACAGCCCCCCCGGAGCCTGCACAGACCACCGGCAGGCCGGCACAGACCACCGGAGCCTGCACAGACCCCCTGGCAGGCCGGCACAGCCCCCCGAAAGGCCCGTTCAGACCCCAGAGAGGCTGTACAAGGGCAGGAAAGGGTTTTTCTTATTCCGATACCGGAAGTCCCATAGACTTGAATGGGACTTCCGGTATCGGAATCGGCGATACCGATACTTTTTTTAAAGATCGGCCGATACCATCCGATACGATACTTTGAAGTATCGGACGGTATCGCTCAACTCTAGCCATTAGACAAATACAGAATAACAAAAATATCACTATTAGGCCTGCCGACAAGGGGGGTGGTATCGTGATTTTGAACACGACAGATTATCAAAATGAAGCCTTGCGTATTTTAGGAGATACACGGACATATCAACTGATGGGAAATGACCCTTCAGATTCCTATATTAAAGAAATGGGTGAGCTTATAAGAAGTGGCTTTGAAAAAGGCTTTCTAAATAAGCAGGAGAGGGACTTTATTAACACCCCATTTCCAAGGGTTCCATATTTCTATTACTTACCAAAGGTGCATAAGAACCCAACTAACCCACCGGGAAGACCCATCATATCGGCCATAGGGGGTCTCACATCCAATTTATCGAAATATGTGGACTGTCATTTACAAAAATTGATTCCCACTCTCCCTATGTATTTAAAGGATAGTACCCATATTCTGAAACTTTTAAAAAATGTGGTGTGGCAGGACCACTACATTATGGGGACCCTGGATATCACTTCATTATACACTGTGATACAAAACAAAAAAGGGTGTGAATCAGCCGAGTTCTTCTTGGCAAAGGATAGTGCGATACCCAAGGAACAGAGAGAATTTATTCTGGATTGTATTGAATTCATCCTAACGCACAATTATTTTAAATTTGGGGTGAACTACTACTCCCAGAAATGGGGCACAGCTATGGGCACAAGATTTGCCCCTAGCGATGCCAACCTTTATGTGGGAAAATGGGAACTCGAGACCATTTATATGGATGGGGAATTACGGGCAAATTTGGTGCTCTGGCGTCGCTTTATCGACGACATTTTTTTCATTTGGTCAGGGGGTGATATTTTATTAAATGAATTTTTAAGTGATCTAAATAAAAATTGTTATTTTTTAAATTTCACTGCAAATATTAGTCATAAAGAGCTAAATTTTTTAGATTTGAGGATTTTTATTGAGGAGAATACTATTCAGACTCAAGTATATCACAAACCCATGGATTCAAAAAATTTTATTTCTCTAGATAGTTGCCACCTTCCGAAATGGCTTCTTAATGTTCCTAAGAGTCAGCTTATTAGAGCGCATAGAAATTGCTCTAAACAGCAAGATTTTGAAAAAGAAGCCGAGTCCATGAATATTAAGTTTAAATATAAGGGCTATGATGTAAAATCATTTGAAAAAACTACAGAAATGGTTAGAAAAATACCCAGAGACCAACTATTGGACCCTATAAAAGAACGTACTCCTAATGATTTTTTTGTTAAAAATGAAATTCCGATTATTTTACAATACAATTCCAATGTCAGAATTATTAGGAATATTGTTAGTAGACATTGGAATATCTTACAAAATGACAAAATTATTGAGGAACTATTGCCTACGCACCCTAGATTTGTTTTTCGGAAGGCAAACAATCTTGGGAATTTGATAGCACCTTCAATCCCAAGAGTTCCAAATGGTATAACTAATGGTGAATGAAACCTTTTAAGTGGTTTTTCCCATGTAAGAAATGTGGACCATGTAAAAAATTAAATACTAAGAAACAAAAAATGATCACCAATAAAGGTATTGAGAATAACATAACTGATTTTATTGATTGCAACACAAAAGGGGTTATCTATGGGGTAATTTGTCCATGTGGTAAATTATATATTGGAAGAACTATCCGTCCAATGCGGGTACGAATTGCTGAACATCTTCGCAATATTATTAACAAATTTACTGGTCATCCTCTTTCCAACCACTTCTTTACACATCATGGAGGCTCTATTAGGGGAATTACGGTAACCGGTATTAAAATAGTTAAGAAAAGCTGGAGAAAAGGTAACTTCATTGAACAAATGTCAAAAGTAGAAAGTGAGTGGATATTTAAAATGAACACGCTCAGACCAAATGGCTTAAATAGCGAGATTGAATTATTTGCTTTTAATAAATAGGACCGATACATTATACGGATTGGGTATATATGTGTCACCTCTATGACAGGAATCATCCCTGAGGAAGGAAGCAGTAAGCCTCCGAAACGCGTAGGATTGGTTGTTGGTTCTGTCAGTCTTTCTAAGCCGGTCACGTGACTCAACACGTGACTGTGATGTCACGCAAGGTCCTGTACCTTGCCGGCACTAACCGCGTCTCCCGCTGCATGTCCCACCAATAACGGGCAGCGCAACAACGGGGGAATTGGGCGATTGCTACCGGCCGGAGCATCGCCCGTTACTATAGCAGAGGTGACCTTTTTGGATTTTACCCAACATTAGCCTGCATTTTTTCGGACTGTGCATTTTTCAGACTGAGCAATATACCACTATTGGAATTCATCAAAGCCTATCAGGAGAGGAGTTGCTATGTGCTGAATCCAAGACTGCCATTATCGCCCACGGTATGAACAGTAACCTGGATGGTTAGTATGATGTCTTCTCTCTGGTGACAGACGCATTTATGTATATTGGGCAGTGAGACTGGTTGTATTTTTTAGACTGTTATACAGTTTTTACAGTGAGATTTATATTTATAATACACCCCTACAGTTACTAAGGGGTGTCACTACTATTGTTGCATATAGACGTGTATCAAAATTCTTTGGCATTAATTTTGCTTTCTTTAGAGAGAGTGGTTTCATGTGGGTATTACTAGCGCAAATTCCTGCTTTATTTTTAATTGTTTTAACATTCAGACAAATAGGTGGCATAGTCTGTTAATTTGCAGCTGTTATACCCCCACACAGCGCCGTTGGTTGTTAAAAATTATTTTTTCATTTATTTTTACTTTTGTCATGCTTCAATAGTTTTCATGGGAGACTAGAAGCTGCCACAACCCGATCGGCTGTGCTACATAGAGGCGATGATCACATCGCTTCTATGTAGTAGAATTACTCACTTGCTATGAGCGCCGGCCAGCGGGTGGCGCTCACAGCAATCCGGCAGTGACAACCATAGTGAACTCCAGGAGACTTCTGGTTGTCATGCGAATGAACCGGAGACTCGCGATCATGTAACGGGGGTCACCAGTGGGCAGATTTCCGTCCGGATGGCCGGAAGCGCGAGTTAAATGCCGCTGTCAGGGGTGGATCGCGATTCCATCCGTGGCTATTCCGGGCACATGTCAGCTGTTCAAAACAGCTGACATATCCTGAGAAAGATGTGGACTCACCGCTGGAACCCACATCAAAGGGAGGGAGTCCAACATCAGCATACTCTTACATCTGACATCGGAAAGTGATTAAAACCAATTCTTCACCTGCTGTTGATTTTTTCATCCTGCCTCCCACAGATCGGCGCACATTTATCCTGCGCTCTGTGCTGAGTGCTTGCACCGAGGTTTCCATTTAAGTCTCTGAAATACGTGATTCAGACGGAACCCCTGACGGAAGACTACCTATGGCAGATAGAGGCATTATGGACACCATCTGACCTGTCATCCAGCGGTGTAAATCTTTTTAGGATTGTATAAATGTGCCGTCGGCCACAATTTTGTGTAACGAGACAGATCGGATGGCGGATATCTGCATGCCGGGTCCGGAACTGAAGAGGCTGCATCCTCTGTTCCCAAGGAGAAGCCTGTGCGGGGCGGACCTTCCCCTGCTGCAGGAGGGAAGGAGGAGAGAGACGGAGCTTCCTGCTGTCTCAGGAGGGCGGGGAGAGGAGGAAAAGGGCGTGCAGCATCAGGGGCATAAAAAGAGAAAGTGCGCCAAAAAGGTCAGTCTGGCGCTGGTGGGGAATAGCACAGAGAACAGGGCGCAGAGTGGTGAGCAGCGCGCTCTGCATCCCCCACCTGAGAGGACTGACTTGGCGACGGACCGTATGGAAGGAGCCCCCGTTGCCTGAGGAGAAAGCCATGCAGAGCGGAGCTGTGCCAGCAGAGCAGAGTTGTGTCAGCAGAGAAAGTCGTCCAGAACAGGGTCGTGCCAGCAGAGCAGAGCTGTGCCAGTAGACAGAGCTGTGTCAGCGTACCAGAGCCGTACCAGCAGTGAGAACCATACGGAGTACAGCCGTGCACCCATAGTGGAGCTGAGCCGGGTGTCGCAGCAGACTAAGAGAGGAGTGCTCCGGCCGGGAGTACCAGCGCCAGGCAGACCAGCTTCGTTCGCCGCCAACAGCGGGGACCAGGGAGAGCGGGACATGCGGTGTGTGTCCAGTGACAGCCAGAGAGTACCAGGTGCCGTACACGACCTGACCGTGAGTAACACACACACGCTGCCTAAGAGAGACCACATAGAACTGACACTTGCACCCTGACATGGACACAGAATAGTTGCCCTGACCTTTGTGGCCTCACTACATCGGGGTATTGTCATCTACCTGACCCTACTAGAGAGGACACAGCTCCAGCCATGGCTGGCGCAATTGAGTTCGCAGCAGGAGCTGCAGTTATAGGACTTCCAGATACTCTTGCTACCTAATTGTCATGATTTGAACCATTGTATTGTACTGTGCCTTTAATACCGTTTAACTCTTTACCTCCCTGCATGGAGTATTTTCCCCTGTTAATAAACCTGTTAACCCTTGCTCAGCCTGCGTCCCTTCTGCTCATACTCTTACATTTGTGCACTTCTGAACAGAAGGACAACGCTGAACAGAGGCCAGACGGAGTCTGGAATAACTCTGTTGCCTCCTTATAGTGAATGGATCCCTTGGGGGTTTCATCTGAATCACATCTCTCAGTGATTTAGATGGAAACCTCATAGTAAGTGCTCAGCGTAGAGTGCCGGATAAATGTGATCCCAAACGTTATGTAAAATGTTCCCAATAAAAGCTTCAACTCAATACACAAAAAAACAACCTCTCACTCAGGTCTGTCTTCTGTTAATGGAAATACAGTATAGGAGGCTTTATATAGTAGTACAAAGGCTCTAGAAGAGCAAAATGGCTACTCACCCTCCAAAAGAAATTCAGCAAATTTTCCGTTCCAAAATCCAAATGCGCCCTCCCTTCTGATTCCCAGTGTACCTAAACCACATATAGCGTCCACATGTTTGGCATTTCTGAAGTGATGAGAGCCGGCCTAACTTACAGGTGCATGTCTCCAGAAGCACAGGCTGGCATAATGTACTGGTGACTGCAACGTACTGGTCACTACAGCGGCAGTTTTCAATTTTCACTCGGCAACATTCATTGCTGCCTGTTTCTGGAAAACACCCATGGCATCAAAATTGTCACTACACCTGTAGATAAATTCCCAAAGGGGTATAATTTTCAAAATAGGGTTACTTGAGGAGGGATTCTGCTCTTCTTAGGGGCTCTATGTATGGAGTCCACAAACTGTTCTAGGAAAATCTGCGCTTGAGGAGGCAAATAGTGCTCCGTTCCTCCCAAGTCACTTCGTATGGCTGAGTAGTACTATACAGCCACATATGGGGTATTGCCACGTTCAGTAGAAATTGTGGTACAAATTATGGTGCCATTTTTACCCACTTCTTGTGTGAAAATGTAAAATCTGGGGCTAAAACAAAATTTTGGTGGTAAAAATGTAGTTATTTTTTCTTCACTGCCCAGTGGCATAAAATTCTGTGACACATCCGTGGTGTCAATATGATCACTGCACCCCTAGATGAATGCATTGAGAGGTGTAGTTTGTAAAATGAGTTCACTTATGGGGGGTTCTGCTGTTCTGGTACCTCATGGGCTCTCCCAGTGGGTCAAGGCACCTGCAAACCATGGCAGTAAAATCAGCTCCTTGCCTTTTGAATTTTGCATTGCACCTGAAAAATATTTCCCGATTACATGTAGGATATTGGCACACTCAGAAAAAAATGGACCTCAGTTTGTTGTAAAAAAAAAAATCCTGTTAGAATTTCCCTTAGAAAAATTAAAAACTTGGGGCTAAAAACAACATTTTAGTGGAAGAAATATAATTATTCTTTCCAAAACACTCAATGGTATAAAATTCTGTGACGCAATGTGGTGATAATATGATCACTGCACCCCTAGATGAATTTATTGGGTAATGTAGTTTGTAAAATGAGTTCACACATTGGGGGTTTCAGTTGTTCTGGCATCTCAGGGGCTCTGCCAATGTGACATGGCACCCTGAAACCATTCGTCAAAATCTGAACTCCAATATGGTGCCTCTTCCCTTCTGAGCTTTGCACTGTGCCTCAAAAGTAGTATTCCCCCACATATGGGGTATCGGCGTATTCAGGAGAAGTTGCACATCAAATTGTATGGTGCAATTTTTGATTTTATTATTTTCACGGCTCAACGCTATAAACTTCTGTGAAGAACATGGGGGTTCAAGGTGCTCACCACACATCTAAATATATTCCTTGAGAGGTCTAGTTTCGAAAATGAGGTCACTTGTGGGATGTTCCCACTGTATAAGCACATCTGGGGCTCTCCAAATGGGACATGATGTTCACTGATGATTCCAGGAAATTTTGCATTCAAAAAGTCAAAAGACGCTATTTAGTTTCTAAGCCCTGCCGTGCGTCCAAACAGTAGTTTTCTCCCTCATATGGGGTATCGGTATACTCAGGAGAAATTACACTACAAATTGCAATGTCTTACGTTACCCTGGTGAAAATGCTTACTTTTGGGCTAAAATAACATTTTTGTGGGGAAAATGTGATTTTATTATTTTCACGGCTCAACGGTATAAACTTCTGTGAAGCACCTGGGGTTCAAAGTGCTCACCACTCACCACACATCTAAATACATTCCTTGAGGGGTCTAGTTTCCAAAATAGGGTAAACTGTATGGGGGTTTCCACTGTTTAGGCACATCACGGGCTCTCCAAACACGACATGGCCTCCGCTAATGATTCCAGGAAAATTTACATTCAAAAAGTCAAATGGCGCTCCTTCCCTTCCGAGCCCTGCTATATGTGCCCAAACAGTGGTTTTCTCCCTCATATGGGGTATCAGGAGAAATGACACAACAAATGTTTGGGTTCATTTTTTCCTGTTACCTTTATCAAAATAAAAAAAATTGGATCTGAAGTAAATTATTTTTGAAAAAAAGTTAAATGTTAATTTTTTTTCCACATTCCCCAAATTGCTGTGAAGTACCTGAAGAGTTAATAAATTTCTTGTATGTGTTTTTAGCACCTTCAGGGGTGCAGTTTATAGAATGGTGTCACTTTTGGGTATTTTCTGTCATATAGACCCCTCAAAGTGACTTCAAATGTGAGGTGGTCTTTAAAAAATGGCTTTGTAAATTTTGTTGGAAAAATGAAAAAAAATTTTAACCCTTATAACATCCTAACAAAAAAAATTTGTTACAAAATTGTGCTGATGTAAAGTAGACATGTGGAAAATGTTATTTATTAACTATTTTGTATGACACATCTCTGTGATTTAAGGGCATGAAAATTCAAAGTTTAAAAATTGCTAAATTTTCAAAATTTTCACCAAATTTCCTTCTTTTTTTCACTAATAAATGCAAGTCATATCAAAGAAACTTTACCCCTATCATGAAGTACAATATGTCACGAAAAAATAGTTTCAGAATCTCCGGGATCCGTTGAAGCGTTCCAGAGTTAGGACCTCATAAAGTGACAGTGGTCAGAATTGTAAAAATTGGCCCGGTCATTAAAGTGCAAACCACCTTCGGGGGTCAAGTGGTAACAGTGCTGTTACTGCAGTATATCACAGATCAATGAATTCTCATTCACACTGAGTGACTATACAGCTACAGCCTTTTTCTAGATATGTCTTGAATCTTTGGATAGCCTGAGACTTTCACTTTTATTTTTAATCTGATACCCAACCACTGAAGCCATACACCACAATTGCATTTGGCCTTTTTTTATCCCTATGCTGTGCGCTCTGAGCTCCTATCTCTGCACAGTACAGGCATAAAATGGCATTCCTTGGCCAGTCCTGATCTTTCATACTACCTGGGCCAGAACATTTGCTCTAATTGCTTCCGAGAATTATAATGAAATTTCCCGTGTAGCTGAGTCTTCCAGCCATGTGTGCCGAATATTATGTTTTCTGCTCCTCGTGAATCGATTTTCAGATTGTTTGAATTCGTGTGGAACTGCTAATTTCAGCAAATTCGACTCAAACTCGATGTTCCACAGATTGATATTATCACCTCTATTTTTTTTTATTGATGTTAATATAACTAGATCATGTTTTGAGATAAGGTCTTTTAACTTACAGCAATAAAGAACACAATTGTTCATATGAGAATGACTGTTCTGTGTATTTTCTATTTGTACATATATTAATTAGCAATTGAAAACGTACCCTAAAAATACATTATATGTCAATTTAATAAGGTACAGTATTATGTTACTAAGTCTGATCTCATTCAAGTTGCAAATTATATTTTCACCACTGGGTGTCACTATTGTATAATAAAAATAGGCAGGAAGAGCTCAGGAGAGGACAGAGGAAGAGGCTCAGGGAAGGCAGAAGAGAAAGAGACGGTTACGCGGAGAAGGGGGTGGCCCTAAGAGGACAGCTGCAGGATGGGACGGCAGTGACTAATGGAGGTGTGGGGTGCATGACGGCTGGACGCTGAAGAGTGAGGTGTTGCAGCAGGCAGATTCGGACGGGGGAAGCCCTGTGGCCATGGGCCTAATGGCAGCCACAGTGAAGGAACCCAGGGGTTCGCAGCCAAAAGGGACCACCCCCAGTCGGCCCCTGTACTACACCGCTACAGCGGCCACTTTCTATACACAGAGTGGTGACTGATACCGTGCCAGCGCAACCACTATGACTGGAAGAGCAATGCTGCTGGGAGGAATAAAGTTCATTTCCTCCCTGCAGAGGGGCTCTCAGTGCAGGCGCCGCATGGTGTCACAACACTATTAACAATTATACTGTGCATTTGAGGAGCAGTGGGGACATCATTCTTTATATAGGGGATCACTGGGGGACAACATAATGTATGTACGGGAGCTGTGGGATCATCATATGGTGTATAGGGGAGCTGTAAGCCCAGCATACTGTATATAGGGGAGTTGTACATGGGGAACTTAGGGACATAATTAAATGTTAATTGGGCATTTAAACATTATTGCTATAGGGGAACTCAGTATTGTGACCATCAAAATTGCACATGGAGTATTATTACGTTCTAGGGACAAAATGTGGACGGCACATGTATATGAAATAAATATTTTCTTGGAGGCAATTTTACCATCTAGCGATCACAAAGGAGGCATGATTACGATGTAAAGGGCACAGTGCTGGCATTACTATATGGGGCAGTAAGAGGAGCTCTGTTTTTGTACCACACAGTAGGTGCAGTAATAGGGAATCATTTGGCAGCAGCGGCTCAGTATTGGGGTATCAGCACGATGAGGAGTTTGTGCAGGTTGGGAATACATTTGCACATGGAAACACAAAAAGCAATGGGATGAAACTGAAAGGGAGAAGATACAGATTAGATAATAGACTATACTGTAGGAGGCTTATTTAGGTCATAATATGGACAGATATTTTTTATTCAGGAGCATTTTAATAACACTGTTATTTTTAAAGGAGTCCGTGTCGGGATGTGCTGCAGGATACGGGAGAAGAGGGAGGGCTAAAGAAAGGAGATGTGGATGAGAAAAGTCATCATGGCGTCTGGACAAGATGGAGACTAAGAGAAAGAAAAGACTCAATCAGAGAAGAGGTCACTTATAAGGTACCAGGATGTACATTTTCACTTGTTGATACTGACTGCGTCTCATCAGTACTGTGGTTCCTGTATAGTCCGCAGTCTGATAAATACTGATAACAACTCCCAGCATCTCCTTACCATTGTTAAGGACATACTGGGAGTTGTAGGTTCATGAGATACAAATGTATATGTGCCTGACTTAGGCTGTGTGCCCACATTGCATTTTTTAAGCGTTTTTGATGCGTTTTTCGGGGTCAAACCACATCAAAAACGCATAAAAGAAGCATCTCATTCATTTTAATGCATTTTGTCCTTTTTGTGCCAATGGATGCGTTTTTTACCGCTAAGGAAACGCTTAGCGGTAAAAAACGCAGCATGTTCATTAATTTCTGCTTAGGTCTGCGTTTTTGGCTATTTCCTATAGTCCAAAAGATGAGCGGAAAAAAACGCATCAAAAACGTGCAAAAATCGCGCAAAAAATGCGCAGAAAAAAACAAGCGTTTTCTGGGAAGGAGACCCGTTTCCTGAGCATTTAAAAAGGCTAACGTGGGCATATAGCCTTAGAAGGATTCTGCTTGTCAGTTATTAATCACATGATGTCATAGACCTAATGGAAAAGGGATGAATTAGCTGGGTAGAAAGACAAAATGGGCGCCTTCGGCTTCATCTGCCTTGGGCACCAAAATACTGTACTCTGGCCCTGGTAACGAATAAAGCAAAATCCCACATGACCTGTCAGTGTTCTACGATTTGGGTTGAGGACACTTATTGTATGTGGGCTGGTGAATTTTGTGTGCCAGGGCTGCTTTTTAGTCCCAGTTCGGCCATGAATCCCCTTCGTGTATCTGAATGCAAGGAAGAGTGTGAACTTGTGCTAATTGTGCAGTAACACTTTGCCATCTCTGCTCCGTCCTGTCTTCCAGCGCAGGGTTAAATTGCTCCGACTCCATATCTGGCTTCATGGCTTGATCATAGATGCTGGATCCTGATCCCCAACAAAATCCCACCAACCCAAGATTGTGAAAGAAACACACAAAACACTTTTATTGGATGTTAAATCGACCGAATTTTATTCCAGATATCATAATTATTATTTCAAGGAAGGAAATATCCAGCTACAGGTTCAGGGAAAAAATTTTAAAAACAAAAAATGAAGGAAAGAGATAAAGTGGCGCCTGTGTAAAAGGATTTGAAACTGCTGTGAGTCTAGATACCAACCACAAGGAAATCAAAAGGATTATAAATATTTGTGATAGACTCGTGCTGAAAAAAGCTGAGAGAAAAGCTAGTCACTTATTAATAAGACAAATAGAAGACTATTTAATAGGTAAAACCTGACAAAAATAAACAATAAATTGCAGTTATCCCAATTGTGGGGATAAATAGCTGAGAAATAAATAGCGATTAGTATATTTTATTAAATATATTGCAACTCGCCCAGTACAAAGCTGTGAAAAAAATGGTAGTTAATGGAAATAGCAAGTATTGCACTCAAACAGTTGATTAACCAAGGAGAGAAGGCATGTACCTGAATAGTATTCTCCTAGAGGCTGCAAATAAGAGCGGCAGGAAGTAAAGGGTTAATATGTACATAGAACACATAATTGGGTGAAAATATTAAATGGTCATAAGCAATATATTGTGGTCCTGAAGAAGGAAACCGAATTTTTCGAAACGTCTTGGTTTTGGCTCTCTTTGCCACCCGTACCTCCATCCAGCAGCAGTTATGTGGCACCATGGGATCCACCGCCTCACACAGGTCCTGCTCCTACTGCACATCCGCCAGGACGCAGCTATCGACCATAGTGACCGGATCCCCGCTGACCACTGAAGGGCAGGAGCACTGGTCTCACACTACACCTTGGCATATCGCCGCATCTACCAGCTCCAACCTTTACTCAGGGCCGGCATTGGGGGCGGGCAGCTGCCTAGGGCCCCCGCTCCCCCAGGGGCCCCCAGCCAGTGGCGGTACACCACGCAGCCTTTATGGGGTCCATGGGTCAGGGGAGCCCGCCTGCCCCAGCGCCGACTCCTCGCCGCATTGAACTATACGGCGAGTTCAAAGCAATGATGGGGAGAGAGCGTCAGATGACGCTCCCTCTCCCATCATTCCCCTCTGACATTGCAGGTGAGCGATGATGTCACTTCATCGCGCAGCCGCTGTGCAGCATCGGCACAGGTAGAGGCGATCGGGAACAGGTAGCTCCGGACGGGGTATTCTCACTTCTCCGCTCCCCCCTTTAGGAGCTGGCGGGGGCGCGTGGACCGAGCCGCTCGGGGGAGGATGCCGCAGCGTCTCAGCCATGTGGAGGAACCGGAGGTGTATGGGACCGGCGACAGTGAGGTGGGTCTGCTGCCCATGTGTCGCCATCCTCGGCCTCCAGCCTCCCTGGCCCACAGTGACACCAGCCCCGTAAATTCCTCCATGCTCTGCCCTTGCTCCCTGCTCTCCCATGCCCCATGTCCTCGTAGGTCCCCAGGTCATTGTGCTCCTCCCGGCCCCGTACTTGCCTTGTATCTCCTCCCCTGGTCCCCCAATGCTCCCCATCTTCCATTCCCTGAGTCCTCCTGCACCCCCATGCATTCCCTGCCCTTTGTCCCTGTGTGACCCATCTGCCCTGCTCTCAAGTCTTCCTGCATCCACTTGTTCCCCCCGTCTCTCTTGTCCCCTTGCGACCCTTTCTCACTGTGTGTCCCCATCTACCCTGTCTTTGTAATCGCTGTACTCCTTTCTTCCCTGATCCCATGTCCCCCCCTCCCCCATCTTCCCCTTTACCCCTTGCTGCCCTGTATCCCCATGCGTTCCTATCTACTCTGCCCTCGGATTCACCATGTGTCCCCTTATGCCTGTCTCCCTTGCCCACTAGTCCCCGTGTATCCCCTTGTGTCAGTCTCCCTTGCCCACTAGTTCCTGTGTGTCCCCTTGTGCCTGTCTCACTTGTCCCCTTGTGTTAGTCTCCCTTGCCCACTAGTCCCCATTAGTCCCCTTGTGTCAGTCTCCCTTGCCCACTAGTCCCCGTGTGTCCTTTTGTGCCCTTCTCCCTTGCTTCCTTGCCCCGTGTGTTCCCTTGTGCCTGTCTCCCTTGCTCCCTAGCCCCTCTGTGTCACCCTTGTGTCTGTCTCCCCTAGCCCCCTTGTGTCATTCTCCCCTGCCCCCTAGTCACCCTTGAACCGTGTCCTTCTCACTGCCCCTGTGTGTATTATACTATATGGAGGACTGAGGAGTGTATTTCAATGTATGGATGACTATAGGGAGTGTATTATAATATATTGAGGACTATAGGTGTATGATACTATACGGAGGACTGTGGGGCACATTATATTTTATGGAGGACTATGGGGTGCATTGTAATATATGGAGAACTATGGGGCACACTATATAATATGGAGGACTACGGGGTGTATTGTAATATATGGAGAACTATGGGGCACACTATATAATATGGAGGACTATGGGGTGTGCATTTTACAATATGGAGGACTGTGGTGCACATTATAATATATGGAGGACTATGGGGTGATTATACCAAATAGACAAAATGCTGCCTATTTTTCGAGTGATTGGATTGTTTATGCCGGAACAGAAATCGTTGTTCTCAGCAGCACATCACCGGTGTAAACTGTAGATATGCTGCTGATAACATGATGCTGTATGGGGACAGATTGATCCATTAGTGTTCTTTCCCCATCATTATTGCTTAGCCGGTGGAAAGAAGCCGGGAAACAAGTGTAGAACGATTTCAATATTGTCGCTCACACTTGTTTAGCGGCCTGAACTCGGCGCATGTAAATACAACCAAAATGCTTCTGTGCGATGTGCAATATGTTAGCATTTGGGGCCCCATTTTAAACTTTTGCCTAGGGCCCCACTTTGCCTAAAACCAGCCCTTCCTTTACTGCACCAGCCAGAACTCAGTCACCAGATCCTACGCAGACCATCGGAGGTATTGTGAGTAGCAACATTCGCGTACAACTATATATGGTGAAGTCACCTTGTACTGTTGAGAGCGCTATTTCACTGGGCACAAGCCCGCCACTCAATGGAGTAAGAACTTTGAGTAGCTGTCACCGGAGGTGGCAGCTCTCCCCACGGCTATAGACATTGGACTATTTTATGAATGCAGGTATATAAAAGCATTAACTATGGACTAATGATAAAATAGAACTTGCAAGCTGGTTCTTTTATAAGTATTAGTATGATAAGCATAACAACACAGGTTAATAGCAGTAGTACATTAATAAGGGGTTAATATCTAAGTATTAGTATAACCAGGATAAGTATAAGGATGGCGTCAGACTTGCGAGTGTGATGAGAGAAACTCGCGCAAATCTCTCGCATCAATACCCGGCATAGAAATATATGCAGCCGCACACTCCGGTCCCGAGTGCCTGCGGCAGTGCCAGGTATTGAGGTGTGAGACTCGAGCGAGTTTCTCGCGAGTGTGACCCCGGCCTTAGCATAAGGGCGCAGGCAGACGGCCGTATAACTCATGCGAGGAGCGCTTCGCAATCCTCGGACTAGTTGCTGCTGCTCCTGACATGAGTGTGACAGTGTGATGGATTACTATGCAGCTGTTACACGCAGGTCCGGAGAGCGACCTGTCACACCGAGGATTGTGATGCGATCCTCGCACAAGAAATGCGTCCGTCTGTCTGCCACCTAACAAGCATAACAATACAGTAACCACGAGCTGCATTCTATTTAATAATTTCATAATTAATTTTTTATTATAAAGTTATTAAAGGCACGGGATAAATGTCTGCAGTCACTCTGAGACTACAGACAGCCAAATCATGATATGGTGCACCTGCTGTCATGAGACCCCAAAACCACTGGTGCGATCAGGCGGTCAAGCGACCACGTTTGCTATGTGTCTGTGTCAATTACATAAGTTTGACTTTTCTCAATAGAAGATAATTGGGAGAAGCCGAGCGAGTCATCACAAGACCCTCTGCTCACATCAGCAATGCTGGGGCCATGTTACTGTACATGAGGGGACTCGGTTAAATATTAAGAAGCACTTAAGAAGCATTATTATTATTTGTAGGGTAGCTAGTGGGTGGCAGATGGTGCTGAGCCGGCTGTCAGTCAGTGCCGTGGTGCTGCTGTAGGGGGTGGACTGACCTATGGACCTGTCTGATGAAGAGGAGAAGGTGAAGGAGATGATGTGTACAATGCTTTATTCTGACTTGTATGTAAATGTGTGGGACAACAGCTAGAATTAGTTTAAGATGGTGTTGTACCAGGTTTTGGCCACAAGATGGGGACATAGAGTAGTGAAAGAATGACTTAACAGCAAGCCTTAGGCTAGGGAAACCGCATAGTCATGGTGGGCGGAGTTACGGGACTGAGAAGGGGATTTCCAGAAAGAGGCGATAAAAGGAAGGAGAGTCCCAGGGGTAGGGCCGACACCCAGGAGGAAGAGAGAAGTGGGAAGAGCTCAGGAGAGGACAGTGGAAGGAGAAGCTCAGGGAAGGCAGAAGAGAAAGAGACGGTTATGCGGAGAAGGGGGTGGTCCTGAGAGGACAGCTGCAGGACGGGACGGCAGTGACTAACGGAGGTCTGGGGTACAGGACGGCTGGACACTGAAGAGTGAGTAGGTGTATCAGCAGGCAGATTCAGATGGGGGAAGCGCTGCGGCCATGAGCTTAAAGGCAGCCACAGTGAAGGAATCCAAGGGTCTTCGCCAAACAAAAGCAGAAGGAAAGTGACAGGTACCCTGGTCAGGGAGCAGAAGCTGTTGTGTCTGCTGTGGATGTCAGGAGGATACCCAATAAAGTTTGGACCTGATTGAACGGATTTCTGCATCTGTATCCCGTCTGTTCCGCAGCCGATAGGGACCACCCCTAGTCGGCCCCTGTACTACACTGCTACAGCTGCCACTTTCTATACACAGAGCGGTGACTGATACCGTGCCAGCAGAACCACTATGACTGGAAGAGCAATGCTGCTGGGAGGAATAAAGTTCATTTCCTCACTGCAGAGGGGCTCTCAGTGCAGGTGCAGCATGGTGTCACAACACTATTAACAATTACACTGTGTATTGGAGGAGCAGTGGGGACATCATTCTATATGTAGGTGATCACTGGGGGACAACATAATGTATGTACGGGAGCTGTGGGATCATCATATGGTGTATAGGGGAGCTGTAAGCCCAGCATACTGTATATAGGGGAGTTGTACATGGGGAACTTAGGGACATAATTAAATGTTAATTGGGCACTTAAACATTATTGTTATAGGGGCACTCAGTATTGTCACCATCAAAATTGCACATGGAGTATTATTACTTTCTAGCGACAAAATGTGAAGGGCACATGCACATGAAATTAATATTTTCTTGGAGGCAATTTTACCATCTAGCGATCACAAAGGAGGCATTATTACATTGTAAAGGGCACAATGCTGGCATTACTATATGGGGCAGTAAGAGGAGCTCTGTTTTTGTACCACACAGTAGGTGCAGTAATAGGGAATCATTTGGCAGCAGCGGCTCAGTATTGGGGTATCAGCAGGATGAGGAGTTTGTGCAGGTTGGGAATACATTTGCACATGGAAACACAAGAAGCAATGGGATGAAACTGAAAGGGAGAAGATACAGATTAGATATTAGAAAAAACTTTTTGGCAGTGAGGATGATCAATGAGTGGAACAGGCTGCCATGAGAGGTGGTGAGTTCTCCTCCAATGGAGGTCTTGAAACAGAGGCTGGACAGACATCTGTCTGAGATGGTTTAGTGAATCCAGCATTGAGCAGGGGATTGGACACAAGGATTATGATTCTACATGTGAACGGTGCTGGAAATGTGAGAAGTCAGATGTGTCTTTGTTGTAATCTCTGCAGATGAGTCCTGTCTGGAGAAGTAGGCATGTCTGTCTGGGCCACATGGAATAGACGGGAAAAGTGAATGACTCCACCTGAAAGATCATCAGCTGTAAGTCACCATCTATAACTGTACTGTAATCTCTTATGTGTTCTGTAGGACTGGTATCTACCACTGTGTCACCATATGATGGTAATATCAGTGTTGGTCTTTGTATAAAAATTTATTTTCAATAACGGAGTGGTCGTCTCCTGAGGTTCCCCTATACCACCATAGCATGATTACCTAGTTATTGGCCACAAGGAGACACAGACAGAAAGGGCCCCTGTGCAAGAACAATATATAGGCCCTTTGCAGCCCAAGAGCACCTTCTTTGGAGGTAGATATGGGCCCCCTTACCTCTTGCGCCCATGTGCGGTTGCGCAGGTTGCACCAATGATATGTTCTCCTGTTAGGCGCCCACTCAGATGTTTTGCCTCCTCTGAGCTGAACCCCTAGCTACACCTCTGCGGAAATTACATCACTTCCGTCGACCTAGGTGACACGGTGGGACATGCGGAAATCCCCTGTGACGTCACTGATTGTCAGGTGTCAATGAAAAGGTGCAGTTGGCAATGCTCTGATGCGCATCACATCTCAGGCGTACTGACCAGACTCCAACTTAGGTATGGGCAAATTAGTAATGGCTATACGCTAACACGTTTCTAGGCTAAGCATAGACAGAATACATTAGTTAGTGGTATTGTGCATGACCTAATCTAATACCGGCAAAAACTAATGTGTTAATCTTAAAGTGACAAGTAAATATAACTCATGTTGTGTATTATGCCATATGTACTTGTAAGCTGATTTATATTGGCCTCACATCCTGGGAACTACATGTAAAAACTCACCGCACATGATGTGGATGGTGTGAGCACGTTAAAGACGATCCCCAGTCATATAAAGGCATGCCACAATTGTACTGAGATATGTGTATGTGGGGCCCCTGAGGCTCAGTCGCCACAGAGGTACTGCACCTTCTCCTAAGGTGTGGTGCCCCACCAACTAGGTAAGTTGGGAACTCCTTTCCACACCCCACACACAGGATAGTTCAGCAATGGACCAGATTGCGGCTCCATGCTTAGCGGGTAGCAGAGCACCTTTCGTGGGTCCTTGCTTCGTAACACGAGATGTGCTGGGAGGTGGGTGGAGTTAGGTGTAAAAGAGTGGAAAGGTTTAGAATTTGTGTTTAGTTCGTTTCAGTTCAGTTCAGTCTTGAGTTCAGTCTGAGAGCAGGCTGACAGGAGGTCAGCTTGAGGGGAGGTCAAGGCGGAGGAAGACAGTCAGTCAGGAGAGGCTGAGGACTGGTCTTGGTGGAACGAGCTCCCCAGAAGAGAGATAGAAGAGAGAGTGCTGCAGTTGCCTCAGTGATCTGAGCCAGCTGGCACGGGAAAGGGACGTAGAACTGCAACCTAAGCTTCCATAAGAGAGAGAAGGAACGGCGCGGAACGAAGGAGTAGGAGAACAGAGAGGAGTTGTGGATTGGAAGAGGAACCCTGCCTATAGGTTCTCAGCGCAAGGCCGGGGCCCGGTCCTCGAGGTTGTATGGACACTTATGGTTCTGCAGCAGACACCGGTGGAGTAGTTGGCTGTAAATGCACTACTCCCATCTAAGACTTGGGTCACAACAGCAACATGGATAGAGAGCCGGGATCCAGGAGCATCCCTGAGCAGGCTACAGCTGTCTGTCATACAAATAGGGTTCTAGGAACATCTGAAAGGAGGAACTTCAGAGTACCACGGTACTGGAGCTCTTCACACTAAAAGGCGCAATAGAGGAGTCGTTCAGGAAAGGTACATGTTGGCGGAGTGTTGGAGAGGAGAGCCCTGACTTGCCCGGGAGGTTGATTGAGTCTCTGCCGCGGAGGACACGGAATGGAAGTGGGCACCAGTGTGCACTACGAACTGTGAGTAAAGCTTTGAAACTGAAAGCCCTCGTGTCTTCCTTTCATTGGTGCGCCAACACCGTCAGCAGTGCTACATCTGGGTACCAACATTCCTCACACCGCCTGTGCCTATACACTGCCCTGGGGTTACAGCTTCACCTGTGGGGAGCTACACCATCTATGCTGCAACACACCATCAGCCCCAGAGGATCTGCAAGCAGCGTTGGCTTAACATCTTGCTTGCCAAACACCACAGGTGGCGTCACGAACTATTCCTATGAACTACATTAAAAACCACCACTGATTTGGACGCCCAGGGCCACGGACCGGGTCACTGCTGCTGTGACACATTCCCCTGACACTGGCTCGGTACCGAGTACCCCACAGCCCTGGGAGGGCGACCCATCTTGGCGTCATGAACAGGATAACGAAACCCGATACCATCGGGTTCTGTGCGCCTGAAATTTGTGAGACTTTGTACTTTTGAAAATTTGTAGAAGTCCCAATTTAATAGACTGTAAAATGGACATTAGAAATGGCCGCTGGCGCGAAGAAGAAGGGCGTGAAGAGATGGGAGGTCCCAGAAATAGACCAGAAAGGGTATTGGGCCTTCCCTGCCTGAATTACTAAGTGACAGCGACATGGCCCACCCCCCGAGGGGTTCGTATACTGGCTTGGTATGGAGGCGCGGGAAGAAGATGCCGCCCCCGGAAGGAGGGGCAGAAGAAGCCAGTGGCGGGAAAGGGGCCGAGGCAGGAAGAAGAACGCCAGAACGCCATTTTGGAGAGTGAGGGTAGGAGGCCTGCGGAGCGTGGGTAAACGGATCTCCCTGGCGCCATGGCTGACGGCTCCAACCCGAGCTCCAGAATGAACCGCCAGCAACTAGAAGATGAAATCACTGAACTAACCACCCGTCTGCAGCTGAGGCAGGAGGCCTTGGAGCAGCTGTATATAAACGTGTATGCCTTCTTGATGTTACAATTTAATGATACAAAATATTTTTATATTTTCTTGGTGGATTGTTGACTCCATGTCTTTAGTATATAATTCCATGTTGGGAGTGTCCATTGTGCTCACTTTTTTAATCACCCTATTTATGGCGTAGGGCCGTTTTTGGCATATCTCTCTTCACACAGGTAATCAACTGAACCACACTGCATGTATTTACTCCATTCACTGCTAGCAAGCAGCCTGAATGGTACCACTTCCCACCTCTGCTGCCTTTATTTTCTGCTACAATATATCCAAATGGTAATTAGCTGAACCACACTGCATGTATTTACTCCATTCACTGCTAGCAAGCAGCCTGAATGGTACAACTTCCCACCTATGCTGCCTCTATTTTCTGCTGCAGTATATCGAAATGGTACAACTCCATACTTCTGCTTGCTGTCTGTCTTCTGCTGCTTTACCATTTTGCTGCATATTTTAATGTGCTTGCTAAAACTTTGGTATAGTTCATTTGTTGCACTGTATGTAATACTTACTGCTTTAGATCCGTGACTGGGGCCTCTCTAGATCTTATCAGGTGGAAGGTGCTATAGCATATCTACACAGCCTGGTCTAGTGCCTTTGATCATCTAACCACCCCCTGGTGTGCTGGCCCCAGCTGCCAAATTATCCCCAACCAGCTCCGACAATCCCTCTCTCCTGACCCTGTAGTGTGGCCTATATATGTAGTAGTTCCTAAGGAGAAGCACGCAGTGTGGCGTGCAGCACACAAGTATCCCATAAGTAAAGCATCACAGAAGCTAAGCATCAAGTAAATGGCAGTTATACATGGCAGTTAGACAGGGCAGGAGTCAGATAACTCACACTTTGCAATCCCTTTTATCCATGTGCTTTATTTCTATTCTCCTGTGTTCCCTTGCCATCCACATTCACCACCCCATCCCCCCTCCATCACGACTCCTACACATCAGCCCCTATATACTTCCCTCTCCCATGTACAGCTTCCATGCACTCCTCATCTTCCCGAGAAACTTCAGCCCATCTTGCCCAAACACATCACAGAAAAAAACTACTTACAACTCCAACAACTATTTGCTCTTTATCTTCCTACTCCTACTGATTGCAGGGGACATCTCCCCCAACCCTGGTCCACCATCCCCCAACCTCAACCCCTACCCTACCTCATATCGAAACCATAATAATCTAATTAATATTACTTGCACTCCCTCATCTCCATCTTTTAATTGTGCCCTCTGGAATCCACGGTCTGTTTGTAACAAGCTTCCTTTCATACATAACTACTTTGTGAACAACTCTTAATCTGTTGGCCCTCACTGAAACCTGGATTCAGGATTCTTACACTGTCTCTTCTGCTGCCATTTCCTATGGTGGCTTACAATTCTCTCATTACCCGAGATCCACAAAAAGACATGGTGGTGGAGTCGGCATACTCCAGTCCCCACAATGCACTATCCAGGTCATCCCCCCAGTTCCATCACTCATATTCCCTTCTTTTGAGGTCCACACCATCAGGCTCTTCCGTCCTTTCTCCCTCAGAGTAGCGGTCATATACCGGCCTCCAGGCTCACCCACCCACTTCCTTGACCACTTTTCAGCCTGGCTGCCGCACTTAATGTCCTCAGAACTACCAACTCTTATCCTGGGAGACTTCAACATCCCCATTAACAGACCTATTTCCACATCTGCATCCCAGCTTCTATCACTACCCACCTCTCTAGGCCCCTCACAGCTTTCAACCTCTGAGACACACAAGGATGGTAACACCCTTGATCTGGTCTTCGGCCGGCTCTGTTCAATCTCCCACCTAAATAACCGCTTCCACTCTCTGACCACAACATTCTCTCCTTCACGCTCACAAATCCTCGCCCACCCCAGCTCTCTCCTACCTACCACACAATCAGAAATCTACAATCCATTAACCCTCAGACGCTTTCAGATTCCCTACACTCATCACTGTCCCCAATATCCTCTTTTTCCTGTCCTAATCTGGCTGTTCATCACTACAACGATACTCTTAGAAGCACCCTTGACCAAGTAGCTCCCCTCACCCTCAAAACCTCCAATCACAGCCCTGGCTCACATCGCAAACCCAACTTGTCCAGCGATGCTCTAGGAGTGCTGAACGCCTATGGAGTGAAACCAGCATACCAGAAGACTTCATCCACTTCAAATTTGTTAAAAACCGATAACGCTGCCCTTCACCTCGCCAAACAGACCTACCGTATATACTCGAGTATAAGTCGACCCGAGTATAAGCCGAACCCCCCTAATTTTGCCACAAAAAACAGGGAAAACGTATTGACTCGAGTATAAGCCTAGGGTGGAAAATGCTACATAGATTATTCCCCCATATGGTGTCCCCAGAAGAAGCTCCATAGATTATTCCCCATATACTAACCCCATAAGAAGCGCCTTAGATTATTCCCCCATATGCTGACCCCATAAGAAGCTCCTTAGATTATTCCCCCTTATGCTGACCCCATAAGAAGCTCCTTAGAATATTCCCCCATATGCTGACCCCATAAGAAGCTCCTTAGATTATTCCCCCATATGGTGACCCCATAAGAAGCTCCTTAGATTATTCCCCCTTATGCTGACCCCATAAGAAACTCCCTAGATTATTCCCCCATGTGCTGCTGCTGCTGCATGTAAAAATAAAAAAAATGACATACTCACCTCTCCGTCGCTGGGTGTCAGATACTCACCTGTCCTGCGTCCATGGCTGCTCACCGCTATCTGCCACAGCATCAGTCAGTGACGTTCAGACTGCAGGGGGCGCGGCGCGAACTAATCACATCACCACGCCCTCTGCTGTTTGAAGTCACTAACTGATGACAGACAGCAGCAAGCAGCCATGGACGCAGGACAGGTGACTATCACTATACTTACCCGTCCTGACGCTGTCTATTGAGCCACCAGCTTCTCTGCGCTCTCCCTGTGTTCAGCGGTCATGTGATACCGCTCATTAAAACTCATGAATATGCACATATTCATTAAATTAATGAGCGGTACCACGTAACCGCTGAAGGCAGGAAGAGAGAGCGCGGAGAAGCTGGGGGCTCAAGAGACAGCGTCAGGACGGGTAAGTATGACCTGACACCCCCCCCTCCGACCCCCTCGGTGTATATGACTCGAATATAAGCCGAGAGGGGGACTTTCAGCCCAAAAAAATGGGCTGAAAATCTCGGCTTATATTCGAGTATATATGGTACTTCACCACCCTGATCTCCTCACTAGCCAACAACCCCAAGAAACTTTTTGACACTTTTCACTCCCTCCTCAGGCCAAAAGCACAAGGCCCTATCACAGACATTTGTGCTGATGACCTGGCCTCCCACTTTACAGAAAAAATAGACAATATCTGTCAGGAAATCTGCTCCCAACCACCAAGTGCTGTGACTCCCATCCCTTCCTGCATCTCCCCTGGCTCACATTCCACATTTGATCCCATCACAGAAGAAAAAGTCTCCAGACTCCTCCCTTCTTCTCATCCGACTACATGCACTACCGACCCCATTCCCTCACATCTCCTCCAGTCTCTCTCCAGTCGTCACAACCCACCTAACTACAATCTTTAATCTCTCCCTCTCCTCGGGCATTTTCCCATCCTCCTTCAAACACGCCATTGTTACTTCATTACAAAAGAAACCCGCTCTCAACAACTACAGACCAGTCTCCAATCTCCCCTTCATCTAAACTTTTGGAGCATCTAGTTTACTCCCGCCTTACCCGTTACCTCTCCACTCACTCCCTTCTAGACTCTTCACAGTCCGGCTTCCGCCCCCTTCAATCGACTGAAACTGCACTCATCAAAGTGACCAATGACCTTCTGACAGCAAAACGAAACGGTGACCATTCTCTGCTCATTCTTCTTGACCTATCTGCAGCTTTCGATACTGTTGACCACCATCTCCAACTCTCTAGGCTCCAGTCACTAGGCATTAAGGACACTGCTCTGTCCTGGTTCTCTTCCTATCTCTCTGACCGCTCCGTCAGTGTTTTGTTCTCTGGCTCCACGTCATCTCCTCTTCCTCTTGCAGTCGGGGTACCTCAGGGCTCAATCCTTCGCCCTCTTCTTTTCTCTCTCTACATGGCCCCAATTGGACAGACCATCAGCAGATTTGGCTTTCAGTACCATCGTTATGCTGATGACACACAACTATATATGTCTTCCCCCGACCTTACCCCCGCTGTACTACAGAAAGCCAGTGATTGTCTGTCCGCAGTCTCCAACATCATGTCCGCTCTCTATCTGAAACTCAACCTCTCCAAAACTGAACTTCTTCTGCTCCCACCGTCTTCTAACCTCCCTAAATCTGACATTTCCCTCTCCGTGGGTGGTACCACAATAACACCCTGGCAGCAGGCGCGCTGTCTGGGTGTTATGTTTGACACCAATCTATCCTTCACATCACATATACGATCTATTGCTCGCTCTTGCCGCTTACATCTAAAGAACAACTCTAGAATCCGCCCTTTTCTCACCATGGAAACAACAAAAACCCTCACTGTAGCACTGATCCTCTCCCGCCTAGATTACTGCAACGCTCTATAAATTGGCCTCCCCGTCACTCGACTATCCCCTCTCCAGTCCATACTTAATGCAGCAGCCAGGGTCATCTATCTGACTAATCGGTACTTGGACGCGTACGCTCTTCGCCAGTCCTTACATTGGCTGCCCATTCATTATAGGATCCAATTCCCCCCCTCATCTCCTCCCTCATTTCTGTCCATCGGCCTAACCGACCGTTGCGCTCTACAAACGACTTTCGACTAACCTCTGCACTAATCCGTACCTCCCACTCCCGACTCCAAGACTTCTCCCGTGCTGCTCCTATCCTCTGGAATGCTCTACCCCAAGACATCAGGACTATCCACAATTTGCATAGTTTCAGGCGCTCCCTCAAATCACATTTGTTCAGAGCGGCCTATCATGTTCAATAATCAAAGTCCTTCTACGTGTAAGTGTGCGTGTGTAGCCCATTCCCTATCTCCATCCATCCCTCACGCCCTCAAGATGGCTGGACCTTCATTGTAAAACACGATTGTAGATACACACCTGTACTTTGTTTCGCCCCACCTCATTGTCGATTGTAAGCTCTCACGAGCAGGGGCGGCTTATTTTGCTTTAATTATTGCATTGTTAACGTTGTTACTAGAGTTGAGCGACTTTTGGTTTTTTAGGGTCGCGTTTCGTTTCGTGAAACCCGACTTTTCCAAAAGTCGGGTCGAGCAAGATCGTCCGATTATAGGGAAAAGTCGGGGTCGTCCCGAAACACGAAACCCAATGTAAGTCAATGGGGAATAAAAGTCGGCAGTGAGAGGAGGACAGGAAACACACCAACAGTGCCCATTTGAATGCTAAAAGCATCAATTCTTCTTACTTAAGCTTGTCAACCTTAATTAACTTCATAATACAAGTTACGCACTGAAAAATGGGGGTTATTTGGCTAAAGACTGTGGGGGGGGAGGGCTGGCTCCAGGTTTTCATGTGCCCTGGGCGAAAGAGCGCCCCTTTAACACATACCACAACTCATCATGCTCCGATACGGCAGAGAAATAGCGGTATAGTACAATGAAAAATACCTCACTTTTTACATCTCATGACGAGGCCCATCTATTTCTCCATACAGAATCATTGGTCCCATATAATGTTTGAAACAGTATATGATGAGCTCCACATAATGCTACAGTATATGTTGGTCCCCATGGATGAAGCTCTACTGTCTTATGGGCCCAAATAATGCTCCAAACATAATGGGCCCCATTTCTAATGCTCTAGTGTATAATGGGCCCTGTAAATGCTGCTCCAGTGTCTGATGTCCACCTTTGGAATGTTCCAGTGTATGGTGGACCCCATCTATCATTCTCAGACGGTGTTAGGTCCAGTATGGATTGCACGTGATTGCACAAAGGTTAGAAAGGGTACCGTATCCCCAGATAACATGTATGGATAGCGTACACATTCAAAATATATGTCTCAGGAGGCAGGCTCAGACGGTGTTAGGCCCAGTATGGATTGCACGTGATTGCACAAAGGTTAGAAAGGGTACCGTATCCCCGGATAACATGTATGGATAGCGTACACATTCAAAATATATGTCTCAGGAGGCAGGCTCAGACGGTGTTAGGCCCAGTATGGATTGCACGTGATTGCACAAAGGTTAGAAAGGGTACCGTATCCCCGGATAACATGTATGGATAGCGTACACATTCAAAATATATGTCTCAGGAGGCAGGCTCAGACGGTGTTAGGCCCAGTATGGATTGCACGTGATTGCACAAAGGTTAGAAAGGGTACCGTATCCCCAGATAACATGTATGGATAGCGTACACATTCAAAATATATGTCTCAGGAGGCAGGCTCAGACGGTGTTAGACCCAGTATGGATTGCACGTGATTGCGCAAAGGTTAGAAAGGGTACCGTATCCCCGGATAACATGTATGGATAGCGTACACATTCAAAATATATGTCTCAGGAGGCAGGCTCAGACGGAGTTAGGCCCAGTATGGATTGCACAAAGGTTAGAAAGGGTACCGTATCCCCAGATAACATGTATGGATAGCGTACACATTCAAAATATATGTCTCAGGAGGCAGGCTCAGACGGTGTTAGGCCCAGTATGGATTGCACGTGATTGCACAAAGGTTAGAAAGGGTACAGTATCCCCGGATAACATGTATGGATAACGTACACATTCAAGATATATGTCTCATGAGGCAGGCTCAGACGGTGTTAGGCCCAGTATGGATTGCACGTGATTGCACAAAGGTTAGAAAGGGTACCGTATCCCCAGATAACATGTATGGATAGCGTACACATTCAAAATATATGTCTCAGGAGGCAGGCTCAGACGGTGTTAGGCCCAGTATGGATTGCACGTGATTGCACAAAGGTTAGAAAGGGTACCGTATCCCCAGATAACATGTATGGATAGCGTACACATTCAAAATATATGTCTCAGGAGGCAGGCTCAGACGGTGTTAGGCCCAGTATGGATTGCACGTGATTGCACAAAGGTTAGAAAGGGTACCGTATCCCCGGATAACATGTATGGATAGCGTACACATTCAAAATATATGTCTCAGGAGGCAGGCTCAGACGGTGTTAGGCCCAGTATGGATTGCACGTGATTGCACAAAGGTTAGAAAGGGTACCGTATCCCCGGATAACATGTATGGATAGCGTACACATTCAAAATATATGTCTCAGGAGGCAGGCTCAGACGGTGTTAGGCCCAGTATGGATTGCACGTGATTGCACAAAGGTTAGAAAGGGTACCGTATCCCCAGATAACATGTATGGATAGCGTACACATTCAAAATATATGTCTCAGGAGGCAGGCTCAGACGGTGTTAGACCCAGTATGGATTGCACATGATTGCGCAAAGGTTAGAAAGGGTACCGTATCCCCGGATAACATGTATGGATAGCGTACACATTCAAAATATATGTCTCAGGAGGCAGGCTCAGACGGAGTTAGGCCCAGTATGGATTGCACGTGATTGCACAAAGGTTAGAAAGGGTACCGTATCCCCAGATAACATGTATGGATAGCGTACACATTCAAAATATATGTCTCAGGAGGCAGGCTCAGACGGTGTTAGGCCCAGTATGGATTGCACGTGATTGCACAAAGGTTAGAAAGGGTACAGTATCCCCGGATAACATGTATGGATAACGTACACATTCAAAATATATGTCTCATGAGGCAGGCTCAGACGGTGTTAGGCCCAGTATGGATTGCACGTGATTGCACAAAGGTTAGAAAGGGTACCGTATCCCCAGATAACATGTATGGATAGCGTACACATTCAAAATATATGTCTCAGGAGGCAGGCTCAGACGGTGTTAGGCCCAGTATGGATTGCACGTGATTGCACAAAGGTTAGAAAGGGTACCGTATCCCCAGATAACATGTATGGATAGCGTACACATTCAAAATATATGTCTCAGGAGGCAGGCTCAGACGGTGTTAGGCCCAGTATGGATTGCACGTGATTGCACAAAGGTTAGAAAGGGTACCATATCCCCGGATAACATGTATGGATAGCGTACACATTCAAAATATATGTCTATACATCAGGAGGCAGGCTCAGACGGTGTCAGGCACAGTGTGGATTTGACGGCCCAGATTACACAGCGGAGGAGCAGGGAGAGGTAAAGATTGCAAATGCTGGGGCCCTGCCCAAGCAAGGGGGGCCCACTCGTGGGCGTTGGTACTGGCACTGGGCCCCTCATAGTACAGCGGTGTGTCTGACGGCGGGTGTGCACCACCACCGTCAGAGACACTTGATTGCACTATGAGGGACCCTGTGCCAGTGCCCGCGCACAAAAGTCGGCCTACCCACCTGTCCAGGGCAACGGCACTCGCACGGTGTCATGCGCTAGGTGGTGACCCCGGCCATGGGGGGGGAGGCAGCACAGATAGGGAGTTTTAGAAAGTGGCATATGTTGATGTTGGACATTCAGCTGATGCAAAAGGCGAAATAGGTGAAGTACCAGGAAGAGGTGGACCAAAGCAAGCCATTTTTCTGTCACCCTATGTGTCATCAGGGGAAGGTGGGACAAAATCCTTGGAAACCCATGCGTGGTTCATTTTAATGAAGGTTAGATCATCCACATTTTGGGTTGACAGACGGGTCCTTTTTTCTGTCAGGATTGATCCAGCTGCACTGAAGACTCTTTCCGATAGCACACTTGCAGCTGGGCAAGCGAGCTCCTGTAAGGCATATTGGGCCAATTCAGGCCAGGTGTCCAGTTTAGCGGCCCAATAGTCAAAGGGGAATGACCTGTGTGGGAGAACATCGATATGGGAGGAAAAGTAGTTTGTAACCATAGTTGACAACTGCTGTCTCCTGTCACTTTCCATCGATGCAGTATTACCAGTTGTGTGAGCGGTATTTGAAAAATCAGTCCTCAACATTGTCATGAAACCCCTGTCTCCAACGCCACTTCTGCTGTGTGCACCACGAACACCTCTGCCAAGCTGCCCCCGGCCCGTACGGCTCGTGTGAGAACCATCACCGCTGCTGTGTGCTGGGAATGCCTCAAGCAACCGATTTACCAGAGTTGCTTGTTTATTAGCCAATATTAGGTCAAGGTTCTCCTGTGGCATGATGTTTTGTAATTTGCCTTTATAGCGTGGATCCAGGATGCTGGCCAACCAGTAGTCGTCATCTTTCATCATTTTGGCAATGCGGGGGTCCCTTTTTAGGATCCGCAAGGCATAATCTGACATGTGGGCCAATGTTCCCGGTGTCAATGATGCACTGCGAGTGCTGGGTGGAGGAGCACTTTCTGGCAAATCCACATCCCTCCAGTCACGCACAAACCCTGTACCAGACCTTGCCACGCCAACATTTTCACTTGCCCCACGAGATGCATCCTCCTCCCCTAAGTAATCATCCCCATCATCATCCTCCTCCTCTTCTTCCTCCACCTCGTCCAGGAGAGGTCCCTGAGCAGACAATGGCTGAATGTCATCAAGGATTCCCTCCTCCTCTTCCTCTTCATCAACATTGGCTGCAGACGCCTGCTCCTTAAGGTGCGTCAAAGTTTGCATGAGCAGACGCATAAGTGGGATGCTCATGCTTAGGATGGCGTCGTCTGCGCTTACCAGCCGTGTGCATTCCTCAAAACACTGAAGGACTTTACAAAGGTCTTTCAGCTTCGACCACTGCACACCTGTCAACTCCATGTCTGCTCTCAAAGTGCCTGGCCGTGTATCCTCCCACAAATGCATTATGGCCTGCCTCTGCTCGCACAGCCGCTCCACCATGTGCAGGGTGGAGTTCCACCTTGTTGCAATGTCGATAATGAGGCGGTGGTTGGGAAGGTGGAGCAATCGCTGCAGCTTCTGCATACGAACAGAGTGTACAGGCGACCGGCGGATGTGCGCGCACAGTCTTCGCACCTTCTGGAGCAGGGCTGTTAACTCCGGATAATTTTTGAGGAAGCACTGCACCACCAGGTTCAAGGTGTGAGCCAAGCAAGGTATGTGGCTGAGTTTTGAAAGGGCTATGGCTGCCACAAAATTACGGCCGTTATCACTAACTACCTTGCCTGCCTCAAGATGTACACTGCCCAGCCATGACTCAGTTTGTCGCTTCAAGTACTCGGCCAGCACCTCGGCGGTGTGTCTGTCGCCCAAACACATCATCTGCAACACAGCCTGCTGACGCTTTCCACTAGCTGCTCGATAGGGGGACACATCGTGTGCAACAGTGGCAGCTGCAGATGGAGTGCTCGTACGACTGCGCTCTGTGGACGAGCTTTCGCTTCTGGAGGAGGAGGAGGAGGAGGAGGGTCGAACGCCTACAGCCAACTGTTTCCTATACCGTGGGCTAGGCAGCACTGTCCCACCACCGCTGTCCCCTGTGGACCCTGCATCCACCACATTAACCCAGTGCGCAGTGATGGACACGTAACGGCCCTGGCCATGCCGACTGGACCATGCATCAGTTGTGAGGTGCACCTTTCCGCTCACTGACTGCTTGAGTGCATGGACAATGCAGTCTTTCACATGATGGTGGAGGGCTGGGATGGCTTTGCGAGAGAAGAAGTGGCGACTGGGTAGGTCATAGCGTGGTACTGCATAGGCCATGAGTTCGCGGAAAGCTGTGCTTTCCACCAACCGAAAGGGCATCATCTCAAACGAGATTAGTTTGGCAATGTGGGCGTTCAAACCCAGTGTACGCGGATGAGAGACTGAGTACTTTCTTGACCTACTCATAGTGTCTGGGAGGGTGAGCTGGACTTGAGAGCTGCATATGGTGGAAGTAGCGGTGGACAGGGCGGACTGAGAGAGGGTTGATGATGGTGATGGAGTTGGTGTTCTTTCTGATGGCCTAGAATCAGTCTTTCGTTGATATAACAGTGGGATTCCCTGACTGCTGTGGTCTTGCAACGACACCTCAACATTTGCTGCTGTGCTAACCGGTGGGCTTACAGTGGGGGAAACAATGTAGCGTTGCTGACTACCTTCGTTGTGATCAGTTGCACATGTGGCACTTGAGGTTTGGTGTTGTGTCCACGCTTGCAAGTGCATGCTGGTTAAATGTCTAAGCATGCAACTGGTATTCAAATTTTTCAGATTTTTCCCTCGGCTAAAGGTCTTTGCGCACTTCTTACAGATAACCTTGGCCTGATCATGAGGATTTTGGTCAAAAAAGTGCCACACTGCACTCTTCCTACTTTGGCAGACATTTTGCGGCCTAGCACGCTGTGATCTTTTGACCCTCTGGACAAGCTGTCCAGCAACTCTTTTGATGTTTGGAACCTGTCTTTGGAGTGCTCCGGGCCTGCCAGATAACAGCTGTTGTGATGTCGATGTCTGCTGTGGATGCTCCTCATCTGAGCTATTGGAAGCAGCACCCTCTTCCCGCAATGGATGCCAATCTGGGTCAACAACGGGGTCATCCATCACCTCCTCTTCTATGTCATGTGCACCTTCCTATGTGTCACCATGTATGGTGGTATAGTGTGCGGGAAGGGGCACCTGAGTCTCATCAGGGTCAGAATCTGGCTCTGTACACTGCGAGGACAATGTAGTGCTCTGGACACTTTTGGATTGTGTGAGGCCCAATGAATATCTGAGCGCTATGTGACAGGCTCGATGGCACAGCTGTGACAAAAGTGACTAGAGAATAAGGGAGATTTTGAATCTCTGCACACATTTTTGGACACTGGATGGACACTTTTGGATTGTGTGAGGCCCACTGATATCTGAGCGCTATGTGACAGGCTCGATGGCACAGCTGTGACCAAAGTGACTAGAGGATAAGGGAGATTTTGAATCTCTGCACACACTTTTGGACACTGGACACTTTTGGATTGTGTGAGGCCCAATGAATATCTGAGCGCTATGTGACAGGCTTGATGGCACAGCTGTGACAAAAGTGACTAGAGGATAAGGGAGATTTTGAATCTCTGCACACACTTTTGGACACTGGACACTTTTGGATTGTGTGAGGCCCAATGAATATCTGAGCGCTATGTGACAGGCTCGATGGCACAGCTGTGACAAAAGTGACTAGAGGATAAGGGAGATTTTGAATCTCTGCACACACTTTTGGACACTGGACACTTTTGGATTGTGTGAGGCCCAATGAATATCTGAGCGCTATGTGACAGGCTCGATGGCACAGCTGTGACAAAAGTGACTAGAGGATAAGGGAGATTGGATTGCTTTTACAAAAGCAGTTTGCGGAGCAGTGGGTAAACAGCAATGCAGGAATGTCAGGAAGCCTTAGAAGGCAGCCCAACAACCAACACCACTGATACACCACTATATAGCCTCCCCTTGCACTGCACACACAGTGACTGGTGTGTTGTGCAGGCCAAATTGCTAGCAGCAGAAGCAGTTTTTTTGTCTTCTCAGCAGGACAAAAAAAAAAAATTGGGATTGCTTTTAAAAAAGCAGTTTGCGGAGCAGTGGGTAAACAGCAATGCAGGAATGTCAGGAAGCCTTAGAAGGCAGCCCAACAACCAACACCACTGATACACCACTATATAGCCTCCCCTTGCACTGCACACACAGTGACTGGTGTGTTGTGCAGGCCAAATCGCTAGCAGCAGAAGCAGTTTTTTTGTCTTCTTCCCTGCCTAACGCTCTCCCTACAGAATCAGCAGCAACCTCTCCCTATACTAAGATCGGCAGAAGTAAGATGGCGGTCGGCGTGCACGCCCTTTTATACCCCCTGTGACGCCCACCAAAGCAAGCCAATCACTTGCATGCCCTTCTGAAAGATGGTGGTGACCCGTGCCTATGTCATCACGTTGCCCACAGTGTCCGTGGATCCTGATTGGCTGAAAAAGAGCGCAAAACAAACTTTTGAAACGCGACTTTGGCGCGTAAGTCGCCGACCTCGTGGCCGACCTGATCCTAGGGTCGGGTTTCGTTTCATGAAACCCGACTTTGCCAAAAGTCGGCGACTTTTGAATTTTTTCGACTCGTTTCGCTCAACTCTAGTTGTTACTTATGACTTGTGTTTTGAAACTGTTAAACTGTAAAGCGCTGCGGAATATGTTGGCGCTATATAAATAAAGATTATTATTATTATTATATTGTGAATGTAACCTGCTTTCTGTTCTGATGATATTGTTTCAGTAGTTATTCTGTGTTTTCCCAGCTACCATCTCTGAACAGATGGCCTACCGGACACTGTGGAGGCCATATACTGTCGGAGGCTTATTTAGGTCATAATATGGACAGATATTTTTTATTCAGGAGCATTTTAATAACACTGTTATTTTGAAAGGACTCAGTGTCGGGATGTGCTGCAGGAGACTGGAGAAGAGGGAGGGCTAAAGAAAGGAGATGTGGATGAGAAAAGTCATCATGACGTCTGGACATGATGGAGACTAAGAGAAAGAAAAGACTCAATCAGAGAAGAGGTCACTTATAAGGTACCAGGATGTACATTTTTACTTGTTGATACTGACTGCGTCTCATCAGTACTCTGGTTCCTGTATAGTCCGCAGTCTGATAAAGACTGATAACGACTCCCAGCATCTCCTTACCATTGTTAAGGACATACTGGGAGTTGTGGGTTCATGAGATACAAATGTATATGTGCCTGACTTAGCAGGATTCTGCTCGTCAGTTATTAATCACATGATGTCATAGACCTAATGGAAAAGGGAAGAATTAGCTGGGTAGAAAGACAAAATGGGCGCCTTCGGCTTCATCTGCCTTGGGCACCAAAATACTGTACTCTGGCCCTGGTAACGAATAAAGCAAAATCCCACATGACCTGTCAATGTTCTACGATTTGGGTTGAGGACACTTATTGTGTGTGGGCTGGTGAATTTTGTGTGCCAGGGCTGCTTTTTAGTCCCAATTCGGCAATGAATCCCCTCGTGTATCTGAATGCAAGGAAGAGTGTGAACTTGTGCTAATTGTGCAGTAACACTTTGCCATCTCTGCTTCGTCCTGTCTTCCAGCGCAGAGTTAAATTGCTCCGACTCCATTTCTGGCTTCATGGCTTGATCATAGATGCTGGATCCTGATCCCCAACAAAATCCCACCAACCCAAGATTGTGAAAGAAACACACAAAACACTTTTATTGGATGTTAAATCGACCGAATTTTATTCCAAATCTCATAATTATTATTTCATTCAGTGTCTGAAATTTAGAATCAGCCAATTTCTATGAAAAAGACACTGAAAATGGCAGAACCCCCGACTCACGAAGAATCATCCTCCAGCACTCAGGAGAGGAAAAACCCCGTGTGGAGGAAACCTCTAGGGAACCATGGCTGGAGGACTGCCCTTCCCTTGGGCTTAGAAGGTTAATGCCAACATGTAACAGCAAATTGTACCAGAATTTGTACATTGTATCATATTTGTTATGGAGAAGCCTAATGCGACCTCTCCAGGCCGTATACATAAAGGTGAAGGCGGCGAGTACTGGACGTGAGGGAGATCTGGCTGCAATATCTGTCAACCCATTGATCTGGCTGGCTAGGCGGTATGGCTGATCTGGCTGGCTAAGCGGTATGGCTGATCTGGCTGGCTAGGCGGTGTCCCCTTCCTCCCATTGTGGAGTGATGAAGCTCCAGGTCTCCAGACACATCAAGCACGGCTCCTCCTACGGCGGAATGACTTGTGGTTCTGGAATCTTCTCCTGTATCATAGATGCATGTGTTTATGACATCAGCGCAGTTGCCACAGGTGTTTTATACTGTGGTTTCATTGGCTAGAAATTCCCTCTCAGTGTTCCAAAGAATTAACACTTGAATGACTGGCATTATGCCTTTCTCCAGAAGCCTGTAAAATAAACTTGTCACTAGACAGGACCATTATCATTATTATATTTTAAAGTTGCCCTAACCAAAGTCTAATAAATGAGCGCATCTTCAGAGTTGATGTGTAACAAGCACAATAATTCCATTAAGCCCTACTAAATGTATAAATGCACAATATGAGAACAGAGCAGTCTCATAGAAAATGAATGATACCGAGGTGAATGCAGTTAGATATAGGAGGCTATATAGGGGCTCATACTGTATATAGGAGGCAATATGGTGGCAAACAATGTATTTAGGAGGCTATACGTGGCCTCATACTGCATATAGGAGGCTATATGTGGCCTTATACTGTATATAGGAGGCTATGTGGGTGCTCATACTGTATATAGGAGACTATGTGGGTGCTTGTACTGTATATAGGAAGCGATGTGCAAAATCATACTGTAGATAGGAGGGAATTCAGAAGAAGGAAATATCCAGCTACAGGTTCAGGGAAAAAATTTTAAAAGCAAAAAATGAAGGAGAGAGATAAAGTGGCCCCTGCGTAAAAGGATTTGTAACTGCTGTGAGTCTAGATACCAACCACAAGGAAATCAAAAGGATTATAAATATTTGTGATAGACTTGCGCTGAAAAAAGCTGAGAGAAAAGCTAGTCACTTATTAATAAGACAAATAGAAGAATATTTAATAGGTAAAAGCTGACAAGAATAAACAATAAATTGCAGTTATTCCAATCGTGGGGAAAAATAGCTGAGAAATAAATAGTGATTAGCAAATCTTATTAAATATATTGCAACTCGCCCAGTACAAAACTGTGAAAAAAAAATGGTAGTTCATGGAAATAGCAAGTATTGCACTCAAACAGTTGATTAACCAAGGAGAGAAGGCATGTGCCTGAATAGAATTCTCCTAGAGGCTGCAAATAAGAGCGGCAGGAAGTAAAGGGTTAATATGTACATAGAACACATAATTGGGTGAAAATATTAAATGGTCATAAGCAATATGTTGTGGTCCTGAAGAAGGAAACCGAATTTTCCGAAACGTGTTGGTTTTGGCCCTCTTTGCCACCCGTACCTCCATCCAGCAGCAGTTATGTGGCACCATGGGATCCACCGCGTCACACAGGTCCTGCTCCTACTGCACATCCACCAGGACACAGCTATCGACCTTAGTGACCGGATCCCCGCTGACCACTGAAGGGCAGGAGCACTGGTCTCACACTACACCTCAGCACATCGCCCCAGCGCCGACTCCTCCTCGCCGCATTGAACTATACAGCGAGATCAAAGCAATGATGGGGAGAGAGCGTCAGATGACGCTCCCTCTCCCATTATTCCCCTCTGACATTGCAGGTGCTCGATGACATAACTTCATCGCGCAGCCCTTGTGCAGCATCGGCACAGGTAGCGGCGATCGCCATGTTGGCGGTTGCGGGGATCGGGAACAGGTAGCTCCGGACGGGGTATTCTCATCTCTCCGCTCCCCCCTTTAGAGCTGGCGGGGGCGCATGGACCGAGCCGCTCGGGGGAGGATGCCGCAGCGTCTCAGCCATGTTGAGGAACCGGAGGTGTACGGGACCGGCGACAATGAGGTGGGTCTGCTGCCCATGTGTCGCCATCCTCGGCCTCCAGCCTCCTTGGCCCACTGTGACACCAGCCCCGTAAATTCCTCCATGCTCTGCCCTTGCTCCCTGCACTCCCATGCCCCATGTCCTCGTAGGTCCCCAGGTCATTGTGCTCCTCCCGGCCCCGTACATGCCTTGTCTCTCCTCCCCTGGTCCTCAAATGCTCCCCATCTTCCATGCCATGAATCCTCCTGCACCCCCATGTATTCCCTGCCCCTTGTCCCTGTGTGACCCATCTGCCCTGCTCTCAAGTCTTCCTGCATCCCCTTGTTCCCACACCTCTCTTGTCCCCCTGCAACCTTTTCTCACTGTGTGTCCCCATCTACCCTGTCTTTGTAATCCCTGTACTCTTTTCTTCCCTGATCCCAAGTCCCCCCTCCCCCCATCTTACCCTTTACCCTTGCAGCCCTGTATCCCCATGCGTTCCTATCTACTCTGCCCTTGGATTCACCATGTGTCCCCTTGTGCCTGTCTCCCTTGTCCCCTTGTGTCAGTCTCCCTTGCCCACTAGTCCCTGTGTGTCCCTTTGTTTCTCTCTCCCTTGTCCCCTTGTGTCAGTCTCTCTTGCCCACTAGTCCCCGTGTGTCCCCTTGTGTCAGTCTCCCTTGCCCACTAGTCCCTGTGTGTCCCCTTGTGCCTGTCTCACTTGTCCCCTTGTGTTAGTCTCCCTTGCCCACTAGTCCCCGTGTGCCCCCTTGTGTCAGTCTCCCTTGCCCACTAGTCCCCGTGTGTCCTCTTGTGCCCTTCTCCCCTGCTTCCTTGCCCCGTGTGTTCCCTTGTGCCTGTCTCCCTTGCTCCCTAGCCCCCCTCTGTCACCCTTGTGCCTGTCTCCCCTAGCCCCCTTGTGTCCTTCTCCGCTGCCTCCTAGTCACCCTTTGACCGTGTCCTTCTCACTTCCCCTGTGTGTATTATACTATATGGAGGACTGAGGAGTGTATTTCAATGTATGGATGACTATAGGGAGTGTATTATGCTATATTGAGGACTATAGGGAGTGTTTGATACTATACGGAGGACTGTGGGGCACATTATATTTTATGGAGGACTATGGGGCGGTCAGGATCGCTGGTGCATCGCTAAGTGGTCGCTAGTGAGCTGCCACACAGGCAGATCTCACTAGCGACATCGCTGTTGTCGGGGGTCGCTAATTACCTGTCACACTAGGTGATCCTGCGTCCTCCCGCCCGGCTCCACGCTCGTCGCTCGTCTCTCCACAGGAAGCTGACGACGAGAAACAGTCCAGCCTGTTCTCGCGCGATCAGCGATAAGCAGCGGGGGAGCGGGTTGTAGGTAAGTATCACACACATCGATATCGCTAGCAATATCGCTATAACGTCACAGGTTATAGCGATATTGCTAGCGATATCGCTTAGTGTGACAGGCCCTTTAGTTCCTCCGCCGTAGTGAAGGATGAGATTGATTCCGACCTGGCAATGGATGGTGATCTATCTCGTTTGGGGCTTGTTTTACACCTATACACTCTATTGTTCTGAAAATCTAGGACATCTCTCTGAAATTTCTTCGATTTATTAGAACAGATGTCCTGCTTCCATTTGCCAAAGTCCTCATCCAATTCACCGTGGAGTTTAGTAAGGGCATCAGCAGACAAATTCTTTTTTAATTCAGACTGGAGGGTATCAATCTCAGCCTCTAAAGAACTGATTTTAACACTGTCTAATTTTATCAATAACTCCATGTTTTCTCTAGAAGATCTAGTAGATATCTTTTCCCAATTTTCTCTAAAGATGGCATCATCTACAGGGAAGGCGGGAAACAACTGAATACGTAATCCCCTGGGTATCAACCCCTTACATAGATATTTCTCCAAAAAAGCCTTGTTCCACCAAGATCTCGTTCTTTTTAAGAAAAGGCCTTTTAAACGTGTGATTTGTTCCTTGGTATCCTTGAGTTGTAAATCTAAAAGCACTGGAGACTCCTCCTTAAAAACCTCATTAAGCCACGTCAGCCAAGATTGGTTGCGGGCACAAAAGTCCATCTGTTTTGAATCACCTGCTGTGAATAACACAGGAAACAACAATATCAAACAAATATCCAAAGCAACCATAGTTGTCACCTGTGACCAGGAACTGGTTAAAAACCAATATAGTTCTCCCACCCAGTGTGCGGACAAATAGATAAATGTGGAGTACTCCCAATAACATGCAAACAGGAGAAAGTTGGAGTAGCCATAAACAACAAAAAGAAGTTTATAAATGGCATAGAAGATAAATCTTTACTTAGAATATATTAAAATTTATCAAACATTCATAAATATATACGAGGTATATTGGAGGAGCAATCCAGAAAAAACAGCAAGCGAGGAGTCACCATTATTAATACAGAGTAGGACAAAAAGCAATAGTATAGGTGAGGCTACAAAATAAACCCCACTGTGCAGAGTCATACAGGAATATTACAGCATGCCCAAATTGTAACAATAAAACACTACACAAAGGTGCCAGAATCAAAAGAGTCACCACCTACACATTACAATTACACCATGTGCAAATAATCGCCATGTAAGGTCCCAGGGAATAATACCCATAGTATCATATACGCTTATTGCCAATTACCCATGCTGTCAGTATGAGAGGGGGGGACGCCTCGCTGTAACACCGACGCGCGTTTCGCCATGGTTTTATCAAAGGGAAGTGTCTATCTAACATCGCAAGCCCATATATATACACAAAGTCCCAGATGCCAGTAATCACAGCAACGCATGCCCAGTCGGGTCGGGCGGCACCCACTAAATGATCCATCGCCATCAAAGAGTCGCGCGCATGCGTGGTAAGCAACCACCCTTATGACGTCATGTCCTCAGACCTACCAACTCTTATCCTGGGAGACTTCAACATCCCCATTAACAGACAACAAAAACCCAATAAATAATAACGGCAAAAACTCAAATTAGAATCCATAAACAACAAAAATAAGTATAAATTGCCCAAAAATAAACACTTTTATTGAATACAAAAAATACAAGAATAAAAATTACACACAAGGGTGACTGCTATCCAAAGCAGGAGCCATATTGCACTAGTGCCCATTTAACCAAATATGAGTACAAATATTAAACAATTACACACACTGATCAGAAAGTGGCATGTGCTATAATACATATAGCTGAATATTTATATTGCCCGTTTAACCAAATATAAATAAAAATATTGAATAATTACACATATTGATCAGAGAGTGGCATGTAATTTACTACGTACAGCTAAATAGCCCAAAGAGAACAGCACAAATATTACTGAACTCACAGTACTTCCCACAGTGGGTATATACACAACCACTCAATGATCACTAAGCAAAAAAACCCAACTATGAGCAATGTGTATAAACAAATACATGAACGTACTACCAATATGGTAAGGACACTTACAAGATATAAGTAATGGCGCTGGCTACCCACTCGCCCCAACGCGCGTTTCGCTTCTTCGTCAGGAGAAGAAGAAGTCTCCAGACTCTTCTCTTCTTCTCGTCCGACTACATGCACTACCGACCCCATTCCCTCACATCTCCTCCAGTCTCTCTCCAGTCGACACAACCCACCTAACTACAATCTTTAATCTCTCCCTCTCCTCGGGCATTTTCCCATCCTCCTTCAAACACGCCATCGTTACTCCATTACTAAAGAAACCCGCTCTCAACAACTACAGACCAGTCTCCAATCTCCCCTTCATCTCTAAACTTTTGGAGCGTCTAGTTTACTCCCGCCTTACCCGTTACCTCTCCACTCACTCCCTTCTAGACCCTTCACAGTCCGGCTCTTGCCCCCTTCATTCGACTGAAACTGCACTCATCAAAGTGACCAATGACCTTCTGACAGCAAAGCGAAACGGTGACCACTCTCTGCTCATTCTTCTTGAGCTATCTTCAGCTTTCGATACTGTTGACCACCATCTCCTACTCTCTAGGCTCCAGTCACTAGGCATTAAGTACACTGCTCTCTCCTGGTTCTCTTCCTATCTCTCTGACCGCTCCTTCAGTGTTTTGTTCTCTGATCGACATCATCTCCTTTTCCTCTTGCAGTCGGGGTACCTCAGGGCTCAGTCCTTGGCCCTCTTCTTTTCTCTCTCTATACGGCCCCAATTGGACAGACCATCAGCAGATTTGGCTTTCAGTACCATCTTTATGATGATGACACACAACTATATATGTCTTCCCCCGACCTTACCCCCACTGTACTACAGAATGCTAGTGATTGTCTGTCCGCAGTCTCCAACATCATATCCGCTCTCTATCTGATACTCAACCTCTCCAAAAATGAACTTCTTCTGCTCCCACAGTCTACTAACCTCCCTAAATCTGACATTTCCCTCTCCGTGGGTGGTACCACAATAACACCCCGGCAGCAGGCGCGCTGTATGACTGTTATGTTTGACACCAATCTCTCCTTCACATCCCATATACAATCTATTGCCCGCTCTTGCCGCTTACAGCTAAAGAACATCTCTAGAATCCGCCCTTTTCTCACCATGGAAACAACAAAAACCCTCACTGTAGCATTGATCCACTCCCGCCTGGATTACTGCAACGCTCTATTAATTGGCCTCCCCGTCACTCGACTATCCCCTCTCCAGTCCATACTTAATGCAGCACCCAGGGTCATCTATCTGACTAATCGGTACTCGGACGCGTACGCTCTTCGTCAGTCCTTACATTGGCTGTCCATTCATTAAAGGATCCAATTCCCCCCTACATCTCCTCCCTCATTTCCGTCCATCGGCCTACCGACCGCTGTGCTCTGCAAACGACTTTCGACTAACCTCTGCACTAATCTGTACCTCCCACTCCCGACTCCAAGACTTCTCTCATACTGCTCCTATCCTCTGGAATGCTCTACCCCAAAACATCAGGACTATCCACATTTGTTCAGAGCAGCCTATCATGTTCCCTAATCAAAGTCCTTCTATGTGTAAGTGTGCGTGTGTAGCCCATTCACTATCTACATCCATCCCTCACGCCCTCAAGATGGCTGGACATTCATTGTAAATACACCATTGTAGATACACACCTGTACTTGGTATCTCCCTCACCTCATTGTAGATTGTAAGCTCTCACGAGCAGGGTCATCTTATTTTGCTTTAATTATTGTATTGTTAATGTTGTTACTTATGACTTGTGTTTTGAAACTGTTAAACTGTAAAGCGCTGCGGAATATGTTGGCGCTATATAAATAAAGATTATTATTATTATATTGTGAAAGTAACCTGCTTTCTTTTCTGATGATATTGTTTCCGTTGTTATTCTGTGTTTTCCCAGCTACCATCTCTCAACAGATGGCCTACCGGACAGTGTGGAGGCCATATACTATAGGAGGCTTATTTAGGTCATAATATGGACAGATATTTTTTATTCAGGAGCATTTTAATAAAAATGTTATTTTTAAAGGACTCCGTGTCGTGATGTGCTGCAGATACTGGAGAAGAGGGAGGGCTAAAGAAAGGAGATGTGGATGAGAAAAGTCATCATGGCGTCTGGACAAGATGGAGACTAAGAGAAAGAAAAGACTCAATCAGAGAAGAGGTCACTTATAAGGTACCAGGATGTACATTTTCACTTGTTGATGCTGACTGCGTCTCATCAGTACTGTGGTTCCTGTATAGTCCGCAGTCTGATAAAGACTGATAACAACTCCCAGCATCTCCTTACCATTGTTAAGGACACACTGGGAGTTGTGGGTTCATGAGATACAAATGTATATGTGCCTGACTTAGAAGGATTCTGCTCGTCAGTTATTAATCACATGATGTCATAGACCTAATGGAAAAGGGAAGAATTAGCTGGGTAGAAAGACAAAATGGGCGCCTTCGGCTTCATCTGCCTTGGGCACCAAAATACTGTACTCTGGCCCTGGTAACGAATAAAGCAAAATCCCACATGACCTGTCAATGTTCTACGATTTGGGTTGAGGACACTTATTGTGTGTGGGCTGGTGAATTTTGTGTGCCAGGGCTGCTTTTTAGTCCCAATTCGGCAATGAATCCCCTCGTGTATCTGAATGCAAGGAAGAGTGTGAACTTGTGCTCATTGTGCAGTAACACTTGGTCATCTCTGCTCCGTCCTGTCTTCCAGCGCATGGTTAAATTGCTCCGACTCCATATCTGGCTTCATGGCTTGATCATAGATGCTGGGTCCTGATCCCCAACAAAATCCCACCAACCCAAGATTGTGAAAGAAACACACAAAACACTTTTATTGGATGTTAAATCGACCGAATTTTATTCCAAATCTCATAATTATTATTTCATTCAGTGTCTGAAATTTAGAATCAGCCAATTACTATGAAAAAGACACTGAAAATGGCAGAACCCCCGACTCACGAAGAATCATCCTCCAGCACTCAGGAGAGGAAAAACCCCCTGTGGTGGAAACCTCTAGGGAACCATGGCTGGAGGACTGCCCTTCCCTTGGGCTTAGAAGGTTAATGCCAACATGTAACAGCAAATTGTACCAGAATTTGTACATTGTATCATATTTGTTATGGAGAAGCCTAATGCGACCTCTCCAGGCCGTACACATAAAGGTGAAGGCGGTGAATACTGGACGTGAGGGAGATCTGGCTGCAACATCTGTCACCCCATTGATCTAGCTGGCTAGGCGGTATAGCTGATCTGGCTGGCTATGCGGTATGGCTGATCTGGCTGGCTAGGCGGTGTCCCCTTCCTCCCATTGTGGAGTGATGAAGCTCCAGGTCTCGAGACACATCAAGTACGGCTCCTCCTACGGCGGAATGACTTGTGGTTCTGGAATCTTCTCCTGTATCATAGATGCATGTGTTTATGACATCAGCGCAGTTGCCATAGTTACAACAGGTGTTTTGTACTGTTGTTTCATTGGCTAGAAAGTCCCTCACAGTGTTCCAAAGAACTAACCCTTGAATGACTGGCATTATGCCTTTCTCCAGAAGCCTGTAAAATAAACTTGTCACTAGACAGGACCATTATCATTATTATATTTTAAAGTTGCCCTAACCAAAGTCTAATAAATGAGCGCATCTTCAGAGTTGATGTGTAACAAGCACAATAATTCCATTAAGCCCTACTAAATGTATAAATGCACAATATGAGAACAGAGCAGTCTCATAGAAAATGAATGATACCAAGGTGAATGCAGTTAGATATAGGAGGCTATATAGGGGCTCATACTGTATATAGCAGGCTATATGGGGACTCACACTGTACATAGGAGGCTATATGTGGCCTCATACTGTATATAGGAGGCTATATGGGGACTCACACTGTATATAGGAGGCAATATGGTGGCAAACAATGTATTTAGGAGGCTATATGTGGCCTCATACTGTATATAGGAGGCTATATGTGGCCTCATACTGTATATAGGAGGCTATGTGGGTGCTCATACTGTATATAGGAGGCTATGTGGCCTTATACTGTATATAGGAGGCTATGTGCAGGCTCATACTGTATATAGGAGGCTATGTGGCCTTATACTGTATATAGGAGGCTATGTGCAGGCTCATACTGTATATAGGAGGCTATATGTGACCTCATACTGTATATAGGAGGCTATGTGGGTGCTCATACTGTATATAGAAGGCTATATGTGGCCTCATACTGTATATAGGAGACTATGTGGGTGCTCATACTGTACATAGGAGGCTATGTGGCCTTATACTGTATATAGGAGGCTATGTGCAGGCTCATACTGTATATAGGAGGCTATATGTGACCTCATACTGTATATAGGAGGCTATGTGGTTGCTCATACTGTATATAGAAGGCTATATGTGGCCTCATACTGTATATAGGAGGCTATATGTGGCCTCATACTGTATATAGGAGGCTATATGTGGGTGCTCATACTGTATATAGGAGGCTATATGTGGCCTCATACTGTATATAAGAGGCTATGTGGGTGCTTGTACTGTATATAGGAAGCGATGTGCAATTTCATACTATAGATAGGAGGGAATTCAAAAGAAGGAAATATCCAGCTACAGGTTCAGGGAAAAAATTTTAAAAGCAAAAAATGAAGGAGAGAGATAAAGTGGCCCCTGCGTAAAAGGATTTGTAACTGCTGTGAGTCTAGATACCAACCACAAGAAAATCAAAAGGATTATAAATATTTGTGATAGACTCGCGATGAAAAAAGCTGGGAGAAAAGCTAGTCACTTATTAATGAGAGAAATAGAAGAATATTTAATAGGTAAAAGCTGACAAGAATAAACAATAAATTGCAGTTATCCCAATCGTGGGGAAAAATAGCTGAGAAATAAATAGTGATTACTAAATCTTATTAAATATATTGCAACTCGCCAAGTACAAAGCTGTGAAAAAAATGGTAGTTAATGGAAATAGCAAGTATTACACTGAAACAGTTGATTAACCAAGGAGAGAAGGCATGTACCTGAATAGAATTCTCCTAGAGGCTGCAAATAAGAGCGGCAGGAAGTAAAGGGTTAATATGTACATAGAACACATAATTGGGTGAAAATATTAAATGGTCATAAGCAATATGTCGTGGTCCTGAAGAAGGAAACCGAATTTTCCGAAACGTGTTGGTTTTGGCCCTCTCTGCCACCCGTACCTCCATCCAGCAGCAGTTATGTGGCACCATGGGATCCACCACATCACACAGGTCCTGCTCCTACTGCACATCCGCCGTGACGCAGCTATCGACCATAGTGACCGGAAACCCGCTGACCACTGAAGGGCAGGAGCACTGGTCTCACACTACACCTCGGCATATCGCCGCATCTCCCAGGTCCAACCTTTACTCAGGGCCGGCGTTAGGGGTGGGCAGCTGCCTAGGGTCCCCGCTCCCCCAGGGGCCCCCAGCCAGTGGCGGTACACCACGCAGCCTCCATGGGGCCCATGGGTCAGGGGGGCCCGCCTGCCCCAGCGCCGACTCCTTTTCGCCGCATTTAACCATACGGCGAGTTCAAAGCAATGATAGGGAGAGAGCATCAGATGAAGCTCCCTCTCCCATCATTCCCCTCTGACATTGCAGGTGCGCGATGACGTCACTTCATCGCGCAGCTGCTGTACAGCATCGGCACAGGTAGCGGCGATCGCCATATTGGCGGTAGCGGGGATCGGGAACAGGTAGCTCCGGACGGGGTATTCTCACCTCTCCGCTCCCCCCTTTAGGAGCTGGCGGTGCGTGTGGACCGAGCCACTCGGGGGAGGATGCCGTAGCGTCTCAGCCATGTGGAGGAGTCAGAGGTGTGCCGGACTGGCGACAGTGAGGTGGGTCTGCTGCCCATGTGTCGCCATCCTCGGCCTCCGGCCTCCCTGGCCCACTGTGACACCAGCCCCGTAAATTCCTCCATGCTCTGCCCTTGCTCCCTGCTCTCCCATGCCCCATGTCCTCATAGGTCCCCAGGTCATTGTGCTCCTCCCGGCCCCGTACATGCCTTGTCTCTCCTCCCCTGGTCCCCCAATGCTCCCCATCTTCCATGCCCTGAGTCCTCCTGCACCCCCATGCATTCCCTGCCCTTTGTCCCTGTGTGACCCATCTGCCCTGCTTTCAAGTCTTCCTGCATCCCCTTGCTCCCCGTCTCTCTTGCCCCCTTGTGACCCTTTCTCACTGTGTGTCCCCATCTACCCTGTCTTTGTATTCCCTGTACTCCTTTCTTCCCTGATCCCAAGTCCCCCCTCCCCCCATCTTCCCCTTTACCCTTGCAGCCCTGTATCCCCATGTGTTGCTATCTACTCTGCCCTCGGATTCACCATGTGTCCCCTTGTGCCTGTCTCCCTTGTCCCCTTGTGTCAGTCTCCCTTGCCCACTAGTCCCCGTGTGTCCCTTTGTTTCTTTTTCCCTTGTCCCCCTGTGTCAGTCTCTCTTGCCCACTAGTCCCCATGTGTACCCTTGTGTCAGTCTCCCTTGTCCACTAGTCCCTGTGTGTCCCCTTGTGCCTGTCTCACTTGTCCCCTTGTGTTAGTCTCTCTTGCCCACTAGTCCCCGTGTGCCTTGTGTCAGTCTCCCTTGCCCACTAGTCCCCGTGTGTCCTCTTGTGCCCTTCTCCCCTGCATCCTTGCCCCGGGTGTTCCCTTGTGCCTGTCTCCCTTGCTCCCTAGCCCCCCTGTGTCACCCTCGTGCCTGTCTCCCCTAGCCCCCTTGTGTCCTTCTCCCCTGCCCCCTAGTCACCCTTTGACCGTGTCCTTCTCACTGCCCCTGTGTGTATTATACTATATGGAGGACTGAGGAGTGTATTTCAATGTATGGATGACTATACGGAGTGTATTATACTTTATTGAGGACTATAGGGAGTGTATGATACTATACGGAGGACTGTGGGGCACATTATATTTTATGGAGGACTATTGGGTGCATTGTAATATATGGAGAATTATGGGGCACACTATATAATATGGAGGACTATGGGGTGCATTGTAATATATGGAGAACTATGGGGCACACTATATAGTATGGAGGACTATGGGGTGTAGATTTTACAATATGGAGGACTGTGGTGCACATTATAATATATGGAGGACTATGGGGTGTGCATTTTACAATATGGAAGACTGTGGTACACATTATAATATATGGAGGACTATGGGGTGATTATACCAAACAGGCAAAATGCTGCCTATTCTTCGAGTGATTGGATTGTTTATGCCGGAACAGAAATCGTTGTTCTCAGCAGCACATCACCGGTGTAAACTGTAGATATGCTGCTGATAACATGATGCTGTATGGGGACAGATTGATCCATTAGTGTTCTTTCCCCATCATTATTGCTTAGCCGGTGGAAAGAAGCCGGGAAACAAGTGTAGAACGATTTCAATATTGTCGCTCACACTTGTTTAGCGGCCTGAACTCGGCGCATGTAAATATAACCAAAATGCTTCTGTGCGATGTGCAATATGTTAGCATTTGGGGCCCCATTTTAAAGTTTTGCCTAGGGCCCCACTTTGCCTAAAACCAGCCCTGCCTTTACTGCACCAGCCAGAACTCAGTCACCAGATCCTACGCAGACCATCGGAGGTATTGTGAGTAGCAACATTCGCGTACAACTATATATGGTGAAGTACTGTTGAAGTACCTTGTACTGTTGAGTGCGCTATTTCACTGGGCACAAGCCCTCCACTCAATGGAGTAAGAACTTTGAGTAGCTGTCACCGGAGGTGGCAGCTCTCCCCACGGCTATAGACATTGGACTGTTTTATGAATGCAGGTATATAAAAGCATTAACTATGGACTAATGATAAAATAGAACTTGCAAGCTGGTTCTTTTATAAGTATTAGTATGATAAGCATAACGACACAGGTTAATAGCAGTAGTACATTAATAAGGGGTTAATATCTAAGTATTAGTATAACCAGGATAAGTATAAGGATGGCGTCAGACTTGCGAGTGTGATGAGAGAAACTCGCGCAAATGTCTCGCATCAATACCCGGCATAGAAATATGTGCAGCCGCACACTCCGGTCCCGAGTGCCTGCGGCAGTGCCAGGTATTGAGGTGCGAGACTCGAGCGAGTTTCTCGCGAGTGTGACCCCGGCCTTAGCATAAGGGCGCAGGCAGACGGCCGTATAACTCATGCAATGAGCGCTTCGCAATCCTCGGACTAGCCGCTGCTGCTCCTGACATGAGTGTGACAGTGTGATGGATTACTATGCAGCTGTTACACTTAGGTCCGGAGAGCGAACTGTCACACCGAGGATTGTGATGCGATCCTCGCACAAGAAATGCGTCTGTCTGTCTGCCACCTAACAAGTATAACAATACAGTAACCACGAGCTGCATTCTATTTAATAATTTCATAATTAATTTTTTATTATAAAGTTATTAAAGGCACGGGATAAATGTCTGCAGTCACTCTGAGACTACAGACGGCCAAATCATGATATGGTGCACCTGCTGTTATGAGACCCCAAAACCACTGGTGCGATCAGGCGGTCAAGCGACCACGTTTGCTATGTGTCTGTGTCAATTACATAAGTTTGACTTTTCTCAATAGAAGATAATTGGGAGAAGCCGAGCGAGTCATCACAAGACCCTCTGCTCACATCAGCAATGCTAGGGCCATGTTACTGTACATGAGGGGACTCGGTTAAATATTAAGAAGCACTTAAGAAGCATTATTATTTATAGGGGCACCAGTAGGGTAGCTAGTGGGTGGCAGACGGTGCTGAGCCAGCTGTCAGTCAGTGCCGTGGTGCTGCTGTAGGGGGTGGACTGACCTATGGACCTGTCTGATGAAGATGGGAAGGTGAAGGAGATGATGTATACATTGCTTTATTCTGACTTGTATGTAAATGTGTGGGACAACAGCTAGAATTAGTGGAAGATGGTGTAGTACCAGGTTTTGGCCACAAGATGGGGACAAAGAGTAGTGAAAGAAGGACTTAACAGCAAGCCTTAGGCTAGGGAAACCGCATAGTCATGGTGGGCGAAGTTACTGGACTGAGAAGGGGATTTCCAGAAAGAGGAGATAAAAGGAAGGAGGGTCCCAGGGGTAAGGCAGACACCCAGGAGGAAGAGAGAAGTGGGAAGAGCTCAGGAGAGGACAGAGGAAGGAGAAACTCAGGGAAGGCCGAAGAGAAAGAGACAGTTATGCGGAGAAGGGGGTGGTCCTGAGAGGACAGCTGCAGGACGGGACGGCAGTGACTATTGGAGGTCTGCGGTACAGGACGGCTGGACACTGAAGAGTGAGTAGGTGTTGCAGCAGGCAGACTCAGACGGGGGAAGCGCTGTGGCCATGGGCCTAACGGCAGCCACAGTGAAGGAACCCAAGGGTCTTCGCCAAACAAAAGTAGAAGGAAAGTGACAGGTACCCCGGTCAGGGAGCAGAAGCTGTTGTGTCTGCTGTGGATGTCAGGAGGATACCAAAAGTTTGGACCTGATTGAACGGATTTCTGTATTTGTCACCCTTCTGTTCCGCAGCCGATAGGGACCACCCCTAGTCGGCCCCTGTACTACACTGCTACAGCTGCCACTTTGTATACACAGAGCGGTGACTGATACCGTGCCAGCACAACCACTATGACTGGAAGAGCAATGCTGCTGGGAGGAATAAAGTTCATTTCCTCACTGCAGAGGGGCTCTCAGTGCAGGCGCAGCATGGTGTCAGAACACTATTAACAATTATACTGTGCATTGGAGGAGCAGTGGGGACATCATTCTATATATAGGGGATCACTGGGGGAGAGCATAATGTATGTACGGGAGCTGTGGGATCATCATATGGTGTATAGGGGAGCTGTAAGCCCAGCATACTGTATATAGGGGAGTTGTACATGGGGAACTTAGGGACATAATTAAATGTTAATTGGGCACTTAAACATTATTGTTATAGGGGCACTCAGTATTGTCACCATCAAAATTGCACATGGAGTATTATTACTTTCTAGCGACAAAATGTGAAGGGCACATGCACATGAAATTAATATTTTCTTGGAGGCAATTTTACCATCTAGCGAATACAAAGGAGGCATTATTACATTGTAAAGGGCACAGTGCTGGCATTACTATATGGGGCAGTAAGAGGAGCTCTGTTTTTGTACCACACAGTAGGTGCAGTAATAGGGAATCATTTGGCAGCAGCGGCTCAGTATTGGGGTATCAGCAGGATGAGGAGTTTGTGCAGGTTGGGAATACATTTGCACATGGAAACACAAGAAGCAATGGGATGAAACTGAAAGGGAGAAGATACAGATTAGAAATTAGAAAAAACTTTTTTGCAGTGAGGATGATCAATGAGTGGAACAGGCTGCCATGAGAGGTGGTGAGTTCTCCTCCAATGGAGGTCTTGAAACAGAGGCTGGACAGACATCTGTCTGAGATGGTTTAGTGAATCCAGCATTGAGCAGGGGATTGGACACAAGGATTATGATTCTACATGTGAACGGTGCTGGAAATGTGAAAAGACAGATGTGTCTTTGTTGTAATCTCTGCAGATGAGTCCTGTCTGGAGAAGTAGGCATGTTTGTCTGGGCCACATGGCATAGACGGGAAAAGTGAATGACTCCACCTGAAAGATCATCAGCTGTAAGTCACCATCTATAACTGTACTGTAATCTCTTATATGTTCTGTAGGACTGGTATCTACCACTGTGTCACCATATGATGGTAATATCAGTGCTGGTCTTTGTATAGAAATTTATTTTCAATAACGGAGTGGTCATCTCCTGAGGTTCCCCTATACCACCATAGCATGATTACCTAGTTATTGGCCACAAGAAGACACAGACAGAAAGGGCCCCTGTGCAAGAACAATATATGGGCCCTTTGCAGCCCAAGAGCACCTTCTTTGGAGGTAGATATGGGCCCCCTTACCTCTTGCGCCCATGTGCGGTTGCGCAGGTTGCACCAATGATATGTTCTCCTGTTAGTGGCCCACTCTGATGTTTTGCCTCCTCTGAGCTGAACCCCTAGCTACACCTCTGCGGAGATTACATCACTTCTGTCGACCTAGGTGACACGGTGGGACATGCGGAAATCCCCTGTGACGTCACTGATTGTCAGGTGTCAATGAAAAGGTGCAGTTGGCAATGCTCTGATGCGCATAACATCTCAGGCGTACTGACCAGACTCCAACTTAGGTATGGGCAAATTAGTAATGGCTATACGCTAACACGTTTCTAGGCTAAGCATAGACAGAATACATTAGTTAGTGGTATTGTGCATGACCTAATCTAATACCGGCAAAATCTAATGTGTTAATCTTAAAGTGACAAGTAAATATAACTCATGTTGTGTATTATGCCATATGTAATTGTAAGCTGATTTATATTGGCCTCACTTCCTGGGAACTACATGTAAAAACTCACCGTACATGATGTGGATGGTGTGAGCACGTTAAAGACGATCCCCAGTCATATAAAGGCATGCCACAATTGTACTGAGACATGTGTATGTGGCGCCCCTGAGGCTCAGTCGCCACAGAGGTACTGCACCTTCTCCTAAGGTGTGGTGCCCCACCAACTAGGTAAGTTGGGAACTCCTTTCCACACCCCACACACAGGATAGTTCAGCAATGGACCAGATTGCGGCTCCATGCTTAGCGGGTAGCAGAGCACCTTTCGTGCGTCCTTGCTTCGTAACAGAGAAGTAACAGCGCGGAACTAAGGAGTAGGAGAACAGAGTGGAGTTGTGGATTGGAAGAGGAACCCTGCCTATAGGTTCTCAGCGCAAGGCCGGGGCCCGGTCCCCGAGGTTGTATGGACACTTATAGCTCTGCAGCAGACATCGGTGGAGTAGTTGGCTGTAACTGCACTACTCCCATCTAAGACTTGGGACACAACAGCAACACGGATAGAGAGCTGGGATCCAGGAGCATCCCTGAGCAGGCTACAGCTGTCTGTCATACAAATAAGGTTCCAGGAACATCTGACAGGAGGAACTTCAGAGTACCACAGTACTGGAGCTCTTCACACTAAAAGGCGCAATAGAGGAGTCATTCAGGAAAGGTACATGTTGGCGGAGTGTTGGAGAGGAGAGCCCTGACTTGCCCGGGAGGTTGATTGAGTCTCTGCCCCAGAGGACACGGCATGGAAGTGGGCACCAGTGTGCACTACGAACTGTGAGTAAAGCTTTGAAACTGAAAGCCCTGGTGTCTTCCATTCATTGGTGCGCCAACACCATCAGCACTGCTACATCTGGGTACCAACATTCCTCATGCCGCCTGTGCGAATACACTGCCCTGGGGTTACAGCTTCACCTGTGGGGAGCTACACCATCTATGCTGCAACACACCATCAGCCCCAGAGGATCTCCAAGCAGCGTTGGCTTAACATTTTGCTTGCCAAACACCACAGGTGGTGTCACGAACTATTCCTATGAACTACATTAAAAACCACCACTGATTTGGATGTCCAGGGCCACGGACCGGGTCACTGCTGCTGTGACACATTCCCCTGACACTGGCTCGGTACCGAGTACCCCACAGCCCTGGGAGGGCGACCCAACTTGGCGTCATGAACAGGATAACGAAACCCGATACCATCGGGTTCTGTGCGCCTGAAATTTGTGAGACTTTGTACTTTTGAAAATTTGTAGAAGACCCAATTTAATAGACTGTAAAATGGACATTAGAAATGGCCGCTGGCGCGAAGAAGAAGGGCGTGAAGAGATGAGAGGTCCTAGAAATAGACCAGAAAGGGTATTGGGCCTTCCCTGCCTGAATTACTAAGTGACAGCGACATGGCCCACCCCCCGAGGGGTTCGTATACTGGCTTGGTATGGAGGCGCAGGAAGAAGACGCCGCCCCCGGAAGGAGGGGCAGAAGAAGCCAGTGGCGGGAAAGGGGCCGAGGCAGGAAGAAGAACGCCAGAACGCCATTTTGGAGAGTGAGGGTAGGAGGCCTGCGGAGCGTGGGGAAACGGATCTCCTTGGCGCCATGGCTGACGGCTCCAACCCGAGCTCCGGAATGAACCGCCAGCAACTAGAAGATGAAATCACTGAACTAACCACCCGTCTGCAGCTGAGGCAGGAGGCCTTGGAGCAGCTGTATATATACGTGTATGCCTTCTTGATGTTACAATTTAATTATACAAAATATTTTTATATTTTCTTGGTGGATTGTTGACTCCATGTCTTTAGTATATAATTCCATGTTGGGAGTGTCCATTGTGCTCACTTTTTTAATCACCCTATTTAAGGCGTAGGGCTGTTTTTGGCTTATCTCTCTTCACACAGGTAATCAACTGAACCACACTGCATGTATTTACTCCATTCACTGCTAGCAAGCAGCCTGAATGGTACCACTTCCCACCTCTGCTGCCTTTATTTTCTGCTGCAATATATCCATATGGTAATCAACTGAACCACACTGCATGTATTTACTCCATTCACTGCTAGCAAGCAGCCTGAATGGTACAACTTCCCACCTATGCTGCCTCTATTTTCTGCTGCAGTATATCCAAATGGTACAACTCCATACTTCTGCTTGCTGTCTGTCTTCTGCTGCTTTACCATTTTGCTGCATATTTTAATGTGCTTGCTAAAGCTTTGGTATAGTTCATTTGTTGCACTGTATGTAATACTTACTGCTTTAGATCCGTGACTGGGGCCTCTCTAGATCTTATCAGGTGGAAGGTGCTATAGCATATCGACACAGCCTGGTCTAGTGACTTTGATCATCTAACCACCCCCTGGTGTGCTGGCCCCAGCTGCCAAATTATCCCCAACCAGCTCCCACAATCCCTCTCTCCTGACCCTGTAGTGTGGCCTATATATGTAGTAGTTCCTAAGGAGAAGCACGCAGTGTGGCGTGCAGCACACAAGTATCCCATAAGCAAAGCATCACAGAAGCTAAGCATCAAGGAAATGGCAGTTATACATGGCAGTTAGACAGGGCAGGAGTCAGATAACTCACACTTTGCAATCCCTTTTATCCATGTACTTTATTTCTATTCTCCTGTGTTCCCTTGCCATCCACATTCATCACCCCATCCCCCTCCATCACGACTCCTACACATCAGCCCCTATATACTTCCCTCTCCCATGTACAGCTTCCATGCACTCCTCACCTTCCTGAGAAACTTCAGCCCATCTTGCCCAAACACATCACAGAAAAAAACTACTTACAACTCCAACAACTATTTGCTCTTTATCTTCCTACTCCTACTGATTGCAGGGGACATGTCCCCCAACCTCAACCCCTACCCTACCTCATATCGAAACCATAATAATCTAATTAATATTACTTGCACTCCCTCATCTCCATCTTTTAATTGTGCCCTCTGGAATCCACGGTCTGTTTGTAACAAGCTTCCTTTCCTACACAACTACTTTGTGAACAACTCTTAATCTGTTGGCCCTCACTGAAACCTGGATTCAGGATTCTTACACTGTCTCTCCTGCTGCCATTTCCTATGGTGGCTTACAATTCTCTCATTCCCCGAGACCCACAAAAAGACATGGTGGTGGAGTCGGCATACTCCTGTCCCCACAATGCACTTTCCAGGTCATCCCCCCAGTTCCATCACTCATATTCCCTTCTTTTGAGGTCCACACCATCAGGCTCTTCTGTCCCCTCTCCCTCAGAGTAGCGGTCATATACCGACCTCCAGGCTCACCCACCCACTTCCTTGACCACTTTTCAGCCTGGCTGCCGCACTTCATGTCCTCAGAACTACCAACTCTTATCCTGGGAGACTTCAACATCCCCATTAACAGACCTATTTCCACATCTGCATCCCAGCTTCTATCACTACCCACCTCTCTAGGCCCCTCACAGCTTTCAACCTCTGAGACACACAAGGATGGTAACACCCTTGATCTGGTCTTCGTCCGGCTCTGTTCAATCTCCCACCTAAATAACCGCTTCCACTCTCTGACCACAACATTCTCTCCTTCACGCTCACAAATCCTCGCCCACCCCAGCTCACTCCTACCTACCACACAATCAGAAATCTACAATCCATTAACCCTCAGACACTTTCAGATTCCCTACACTCATCACTGTCCCCAATATCCTCTTTTTCCTGTCCTAATCTGGCTGTTCATCACTACAACGACACTCTTAGAAGCACCCTTGACCAAGTAGCTCCCCTCACCCTCAAAACCTCCAATCACAGCCCTGGCTCACATCGCAAACCCAACTTGTCCAGCGATGCTCTAGGAGTGCTGAACACCTATGGAGTAAAACCAGCATACCAGAAGACTTCATCCACTTCAAATTTGTTAAAAACCGATAACGCTGCCCTTCACCTCGCCAAACAGACCTACCGTATATACTCGATTATAAGTTGACCCAAGTATAAGCCGACCCCCCCTAATTTTGCCACAAAAAACTGGGAAAACGTATTGACTCGAGTATAAGCCTAGGGTGGGAAATCCTACATAGATTATTCCCCCATATGGTGTCCCCAGAAGAAGCTCCATAGATTATTCCCCATATGCTAACCCCATAAGAAGCTCCTTAGATTATTCCCCCATATGCTGACCCCATAAGAAGCTCCTTAGATTATTCCCCCTTATGCTGACCCCATAAGAAGCTCCTTAGAATATTCCCCCTTATGCTGACCCCATAAGAAGCTCCCTAGATTATTCCCCCATGTGCTGCTGCTGCTTAGTGTTGAGCGATACCGTCCGATACTTAAAAGTATCGGATCGGATGGTATCGGCCGATCTAAAAAAAATATCGGGTATCGCCGATTCCGATACCGGAAGTCCCATTCAAGTCTATGGGACTTCCGGTATCGGAATAAGAAAAACCCTATTTTTGCCTTGTACAGCCTCTCTGGGGTCTGTACGGGCCTTTCGGGGGGCTGTGCCGGCCTGCCGGGGGGTCTGTGCAGGCTCCGGTGGTCTGTGCCGGCCTGCCGGGGGGCTATGCCGGCCTGCCGGGGGGCTGTGCCGGCCTGCCGGTGGTCTGTGCAGGCTCCGGGGGGCTGTGCCGGCCTGCCGGGGGGCTGTGCCAGCCTGCCGGTGGTCTGTGCAGGCTCCGGTGGTCTGTGCAGGCATCGTCCGATGGGACTACAAGTCCCATCGGGCGATGCCTGCTACCATGACAGTGATTGACACATTAGCCAATGATGGGACAGTAGTAGTCCCATCATCCGGCTAATGTGTTGAATGTAAAAAAAAAAAAAAAAAAAATTACATTCTACATACATGCTACATACATACAACATGCATACTACATATATACTACATGTAACATACATACTACATACATGCTACATACTACATGCATGCTACATACATGCTACATACATACTACATATATACTACATGCATGCAACATACATACATATATACTACATGTAACATACATACTATATGTAACATACATACTACATACATGCTACATACTACATGCATGCTACATACTACATACATGCTACATACATACTACATACATAATACATATATACTACATGCATGCAACATACATACAACATATATACTACATGCATGCAACATGCATACTACATATATGCTATATATACTACATGTAACATGCATACTACATATATACTACATGCAACATGCATACTACATACATGCTACATACATACTACATACATAATACATATATACAACATGCATGCAACATACATACAACATATATACTACATGCATGCAACATGCATACTACATATATACTATATATACTACATGTAACATACATACTACATATATACTACATGCAACATACACACTACATGCTACATACATGCAACATACATACTACATACATGCTACATACATACACACTACATGCTACATCCATGCAACATACATACTACATACATGCTACATACATGCAACATACATACTACATACATACTACATACATGCTACATACATACCACATGCATGCAACATGCATACTACATATATACTGCATATATACTACATGCATGCAACATACATATATACTACATACAATACATACATATAGACATACAGTACATATAACATAGAGTACATACTCACCGTCACTTGTCACTTTGATCCCCGAAGCCATTGTCACCTGAGGGATAAATATCAAAATAAAAAAACACCAATATACTTACCCCGATCCGCAGAAGTCCACGAGGGTCCCACGTCCATCTTGCGTGGAGAACAGCAGCATCAGCTGATGCTACCGTTCTCTACCAGCTCCAGGAATACAATGACGGAAGGTAGGTATCCTTCCGCACTGTATTCCTCCACCACTTTAAAAAAAAAAAGTCCCTAGTCTCACTTTATGCCATTGCTGCGTGGGAAATTCCCACACAGCAATGGCATAAAGTGAGACTAGGGACTTTTTTTTTACAGTGGTGGAGGAATACAGTGCGGAAGGATACCTACCTCCCGTCATTGTATTCCTGGAGCTGGTAGAGAACGGTAGCATCAGCTGATGCTGCTGTTCTCCACGCAAGATGGACGTGGGACCCTCGTGGACTTCTGCGGATCGGGGTAAGTATATTGGTGTTTTTTTATTTTGATATTTATTCCTCAGACGACAATGGCTTCGGGGATCAAAGTGACAAGTGACGGTAAGTATGTACTCTATATTATATGTACTGTATGTCTATATGTATGTATTGTATGTAGTATGTATGTTACATGTAGTATATATAGTATATATGTAGTATGCATGTTGCATGCATGTAGTATATATGTTGTATGTATGTTGCATGCATGTAGTATATATGCATTATGTATGTAGTATGTATGTAGCATGTATGTAGTATGTAGCATGCATGTAGTATGTAGCATGCATGTAGTATGTATGTTACATGTAGTATATATGTAGTATGTATGTTACATGTAGTATATATGTAGTATTTATGTTGCATGCATGTAGTATATATGTAGTATGTATGTAGCATGTATGTAGTATGTAGCATGTATGTAGCATGCATGTAGTATGTAGCATGTATGTAGTATGTATGTTACATTTAGTATATATGTAGTATGCATGTTGTATGTATGTAGCATGTAATTTTTTTTTTTTTTTTTACATTCAACACATTAGCCGGATGATGGGACTACTACTGTCCCATCATTGGCTAATGTGTCAATCACTGTCATGGTAGCAGGCATCGCCCGATGGGACTTGTAGTCCCATCGGACGATGCCTGCACAGACCCCCGGCAGGCCGGCACAGACCACCGGCAGGCCGGCACAGACCACCGGAGCCTGCACAGCCCCCCGGCAGGCCGGCACAGACCACCGGAGCCTGCACAGACCACCGGCAGGCCGGCACAGCCCCCCGGCAGGCCGGCACAGACCACCGGAGCCTGCATAGACCACCGGCAGGCCGGCACAGCCCCCCGGCAGGCCGGCACAGACCACCGGAGCCTGCACACACCACCGGCAGGCCGGCACAGCCCCCCGGCAGGCCGGCACAGACCCCCGGAGCCTGCACAGCCCCCCGGCAGGCCGGTACAGACCCCTGGACAGTCGGCACAGCCCCCCCGAAGGCCCGAACTGACGGCGCATCATGATGCGCACAGACCGCGCATCATGATGACAACATTTCAGCAGCCAATCAGAGCCACAAAAGTGGCTCATTGCATTTTGGACTTCCGATTCCGGTATCCGATACGAAAAAAGTATCGGTACTCGGTATCGGAATTCCGATACAGCAAATATCGGCCGATACCCGATACTTGCGGTATCGGAAAGCTCAACACTACTGCTGCTGCATGTAAAGATAAAAAAAATGACATACTCACCTCTCCGTCGCTGGGTGTCAGATACTCACCTGTCCTGCGTCCATGGCTGCTCACCGCTATCTGCCACATCATCGGTAAGTGACGTTCAGACTGCAGGGGGTGTGGTGCGCACTAATCACGTCACCACGCCCTCTGCTGTCTGAAGTCACTGACCGATGACAGACAGCAGCAAGCAGCCATGGACGCAGGACAGGTGAGTATCACTATACTTACCCGTCCTGACGCTGTCTCTTGAGCCCCCAGCTTCTCTGCGCTCTCCCTGCGTTCAGCGGTCATGTGATACCGCTCATTAAAACTCATGAATATGCGCATATTCATGAAATTAATGAGTGGTACCAAGTAACCGCTGAAGGCAGGAAGAGAGAGCGCGGAGAAGCTGGGGGCTCAAGAGACAGCGTCAGGACGGGTAAGTATGACCTGACACCCCCCTCCCCCTCCGACCCCCTCGGTGTATATGACTCGAATATAAGCCAAGAGGGGGACTTTCAGCCCAAAAAAATGGGCTGAAAATCTCGGCTTATATTCGAGTATATACGGTACTTCACCACCCTGATCTCCTCACTAGCCAACAACCCCAAGAAACTTTTTGACACTTTTCACTCCCTCCTCAGGCCAAAAGTACAAGCCCCTATCACAGACATTTGTGCTGATGACCTGGCCTCCCACTTTACAGAAAAAAATAGACAATATCTGTCAGGAAATCTGCTCCCAACCACCAAGTGCTGTGACTCCCATCCCTTCCTGCATCTCCCCTGGCTCACATTCCACATTTGATCCCATCACAGAAGAAAAAGTCTCCAGACTCCACTCTTCTTCTCGTCCGACTACATGCACTACCGACCCCATTCCCTCACATCTCCTCCAGTCTCTCTCCAGTCGTCACAACCCACCTAACTACAATCTTTAATCTCTCCCTCTCCTCGGGCATTTTCCCATCCTCCTTCAAACACGCCATCGTTACTTCATTACAAAAGAAACCCGCTCTCAACAACTACAGACCAGTCTCCAATCTCCCCTTCATCTAAACTTTTGGAGCATCTAGTTTACTCCCGCCTTACCCGTTACCTCTCCACTCACTCCCTTCTAGACCCTTCACAGTCCAGCTTCCGCCCCCTTCATTCGACTGAAACTGCACTCATCAAAGTGACCAATGACCTTCTGACAGCAAAACGAAACGGTGACCACTCTCTGCTCATTCTTCTTGACCTATCTGCAGTTTTCGATACTGTTAACCACCATCTCCAACTCTCTAGGCTCCAGTCACTAGGCATTAAGGACACTGCTCTGTCCTGGTTCTCTTCCTATCTCTCTGACCGCTCCGTCAGTGTTTTGTTCTCTGGCTCCACGTCATCTCCTCTTCCTCTTGCAGTCGGGGTACCTCAGGGCTCAATCCTTCGCCCTCTTCTTTTCTCTCTCTACATGGCCCCAATTGGACAGACCATCAGCAGATTTGGCTTTCAGTACCATCTTTATGCTGATGACACACAACTATATATGTCTTCCCACGCTGTACTACAGAAAGCCAGTGATTGTCTGTCCGCAGTCTCCAACATCATGTCCGCTCTCTATCTGAAACTCAACCTCTCCAAAACTGAACTTCTTCTGCTTCCACCGTCTTCTAACCTCCCTAAATCTGACATTTCCCTCTCCGTGGGTGGTACCACAATAACACCCTGGCAGCAGGCGCACTGGCTGGGTGTTATGTTTGACACCAATCTCTCCTTCACATCCCATATACGATCTATTGCTCACTCTTGCCGCTTACATCTAAAGAACATCTCTAGAATCCGCCCTTTTCTCACCATGGAAGCAACAAAAACCCTCACTGTAGCATTGATCCACTCCCGCCTGGATTACTGCAACGCTCTATAAATTGGCCTCCCCGTCACTCGACTATCCCCTCTCCAGTCCATACTTAATGCAGCAGCCAGGGTCATCTATCTGACTAATTGGTACTCGGACACGTACGCTCTTCGCCAGTCCTTACATTGGCTGCCCATTCATTATAGGATCCAATTCCCCCCCACATCTCCTCCCTCATTTCCGTCCATCGGCCTAACTGACTGTTGCGTTCTGCAAACGACTTTCGACTAACGTCTGCACTAATCCGTACCTCCCACTCCCGACTCCAAGACTTCTCCCGTGCTGCTCCTATCCTCTGGAATGCTCTACCCCAAGACATCAGGACTATCCACAATTTGCATAGTTTCAGGCGCTCCCTCAAATCACATTTGTTCAGAGCGGCCTATCATGTTCACTAATCAAAGTCCTTCTACGTATAAGTGTGCGTGTGAAGCCCATTCACTATCTCCATCCATCCCTCACGCCCTCAAGATGGCTGGACCTTCATTTTAAATACACGATTGTAGATACACACCTGTACTTTATTTCTCCCCCACCTCATTGTAGATTGTAAGCTCTCACGAGTAGAGTTGAGTGACTTTTGGTTTTTTAGGGTCGCGTTTCGTTTCGTGAAACCCGACTTTTCCAAAAGTCGGGTCGAGCAAGATCGTCCGATTATAGGGAAAAGTCGGGGTCGTCCCGAAACACGAAACCCAATGTAAGTCAATGGGGAATAAAAGTCGGCAGTGAGAGGAGGACAGGAAACACACCTACAGTGCCCATTTGAATGCCAAAAGCATCAATTCTTCTTACTTAAGCTTGTCAACCTTAATTAACTTCATAATACAAGTTACGCACTGAAAAATGGGGGTTATTTGGCTAAAGTTGTGGGGGGGGAGGGCTGGCTGCAGGTTTTCATGTGCCCTGGGCGAAAGAGCGCCCCTTTAACACATACCACAACTCATCATGCTCCGATACGGCAGAGAAATAGCGGTATAGTACAATGAAAAATACCTCACTTTTTACATCTCATGACGAGGCCCATCTATTTCTCCATACAGAATCATTGGTCCCATATAATGTTTGAAACAGTATATGATGAGCTCCACATAATGCTACAGTATATGTTGGTCCCCATGGATGAAGCTCCACTGTCTTATGGGCCCAAATAATGCTCCAAACATAATGGGCCCCATTTCTAATGCTCTAGTGTATAATGGGCCCTGTAAATGCTGCTCCAGTGTCTGATGTCCACCTTTGGAATGTTCCAGTGTATGGTGGGCCCCATCTATCATTCTCCAGAGTATAGTGCTCCCCAAAAATTGCTGTCCCAACATTGAAAACAATCAAATAAGTCTCCTCGCTAGGGAATCCCTGTACTAGTCTGGACTCCTCGTCGTCCCCATCTTCCATCTCACTGTACAGTATTTCAACTTTGCAAGTGCTGTGATCCTGGGCAAGCAGGGGGGGCCCACTCGTTGGCGACGGCACTGGCACAGGGCCCCTGATAGTACGGTGGTGTGTCTGATGGCGGGTGGGCCGAACCTGCACTTTCATCTGCAGCTTCCTCTTTGTCACCGTGTAAGATGGAACTGTATATGGGAAGGGTAACCTGAGTTTCATCAGGGTCAGATTCAGGCCGGGTAGCGTGCGAGGGGAATGTAGTGGTCTGGGTCAATGTACCAGCAGATTCATCGAGCAGTGGCTGGGCATCAGTGCACTTGTGTCACCCTCAGGAGTACGGTCGCCACAGTGGCATTACCTTCTTCCTAGGGAGTGTGATGTCATGCTTGGGAGCAACGAAGGATCTCTCTAGCAGGTTAACTGATTGGGCGGCGTTATTCCCACGAGTCATGACCCTCCAAACAGCGTTCATGAAAGCAAAGTGTTTGTTTTACGTGGGCAGTATGGTTGCAAAGCTGAACCTTAAAGGAATGTCCAGAAGGGCACCACCAGGAGTGGAGCCTACGGTTAAATTAGACTCCACCTGGGAAACCTCAACCATGCCAGCTACAGAACAGATGCACACATTGCAAGCTTAATTCCGTTAACGAACGAGACTCCGTCATGCCCCGCAGTCCGAGTCCGGCTTACTAGAGGGACACGTGAGGCTCTGGCACATGAGATTGGCCAATAACTGGTGTGTCATGCCCTTACATGTCCGTGGCTGCATGTGCGCTACACTGAAAAGGCCAGCGTTTGTCGCTTACAGGTGCAGATAACCCGCTGAACAACGTTAGTGATGGGGATCAGTGATTACAATTATTACCCGCGAACAATGATTTCCCAGTAAGTGCAAGTCAACCGCAGTTCCGGAATTAGGCCTAACCGTCATTCCTGAAAAAATGAAAAACTTACGTGTGCAAACCACAGGTGCTGTAGCTTGCTTAACAGCTCGCCAGCCGTTCTCACGCCCAGTATGGATTACACGTGATTGCACAAAGGTGAGAAAGGGTACCGTATCCCCAGATAACATGTATGGATAGCGTACACATTCAAAATATATGTCTATACATCAGGAGGCAGGCTCAGACGGTGTTAGGCCCAGTATGGATTGCACGTGATTGCACAAAGGTTAGAAAGGGTACCGTATCCCCAGATAACATGTATGGATAGCGTACACATTCAAAATATATGTCTATACATCAGGAGGCAGGCTCAGACGGTGTCAGGCACAGTATGGATTGCACGTGATTGCACAAAGGTTAGAAAGGGTACCGTATCCCTGGATAACATGTATGGATAGCGTACACATTCAAAATATATGTCTCAGGAGGCAGGCTCAGACGGTGTTAGGCCCAGTATGGATTGCACGTGATTGCACAAAGGTTAGAAAGGGTACCGTATCCCTGGATAACATGTATGGATAGCGTACACATTCAAAATATATGTCTCAGGAGGCAGTCTCAGAAGGTGTCAGGCCCAGTATGGATTGCACGTGATTGCACAAAGGTTAGAAAGGGTACCGTATCCCCAGATAACATGTATGGATAGCGTACACATTCAAAATATATGTCTATACATCAGGAGGCAGGCTCAGACGGTGTCAGGCCCAGTATGGATTGCACGTGATTGCACAAAGGTTAGAAAGGGTACCGTATCCCCAGATAACATGTATGGATAGCGTACACATTCAAAATATATGTCTATACATCAGGAGGCAGGCTCAGACGGTGTCAGGCACAGTATGGATTGCACGTGATTGCACAAAGGTTAGAAAGGGTACCGTATCCCTGGATAACATGTATGGATAGCGTACACATTCAAAATATATGTCTCAGGAGGCAGGCTCAGACGGTGTTAGGCCCAGTATGGATTGCACGTGATTGCACAAAGGTTAGAAAGGGTACCGTTTCCCCGGATAACATGTATGGATAGCGTACACATTCAAAATATATGTCTATACATCAGGAGGCAGGCTCAGACGGTGTCAGGCACAGTATGGATTGCACGTGATTGCACAAAGGTTAGAAAGGGTACCGTATCCCTGGATAACATGTATGGATAGCGTACACATTCAAAATATATGTCTCAGGAGGCAGGCTCAGACGGTGTTAGGCCCAGTATGGATTGCACGTGATTGCACAAAGGTTAGAAAGGGTACCGTATCCCCAGATAACATGTATGGATAGCGTACACATTCAAAATATATGTCTCAGGAGGCAGGCTCAGACGGTGTTAGGCCCAGTATGGATTGCACGTGATTGCACAAAGGTTAGAGAGGGTACCGTATCCCCAGATAACATGTATGGATAGCGTACACATTCAAAATATATGTCTCAGGAGGCAGGCTCAGACGGTGTTAGGCTCAGTATGGATTGCACGTGATTGCACAAAGGTTAGAAAGGGTACCGTATCCCTGGATAACATGTATGGATAGCGTACACATTCAAAATATATGTCTCAGGAGGCAGGCTCAGACGGTGTCAGGCCCAGTATGGATTGCACGTGATTGCACAAAGGTTAGAAAGGGTACCGTATCCCCAGATAACATGTATGGATAGCGTACACATTCAAAATATATGTCTATACATCAGGAGGCAGGCTCAGACGGTGTCAGGCCCAGTATGGATTGCACGTGATTGCACAAAGGTTAGAAAGGGTACCGTATCCCCAGATAACATGTATGGATAGCGTACACATTCAAAATATATGTCTATACATCAGGAGGCAGGCTCAGATGGTGTCAGGCACAGTATGGATTGCACGTGATTGCACAAAGGTTAGAAAGGGTACCGTATCCCTGGATAACATGTATGGATAGCGTACACATTCAAAATATATGTCTCAGGAGGCAGGCTCAGACGGTGTTAGGCCCAGTATGGATTGCACGTGATTGCACAAAGGTTAGAAAGGGTACCGTATCCCCAGATAAAATGTATGGATAGCGTACACATTCAAAATATATGTCTCAGGAGGCAGGCTCAGACGGTGTTAGGCCCAGTATGGATTGCACGTGATTGCACAAAGGTTAGAAAGGGTACTGTATCCCCAGATAACATGTATGGATAGCGTACACATTCAAAATATATGTCTCAGGAGGCAGGCTCAGACGGTGTTAGGCCCAGTATGGATTGCACGTGATTGCACAAAGGTTAGAAAGGGTACCGTATCCCCGGATAACATGTATGGATAGCGTACACATTCAAAATATATGGCTATACATCAGGAGGCAGGCTCAGATGGTGTCAGGCACAGTATGGATTTGACGGCCCAGATTACACAGCGGAGGAGCAGGGAGAGGTAAAGATTGCAAATGCTGGGGCCCTGCCCAAGCAAGGGGGGCCCACTCGTGGGCGTCGGTACTGGCACTGGGCCCCTCATAGTACAGCGGTGTGTCTGACGGCGGGTGTGCACCACCACCGTCAGAGACACTTGATTGCACTATGAGGGACCCTGTGCCAGTGCCCGCGCCCAAGAGTCGGCCTACCCACCTGTCCAGGGCAACGGCACTCGCACGGTGTCGTGCGCTAGGTGGTGACCCCGGCCATGGGGGGGGAGGCAGCACAGTTAGGGAGTTTTAGAAAGTGGCATATGTTGATGTTGGACATTCAGCTGATGCAAAAGGCGAAATAGGTGAAGTCCCAGGAAGAGGTGGACCAAAGCAAGCCATTTTTCTGTCACCCTATGTGTCATCAGGGGAAGGTGGGACAAAATCCTTGGAAACCCATGCATGGTTCATTTTAATGAAGGTTAGATCATCCACATTTTTGGTTGACAGACAGGTCCTTTTTTCTGTCAGGATTGATCCAGCTGCACTGTAGACTCTTTCCGATAGCACACTTGCAGCTGGGCAAGCGAGCTCCTGTAAGGCATATTGGGCCAATTCAGGCCAGGTGTCCAGTTTAGCGGCCCAATAGTCAAAGGGGAATGACCTGTGTGGGAGAACATCGATATGGGAGGAAAAGTAGTTTGTAACCATAGTTGACAACTGCTGTCTCCTGTCACTTTCCATCGATGCAGTATTACCAGTTGTGTGAGCGGTATTTGAAAAATCAGTCCACAACATTGTCATGAAACCCCTGTCTCCAACGCCACTTCTGCTGTGTGCACCACGAACACCTCTGCCAAGCTGCCCGTACGGCTCGTGTGAGAACCATCACCGCTGCTGTGTGCTGGGAATGCCTCAAGCAACCGATTTACCAGAGTTGCTTGTTTATTAGCCAATATTAGGTCAAGGTTCTCCTGTGGCATGATGTTTTGTAATTTGCCTTTATAGCGTGGATCCAGGATGCTGGCCAACCAGTAGTCGTCATCGTTCATCATTTTGGCAATGCGGGGGTCCCTTTTTAGGATCTGCAAGGCATAATCTGACATGTGGGCCAATGATGCACTGTGAGTGCTGGGTGGAGGAGCACTTTCTAGCAAATCCACATCCCTCCAGTCACGCACAAACCCTGTACCAGACCTTGCCACGCCAACATTTTCACTTGCCCCACGAGATGCATCCTCCTCCCCTAAGTAATCATCCCCATCATCATCCTCCTCCTCCTCTTCTTCCTCCACCTCGTCCAGGAGAGGTCCCTGAGCAGACAATGGCTGAATGTCATCAAGGATTCCCTCCTCCTCATCAACATTGGCTGCAGACGCCTGCTCCTTAAGGTGCGTCAAAGTTTGCATGAGCAGACGCATAAGTGGGATGCTCATGCTTAGGATGGCGTCGTCTGCGCTTACCAGCCGTGTGCATTCCTCAAAACACTGAAGGACTTTACAGAGGTCTTTCAGCTTCGACCACTGCACACCTGTCAACTCCATGTCTGCTCTCAAAGTGCCTGGCCGTGTATCCTCCCACAAATGCATTATGGCCTGCCTCTGCTCGCACAGCCGCTCCACCATGTGCAGGGTGGAGTTCCACCTTCTTGCAATGTCGATAATGAGGCGGTGGTTGGGAAGGTGGAGCAATCGCTGCAGCTTCTGCATACGAACGGAGTGTACAGGCGACCGGTGGATGTGCGCGCACAGTCTTCGCACCTTCTGGAGCAGGGCTGTTAACTCCGGATAATTTTTGAGGAAGCACTGCACCACCAGGTTCAAGGTGTGAGCCAAGCAAGGTATGTGGCTGAGTTTTGAAAGGGCTATGGCTGCCACAAAATTACGGCCGTTATCACTAACTACCTTGCCTGCCTCAAGATGTACACTGCCCAGCCATGACTCAGTTTGTCGCTTCAAGTACTCGGCCAGCACCTCGGCGGTGTGTCTGTCGCCCAAACACATCATCTGCAACACAGCCTGCTGATGCTTTCCACTAGCTGCTCGATAGGGGGACACATCGTGTGCAACAGTGGCAGCTGCAGATGGAGTGCTCGTACGACTGCGCTCTGTGGACGAGCTTTCGCTTCTGGAGGAGGAGGAGGAGGGTTGAACGCCTACAGCCAACTGTTTCCTATACCGTGGGCTAGGCAGCACTGTCCCACCACCGCTGTTCCCTGTGGACCCTGCATCCACCACATTAACCCAGTGCGCAGTGATGGACACGTAACGGCCCTGGCCATGCCGACTGGACCATGCATCAGTTGTGAGGTGCACCTTTCCGCTCACTGACTGCTTGAGTGCATGGACAATGCGGTCTTTCACATGATGGTGGAGGGCTGGGATGGCTTTGCGAGAGAAGAAGTGGCGACTGGGTAGGTCATAGCGTGGTACTGCATAGGCCATGAGTTCGCGGAAAGCTGTGCTTTCCACCAACCGAAAGGGCATCATCTCAAACGAGATTAGTTTGGCAATGTGGGCGTTCAAACCCAGTGTACGCGGATGAGAGACTGAGTACTTTCTTGACCTACTCATAGTGTCTGGGAGGGTGAGCTGGACTTGAGAGCTGCATATGGTGGAAGTAGCGGTGGACAGGGCGGACTGAGAGAGGGTTGATGATGGTGATGGAGTTGGTGTTCTTTCTGATGGCCTAGAATCAGTCTTTCGTTGATATAACAGTGGGATTCCCTGACTGCTGTGGCCTTGCAACGATACCTCAACATTTGCTGCTGTGCTAACCGGTGGGCTTACAGTGGGGGAAACAATGTAGCGTTGCTGACTACCTTCGTTGTGATCAGTTGCACATGTGGCACTTGAGGTTTGGTGTTGTGTCCACGCTTGCAAGTGCATGCTGGTTAAATGTCTAAGCAGGCAACTGGTATTCAAATTTTTCAGATTTTTCCCTCGGCTAAAGGTCTTTGCGCACTTCTTACAGATAACCTTGGCCTGATCATGAGGATTTTGTTCAAAAAAGTGCCACACTGCACTCTTCCTACTTTGGCAGACATTTTGCGGCCTAGCACGCTGTGATGTTTTGACCCTCTGGACAAGCTGTCCAGCAACTCTTTTGATTTTTGGAACCTGTCTTTGGAGTGCTCCGGGCCTGCCAGATAACAGCTGTTGCGATGTCGATGTCTGCTGTGGATGCTCCTCATCTGAGCTATTGGAAGCAGCACCCTCTTCCCCAAATGGATGCCAATCTGGGTCAACTACTGGGTCATCCATCACCTCCTCTTCTATGTCATGTGCACCTTCCTCTGTGTCACCGTGTATGGTGGTATAGTGTGCGGGAAGGGGCACCTGAGTCTCATCAGGGTCAGAATCTGGCTCTGTACACTGCGAGGACAATGTAGTGCTCTGAGTGAATGTACCAGCAGAATCATCCATCAGCGGCTGTGCATCAGTGCACTCCATGTCAGATTCATCTTGGCCTGGGTAATTCACCATTTCACTTGATAATCCAGGCATGGTATGTGAAAACAGCTCCATGGAGTAATCAGTAGTATGGCCTGCGTCATCCTTCAATCTTGGTTGGGGTGAAGGACACAAGGAAAGGTGTGGTTCATGAACATGAGCCTCCAATGACGACTCAGTGCTTTTACTTTTTACAACTGAAGAAGAGGAGGCGATAGAGCTGGAGGCTGAGTCAGCAATGTAAGACAAAACTTTTTCCTGATGTTCTGGCTTTAAAAGCGGTTTGCCAACTCCTAGAAAACTAAGCGTTCGAGGCCTTATGTAGCCAGACGATGACGCAGGGTCAGCACCTCCTGCACTCGGTCCTATTTTGCTCTTGCCACTACCATCAGATCCACCACCAACACCATCATTACCAGCTGTCAACCCCCGCCCAATTCCACGGCCTCTTCCACCAGCCTTCCTCATTTTTGGTAGAAATGTAGACAAAATCCAACAAACTATATAGTAATGTAAAACAAGGTACAAGGTGTCTATAGGACAGAGGAGATTTTGAATTTCTGCAGACACTTGTGGACACTGGACACTTTTGGATTGTGTGAGGCCCACTGATATCTGAGCGCTATGTGACAGGCTCGATGGCACAGCTGTGACCAAAGTGACTAGAGGATAAGGGAGATTTTGAATCTCTGCACACACTTTTGGACACTGGACACTTTTGGATTGTGTGAGGCCCACTGATATCTGAGCGCTATGTGACAGGCCCGATGGCACAGCTGTGACCAAAGTGACTAGAGGATAAGGGAGATTTTGAATCTCTGCACACACTTTTGGACACTGGACACTTTTGGATTGTGTGAGGCCCACTGATATCTGAGCGCTATGTCACAGGCTTGATGGCACAGCTGTGACCAAAGTGACTAGAGGATAAGGGAGATTTTGAATCTCTGCACACACTTTTGGACACTGGACACTTTTGGATTGTGTGAGGCCCACTGATATCTGAGCGCTATGTGACAGGCTCGATGGCACAGCTGTGACCAAAGTGACTAGAGGATAAGGGAGATTTTGAATCTCTGCACACACTTTTGGACACTGGACACTTTTGGATTGTGTGAGGCCCACTGATATCTGAGCGCTATGTCACAGGCTCGATGGCACAGCTGTGACCAAAGTGACTAGAGGATAAGGGAGATTTTGAATCTCTGCACACACTTTTGGACACTGGACACTTTTGGATTGTGTAAGGCCCACTGATATCTGAGCGCTATGTGACAGGCTCGATGGCACAGCTGTGACCAAAGTGACTAGAGGATATGGGAGATTTTGAATCTCTGCACACACTTTTGGACACTGGACACTTTTGGATTGTGTGAGGCCCACTGATATCTGAGCGCTATGTGACAGGCTCGATGGCACAGCTGTGACCAAAGTGACTAGAGGATAAGGGAGATTTTGAATCTCTGCACACTCTTTTAGACACTGGACACTTTTGGATTGTGTGAGGCCCAATGAATATCTGAGCGCTATGTGACAGGCTCGATGGCACAGCTGTGACCAAAGTGACTAGAGGATAAGGGAGATTTTGAATCTCTGCACACACTTTTGGACACTGGACACTTTTGGATTGTGTGAGGCCCACTGATATCTGAGCGCTATGTGACAGGCTCGATGGCACAGCTGTGACCAAAGTGACTAGAGGATAAGGGAGATTTTGAATCTCTGCACACACTTTTGGACACTGGACACTTTTGGATTGTGTGAGGCCCACTGATATCTGAGCGCTATGTGACAGGCTCGATGGCACAGCTGTGACCAAAGTGACTAGAGGATAAGGGAGATTTTGAATCTCTGCACACACTTTTGGACACTGGACACTTTTGGATTGTGTGAGGCCCACTGATATCTGAGCGCTATGTGACAGGCTCGATGGCACAGCTGTGACCAAAGTGACTAGAGGATAAGGGAGATTTTGAATCTCTGCACACACTTTTGGACACTGGACACTTTTGGATTGTGTGAGGCCCACTGATATCTGAGCGCTATGTGACAGGCTCGATGGCACAGCTGTGACCAAAGTGACTAGAGGATAAGGGAGATTTTGAATCTCTGCACACACTTTTGGACACTGGACACTTTTGGATTGTGTGAGGCCCACTGATATCTGAGCGCTATGTGCCAGGCTCGATGGCACAGCTGTGACCAAAGTGACTAGAGGATAAGGGAGATTTTGAATCTCTGCACACACTTTTGGACACTGGACACTTTTGGATTGTGTGAGGCCCACTGATATCTGAGCGCTATGTGACAGGCTCGATGGCACAGCTGTGACCAAAGTGACTAGAGGATAAGGGAGATTTTGAATCTCTGCACACACTTTTGGACACTGGACACTTTTGGATTGTGTGAGGCCCACTGATATCTGAGCGCTATGTCACAGGCTCGATGGCACAGCTGTGACCAAAGTGACTAGAGGATAAGGGAGATTTTGAATCTCTGCACACACTTTTGGACACTGGACACTTTTGGATTGTGTGAGGCCCACTGATATCTGAGCGCTATGTGACAGGCTCGATGGCACAGCTGTGACCAAAGTGACTAGAGGATATGGGAGATTTTGAATCTCTGAACACACTTTTGGACACTGGACTCTTTTGGATTGTGTGAGGCCCACTGATATCTGAGCGCTATGTGCCAGGCTCGATGGCACAGCTGTGACCAAAGTGACTAGAGGATAAGGGAGATTTTGAATCTCTGCACACACTTTTAGACACTGGACACTTTTGGATTGTGTGAGGCCCAATGAATATCTGAGCGCTATGTGACAGGCTCGATGGCACAGCGGTGACCAAAGTGACTAGAGGATAAGGGAGATTTTGAATCTCTGCACACACTTTTGGACACTGGACACTTTTGGATTGTGTGAGGCCCACTGATATCTGAGCGCTATGTGACAGGCTCGATGGCACAGCTGTGACCAAAGTGACTAGAGGATAAGGGAGATTTTGAATCTCTGCACACACTTTTGGACACTGGACACTTTTGGATTGTGTGAGGCCCACTGATATCTGAGCGCTATGTGACAGGCTCGATGGCACAGCTGTGACCAAAGTGACTAGAGGATAAGGGAGATTTTGAATCTCTGCACACACTTTTGGACACTGGACACTTTTGGATTGTGTGAGGCCCACTGATATCTGAGCGCTATGTGACAGGCTCGATGGCACAGCTGTGACCAAAGTGACTAGAGGATAAGGGAGATTTTGAATCTCTGCACACACTTTTGGACACTGGACACTTTTGGATTGTGTGAGGCCCACTGATATCTGAGCGCTATGTCACAGGCTCAATGGCACAGCTGTGACCAAAGTGACTAGAGGATAAGGGAGATTTTGAATCTCTGCACACACTTTTGGACACTGGACACTTTTGGATTGTGTGAGGCCCACTGATATCTGAGCGCTATGTCACAGGCTCGATGGCACAGCTGTGACCAAAGTGACTAGAGGATAAGGGAGATTTTGAATCTCTGCACACACTTTTGGACACTGGACACTTTTGGATTGTGTGAGGCCCACTGATATCTGAGCGCTATGTGACAGGCTCGATGGCACAGCTGTGACCAAAGTGACTAGAGGATAAGGGAGATTTTGAATCTCTGCACACACTTTTGGACACTGGACACTTTTGGATTGTGTGAGGCCCACTGATATCTGAGCGCTATGTGACAGGCTCGATGGCACAGCTGTGACCAAAGTGACTAGAGGATAAGGGAGATTTTGAATCTCTGCACACACTTTTGGACACTGGACACTTTTGGATTGTGTGAGGCCCACTGATATCTGAGCGCTATGTGACAGGCTCGATGGCACAGCTGTGACCAAAGTGACTAGAGGATAAGGGATATTTTGAATCTCTGCACACACTTTTGGACACTGGACACTTTTGGATTGTGTGAGGCCCAATGAATATCTGAGCGCTATGTGACAGGCTCGATGGCACAGCTGTGACCAAAGTGACTAGAGGATAAGGGAGATTTTGAACCTCTGCACACACTTTTGGACACTGGACACTTTTGGATTGTGTGAGGCCCAATGAATATCTGAGCGCTATGTGACAGGCTCGATGGCACAGCTGTGACCAAAGTGACTAGAGGATAAGGGAGATTTTGAATCTCTGCACACACTTTTGGACACTGGACACTTTTGGATTGTGTGAGGCCCACTGATATCTGAGCGCTATGTCACAGGCTCGATGGCACAGCTGTGACAAAAGTGACTAGAGGATAAGGGAGATTGGATTGCTTTTAAAAATCTGTTTGCGGAGCAGTGGGTAAACAGCATTGCAGGAATGTCAGGAAGCCTTAGAAGGCAGCCCAACAACCAACACCACTGATACACCACTATATAGCCTCCCCTTGCACTGCACACACAGTGACTGGTGTGTTGTGCAGGCCAAATTGCTAGCAGCAGAAGCAGTTTTTTTTTCTTCTCAGCAGGACAAAAAAAAAAAATTGGTATTGCTTTTAAAAAAGCAGTTTGCGGAGCAGTGGGTAAACAGCAATGCAGGAATGTCAGGAAGCCTTAGAAGGCAGCCCAGCAACCAACACCACTGATACACCACTATATAGCCTCCCCTTGCACTGCACACACAGTGACTGGTGTGTTGTGCAGGCCAAATCGCTAGCAGCAGAAGCAGTTTTTTTGTCTTCTTCCCTGCCTAACGCTCTCCCTACAGAATCAGCAACCTCTCCCTATACTGAGATCGGCAGAAGTAAGATGGCGGTCGGCGTGCACACCCTTTTATACCCCCTGTGACGCCCACCAAAGCAAGCCAATCACTTGCATGCCCTTCTGAAAGATGGTGGTGACCCCTGCCTATGTCATCACGTTGCCCACAGTGTCCGTGGATCCTGATTGGCTGAAAAAGAGCGCAAAACAAACTTTTGAAACGCGACTTTGGCGCGTAAGTCGCCGACCTCGTGGCCGACCTCATCCTAGGGTCGGGTTTCGTTTCATGAAACCCGACTTTGCCAAAAGTCGGCGACTTTTGAATTTTTTCGACCCGTTTCGCTCAACTCTACTCACGAGCAGGGGCGGCTTATTTTGCTTTAATTATTGTATTGTTAACATTGTTACTTATGACTTGTGTTTTGAAACTGTTAAACTGTAAAGCGCTGCACAATATATTGGCGCTATATAAATAAAGATTATTATTATTATTATATTGTGAATGTAACCTGCTTTCGGTTCTGATGATATTGTTTCAGTTGTTATTCTGTGTTTTCCCAGCTACCATCTCTGAACAGATGGCCTACCGGACAGTGTGGAGGCCATATACTATAGGAGGCTTATTTAGGTCATAATATGGACAGATATTTTTTATTCAGGAGCATTTTAATAACACTGTTATTTTTAAAGGACTCCGTGTCGGGATGTGCTGCAGGATACGGGAGAAGAGGGAGGGCTAAAGAAAGGAGATGTGGATGAGAAAAGTCATCATGACGTCTGGACAAGATGGAGACTAAGAGAAAGAAAAGACTCAATCAGAGAAGAGGTCACTTATAAGGTACCAGGATGTACATTTTTACTTGTTGATACTGACTGCGTCTCATCAGTACTCTGGTTCCTGTATAGTCCGCAGTCTGATAAAGACTGATAACAACTCCCAGCATCTCCTTACCATTGTTAAGGACACACTGGGAGTTGTGGGTTCATGAGATACAAATGTATATGTGCCTGACTTAGAAGGATTCTGCTTGTCAGTTATTAATCACATGATGTCATAGACCTAATGGAAAAGGGAAGAATTAGCTGGGTAGAAAGACAAAATGGGCGCCTTCGGCTTCATCTGCCTTGGGCACCAAAATACTGTACTCTGGCCCTGGTAACGAATAAAGCAAAATCCCACATGACCTGTCAGTGTTCTACGATTTGGATTGAGGTCACTTATTGTATGTGGGCTGGTGAATTTAGTGTGCCAGGGCTGCTTTTCAGTCCCAATTCGGCCAAGAATCCCCTCGTGTATCTGAATGCAAGGAAGAGTGTGAACTTGTGCTAATTGTGCAGTAACACTTTGTCATCTCTGCTCCGTCCTGTCTTCCAGCGCATGGTTAAATTGCTCAGACTCCATATCTGGCTTCATGGCTTGATCATAGATGCTGGATCCTGATCCCCAACAAAATCCCACAGACCCAAGATTGTGAAAGAAACACACAAAACACTTTTATTGGATGTTAAATCGACCGAATTTTATTCCAAATCTCATAATTATTATTTCATTCAGTGTCTGAAATTTAGAATCAGCCAATTACTATGAAAAAGACACTGAAAATGGCAGAACCCCCGACTCACGAAGAATCATCCTCCAGCACTCAGGAGAGGAAAAACCCCCTGTGGAGGAAACCTCTAGGGAACCATGGCTGTAGGACTGCCCTTCCCTTGGGCTTAGAAGGTTAATGCCAACATGTAACAGCAAATTGTACCAGAATTTGTACATTGTGTCATATTTGTTATGGAGAAGCCTAATGCGACCTCTCCAGGCCGTCCATATAAAGGTGAAGGCGGCGAGTACTGGACGTGAGGGAGATCTGGCTGCAACATCTGTCACCCCATTGATCTGGCTGGCTAGGCGATATGGCTGATCTGGCTGGCTAGGCGGTGTCCCCTTCCTCCCATTGTGGAGTGATGAAGCTCCAGGTCTCCAGACACATCAAGTACGGCTCCTCCTACGGCGGAATGACTTGTGGTTCTGGAATCTTCTCCTGTATCATAGATGCATGTGTTTATGACATCAGCGCAGTTGCCATAGTTACCACAGGTGTTTTATACTGTTGTTTCATTGGCTAGAAAGTCCCTCTCAGTGTTCCAAAGAATTAACACTTGAATGACTGGCATTATGCCTTTCTCCAGAAGCCTGTAAAATAAACTTGTCACTAGACAGGACCATTATCATTATTATATTTTAAAGTTGCCCTAACCAAAGTCTAATAAATGAGCGCATCTTCAGAGTTGATGTGTAACAAGCACAATAATTCCATTAAGCCCTACTAAATGTATAAATGCACAATATGAGAACAGAGCGGTCTCATAGAAAATGAATGATACCGAGGTGAATGCAGTTAGATATAGGAGGCTATATAGGGGCTCATACTGTATATAGCAGGCTATATGGGGACTCACACTGTATATAGGAAGCAATATGGTGGCAAAAAATGTATTTAGGAGGCTATATGTGGCCTCATACTGTATATAGGAGGCTATCTGTGGCCTCATACTGTATATATGAGGCTATGTGGGTGCTCATACTGTATATAGGAGGCTATATGTGGCCTCATACTGTATATAGGTGGCTATGCGGGTGCTTGCACTGTATATAGGAAGCGATGTGCAAAATCATACTATAGTTAGGAGGGAATTCAAAAGAAGGAAATATCCAGCTACAGGTTCAGGGAAAAAATTTTAAAAGCAAAAAATGAAGGAGAGAGATACCAACCACAAGGAAATCAAAAGGATTACCGTATATACTCGTGTATAAGCCAAAATTTTCAGCCCATTTTTTTGGGCTGAAAGTCCCCCTCTCGGCTTATACACGAGTCATATACCGGGGGGATCGGCAGGGGAGGGGGAGAGGGGGTGTCAGATCATACTCACCCTTCTCTGCAGCTCCCCTGCTTGTTGTTCCATGTTGTCGGCGCTGCTCTCTTCCTGCTTCAGCTGTCAAATGGTACCCGCTCATTAAATATGCGCATATTTAATGAGTGGGTACCACGTGACCGCTGAACCAGGAAGAGAGCAGCTCCGACAACATGGAACAACAAGCAGGGGAGCTGCAGAGACAAGCGCCAGGACCCGGTGAGTATGAACGGGGGGTTGGGAGGCATATTCACCTGTCCCTGCGCTCTGCTGTCTTGCGTCCTCTGCAGTGACATTCAGGTCAGAGGGCGCTATCGCGCTCTCTGCCTGCACAGTCACTGCAGAGCGCAACGCTGATGAGCAGGGGGCAGCGACTGAGGGGAGTATACAGGTTTTTGGGTTTTTTTGTAAGGGAGGCAGCGGCAGCAGCAGCATGATGAGGCCACTCACTGTGCTGATAACTGGGGCCACTCACTGTGCAGAAAAGCTGGGGCCACTCACTGTGCAGAAAAGCTGGGGCCACTCACTGTACAGAAAAGCTGGGGCCACTCACTGTGCAGATAACTGGGGCCACTCACTGTGCAGAAAAGCTGGTGCCACTCACTTTGCAGAAAAGCTGGGGCCACTCACTGTGCAGATAACTGGGGCCACTCACTGTGCAGATAACTGGGGCCACTCACTGTGCAGCAAAGCTGGGGCCACTCACTGTGCATAACTGGGGCCACTCACTGTGCATCATAACTGGGGCCACTCACTGTGCATCATAACTGGGGCCACTCACTGTGCATCATAACTGGGGCCACACACTGCAGATAACTGAGGCCACTCACTGTGCACCCTTGGCTTATACACGAGTCAATAAGTTTTCCCAGTTTTTTGTGGCAAAAATAGGGGGGTCGGCTCATACTCGGATCGGCTTATACTCGAGTATATACTGTATAAATAATTGTGGTAGACTTGCGCTGAAAAAAGCTGGGAGAAAAACTAGTCACTTATTAATAAGACAAATAGAAGAATATTTAATAGGTAAAACCTGACAAGAATAAACAATAAATTGCAGTTATCCCAATCGTGGGGAAAAATAGCTGAGAAATAAATAGTGATTACTAAATCTTATTAAATATATTGCAACTCGCCAAGTAGAAAGCTGTGAAAAAAATGGTAGTTAATGGAAATAGCAAGTATTACACTCAAACAGTTGATTAACCAAGGAGAGAAGGCATGTACCTGAATAGAATTCTCCTGGAGGCTGCAAATAAGAGCGGCAGGAAGTAAAGGGTTAATATGTACATAGAACACATAATTGGGTGAAAATATTAAATGGTCATAAGCAATATGTCGTGGTCCTGAAGAAGGAAACCGAATTTTCCGAAACGTGTTGGTTTTGGCCCTCTTTGCCACCCGTACCTCCATCCAGCAGCACTTATGTGGCACCATGGGATCCACCGCGTCACACAGGTCCTGCTCCTACTGCACATCCGCCGGGATGCAGCTATCGACCACTGAAGGGCAGGAGCACTGGTCTCACACTACACCTCGGCATATCGCCGCATCTCCCAGGTCCAACCTTTACTCAGGGCCGGCGTTAGGGGCGGGCAGCTGCCTGGGGCCCCCAGCCACTGGCGGTACACCACGCAGCCTCTATGGGGCCCATGGGTCAGGGGGGCCCCCCTGCCCCAGCGCCGACTCCTCCTTGCCGCGAGTTCAAAGCAATGATGGGGAGAGAGCATCAGATGACGCTCCCTCTCCCATCATTCCTCTCTGACATTGCAGGTGCGCGATGATGTCACTTCATTGCGCAACTGCTGTGCAGCATCGGCACAGGTAGCGGCGATCACCATATTGGCGGTAGCGGGGATCGGGAACAGGTAGCTCCGGACGGGGTATTCTCACCTCTCCGCTCCCCCCTTTAGAAGCTGTTGGGGGCGCGTGGACCGAGCCACTCGGGGGAGGATGCCGCAGCGTCTCAGCCATGTGCCCCACCATCTAGGTAAGTTGGGAACTCCTTTCCACACCCCACACACAGAATAGTTCAGCAATGGACTAGATTGCGGCTCCATGCTTAGCGGGTAGCAGAGCACCTTTCGTGGGTCCTTGCTTCGTAACACGAGATCTGCTTGGAGGTGGGTGGAGTTAGGTATAAAAGAGTGGAAAGGTTTAGAATTTGAGTTCAGTTCGGTTCAGTTCAGTTCAGTCTGGAGTTCAGTCTGAGAGCAGGCTAACAGGAGGTCAGCCTGAGGCGAGGTCAAGGCGGAGGAAGACAGTCAGTCAGGAGAGGCTGAGGACTGGTCTTGGTGGAACGAGCTCCCCAGAAGAGAGATAGAAGAGAGAGTGCTGCAGTTGCCTCAGTGATCTGAGCCAGCTGGCATGGGAAAGGGACGTAGAACTGCAACCTAAGCTTCCATTAGAGAGAGAAGTAACAGCGCGGAACGAAGGAGTAGGAGAACAAAGAGGAGTTGTGGGTTGGAAGAGGAACCCTGCCTATAGGTTCTCAGCGCAAGGCCGGGGCCTGGTCCCCGAGGTTGTATGGACACTTATGGTTCTGCAGCAGACACCGGTGGAGTAGTTGGCTGTAAATGCACTACTCCCATCTAAGACTTCAGACACAACAGCAACACGGATAGAGAGCCGGGATCCAGGAGCATCCCTGAGCAGGCTACAGCTGTCTGTCATACAAGTAAGGTTCTAGGAACATCTGACAGGAGGAACTTCAGAGTAGCACGGTACTGGAGCTCTTCACACTAAAAGGCGCAATAGAGGAGTCATTCAGGAAAGGTACATGTTGGCGGAGTGTTGGAAAGGAGAGACCTGACTTGCCTGGGAGGTTGATTGAGTCTCTGCCCCGGAGGACACGGCATGGAAACGGGCACCAGTGTGCACTACGAACTTTGAGTAAAGCTTTGACACTGCAAGCCCTGGTGTCTTCCATTCATTGGTGCTATACACTGCTCTGGGGTTACAGCTTCACCTGTGGGGAGCTACACCATCTATGCTGCAACACACCATCAGCCTCAGAGGATCTCCAAGCAGCGATGGCTTAACATCTTGCTTGCCAAACACCACAGGTGGCGTCACAAACTATTCCTATGAACTACATTAAAAACCACCACTGATTTGGGCGCCCAGGGCCACGGACTGGGTCACTGCTGCTGTGACACATTCCCCTGACACCGGCCCGGTACCGAGTACCCCACAGCACTGGGAGGGCAACCCAGCTTGGCGTCACGAACAGGATAACGAAACCCGATACCATCGGGTTCTGTGCGCCTGAAATTTGTGAGACTTTGTACTTTTGAAAATGTGTAGAAGACCCAATTTAATAGACTGTAAAATGGACATTAGAAATGACCGCTGGCGCGGAGAAGGGCGTGAAGAGAAGGGAGGTCCTAGGAATAGACCGCAAAGAGTATTGGGCCTTCCCTTCCTGAATCACTATGTGACAGCGACATAGCCACCCCCGAGGGGTTCGTATACTGGCTTGGTATGGAGGCGCGGTAAGAAGACGTCGCCCCCGGAAGGAGGGGCAGAAGAAGCCAGTGGCGGGAAAGGGCCGAGGCAGGAAGAAGAATGCCAGAACGCCATTTTGGAGAGTGAGGGTAGGAGGCCTGCGGAGCGCGGGGAAACGGATCTCCCTGGCGCCATGGCTGTCGGCTCCAACCCGAGCTCCAGAATGAACCGCCAGCAACTAGAAGATGAAATCGCTGAACTGACCACCCGTCTGCAGCTGAGGCAGGAGGTCTTGGAGCAGCTGAGACGGCAGCAGGCCCAGGAGAGGACTACGCCTGCGGTACCAGCTCCCCCGGTACCTACTACCGCTGCACCCGATTGCTCCCCGGCAGCGTTGATTTTCACTTCCAGCCTGTCCGTGCAGCTGAGTACCGCTTGCCCGAAGGAGTCACCGGAGGACCCGGGAGCTGAGACCATGCATCCGCCCGGACCTGATGCAGCTGCACAGGTCCCTATCGAAGCCCCCGTGGACCCGGAGCCGCCATCGGTATCACCACCGCCGGCACCCGGACCGCCTGCACCGGAGCAGAAGCCGCACCGCCAGGAGGCCCCAGGTACGTCAGATGTCCCTCCACCTGGGAAGGCCCTGGGGTGCACCACAGCTGCAGCGGCTGGCCAGGTCGTGCTAGATCTGGTCTGGGACCGGGATACCCACCCCAGGAGGGGACCAGCACTAGAAAATTTACAGTAAATCTCGTTACCCAGGAGGGTTTGTTTGCACCAGTTGTGCCTTTTTCTATTTTTCTATTTTTGCTATCATGGTTTTTCTGGTAGCTCCTTTAGTTGCCCTGTTTTGCAATGGCAGCGTTTTCCCAATTTGAACTAGCGATCATGAACTTGGAGTGATCCAAAAACTTTTATTGTAAATAGTTGCACCTCTTTAGGTGCCCTCTCTTGGTTTTACATATAGAGACACTTTGCGAAGATAATGTTTTTGCATGGACACTTTTCGAAGATGATGTCTACCTCCAAGGACACTGCAAGAAATCCCGACTGGGAGCGGTGTCCAGCACTTACAAGAATAATTGTTGAATGTTTTACTGTGAAGTATTTGATAATGTGTTTTATAAGAGTATTATTAAGTGAGAAATGGCATTCACAGAGAATAGCGCTTTGAATTGAGAATTGCACTTAGAATTAAAAATTTTAGATAGAATTTAAGATAGAATTGTTTGTAACGTTCAAGATGAGTACCTCCTATACTAGGAAGATCAGTATAAGAAAAGTTTGTTATGCATTACAAAATTTTTGTATGTTTCTATGCTGTCAACTTTGTTATCTTGCAGCCCGCGGACGTGCTGTGTTTAACAGGGGGTTATGTGGTGCCCCTGAGGCTCAGTCGCCACAGAGGTACTGCACCTTCTCCTAAGGTGTGGTGCCCCACCAACTAGGTAAGTTGGGAACTCCTTTCCACACTCCAGCACCTGCACCCACACACAGGATAGTTCAGCAATGGACCAGATTGCAGCTCCATGCTTAGGGGGTAGCAGAGCACCTTTCATGGGTCCTTGCTTCATAACACGAGATGTGCTGGGAGGTGGATGGAGTTAGGTATAAAAGAGTGGAAAGGTTTAGAATTTGTGTTTAGTTCAGTTCAGTTCAGTCTGGATGTCAGTCTGAGAGCAGGCTGACAGGAGGTCAGCCTGAGGGGAGGTCAAGGCGGAGGAAGACAGTCAGTCAGGAGAGGCTGAGGACTGGTCTTGGTGGAACGAGTGTAGGGAAGGTGACCTGACGGACGGACGGACTAGTCAGAGTGAAGAAAGATAGGTTTGCACAGTGTAGGTAGGAGACAGTGATTACAGTGGGGAAACAACTAGAAAAGTGTAGTGGACGTGCAGTACCTTGGGATGACCATTAGATGGCAGGGTGGAGTGTGAGCAAAGGACTTTACAGCAGCTTAGGGCTTTAGAAACCGTTGGTCATGGGGGGCGTGGTGACAGTTAGTGACAGTTTCAAGGAACCGGGGAAGTTATAAATTCTGAGGGAGGGTTCCAGAAAGTTCCAGTCCCCAGGGGGAGCCCAGGTGACAGGAGGACTTCGCCAGTCTGTGTGCCCTGAGGAGAATCCGACCAAGGGGACTGAGGAGAGGGAAACGTCAGGGGGTGGTCCTGACAGAAAGATACCGCAGAAGAGACGAGGCAGTGAGTGCCATATACCGTATTTGACACGACGACTGACCAGTGAAAGCGCTGTTGGTTATTGGGCCTAGGGCGGCCACAGTGGCGGACCTGGCAGGAGCGTCGAATAAGTGAAGGAGGGACAGTACGCATATGTACCTCCCTATCGTATAAGTACGGTGTGCAAACGGCTCTGGAAACGGAGGGCCGATAAGTGAAGAAACGTGCGGTGTGCTGCGGAGGCCGTCAGGCGGACGGCAAGTAATGAAATAAACTTGGACCTGTTGCACCCAGAATCTGCCTCATCGAGTCTCTGTTATCATCTCTGCGCGGTACAAAAGTAGGACCACCCCCCCCAGCTCGGCACCCCACCACCGACACTACATTTGGCGTAGTCGGCAGGATCGCCGCCGCTAATACCCCATCTTCTGCGGCAGACCTGCCTCAAAGAATGGAAAAGGACTTGGACTACTCTGTTTGGATTACAATTACCTGTGGATTACAAATGACCTACCTGTGGAATACAAATGGGAAGCGCTGTGGCGGATCTGTGTGGCCAGCAGAGGATCCGGGGCAGTACCAGGTACTGTGCAGTATGGCGGTGTTGCTTCAGCGCAGAGGAGAGGTCCGGGTGTTTGCAGTCGTGTTGAATGGACTGGGACCCCCTCCAACGTACCCCAAAAGGAAGCAGTATGTGCCTGGAAATCGACGCTTCCATATATTGGACCCTGACAGGATGGTGGAGAGGCCTGCCGACACCTCACCTCACAGAGGGAGTGGCACAGAAGAAAAACTTGGCTGCGGCTGTCTGATGCCATTCGAGTGCTGCCCAACGGACGGTATGAGACTCTGCAGGTGTCGGGGCATCGGCCGCCTAGAGTGGCAGTGGCGGCAGGGGATGGAGCTGTGCCAGAAGTCGCCCTCAGAGCCAAGGGAGAGCAGCGGGATGCTGAGCTGGGGAGCGGAGCCTGAGCGGAGTCAGCGAAAACGGCCGCCACCAATACCAGCAGAGGACTTCTCAGCGGAGCCCCCGAGTTTAGGGGAAAAACCCGCGGGACAGTGGAGTGAGGGACGGAGGCTGCGGGTGAAGCCACGTATTGATGTGATGGAGGCCGCAGCGCCGGGGAAGGTGAGAGTACCCCCGGCACCACCAGTGCCTCCGCCAGCGGCCCTCATCATTCCGCCGCAGCACGCTGCCCCCTGCGCACCGGAAGGCCTGGGTACATCGGGCCCAGTGGTGTATGCAGAGTTGTGCGAGGCCCCTGCTCAAGTCCCTGAGGTACCCCGCCTGGAGCCGCCAGTGCGGAAGTCATCCAAAGAAGACGCTGCTGCGTTCCCCCTGCTGATAGCAGCTGCGTCGTTGGAACCAGCCGTTACTCCGGCTCCATTGGAAGTAGTGGATGCAGCCTGTCCTGAGGCCGCGGTTATGCCGCTGCTGAAGTCGACTGCGGCCGACTTAGTGGGCCTTGTGATTCCAGCCTCCAAGGACCCGGTTGTCCCCATTTGCCACCTGGCCCCAGCGGCTGTTGAGCCGCAGGAATCATCGGCCGCCTCTGATCCACGTCCTTCCTCGGTTAAGTCCCGCCCACCAGACTCCAGGGCTCATGCCGGACCCTCTGTTTGGGTCGCAGGAGTTATAGAGAAGAAGAGGGCCAGGAAGTCTGGAACCTGCTCCATGAGAGGGGAGAGGCTGGCATGGCGGCTGCACGACCCCCGGGACGGCTCGTTTATACTATCTTGCAGAAAGGGACACTTCTTGCATCCTGGGAGCTCCACGGTTGTGGGGTCCCATACTACTGACCACCGAAAGGAGGATTGAACTGTCAGGAGTTCGTTGCACCGTTGTGCAGGTCAAAAGGACAGTTCGCGGTCAGCTTTTAAAAAAAAAAAGGAAATGTTTATCTGTGATTTTTATGTCTGTTTTTCTATGTTCCTCTTACAGGATAGTTTGTGTTTACTTGTTAGACTGACAGAGCGGGGATACTTAGAAGAGAGGGAGTGTCCATGTCCAAGGAAGGGGGGAGAAAGAAGACATGCAATGTTATGTTGTTATATGTTGGTTTTAAAATGAGCAAAAGAAAACGGAAAAAAAAAAATTCTAAAAAATGGGGTACTTGTGCTATTATAAAGTTGTATGATGTATAATATGCAAAGTAAAATGCAACAGGTCCGGGTAAGGGAAGGTCTGCGGGACCAAAGGAAAGTGTGAGATCCGGTAGGGATCTAAGAGTTGAGGAGGTCTGGGAGACCGGGACGCCGACCATGACATGTAATTGAAAGAAGGAAAATGAGTTGGAAGACGTGAGAAAGACAGCCGTCCTAGGTCAGGTCCCCAACACCACGGACACCCCTGAAGAAGGAAAGGCGGGCGCCGGCAATGATCTGGTAGGTGAGTGGCCTCGATCATGGCGTACCGGATAGTGAAAGGTAACAGTAGGGGAGAGTAGGGGAAAGATACACGCCGTAGAGAGAATACGGGTGTACCTTGCCCAATTTGAAAGACGTTGTCATGTGGCGTGCACGCTGGTGAGTAGCAGTAGGCTGCTCAGAGCATAGTGCTCCCAGTATGGTTCGACCCCCGCAGATAGTGGGTTTGGCTCAACTTCTGGTCCGACAACAGAATGTAGGTGTAGATTCAGAACGACGAAGGCAGGGATGACGATTGTCGAGGACGACAATGGACAAAGGAAGGGGGAGTGTAGGGAAGGTGACCTGACGGACGGACGGACTAGTCAGAGTGAAGAAAGATAGGTTTGCACAGTGTAGGTAGGAGACAGTGATTACAGTGGGGAAACAACTAGAAAAGTGTAGTGGACGTGCAGTACCTTGGGATGACCATTAGATGGCAGGGTGGAGTGTGAGCAAAGGACTTTACAGCAGCTTAGGGCTTTAGAAACCGTTGGTCATGGGGGGCGTGGTGACAGTTAGTGACAGTTTCAAGGAACCGGGGAAGTTATAAATTCTGAGGGAGGGTTCCAGAAAGTTCCAGTCCCCAGGGGGAGCCCAGGTGACAGGAGGACTTCGCCAGTCTGTGTGCCCTGAGGAGAATCCGACCAAGGGGACTGAGGAGAGGGAAACGTCAGGGGGTGGTCCTGACAGAAAGATACCGCAGAAGAGACGAGGCAGTGAGTGCCATATACCGTATTTGACACGACGACTGACCAGTGAAAGCGCTGTTGGTTATTGGGCCTAGGGCGGCCACAGTGGCGGACCTGGCAGGAGCGTCGAATAAGTGAAGGAGGGACAGTACGCATATGTACCTCCCTATCGTATAAGTACGGTGTGCAAACGGCTCTGGAAACGGAGGGCCGATAAGTGAAGAAACGTGCGGTGTGCTGCGGAGGCCGTCAGGCGGACGGCAAGTAATGAAATAAACTTGGACCTGTTGCACCCAGAATCTGCCTCATCGAGTCTCTGTTATCATCTCTGCGCGGTACAAAAGTAGGACCACCCCCCCCAGCTCGGCACCCCACCACCGACACTACACGAGCTCCCCAGAAGAGAGATAGAAGAGAGAGTGCTGCAGCTGCCTCAGTGATCTAAGCCAGCTGGCACGGGAATGGGACAGAAGGAGAAAGACGTAGAACTGCAACCTAAGCTTCCATAAGAGAGAGAAGGAACGGCGCGGAACGAAGGAGTAGGACAACAGAGAGGAGTTGTGGGTTGGAAGAGGAACCCTGCCTATAGGTTCTCAGCGCAAGGCCAGAGCCCGGTCCCCGAGGTTGTATGGACACTTATGGTTCTGCAGCAGACATCGGTGGAGTAGTTGGCTGTAAATGCACTACTCCCATCTAATACTTGGGACACAACAGCAACACGGATAGAGAGCCGGGATCCAGGAGCATCTCTGAGCAGGCTACAGCTGTCTGTCATACAAGTAAGGTTCTAGGAACATCTGACAGGAGGAACTTCAGAGTACCATGGTACTGGAGCTCTTCACACTAAAAGGCGCAATAGAGGAGTCGTTCAGGAAAGGTATATGTTGGCGGAGTGTTGAGAGGAGAGCCCTGACTTGCTCGGGAGGTTGATTGAGTCTCTGCCCCGGAGGACACGGCATGGAAGCGGGCACCAGTGTGCACTACGAACTGTGAGTAAAGCTTTGAAACTGCAAGCCCTGGTGTCTTCCATTCATTGGTGCGCCGACACCGTCAGCACTGCTACATCTGGGTACCAACATTCCTCACACCGCCTGTGCCTATACACTGCCCTGGGGTTACAGCTTCACTGCTGCTGTGAAACATTCCCCTGACACCGGCCCGGTACCGAGTACCCCACAGCCCTGGGAGGGCGACCCATGTATATATACGTGTATGCCTTCTTGATGTTACTATTTAATGATACAAAATATTTTTATATTTTCTGGGTGGATTGTTGACTCCAAGTCTTTAGTAAATAATTCCATGTTGGGAGTGTCCATTGTTTTCACTTTTTTAATCACCCTATTTAAGGCGTAGGGCTGTTTTTGGCATATCTCTCTTCACACAGGTAATCAACTGAACCACACTGCATGTATTTACTCCATTCACTGCTAGCAAGCAGCCTGAATGGTACAACTTCCCACCTATGCTGCCTCTATTTTCTGCTGCAGTATATCCAAATGGTACAACTCCATACTTCTGCTTGCTGTCTTCTGCTGGTTTACCATTTTGCTGCATATTTTAATGCACTTGCTAAAGCTTTGGTATAGTTCATTTGTAGCACTGTATGTTATACTTACTGCTTTAGATCTGTGACTGGGGCCTCTCTAGATCTTATCAGGTGGAAGGTGCTATAGCATATCAACACAGCCTGGTGTAGTGCCTTTGATCATCTAACCACCCCCTGGTGTGCTGGCCCCAGCTGCCAAATTATCCCCAACCAGCTCCCACAATCCTTCTCTCCTGACCCTGTAGTGTGGCCTATATATGTAGTAGTTCCTAAGGGGAAGCACGCAGTGTGGCGTGCAGCACGCAAGCATCCCATAAGCAAAGCATCACAGAAGCTAAGCATCAAGGAAATGGCAGTTAGACGCTTTGCAATCCCTTTTATCAATGTGCTTTATTTCTATCCTCCTGTGTTTCCTTACCATCCACATTCACCACCCCATCCCCCCTCCATCATGACCCCTACACATCAGCCCCTCTATACTTCCCTCTCCCATGTACAGCTCCCATGCACTCCTCACCTTCCTGAGAAACTTCAGCCCATCTTGCCCAAACACATCACAGACTAAAACTACTTACAACTCCAACAACTATTTGCTCTTTTTCTTCCTACTCCTACTGATTGCAGGGGACAGAGTAGCGGTCATATACTGGCCTCCAGGCTCAGCCACCCACTTCCTTGACCACTTTTCAGCCTTGCTGCCGCACTTCATGTCCTCAGAGCTACCAACTCTTATCCTGGGAGACTTCAACATCCCCATTAACAGCCCTACTTCCACATCTGCATCCCAGCTTCTATCACAAACCACCTCTCTAGGCCCCTCACAGCTTTCAACCTCTGAGACACACAAGGATGATAACACCCTTGATCTGGTCTTCGTCCGGCTCTGTTCAATCTCCCACCTAAATAACTCACCGCTTCCACTCTCTGACCTCAACATTCTCTCCTTCACACTCACAAATCCTTGCCCACCCCAGCTCACTCCTACCTCCAACACAATCAGAAATCTACAAGCCATTAACCCTCAGACACTTTCAGATTCCCTGCACTCATCACAGTCCCCAATATCCTCTTTTTCCTGTCCTAATCTAGCTGTTCATCGCTACAACGATACTCTTAGAAGCACCATTGACCAATTAGCTCCCCTCACCATCAGAAACTCCAAGCACAGAGTAAAACAGCCCTGGCTCACATCGCAAACCCAACTTGTATAGCGATGCTCTATGAGTGCTGAACGCCTATGGAGAAAAACCCGCACACCAGAAGACTTCATCCACTTCAAATTTATGTTAAGAACCTATAACGCTGCCCTTCACCTCGCCAAACAGACCTACCGTATATACTCGAGTGTAAGCCGACCCGAGTATAAGCCAACCCCCCTAATTTTGCCACAAAAAACTGGGAAAACTTATTGACTCGAGTATAATCCTAGGGTGGGAAATGCTCCATAGATTAATCCCCCATATGGTGTCCCCAAAAGAAGCTCCTTAGATTATTCCCCCATATGCTGACCCCATAAGAAGCTCCTTAGATTATTCCCCCATATGCTGACCCCATAAGAAGCTCCTTAGATTATTCCCCCATATGCTGACCCCATAAGAAGCTCCTTAGATTATTCCCCCATATGCTGACCCCATAAGAAGCTCCTTAGATTATTCCCCCATATGCTGACCCCATAAGAAGCTCCTTAGATTATTCCCCCTTATGCTGACCCCATAAGAAGCTCCTTAGATTATTCCCCCATGTGTTGCCGCTGCTGCTGCTGCATGTAAAAATAAAAAAAATGACATACTCACCTCTCCGTCGCTGGGTGTCAGATACTCACCTGTCCTGCGCCCTTGGCTGCTCACCGCTATCTGCCACGTCATCGGTCAGTGACATTCAGACTGCAGGGGGCGCAGCGCACGCTAATGACATCACCGCGCAGTCTGCTGTCTGAAGTCACTGACCGATGACAGATAGCAGCAAGCAGCCATGGACGCTGGACAGGTGAGTATCGCTATACTTACCCGTCCTGACTCTGTCTCTTGAGCCCCCAGCTTCTCTGCGCTCTCTCTTCCTGCTTTCAGCGGTCATGTGATACCGCTCATTAAAACTCATGAATATGCGCATATTCATGAGTTTTAATGAGCGGTACCACGTGACCACTGAAGGCAGGAAGAGAGAGCGCGGAGAAACTGGGGGCTCAAGAGACAGCGTCAGGACGGGTAAGCATGACCTGACACACCCGCCCCCCCACCCCCTCCGACCCCCGGTGTATATGACTCGAATATAAGCCGAGAGGGGGACTTTCAGCCCAAAAAAATGGGCTGAAAATCTCGGCTTATATTCGAGTATATACGGTACTTCACCACCCTGATCTCCTCACTAGCCAACAACCCCAAGAAACTTTTTGACACTTTTCACTCCCTCCTCAGGCCAAAAGCACAAGCCCTTTCACAGACATTTGTGCTGATGACCTGGCCTCCCACTTTACAGAAAAAAATAGACAATATCTGTCAGGAAATCTGCTCCCAACCACCAAGTGCTGTGACTCCCATCCCTTCCTGCATCTCCTCTGGCTCACATTCCACATTTGATCCCATCACAGAAGAAGAAGTCTCCAGACTCCTCTCTTCTTCTCGTCCGACTACATGCATTACCGACCCTATTCCCTCACATCTCCTCCAGTCTCTCTCCAGTCGTCACAACCCACCTAACTACAATATTTAAACTCTCATCTACTTGGGCATTTTCCCATCCTCCTTCAAACACGCCATCGTTACTCCATTACAAAAGAAACCCACTCTCAACAACTACAGACCAGTCTCCAATCTCCCCTTCATCTAAACTTTTGGAGCATCTAGTTTACTCCCGCCTTACTCGTTACCTCTCCACTCACTCCCTTCTAGACCCTTCACAGTCCAGCTTCCGCCCTCTACATTCGACTGAAACTGCACTCATCAAAGTGAACAATGACCTTCTAACAGCAAAACGAAACGGTGACCACTCTCTGCTCATTCTTCTTGACCTATCTGGAGCTTTCGATACTGTTGACCACCATCTCCTACTCTCTAGGCTCCAGTCACTAGGCATTAAGGACACTGCTCTGTCCTGGTTCTCTTCCTATCTCTCTGACCGCTCCTTCAATGTTTTGTTCTCTGGCTTCACGTCATCTCCTCTTCCTCTTGCAGTCGGGGTACCTCAGGGCTCAGTCCTTGGCCCTCTTCTTTTCTCTCTCTACACGGCCCCAATTGGACAGACCATCAGCAGATTTGGCTTTCAGTACCATCTTTATGCTTGTGACACACAACTATATATGTCTTCCCCCAACCTTACCCCCGCTGTACTACAGAAAGCCAGTGATTGTCTGTCCGCAGTCTCCAACATCATGTCCGCTCTCTATCTGAAACTCATCCTCTCCAAAACTGAACTTCTTCTGCTCCCACCATCTTCTATCCTCCCTAAATCTGACATTTCCCTCTCCGTGGGTGGTACCACAATAACACCCCGTCAGCAGGCGCGCTGTCTGAGTGTTATGTTTGACACCAATCTCTCCTTCACATCCCATATACAATCGATTGCCCGCTCTTGCCGCTTACAGCTAAAGAACATCTCTAGAATCCGCCCTTTTCTCACCATGGAAGCAACAAAAACCCTCACTGTAGCATTGATCCATTCCCGCCTGGATTACTGCAACGCTCTATTAATTGTCCTCCACATCACTTGACTATCCCCTCTCCAGTTCATACTTAATGCAGCAGCCAGAGTCATCTATCTGACTAATCGGTACTCGGACGCATTCGCTCTTCGCCAGTCCTTACATTGGCTGCCCATTCATTATAGGATCCAATTCCCCCCTACATCTCCTCCCTCATTTCCGTCCATCGGCCTAACCGACCGTTGCGCTCTGCAAACGACTTTCGACTAACCTCTGCACTAATCTGTACCTCCCACTCCTGACTCCAAGACTTCTCCCGTGCTGCTCCCATCCTCTGGAATAATCTACCCCAAGACATCAGGACTATCCACAATTTGCATAGTTTCAGGCACTCCCTCAAAACACATTTGTTCAGAGCGGCCTATCATGTTCACTAATCAAAGTCCTATGTGTAAGTGTGCGTGTGTAGCCCATTCCCTATCTCCATCCATCCCTCACGCCCTCAAGATGGCTGGACCTTCATTGTAAATACACCATTGTAAATACACACCTGTACTTTGTATTTCCCTCACCCCATTGTAGATTGTAAGCTCTCACGAGCAGGGGCGGCTTATTTTGCTTTATTTATTGTATTGTTAACGTTGTTACTTATGACGTGTTTTGAAACTGTTAAACTGTAAAGCGCTGCGGAATATGTTGGCGCTATATAAATAAAGATTATTATTATTATATTGTGAATATAACCTGCCTTCTGTTCTGATGATATTGTTTCAGTTGTTATTCTGTGTCTTCCCAGCTACCATCTCTGAACAGATGGCCTACCGGACAGTGTGGAGGCCATATACTGTAGGAGGCTTATTTAGGTCATAATATGGACAGATATTTTTTATTCAGGAGCATTTTAATAACACTGTTATTTTTAAAGGACTCCGTGTCGGGATGTGCTGCAGGATACGGGAGAAGAGGGAGGGCTAAAGAAAGGAGATGTGGATGAGAAAAGTCATCATGGCGTCTGGACAAGATGGAGACTAAGAGAAAGAAAAGACACAATCAGAGAAGAGGTCACTTATAAGGTACCAGGATGTACATTTTTACTTGTTGATACTGACTGCGTCTCATCAGTACTGTGGTTCCTGTATAGTCCGCAGTCTGATAAAGACTGATAACAACTCCCAGCATCTCCTTACCATTGTTAAGGACATACTGGGAGTTGTGGGTTCATGAGATACAAATGTATATGTGCCTGACTTAGAAGGATTCTGCTTGTCAGTTATTAATCACATGATGTCATAGACCTAATGGAAAAGGGATGAATTAGCTGGGTAGAAAGACAAAATGGGCGCCTTCGGCTTCATCTGCCTTGGGCACCAAAATACTATACTCTGGCCCTGGTAACGAATAAAGCAAAATCCCACATGACCTATCAGTGTTCTACGATTTGGGTTGAGGACACTTATTGTATGTGGGCTGGTGAATTTTGTGTGCCAGGGCTGCTTTTTAGTCCCAATTCGGCCATGAATCCCTTCGTGTATCTGAATGCAAGGAAGAGTGTGAACTTGTGCTAATTGTGCAGTAACACTTTGTCATCTCTGCTCCGTCCTGTCTTCCAGCGCATGGTTAAATTGCTCCGACTCCATATCTGGCTTCATGGCTGGATCATAGATGCTGGATCCTGATCCCCAACAAAATCCCACCAACCCAAGATTGTGAAAGAAACACACAAAACACTTTTATTGGATGTTAAATCGACCGAATTTTATTCCAGATATCATAATTATTATTTCATTCAGTGTCTGAAATTTAGAATCAGCCAATTACTATGAAAAAGACACTGAAAATGGCAGAACCTCCGACTCATGAAGAATCATCCTCCAGCACTCAGGAGAGGAAAAACCCCCTGTGGAGGAAACCTCTAGGGAACCATGGCTGGAGGACTGCCTTTCCCTTGGGCTTAGAAGGTTAATGCCAACATGTAACAGCAAATTGTACCAGAATTTGTACATTGTATCATATTTGTTATGGAGAAGCCTAATGCGACCTCTCCAGGCCGTATACATAAAGGTGAAGGCGGCGAGTACTGGACGCGAGGGAGATCTGGCTGCAACATCTGTCACCCCATTGATCTGGCTGGCTAAGCGGTATAGCTGATCTGGCTGGCTAGGCGGTATGGCTGATCTGGCTGGCTAGGCGGTGTCCCCTTCCTCCCATTGTGGAGTGATGAAGCTCCAGGTCTCCAGACACATCAAGTACGGCTCCTCCTACGGCGGAATGACTTGTGGTTCTGGAATCTTCTCCTGTATCATAGATGCATGTGTTTATGACATCAGCGCAGTTGCCATAGTTACCACAGGTGTTTTATACTGTTGTTTCATTGGCTAGAAAGTCCCTCTCGGTGTTCCAAAAAATTAACCCTTGAATGACTGGCATTATGCCTTTCTCCAGAAGCCTGTAAAATAAACTTGTCACTAGACAGGAACATTATCATTATTATATTTTAAAGTTGCCCTAACCAAAGTCTAATAAATGAGCGCATCTTCAGAGTTGATGTGTAACAAGCACAATAATTCCATTAAGCCCTACTAAATGTATAAATGCACAATATGAGAACAGAGCAGTCTCATAGAAAATGAATGATACCAAGGTGAATGAAGTTAAATATAGGAGGCTATATAGGGGCTCATACTGTATATAGCAGGCTATATGGGGACTCACACTGTATATAGTAGGCAATATGGTGGCAAACAATGTATTTAGGAGGCTATATGTGGCCTCATGCTGTATATAGGAGGCTATATGTGGCCTCATACTGTATATAGGAGGCTATGTGGGTGCTTGTACTGTATATAGGAGGCTATATGTGGCCTCATACTGTATATAGGAGGCTATATGTGGCCTCATACTGTATATAGGAGGCTATATGTGGCCTCATACTGTATATAGGAGGCTATGTGGGTGCTCATACTGTATATAGGAGGCAATGTGGGTGCTCATACTGTATATAGGAGGCTATATGTGGCCTCATAATGTATATAGGAGGCTATATGTGGCCTCATACTGTATATAGGAGGCTATATGTGGCCTCATACTGTATATAGGAGGCTATGTGGGTGCGGTGCTCATACTGTATATAGGAGGCTATATGTGCAAAATCATACTATAGATAGGAGGGAATTCAAAAGAAGGAAATATCCAGCTACAGGTTCAGGGAAAAAATATTAAAAGCAAAAAATGAAGGAGAGAGATAAAGTGGCGCCTGTCCTGTGTAAAAGGATTTGTAACTGCTGTGAGTCTAGATACCAACCACAAGGAAATCAAAAGGATTATAAATATTTGTGATAGACTCACGCCGAAAAAAGCTGGGAGAAAAGCTAGTCACTTATTAATGGGACAAATAGAAGAATATTTAATAGGTAAAAGCTGACAAGAATAAACAATAAATTGCAGTTATCCCAATCGTGGGGAAAATAGCTGAGAAATAAATAGTGATTAGTAAATCTTATTAAATATATTGCAACTCGCCAAGTACAAAGCTGTGAAAAAAATGGTAGTTAATGGAAATAGCAAGTATTGCACTCAGTCGATTAATCAAGGAGAGAAGGCATGTACCTGAATAGAATTCTAACTTCCCAGAAGGAAAAAGCAGTCAAAATTCCATAAAATACAAATTTTATTAGAAGATATTAAAAAATTGTATAAGGACATACAGTGCATGGTTGGGGAAAGACAGAAAATGTAACGTCATCATGGTCAAAAAAGGAATAACCCCACTGCACGCATCACACCAGGAAATAAAGTAGTATTGGATGTACGTAGATTACCAGTAGTTGGCCAGGGAAGGAGTGGCAAGGAGTGTACAAAGACATCACCATATAGCCAGTTAGGAAAATGTCCTTTTAAATAAAAGACTTCCCTGTCCTTAAAGAACACACAACATACAAACCTGATGCTATGTGAGGCATCAGGAATAAAAGCTAATAGCTATATTGCGATACCTGGAAGCAGTGGTGGCAGTGGGGTCAATCCGGTCCCCGACGCGCGTTTCGGAGTCAAAGGACTCCTTCCTCAGGGGGCGTTAAGTGGAGTGTGACCACCAGGGTTTAAATAGCGCGCGCCCCCCGCCAGAGGCTGTCTGCGCGCACGAGAAGCCCGCCCCGCGCCGACCGGATCCATGCCGTGACATCACCGGAAACACGCGGGCCCACGTGATCCAGCACGTCAGGCAGGGAACCCAGGCGGCCGCGCGACGGACGCCACGCATGCGCACAGACAGCGTCGGGCAGGAGCCGCCACATATGTGAAGGGCAACAGTATGGGCAAAGAAAATATACAAGGGAAAAATGAATATTAATTGTGTATGCATACATATAGCATGCTGCATATGCACTGTAAGATGTCAGTGCAAAGAGAATAGTATAACAAAAAGCATGGCGCAGCATGCAGAAATAAATCAACACATGGGTGTCATGGCAACATCAATCACATGCACAATATAAATAGAGATCGTAGAAAATGAGGTTCACCAGCATGGCACACATTAGAATACGCAGCAGAAATAGACAAGTATTGCACTCAAACAGTTGATTAACCAAGGAGAGAAGGCATGTACCTGAATAGAATTCTCCTAGAGGCTGCAATTAAGAGCGTCAGGAAGCAAAGGGTTAATATGTACATTGAACACATAATTGGGTGAAAATATTAAATGGTCATAAGCAATATGTCATGGTCCTGAAGAAGGAAACTGAATTTTCCGAAACGTATTGGTTTTGGCCCTCTTTGCCACCTGTACCTCCATCCAGCATCTCCCAGGTCCAACCTTTACTCAGGACCAGCATTAGGGGTGGGCAGCTGCCTAGGGCCCCCGCTCCCCCAGGGGCCCCCAGCCAGTGGTGGTACACCACGCAGCCTCTATGTGGCCCATGGGTCAGGGGCCCCGCCTGCCCCAGAGCCGACTCCTCCTCGCCGCATTGAACTATACGGCGAGTTCAAAGCAATGATGGGGAGAGAGCCTCAGATGACGCTCCCTCTCCCATCATTCCCCTCTGACATTGCAGGTGCGCGATAACGTCACTTCATCACGCAGCCGCTGTGCAGCATCGGCACAGGTAGCAGCGATCGCCATGTTGGCGGTTGCGGGGATCGGGAACAGGTAGCTCCGGACAGGGTATTCTCACCTCTCCGCTCCCCCCTTTAGGAGCTGGCAGGGGCGCGTGGACCGAGCCGCTCGGGGGAGAATGCCGCAGAGTCTCAGCCATGTGGAGGAACCAGAGTTGTACGGGACCGGAGACAGTGAGGTGGGTCTGCTGCCCATGTGTTGCCATCCTCGGCCTCCGGCCTCCCTGGCCCACTGTGACACCAGCCCCGTAAATTCCTCCATGCTCTGCCCTTGCTCCCTGCTCTCCCATGCCCCATGTCCTCGTAGGTCCCCAGGGCACTGTGCTCCTCCCGGCCCCGTACATGCCTTGTCTCTCCTCCCCTGGTCCCCCAATGCTCCCCATCTTCCATGCCCTGAGTCCTGCTGCACCCCCATGCATTCCCTGCCCTTTGTCCCTGTGTGACCCATCTGCCCTGCTCTCAAGTCTTCCTGCATCCCCTTGCTCCCCGTCTCTCTTGCCCCCTTGTGACCCTTTCTCACTGTGTGTCCCCATCTACCCTGTCTTTGTAATCCCTGTACTCCTTTCTTCCCTGATCCCAAGTCCCCCCTCCCCCCATCTTCCCCTTTACCCTTGCAGCCCTGTATCCCCATGCGTTCCTATCTACTCTGCCCTCGGATTCACGATGTGTCCCCTTGTGCCTGTCTCCCTTCTCCCCTTGTGTCAGTCTCCCTTGCCCACTAGTCCTCGTGTGTCCCTTTGTTTCTTTCTCCCTTGTCCCCCTGTGTCAGTCTCTCTTGCCCACTAGTCCCCGTGTGTCCCCTTGTGTCAGTCTCCCTTGCCCACTAGTCCCTGTGTGTCCCCTTGTGCCTGTCTCACTTGTCCCCTTGTGTTAGTCTCTCTTGCCCACTAGTCCCCGTGTGTCCCCTTGTGTCAGTCTCCCTTGCCCACTAGTCCCCGTGTGTCCTCTTGTGCCCTTCTCCCCTGCTTCCTTGCCCCGTGTGTTCCCTGGTGCCTGTCTCCCTTGCTCCCTAGCCCCCTGTGTTACCCTTGTGCCTGTCTCCCCTAGCCCCCTTGTGTCCTTCTCCCCTGCCCCCTAGTCACCCTTTGACCGTGTCCTTCTCACTGCCCCTGTGTGTATTATACTATATGGAGGACTGAGGAGTGTATTTCATTGTATGGATGACTATAGGGAGTGTATTATACTATATTGAGGACTATAGGGAGTGTATGATACTATACGGAGGACTGTGGGGCACATTATATTTTATGGAGAACTATTGGTTGCATTGTAATATACGGAGAACTATGCGGCACACTATATAGTATGGAGGACTATGAGGTGTAGATTTTACAATATGGAGGACTGTGGTGCACTTTATAATATATGGAGGACTTTGGGGTGATTATACCAAACAGGCAAAATGCTGCCTATTCGAGTGATTGGATTGTTTATGCCGGAACAGAAATCGTTGTTCTCAGCAGCACATCACCGGTGTAAACTGTAGATATGCTGCTGATAACATGATGCTGTATGGGGACAGATTGATCCATTAGTGTTCTGTCCCCATTAGCCGGTGGAAAGAAGCCGGGAAACAAGTGTAGAACGATTTCAATATTGTCGCTCACACTTGTTTAGCGGCCTGAACTCGGCGCATGTAAATACAACCAAAATGCTTCTGTGCGATGTGCAATATGTTAGCATTTGGGGCCCCATTTTAAACTTTTGCCTAGGGCCCCACTTTGCCAAAAACCAGCCCTGCCTTTACTGCACCAGCCAGAACTCAGTCACCAGATCCTACGCAGACCATCGGAGGTATTGTGAGTAGCAACATTCGCGCACAACTATATATGGTGAAGTCACCTTGTACTGTTGAGTGCGCTATTTCACTGGGCACGAGCCCTCCACTCAATGGAGTAAGGCTAGTTTCACACTAGCGTTTTTGAGCGCAGCGACGGCCTGCGCACGGCCGCCGCTAAGCCCCGCCCCTGCCGCGCCTCCGCCGGTTGCTCCACCCACCGACGCATGACGCTGCATGCGCCCTGCGTCCCCTATCTTTATCACTGGGGGAGCAGGCCGTGCGCAGTATGCGTTTGGCGGCGCATGCGTCCTTTTGACGGTGCACCGACCTGCGCCAAACGCAACCTGCTGCAGTTTGGTTGCGTTGGTGCACCGTCAAAAAGGCGCATGCGCCGCCAAACGCATACTGCGCACGGCTTGCGCCCCCAGTGATAAAGATAGGGGACGCAGGGCGCATGCAGCGTCATGCGCCGGTGGGCGGAGCTACCGGCGGAGGCGCGGCAGGGCTTAGCGGCGGCCGTGCGCAGGCCGTCGCTGCTCTCAAAAACGCTAGTGTGAAACTAGCCTAAGTACTTTGAGTAGCTGTCACCGGAGGTGGCAGTTCTCCCCACGGCTATAGACATTGGACTATTTTATGAATACAGTTATATAAAAGCATTAACTATGGACTAATGATAGTGATGAGAGAAACTCACGCAAATCTCTCACATCAATACCCGGCATAGAAATATATGCAGCCGCACACTCCGGTCCCGAGTGCCTGCGGCAGTGTCGGGTATTGAGGTGCGAGACTCGTGCGAGTTTCTCGCAAGTGTGACCCTGGCCTTAGCATAAGGGCGCAGGCAGACGGCCGTATAACTCATGCGTGGAGCGCTTCGCAATCCTCGGACTAGCTGCTGCTGCTCCTGACATGAGTGTGACAGTGTGATGGATTACTATGCAGCTGTTACACTCAGGTCCGGAGAGCGACCTGTCACACCGAGGATTGCGATGCCATCCTCGCACAAGAAATGCGTCCGTCTGTCTGCCACCTAACAAGCATAACAATACAGTTAGCACGAGCTGCATTCTATTTAATAATTTCATAATTAATTTTTTATTATAAAGTTATTAAAGGCACGGGATAAATGTCTGCCGTCACTCTGAGACTACAGACGGCCAAATCATGATATGGTGCACCAGCTGTCATGAGACCCCAATACCACTGGTGCGATCAGGCGGTCAAGCGACCACGTTTGCTATGTGTCTGAGTCGATTAGATAAGTTTGACTTTTCTCAACAGAAGATAATTGGGAGAAGCCGAGCGAGTCATCACAAGACCCTCTGCTCACATCAGCAATGCTGGGGCCATGTTACTGTACATGAGGGGACTCGGTTAAATATTAAGAAGCACTTAAGAAGCATTATTATTTATAGGGGTACCAGTAGGGTAGCTAGTGGGTGGCAGACGGTGCTGAGCCGGCTGTCAGTCAGTGCCGTGGTGCTGCTGTAGGGGGTGGACTGACCTATGGACCTGTCTGATGAAGAGGGGAAGGTGAAGGAGATGATGTATACATTGCTTTATTCTGACTTGTATGTAAATAGGTGGGACAACAGCTAGAATTAGTTTAAGAAGGTGTAGTACCAGGTTTTGGCCACAAGATGGGGACATAGAGTAGTGAAAGAAGGAATTAACAGCAAGCCCTAGGGAAACCGCATAGTCATGGTGGGCGGAGGTACGGGACTGAGAAGGGGATTTCCAGAAAGAGGAGATAAAAGGAAGGAGAGTCCCAGGGGTAGGGCAGACACCCAGGAGGAAGAGAGAAGTGGGAAGAGCTCAGGAGAGGACAGAGGATGGAGAAACTCAGGGAAAGCAGAAGAGAAAGAGACAGTTATGCGGAGAAGGGGGTGTACCTGAGAGGACAGATGCAGGACGGGACAGTGACTATTGGAGGTCTGGGGTACAGGACGGCTGGACACTGAAGAGTGAGTAGGTGTTGCAACAGGCAGACTCAGACGGGGGAAGCGTTGTGGCCATGGGCCTAACGGCAGCCACAGTGAAGGAACCCAAGGGTCTTCGCCAAACAAAAGTAGAAGGAAAGTGACAGGTACCCCGGTCAGGGAGCAGAAGCTGTTGTGTCTGCTGTGGATGTCAGGAAGATACCCAATAAAGTTTGGACCTGATTGAACAGATTTCTGCATCTGTCTCCTGTCTGTTCCGCAGCCGATAGGGACCACCCCTAGTCGGCCCCTGTACTACACTGCTACAGCCGCCACTTTCTATACACAGAGCGGTGACTGATACCGTGCCAGCGCAACCACTATGACTGGAAGAGCAATGCTGCTGAGAGAAATAAAGTTCAATTCCTCACTGCAGAGGGGCTCTCAGTGCAGGCGCCGCATGGTGTCAGAACACTATTAACAATTACACTGTGTATTGGAGGAGCAGTGGGGACATCATTCTATATATAGGGGATCACTGGGAGACAACATAATGCATGTACGGGAGCTGTGGGATCATCATATGGTGTATAGGGGAGCTGTAAGCCCAGCATACTGTATATAGGGGAGTTGTACATGGGGAACTTAGGGACATAATTAAATGTTAATTGGGCACTTAAACATTATTGTTATTGGGGCACTCAGTATTGTGACCATCAAAATTGCACATGGAGTATTATTACTTTCTAGGGACGAAATATGGAGGGCACATGCACATGAAATTAATATTTCTTGGAGGCAATTTTACCATCTAGCGATCACAAAGGAGGCATTATTACGATGTAAAGGGCACAGTGCTGGCATTACTATATGGGGCAGTAAGAGGAGCTCTGTTTTTGTACCACACAGTAGGTGCAGTAATAGGGAATCATTTGGCAGCAGCGGCTCAGTATTGGGGTATCAGCACGATGAGGAGTTTGTGCAGGTTGGGAATACATTTGCACATGGAAACACAAGAAGCAATGGGATGAAACTGAAAGAGAGAAGATACAGATTAGATATTAGAAAAAACTTTTTGGCAGTGAGGGTGATCATTGAGTGGAACAGGCTCCCACGAGAGGTGGTGAGTTCTCCTTCAATGGAGATCTTCAAACAGAGGCTGGACAGACATCTGTCTGAGATGGTTTAGTGAATCCAGCATTGAGCAGGGGATTGGCACAAGGATTATGATTCTATATGTAAACGGTGCTGGAAATGTGAGAAGTCAGATGTGTCTTTGTTGTAATCTCTGCATATGAGTCCTGTCTGGAGAAGTAGGCATGTCTGTCTGGGCCACATGGAATAGACGGGAAAAGTGAATGACTCCACCTGAAAGAACGTCAGCTGTAAATCACCATCTATAACTGTACTGTAATCTCTTATATGTTCTGTAGGACTGGTATCTACCACTGTGTCACCATATGGCGGTAATATCAGTGCTGGTCTTTGTATAGAAATTTATTTTCAATAACAGAATGGTCATCTCCTGAGGTTCCCCTATACCACCATAGCATGATTACCTAGTTAGTGGCCACAAGGAGACACAGACAGAAAGGGCCCCTGTGCAAGAACAATATATGGGCCCTTTGCAGCCCAAGAGCACCTTCTTTGGAGGTAGATATGGGCCCCCTTACCTCTTGCGCCCATGTGCGGTTGCGCAGGTTGCACCAATGATATGTTCTCCTGTTAGGGGCCCACTCTGATGTTTTGCCTCCTCTGAGCTGAAACCCTAGCTACACCTCTGCGGAGATTACATCACTTCCGGCGACCTAGGTGACATGGTGGGACATGCAGAAATCCCCTGTGACGTCACTGATTGTCAGGTGTCAATGAAAAGGTGCAGTTGTCAATGAAATGATGCGCATCACATCTCAGGCGTACTGACCAGACTCCATCTTAGGTATGGGCAAATTAGTAATGGCTATACGCTAACACGGTTCTAGGCTAAGCATAGACAGAATACATTGGTTATTGGTATTGTGCATGACCTAATCTAATACGGCAAAAACTAATGTGTTAATCTTAAAGTGACAAGTAAATATAACTCATGTTGTGTATTATGCCATATGTACTTGTAAGCTGATTTATATTGGCCTCAGATCCTGGGAAATATATGTAAAAACTCACCGCACATGATGTGGATGGTGTGAGCACTTTAAAGACGATTCCCAGTCATATAAAGGCATGCCACAATTGAACTGAGATATGTGTATGTGGCGCCCCTGAGGCTCAGTCGCCACAGAGGTACTGCACCTTCTCCTAAGGTGTGGTGACCCACCAACTAGGTAAGTTGGGAACTCCTTTCCACACCCCACACACAGAATAGTTCAGCAATGGACCAGATTGCGGCTCCATGCTTAGCGGGTAGCAGAGCACCTTTCGTGCGTCCTTGCTTCGTAACACGAGATGTGCTGGGAGGTGGGTGGAGTTAGGTGTAAAAGAGTGGAAAGGTTTAGAATTTGAGTTCAGTTCGGTTCAGTTCAGTTCAGTCTGGAGTTCAGTCTGAGAGCAGGCTGACAGGAGGTCAGCCTGAGGGGAGGTCAAGGCGGAGGAAGACAGTCAGTCAGGAGAGGCTGAGGACTGGTCTTGGTGGAACGAGCTCCCCAGAAGAGAGATAGAAGAGAGACTGCTGCAGTTGCCTCAGTGATCTGAGCCAGCTGGCACAGGAAAGGTACGTAGAACTGCAATCTAAGCTTCCATTAGAGAGAGAAGTAACAGCGCGGAATGAAGGAGTAGGAGAACAAAGAGGAGTTGTGGGTTGGAAGAGGAACCCTGCCTATAGGTTCTCAGCGCAAGGCTGGGGCCCGGTCCCCGAGGTTGTATGGACACTTATGGTTCTGCAGCAGACACCGGTGGAGTAGTTGGCTGTAAATGCACTACTCCCATCTAAGACTTGGGACACAACAGCAACACGGATAGAGAGCCGGGATTCACAAGCATCCCTTGAGCAGGCTACAGCTCTCTGTCATACAAGTAAGGTTCTAGGAACATCTGACAGGAGGAACTTCAGAGTACCACGGTACTGGAGCTCTTCACACTAAAAGGCGCAATAGAGGAGTCGTTCAGGAAAGGTACATGTTGGCGGAGTGTTGGAAAGGAGAGCCCTGACTTGCCCGGGAGGTTGATTGAGTCTCTACCCCGGAGGACACGGCATGGAAGCGGGCACCAGTGTGCACTACGAACTGTGAGTAAAGCTTTGAAACTGCAAGCCCTGGTGTCTTCCATTCATTGGTGCGCCAACACCGTCAGCACTGCTACATCTGGGTACCAACATTCCTCACACCGCCTGTGCCTATACACTGCCCTGGGGTTACAGCTTCACCTGTGGGGAGCTATACCATATATGCTGCAACACACCATCATCCCCAGAGGATCTGCAAGCAGCGTTGGCTTAACATCTTGCTTGCCAAACACCACAGGTGGCGTCACGAACTATTTCTATGAACTACATTAAATCCACCACTGATTTTGGCGCCCAGGGCGACGGACCGGGTCACTGCTGCTGTGACACATTCCCCTGACACCGGCCCGATACCGAGTACCGCACAGCCCTGGGAGGGAGACCCATGTATATATACGTGTATGCCTTCTTGATGTTACTATTTAATGATACAAAATATTTTTATATTTTCTGGGTGGATTGTTGACTCCATGTCTTTAGTAAATAATTCCATATTGGGAGTGTCCATTGTTTTCACTTTTTTAATCACCCTATTTAAGGCATAGGGCTGTTTTTAGCATATCTCTCTTCACACAGGTAATCAACTGAACCACACTGCATGTATTTACTCCATTCACTGCTAGCAAGCAGCCTGAATGGTACAACTTCCCACCTATGCTGCCTCTATTTTCTGCTGCAGTATATCCAAATGGTACAACTCCATACTTCTGCTTGCTGTCTTCTGCTGCTTTACCATTTTGCTGCATATTTTAATGTACTTGCTAAAGCTTTGGTATAGTTCATTTGTTGCACTGTATGTAATACTTACTGCTTTAGATCTGTGACTGGGGCCTCTCTAGCTCTTATCAGGTGGAAGGTGCTATAGCATATCAACACAGCCTGGTCTAGTGCCTTTGATCATCTAACCACCCCCTGGTGTGCTGGCCCCAGCTGCCAAATTATCCCCAACCAGCTCCCACAATCCCTCTCTCCTGACCCTGTAGTGTGGCCTGTATATGTACTAGTTCCTAAGGGGAAGCACGCAGTGTGGCGTGCAGCACGCAAGCATCCCATAAGCAAAGCATCACAGAAGCTAAGCATCAAGGAAATGGCAGTTAGACGCTTTGCAATCCCTTTTATCAATGTGCTTTATTTCTATCCTCCTGTGTTCCCTTGCCATCCACATTCACCACCCCATCCCCCCTCCATTACGACTCCTACACATCAGCCCCTCTATACTTCCCTCTCCCATGTACAGCTCCCATGCACTCCTCACCTTCCTGAGAAACTTCAGCCCATCTTGCCCAAACACATCACAGAATAAAACTACTTACAACTCCAACAACTATTTGCTCTTTATCTTCCTACTCCTACTGATTGCAGGGGACATCTCACCCAGCCCTGGTCCACCATCCCCCAACCTCAACCCCTACCCTACCTCATATCGAAACCATAATAATCTAATAAATATTACTTGCACTCCCTCATCTCCATCTTTGAATTGTGCCCTCTGGAATCCACGGTCTGTTTGTAACAAGCTTCCTTTCCTACACAACTACTTTCTGAACAGCTCTCTTAATCTGTTGGCCCTCACTGAAACCTGGATTCAGGATTCTTACACTGTCTCTCCTGCTGCCATTTCCTATGGTGGCTTACAATTCTCGCATTCCCCGAGACCCACAAACAGACAAGGTGGTGGAGTCGGCATACTCCTGTCCCCACAATGCATTCTCCAGGTCATCCCCCCAGTTCCATCACTCATATTCCCTTCTTTTGAGGTCCACACCATCAGGCTCTTCCGTCCCCTCTCCCTCAGAGTAGCGGTCATATACCGGCCTCCAGGCTCACCCACCCACTTCCTTGTACACTTTTCAGCCTGGCTGCCGCACTTCATGTCCTCAGAGCTACCAACTCTTATCCTGGGAGACTTCAACATCCCCATTAACAGCCCTACTTCCACATCTGCATCCCAACTTCTTTCACAAACCACCTCTCTAGGCCCCTCACAGCTTTCAACCTCTGAGACACACAAGGATTATCACACCCTTGATCTGGTCTTCGTCCGGCTCTGTTCAATCTCCCACCTAAATAACTCACCGCTTCCACTCTCTGACCTCAACATTCTCTCCTTCAGGCTCACAAATCCTCGCCCACCCCAGCTCAATCAGAAATCTACAAGCCATTAACCCTCAGACACTTTCAGATTCCCTGCACTCATCAAAGTCCCCAATATCCTCTTTTTCCTGTCCTAATCTGGCTGTTCATCACTACAACGATACTCTTAGAAGCACCCTTGACCAAGTAGCTCCCCTCACCCTCAGAACCTCCAAGCACAGAGTAAAACAGCCCTGGCTCACATCGCAAACCGAACTTGTCCAGCAATGCTCTATGAGTGCTGAACGCCTATGGAGAAAAACCCGCATACCAGAAGACTTCATCCACTTCAAATTTATGTTAAGAACCTATAACGCTGCCCTTCACCTCGCCAAACAGACCTACCGTATATATACTCGAGTGTAAGCTGACGCTAGTATAAGCCGACCCCCCTAATTTTGCCACAAAAAACTGGGAAAACTTATTGACTCACGTATTAGCCTAGGGTGGGAAATGCTCCATAGATTATTCCCCCATATTGTGTTCCCAGAAGAAGCTTCATAGATTATTCCCCCATACGCTGACCCCATAAGAAGCATCTTAGATTATTCCGCCATATGCTGACCCCATAAGAAGCTCCTTAGATTATTTCCCCTTATGCTGACCCCATAAGAAGCTCCTTAGATTATTCCCCCATGTGTTGCAGCTGCTGCTGCTGTAAGTAAAAATAAAAAAAATGACATACTCACCTCTCCATTGCTGGGTGTCAGATACTCACCTGTCCTGCGTGCATGGCTGCTCACCGCTATCTGCCACGTCATCGGTCAGTGACGTTCAGACTGCAGGGGGCGCGGCGCACACTAATGACGTCACCGCGCAGTCTGCTGTCTGAAGTCACTGACCGATGACAGATAGCAGCAAGCAGCCATGGACGCAGGACAGGTGAGCATCGCTATACTTACCCGTCCTGACTCTGTCTCTTGAGCCCCCAGCTTCTCTGCGCTCTCTCTTCCTGCTTTCAGCGGTCATGTGATACCGCTCAGTAAAACTCATGAATATGCGCATATTCATGAGTTTTAATGAGCGGTACCACGTGACCGCTGAAGGCAGGAAGAGAGAGCGCAGAGAAGCTGGGGGCTCAAGAGATAGCGTCAGGACGGGTAAGTATGACCTGACACATCCACCCCTCCACCCCCTCCGACCCCCCGGTGTATATGACTCGAATATAAGCCGAGAGGGGGACTTTCAGCCCCAAAAAATGGGCTGAAAATCTCGGCTTATATTCGAGTATATACGGTACTTCACCACCCTGATCTCCTCACTAGCCAACAACCCCAAGAAACTTTTTGACACTTTTCACTCCCTCCTCAGGCCAAAAGCACAAGGCCCTATCACAGACATTTGTGCTGATGACCTGGCCTCCCACTTTACAGAAAAAAATAGACAATATCTGTCAGGAAATCTGCTCCCAACCACCAAGTGCTGTGACTCTCATCCCTTCCTGCATCTCCCCTGGCTCACATTCCACATTTGATCCCATCACAGAAGAAGAAGTCTCCAGACTCCTCTCTTCTTCTCGTCCGACTACATGCATTACCGACCCCATTCCCTCACATCTCCTCCAGTCTCTCTCCAGTCGTCACAACCCACCTAACTACAATCTTTAAACTCTTCATCTCCTCGGGCATTTTCCCATCCTCCTTCAAACACGCCATCGCTACTCCATTACAAAAGAAACCCGCTCTCAACAACTACAGACCAATCTCCAATCTCCCCTTAATCTAAACTTTTGGAGCGTCTAGTTTACTCCCGCCTTACTCGTTACCTCTCCACTCACTCCCTTCTAGACCCTTCACAGTCCAGCTTCCGCCCCCTACATTCGACTGAAACTGCACTCATCAAAGTGACCAATGACCTTCTGACAGCAAAACGAAACGGTGACCACTCTCTGCTCATTCTTCTTGACCTATCTGGAGCTTTCGATACTGTTGACCACCATATCCTACTCTCTAGGCTCCAGTCACTAGGCATTAAGGACACTGCTCTGTCCTGGTTCTCTTCCTATCTCTCTGACCGCTCCTTCAATGTTTTGTTCTCTGGCTTCACGTCATCTCCTCTTCCTCTTGCAGTCGGGGTACCTCAGGGCTCAGTCCTTGGCCCTCTTCTTTTCTCTCTCTACACGGCCCCAATTGGACAGACCATCAGCAGATTTGGCTTTCAGTACCATCTTTATGCTGGTGACACACAACTATATATGTCTTCCCCCGACCTTACCCCCGCTGTACTACAGAAAGCCAGTGATTGTCTGTCCGCAGTCTCCAACATCATGTCTGCTCTCTATCTGAAACTCATCCTCTCCAAACTGAACTTCTTCTGCTCCCATCATCTTCTATGCTCCCTAAATCTGACATTTCCCTCTCCGTGGGTGGTACCACAATAACACCCCGTCAGCAGGCGCGCTGTCTGGGTGTTATGTTTGACACCAATCTCTCCTTCACATCCCATATACAATCTATTGTCCGCTCTTGCCGCTTACAGCTAAAGAGCATCTCTAGAATCCGCCCTTTTCTCACCATGGAAGCAACAAAAACCCTCACTGTAGCATTGATCCACTCCCGCCTGGATTACTGCAACGCTCTATTAATTGGCCTCCTCATTACTCGACTATCCCCTCTCCAGTCCATACTTAATGCAGCAGCCAGGGTCATCTATCTGACTAATCGGTACTCGGACACATCCGCTCTTCGCCAGTCCTTACATTGGCTGCCCATTCATTATAGGATCCAATTCCCCTCTACATCTCCTCCCTCATTTCCGTCCATCGGCCTAACCGACCGTTGCGCTCTGCAAACGACTTTCGACTAACCTCTGCACTAATCTGTACCTCCCACTCCCGACTCCAAGACTTCTCCCGTGCTGCTCCCATCCTCTGGAATAATCTACCTCAAGACATCAGGACTATCCACAATTTGCATAGTTTCAGGCGCTCCTTCAAAACACATTTGTTCAGAGCGGCCTATCATGTTCACTAATCAAAGTCCTTCTATGTGTAAGTGTGCGTGTGTAGCCCATTCACTATCTCCATCCATCCCTCACGCCCTCAAGATGGCTGGACCTTCATTGTAAATACACCATTGTAGATACACACCTGTACTTGGTATTTCCCTCACCTCATTGTAGATTGTAAGCTCTCATGAGCAGGGGCGGCTTATTTTGCTTTAACTATTGTATTGTTAACGTTGTTACTTATGACTTGTGTTTTGAAACTGTTAAACTGTAAAGCGCTGCAGAATATGTTGGCGCTATATAAATAAAGATTATTATTATTATTACTAGATTAAGGCCCGATGCTATCGCATCGAGAGGATAGTGACACACCGCTTGCCATGTTAACCCTCAATACACACACACCTCCTCAACATACACTCCTCTCACCTTTCACCATCTCCACTCACATCCACTCACTCTTTCACTCCACATACGACCCTTTCTCTCACTCCGTCTGTCATACTCAACCTGTCATCGTCGCTGCTCCATGATCCCCGACATCTTCTTCCGCCGGCGCCATCCTGGATCCCGACGTTGTCCACGCCGGCGACATGTTCTTGCGGCCATGCCATCTTGAGTATTCTGAAATCCTGCGAGTGGACATTAGTGGAGATAGTGAAAGGTGAGAGGAGTGTGTGTTGAGGAGTGGTGTGTTGAGGGTTAACATGGCAAGAGGTGTGCTGTGACGTCACCAGTTACAACTGGACGGAAGTTGTTACAACCCGGAAGCTGCTTAGCGCATTTATTATAGTAGATTAAGGCCCGATGCTATCGCATCGAGAGGATAGTGACACACCTCTTGCCATGTTAACCCTCAATACACACACACCTCCTCAACACACCACACCGCCTCAACACACACTCCTCTCACCTTTCACCATCTCCACTCACGTCCACTCACTCTTTCACTCCACATACGACCCTTTCTCTCACTCCGTCTCTCATACTCACACCGTCATCGTCGCTGCTCCACGATCCCCGACATCTTCTTCCGCCGGCGCCATCCTGGATCCCGACATTGTCCACGCCGGCGACATGTTCTTGCGGCCATGCCATCTTGAGTATTCTGAAATCCTGCGAGTGGACATTAGTGGAGATAGTGAAAGGTGAGAGGAGTGTGTGTTGAGGAGTGGTGTGTTGAGGGTTAACATGGCAAGAGGTGTGCTGTGACGTCACCGGTTACAACTGGACGGAAGTTGTTACAACCCGGAAGCTGCTTAGCGCATTTATTATAGTAGATTAAGGCCCGATGCTATCGCATCAGGAGGATAGTGACACACCTCTTGCCATGTGAACCCTCAACACACAGTCCTCCTCAACACACCACACCGCCTCAACACACACTCCTCTCACCTTTCACCATCTCCACTCACGTCCACTCACTCTTTCACTCCACATACGACCCTTTCACTCCGTCTCTCATACTCACACCGTCATCGTCGCTGCTCCACGATCCCCGACATCTTCCGCCGGCGCCATCCTGGTTCCCGACATTGTCCACGCCGGCGACATGTTCTTGCGGCCATGCCATCTTGAGTATTCTGAAATCCTGCGAGTGGACATTAGTGGAGATAGTGAAAGGTGAGAGGAGTGTGTGTTGAGGAGTGGTGTGTTGAGGGTTAACATGGCAAGAGGTGTGCTGTGACGTCACCAGTTACAACTGGACGGAAGTTGTTACAACCCGGAAGCTGCTTAGCGCATTTATTATAGTAGATTAAGGCCCGATGCTATCGCATCGAGAGGATAGTGACACACCTCTTGCCATGTTAACCCTCAATACACACACACCTCCTCAACACACCACACCGCCTCAACACACACTCCTCTCACCTTTCACCATCTCCACTCACGTCCACTCACTCTTTCACTCCACATACGACCCTTTCTCTCACTCTGTCTCTCATACTCACACCGTCATCATCGCTGCTCCACGTTCCCTGACATCTTCTTCCACCGGAGCCATCCTTGATCCCGACGTTGTCCACGCCGGCGACATGTTCTTGCGGCCACGCCATCTTGAGTATTCTCAAATCCTGCGAGTGGACATTAGTGGAGATAGTGAAAGGTGAGAGGAGTGTGTGTTGAGGAGTGGTGTGTTGAGGGTTAACATGGCAAGAGGTGTGCTGTGACGTCACCAGTTACAACTGGACGGAAGTTGTTACAACCTGGAAGCTGCTTAGCGCATTTATTATAGTAGATTAAGGCCCGATGCTATCGCATCGGGAGGATAGTGACACATCTCTTGCCATGTGAACCCTCAACACACACTCCTCCTGAACACACCACACCGCCTCAACACACACTCCTCTCACCTTTCACCATCTCCACTCACTCTTTCACTCCACATACGACCCTTTCTCTCACTCCGTCTCTCATACTCACACCGTCATCATCGCTGCTCCACGATCCCCGACATCTTCTTCCACCGGCGCCATCCTAAATCCCGACGTTGTCCACGCCGGCGACATGTTCTTGCGGCCACGCCGTCTTGAGTATTCTAAAATCCTGCGACTGGACGTTAGTAGAGATAGTGAAAGGTGACAGGAGTGTGTGTTGAGGAGGAGTGGTGTGTTGAGGGTTAACATGGCAAGAGGTGTGCTGTGACATCACCAGTTACAACTGGACGGAAGTTGTTACAACCCGGAAGCTGCTTAGCGCATTTATTATAGTAGATAGATGTATCACACCTATGTTTTTATGTGGATAAGATATTTACATAGTGAGCCTCAAGAAGGACAGTATTACTGATGTATGTAAAGTGCTATTGAAATAATAGTACTCTATTAATAAATAAAAAATTAATTATTATTACCTAAGTTACAGTCATGGCCAAAAGTATTGACACCCCTGCAATTCTGTCAGATAATATTCAGTTTCTTCCTGAAAATGATTGCAAACACAAATTCTTTGGTATTATTATCTTCATTTAATTTGTCTTAAATGAAAAAACACAAAAGAGAATGAAGCAAAAAGCAAAACATTGATCATTTCACACAAAACTTCAAAAATGGGCCGGACAAAAGTATTGGCACCCTCAGCCTAATACTTGGTTGCACAACCTTTATCCAAAATAACTGCGACCAACCGCTTCCGGTAACCATCAATGAGTTTCTTACAATGCTCTGCTGGAATTTTAGACCATTCTTCTTTGGCAAACTACTCCAGGTCCCTGATATTTGAAGGGTGCCTTCTCCAAACTGCCATTTTTAGATCTCTCCACAGGTGTTCTATGGGATTCAGGTCTGGACTCATTGCTGGCCACCTTAGAAGTCTCCAGTGCTTTCTCTCAAACCATTTTCTAGTGCTTTTTGAAGTGTGTTTTGGGTTATTGTCCTGCTGGAAGACCCATGACCTCTGAGGTAGACCCAGCTTTCTCACACTGGGCCCTATATTATGCTGCAAAATTTGTTGGTAGTCTTCTGACTTCATAATGCTAAGCACACGGTCAAGCAGTCCAGTGCCAGAGGCAGCAAAGAAACCCCAAAACATCAGGGAACCTCCGCCATGTTTGACTCTAGGGACCATGTACTTTTCTTTGAATGCCTCTCTTTTCTCCTGTAAACTCTATGTTGATGCTTTTGCCCTAAAAGCTCTACTTTTGTCTCATCTGACCAGAGAACATTCTTCCAAAATGTTTTAGGCTTTTTCAGGTAAGTTTTGGCAAACTCCAGCCTGGCTTTTTTATGTCTCGGGGTAAGAAGTGGAGTCTTCCTGGGTCTCCTACCATACAGTCCCTTTTCATTCAGATGCCGACGGATAGTACGGGTTGACACCGTTGTACCCTTGGACTGCAGGGCAGCTTGAACTTGTTTGGATGTTAGTGGAGGTTCTTTATCCAACATCCGCACAATCTTGCATTGAAATCTCTTGTCAATTTTTCTTTTCCGGCCACATCTAGAGAGGTTAGCCACAGTGCCATGGGCTTCAAACTTCTTGATGACACTGCGCACGGTAGACACAGGAACATTCAGGTCTTTGGAGATGGACTTGTATCCTTGATATTTCTCATGCTTCCTCACAATTTGGTTTCTCAAGTCCTCAGACAGTTCTTTGGTCTTCTTTCTTTTCTCCATGCTCAATGTGGTACACACAAGGACACAGGACAGAGGTTGAGTCAACTTTAATCCATGTCAACTGGCTGCAAGTGTGATTTAGTTATTGCCAACACCTGTTAGGTGCCACAGGTAAGTTACAGGTGCTGTTAATTACACAAATTAGAGAAGCATCACATGATTTTTCGAACAGTGCCAATACTTTTGTCCACCCTCTTTGTTATGTTTGGTGTGGAATTATATCCAATTTGGCTTTAGGACAATTCTTTTTGTGTTTTTTCATTTAAGACAAATTAAATGAAGATAATAATACCAAAGAATTTGTGTTTGCAATCATTTTCAGGAAGAAACTGAGTATTATCTGACAGAATTGCAGGGGTGTCAATACTTTTGGCCATGACTGTATGTAGGTATGTGTTAGCTATGTAGTTGAAATCTACGTATGTTTGCCTAAATTTTTTTTGTTTTTGCCTTTTTTTTTTTAATCTATATATACCTATACCTATGTATATTTTTATGGATTTAAATATGTCTATGACATATATGTGAAAGAGATAATTAGTGTAAGATATATCTATCTGCTTAAAATATTTATATATATAACATATATCAAGCTATGTATAGAAGTCTTAGAAGTCTATTATCTATATCTATTTAGAATGTAACTATTATTTATATATCTATATATCTATCAATTCCAGGACCAACTTAAATAGTTTAAAGTAAGACATTTTTGTAAACGACATTTCTAGTGAAGATTTTTGGGCTATTAGGTAGCAATTGTCCTTGAAGTGGTGTATCCACCACTTTGACCCTAACGTTGCTGCGTTGCTTTACTCGGGAGAATGCAACATACAATTGTCCATGGGCAAATACAGGTTCGGGCAAAAAAATTCCAACTCGATTGAGGGTCTGTCCTTGGGATTTGTTAATGGTCATAGCAAAAGCAGGTTTTAGAGGAAACTGTCGACGTTTTAATTTAAAAGGTAACCCAGTTTCTGAAGGACACAAATCGATGCGTGGAATAAACACAATGTCTCCTTCAGCTGAGCCAGTAATCACTTTAGCCTGTATGATGTTGCGGAGTAAGGCAATGACAATGAGGCGAGTGCCATTGCAGAGACCTTTCTTGGTGTTTAGGTTTCTTAATAGCATCACAATGGTGCCAATTTTAAGTTTTAAGAGATGTGATGGCATTCCTGATGGTGTCAGAGAGTTTAAAAATTAAACTGGGTAGTTTTCACATTCCTCTGCCTCATCAGCATCGACAGAATCATCACTTGTATATACAGTATAATCACCACTAATGCGACCCATTACTTTACAGTTCAGAAAATCGACGTCATCATTTTTCGGACATAGTATAGCATGTGATGCAGCAGTGTCGAGGCTTTGTTGGTCATTAACATCAATGCAAATATGGTCTCCAAAGATCTCGGTTACTATAGAGCCAGTGCAAAGCATGTCTGGAGGAATTTCAATGACATCCTCTCCAAGGTTATGTTCATTAGACAGCTCACCATTTCCAAGTTTAAGCAACCAAGTGCTGTATTCAGGATCAGTGGAGCGCATGTTGTTAATTAGCGGTAGTCTGGTAAAATGTTGCCAATGTTCTGAATATTTAATGCAGGAATCTACAATGTCTATTCTTGTTCCATGAGCGATGACGGGAAGACATTGTCTGAAGTCTCCTCCAAGAACAATAACTTTACCTCCAAATGGTGTTTTATTTTTTTCAGCAACATTTGTTGTCATGATGTCACGTAGAAGTCTATCTATCACATTCAATGCATGTTTTTGGACCATAGTGCACTCATCAATAATAAAAAGTTTTGTACTCTGTAAATGTTTTCCTGCATTTGTACCGTTTTTAATCCTGGAAACAGATGTTTCGTTGATCGGAATAGGTATGCCATATAGAGAGTGGATTGTTCGGCCTCCTTGTATCAAGTTAGATGCTATTCCTGTAGTTGCTGCAGGTGACACAATTTCTCCTTGTCCTCTTAAATGATGTGTAAGTAGATGGTATAGGTAGGTCTTTCCACTGCCACCAGGTCCATCGAGAAAAAAGCACTTTGGTATTAAACTGCTATTTTGTAAAGCTTCAGTAATGACATCATAGGCAAAAAGTTGCTCCTGATTAAGAGTTTCTTTCATCTCTGCAGCTTTTTTTAACTCATAATCCTTATCATATTGTTTAAGGAGTTGTTTAATATTTTTTGCTGGGCGTGGTAAATTATAATCAGCAAAAGTTTTTCCATGGACTATGAGGACATCTTGGACATCTTTCATAGCATATCCTTCACAATCGATACACTCTTCAGTGTTGCTGTGGTATGTATGACAATAGTCTTGTAAAAAATGGTCCTTAAATTCATTCCACAATTCAAGTGGATTACTGGGGGGGCCAAAAAATACAGATATAAGCAAACATGTCTCTAAGTTGGGAAGGCATGTTAAGAATGCAAGCATCTGTTAAAGTATGTCTCCAGATGCTATCATCGAATAATAATCCAAGTGCTAACGCAGCATCCTTAAAGGTTTCATGCATAAATCCATTGACGGTTTTAATGCTGTCAAAACTAGTAGCAGCTTTTACATGCAGTAACAACAAACGTAAATAATAGCGTTCTTGGTCTTTCACACTAACAGTATACATTCTTCCAATAACTGTGAGACCCCCTCGTTTTCTTTGTTCCCATGTGCCTTGTTTCCAAACGTAGTGTTCTGGAATTTCGCGGTAGAAATAGTTATGTGCATTGTGGTCGATCTTATTAAGGTTGAAATACGCCATAAGTGTAGAATTGGAATTGAGCTTTTGATGGATGTTGTCTGCAGAGTCATTCTCATGAAAATAGAGTGGTTGAGAATTAGGCAGATGTACGGCTAGGCGAATGATGGCATGAGATTGTTTATGCATAGGAAAAGCAAATATCCGCCATGCAGCCTCAGGTGCACTAACATATCTGGTATCCGTAAATTGGTGTGTTTCATCATGTTGGATGTTATTTTGGGAAATTTCAAGGTTGGCTTTGTCATGTCCTTTGTAAACGTATTTAAATAAATATTTTACACTTTGAATGGAAGCACATATTTCTACATTAATATGGCACTTGTATTTGGTGAGTAAAAATGGGTTATATGGAACTACCCATGAATTGTCAATCGTCTTAGAATGGTGTTCATATGTTTTGCCAATGGGTCTGCGGTAAGTGGGATAGCCATCCTTTTCTTTGATGGTATATGGTTGGTTTTGTTTTGGGAAACCTTTGCTACACTTTCCAAGATCCATACAGGGAGAATTAGGATTGTGTTCTCCACAGGGACCATGAATCATGTGTTGAAGAACAATGTTATGGAGCTGAGGGTAGATTGTTTCATCAGGTATTTCAGCCCAGACTATATTGTCTATGTCCGCCTCAGTCCGTAATTTAGACAGGCTGTCAAGAATAATTAAAATATGAGCGTGTGGGAGACCACGCTTCTGAAATTCAATGACATGGACCATTGCAGTGACGTTTCCAAATAATCCACTGCTAATGTCTTTTAAGAGGGATTCCAGTTTAATTTTAAAGACACGTGCAACCAAGTCTGGTCTGTGTTCAACACGCTGCCACGGTTCTAAATGTGTAGTAATCTCATTCCACTTAGGATTACATGTCATGGTGATAAATAGATCTGGTCGACCATACTTTGTAACAATAGCCATAGCATCCTGGTAGCGCTGCTGCATGTTTCTTGGACTGCCTTCAAAAGAAGATGGTAAAATGACGGTTTTCCCAATAGGGATGCCCTTTTGAACCGATTTTTTGAGTAGATGTTCTTGAAGGAGGCAGTAATCCTCCACTTTTAAATCTTTTTGGTGTTTGCGGATGTAATGTAGGCGATTAGCTTCGATTTTGACATAAGCATCTACTAAATATTGCTGTGTTAGCTTACCACCATTGAGGAGTGGATTAAAGTAATTTCTGACAGATAACATATAGCAATAGTATTGGAGTTGAGTGATCCTCCTCGAACTTTTGCCTTGTTGTTTGAGTCCATCATGCCATCCTTGGTCTCCATAAGGGAAAAATATTGGATAGAGGAGGGCATCCAAATTGCTATGGAGAATACTAATTTGTTGTGTTTTTGGAGCTAAAGGGTTATGGGGATCAGGTTTTAAATGAATTAATATGTCTCTATTGAAAGGTGGCTCACCATTGTCATTTTGAAACACGACTGCTACTTCACTGACAGTGGGATTATTGTAGCGTCGAGGGTCTTGAGTACGATCTTGTTTAATAGCCATAGTGATGTTTGGCATGACAGTTCCGTTTTGTAGAGATTTAATTTTTTCTTGTTCTTCCACATCACGTAACATTTGATAAGCTTCCACAAAAGGATTAATAGTTTGGATTTGAAGGGCAATAATGTTCATCAATGTAGGATGACATTTTTGATTTTCTTTACATCGTAAGCGTTGTTCGTTTGCGGTAGTGGTATCGAGAATGTAAAGTTGGGCAAATGCGCGTTGCTGGTCATCTGAGGGATGTAGTGTTCCAGTTCTATGATAGATCTGGCCATGTATGCGGAAACAGTATGGGCCATATCCAGGAGGTGGTGAAATATTTGCACCCATGGAGGCAAAAGCAAAGGAACTGTTAATACTTCGGATATTATCCATGAAATTTTTGCTAAATTCACTTTGCCCTTTCAGCAAACGTGTAAAGACATCAGGATATTGTAGTATGGGTACATGGACTTTACCCTTCTGACAGCAGAGCGTAAAGTTGTTATCAGAAGGTATCTCTGCTACAAAATGCAAAGCTTCGCAATGCTCACATACATGGGTCATGTCACCACAGCTGTGTTCGGTAATACTATTTTCATCATTAGTGAAAATGTGAGGTTGTAGTAGAAATGCATGTCCAACCGATGGGGTGCGCCTAGTTTTGAGACCAACGTATATTTGTCTTGGTTGCACTTTCTGCGGGCTAACTGCAACTTGTATGTGAAGAAACTGTGCGTTGGTATTGAATGGTGGTATTGATAGGGCAGAAACAGATTGCTGATTAGTTATGTCAGTGAACGGCATATAGGATGAAGTGTGGTAGTAACTTGTTCTTGTGTGGTAGTAACTGATATGGAAGCATCCTGTTGTGAGTCTACTAATAATGATGAGGAAGAAGCCGTCTGTTGTTGGCGGTGATGGCATGTAGAGGCTTCTTCAGCCAATGTAATAGATTTAGAGTTAGGGGATTCGTGTGTGAGACGACGGCGTTTATAAGCCTTAATCTTGTCAAGTCGATGCTGTTTTTCCTCAGGAGTCTCATTAGCACGGCGTTGTTTTTGTCGTAGTGCTAAAGCTGCTTTCCTTTCACTGGCATTGGCATACTGTGCATCGGTATTGAATGGTGGTATTGATAGGGCAGAAACAGATTGCTGATTAGTTATGTCAGTGAACGGCATATGGGATGAAGTGTAGCAGTAAATTGTTCCATATGCTGATGTGGAAGCATCCTGTTGTGAGTCTAATAATAATGATGAGGAAGAGGCCGTCTGTTGTCGGCGGTGACGGCGTGCAGAGGCTTCTTCAGCCAATCTTATGGATTTAGAGTTAGGGGATTCGTGTGTGAGGCGACGGCGTTTATAAGCCTTAATCTTCTCAAGGCGATGGTGTTTTTCCTCAGGAGTCTCATTAGCACGGCGTTGTTTTTGTCGTAGTGCTAAAGCTGCTTTACTTTCACTGGCATTGGCATACTTTTTGTTATGACTCATGTTGGCACAGGTAAAGGAGTCTATTTGGCAGTTATCTGGCAGTGAAGAAGGCATCCTGGAGTATTGTAGAGTAAACAGATACTAATTGACCCTGTAATTGCCCAGCAGTAGTTATGATGTGGTAGTGGCAAATTGGCCCTGTAGTTAGACACCGGCAGAGGAGCAAGGCAGCAGTAGTTATGGCGGTAGAGGCAAATTGGCCCTGTAATTAGACACCGGCAGAGGAGCAAGGCAGCAGTAGTTATGGCGGTATTGGCAAATTGGCCCTGTAATTAGACACCAGCAGAGGAGCAAGGCAGCAGTAGTTATGGCGGTAGAGGCAAATGGGCCCTGTAATTAGACACCGGCAGAGGAGCAAGGCAGCAGTAGTTATGGCGGTAGAGGCAAATTGGCCCTGCAATTAGACACAGGCAGTGAACAGTCAGAGGAGCAAGGCAGCAGTACTTATGGCGGTAGAGGCAAATTGGCCCTGTAATTAGACACCGGCAGAGGAGCAAGGCAGCAGTAGTTATGGCGGTATTGGCAAATTGGCCCTGTAATTAGACACCAGCAGAGGAGCAATGCAGCAGTAGTTATGGCGGTAGAGGCAAATTGGCCCTGTAATTAGACACCGGCAGAGGAGCAAGGCAGCAGTAGTTATGGCGGTAGAGGCAAATTGGCCCTGTAATTAGACACCGGCAGAGGAGCAAGGTAGCAGTAGTTATGGCGGTAGAGGCAAATTAGCCCTGTAATTAGACACCGGCAGAGGAGCAAGGCAGCAGTAGTTAAGGCGGTAGAGGCAAATTAGCCCTGTAATTAGACACCGGCAGAGGAGCAAGGCAGCAGTAGTTATGGCGGTAGAGGCAAATTGGCCTTGTAATTAGACACCGGCAGTAAACAGGCAGATGACCAAAGCAACAGTAGTTATGGCGATAGAGGCAAATTGGCCCTGTAATTAGACACTGGCAGAGGACAAAGGCAGTAGTTATGGCGGTATAGGCAAATTGGTCCTGTAATTAGACACCGGCAGAGGAGCAAGGCAGCAGTAGTTATGGCGATACAGGCAAATTGGTCCAGTAATTAGACACCGGCAGTAAACAGGCATAGGACCAAGGCAGCAGTAGTTATGGTGGTACAGGCAATGCCAAGCGTCCGCACAGCAAGTTGGCGTGAGGTAAATTACGCAATTTCACGAATGCAAGATGGCGTCGGCGAAATCTCGCGAGATTTCGCCGACGTCGTTAACACCTCTTGCCATGTTAACCCTCAACACACCACACCGCCTCAACACACACTCCTCTCACCTTTCACCTCCACTCATGTCCACTCACTCTTTCACTCCACATACGTTCCTTTCTCTCACTCCGTTTCTCATACTCACACCGTCATCGTCGCTGCCCCGACATCTTCCTCCGCCGCCGCGATCCAGGATCCAGACGTTCTCTAGGCCGCCGACATGTTCTTGCGGGACGCCATCTTGGATTTCGTGAAATCCCGCGATATTCAAGATAGCGTCGCCGCAACAACATGTCGCTGGCGTGGACGACATCGGGATCCAAAAAGATGGCGTTGGCGAAATCTCGCGAGATTACGCCGACGCCATTTTGGATCCCGATGTCGCCCACGCCAGCGACATATTCTTGCGGGACGCCATCTTGAATCTCGCGGGACTTCCCGACATCCAAGATGGCGTCCCGCAAGAACATGTCGGCGGCCTGGAGAACGTCTGGATCCTGGATCGCGGCGGCGGAGGAAGATGTCGGGGCAGCGACGATGACGGTGTGAGTATGAGAAACGGAGTGAGAGAAAGGAACGTATGTGGAGTGAAAGAGTGAGTGGACATGAGTGGAGGTGAAAGGTGAGAGGAGTGTGTGTTGAGGCGGTGTGGTGTGTTGAGGGTTAACATGTGCGTGTGTGTGTGGTGACGTCACCGGTTACAACTGGACGGAAGTTGTTACAACCGGAAGCTGGTTAGGGCATTTATTATTATAGATATTGTGAATGTAACCTGCTTTCGGTTCTGATGATATTGTTTCAGTAGTTATTCTGTGTCTTCCCAGCTACCAACTCTGAACAGATGGCCTACCGGACAGTGTGGAGGCCATATACTGTAGGAGGCTTATTTAGGTCATAATATGGACAGATATTTTTTATTCAGGAGCATTTTAATAACACTGTTATTTTTAAAGGAGTCCGTGTCGGGATGTGCTGCAGGATACGGGAGAAGAGGGAGGGCTAAAGAAAGGAGATGTGGATGAGAAAAGTCATCATGGCGTCTGGACAAGATGGAGACTAAGAGAAAGAAAAGACTCAATCAGAGAAGAGGTCACTTATAAGGTACCAGGATGTACATTTTCACTTGTTGATACTGACTGCGTCTCATCAGTACTGTGGTTCCTGTATAGTCCGCAGTCTGATAAAGACTGATAACAACTCCCAGCATCTCCTTACCATTGTTAAGGACATACTGGGAGTTGTGGGTTCATGAGATACAAATGTATATGTGCCTGACTTAGAAGGATTCTGCTCGTCAGTTATTAATCACATGATGTCATAAACCTAATGGAAAAGGGAAGAATTAGCTGGGTAGAAAGACAAAATGGGCGCCTTCGGCTTCATCTGCCTTGGGCACCAAAATACTGTACTCTGGCCCTGATAACGAATAAAGCAAAATCCCACATGACCTATCAGTGTTCTACGATTTGGGTTGAGGACGCTTATTGTATGTGGGCTGGTGAATTTTGTGTGCCAGGGCTGCTTTTTAGTCCCAATTCGGCCATGAATCCCCTCGTGTATCTGAATGCAAGGAAGAGTGTGAACTTGTGCTAATTGTGCAGTAACATTGTGTCATCTCTGCTCCGTCCTGTCTTCCAGCACAGGGTTAAATTGCTCCGACTCCATATCTGGCTTCACGGCTTGATCATAGATGCTGGATCCTGATCCCCCAACAAAATCCCACCAACCCAAGATTGTGAAAGAAACACACAAAACACTTTTATTGGATGTTAAATCGACCGAATTTTATTCCAAATCTCATAATTATTATTTCATTCAGTGTCTGAAATTTAGAATCAGCCAATTACTATGAAAAAGACACTGAAAATGGCAGAACCCCCGACTCACGAAGAATCATCCTCCAGCACTCAGGAGAGGAAAAACCCCCTGTGGAGGAAACCTCTAGGGAACCATGGCTGGAGGACTGCCCTTCCCTTGGGCTTAGAAGGTTAATGCCAACAAGTAACAGCAAATTGTACCAGGATTTGTACATTGTATCATATTTGTTATGGAGAAGCCTAATGCGACCTCTCCAGGCCGTACACATAAAGGTGAAGGCGGCGAGTACTGGACGCGAGGGAGATCTGGCTGCAACATCTGTCACCCCATTGATCTGGCTGGCTAGGCGGTATGGCTGATCTGGCTGGCTAAGCGGTATGGCTGATCTGGCTGGCTAGGCGGTGTCCCCTTCCTCCCATTGTGGAGTGATGAAGCTCCAGGTCTCCAGACACATCAAGTACGGCTCCTCCTACGGCGGAATGACTTGTGGTTCTGGAATCTTCTCCTGTATCATAGATGCATGTGTTTATGACATCAGCGCAGTTGCCATAGTTACCACAGGTGTTTTATACTGTTGTTTCATTGGCTAGAAAGTCCCTCTCAGTGTTCCAAAGAATTAACCCTTGAATGACTGGCATTATGCCTTTCTCCAGAAGCCTGTAAAATAAACTTGTCACTAGACAGGACCATTATCATTATTATATTTTAAAGTTGCTCCAACCAAAGTCTAATAAATGAGCGCATCTTCAGAGTTGATGTGTAACAAGCACAATAATTCCATTAAGCCCTACTAAATGTATAAATGCACAATATGAGAACAGAGCGCTCTCATAGAAAATGAATGATACCGAGGTGAATGCAGTTAGATATAGGAGGCTATATAGGGGCTCATACTGTATATTACAGGCTATATGGGGACTCACACTGTATATAGGAGGCTATATGTGGCCTCATACTGTATATAGGAGGCTATATGTGGCCTCATACTGTATATAGGAGGCTATGTGGGTGCTCATACTGTATATAGGAGGCTATATGTGGCCTCATGCTGTATATAGGAGGCTATATGTGGCCTCATACTGTATATAGGAGGCTATATGTGGCCTCATACTGTATATAGGAGGCTATATGTGGCATCATACTGTATATAGGAGGCTATGTGGGTGCTTGTACTGTATATAGGAAGCGATGTGCAAAATCATACTATAGATAGGAGGGAATTCAAAAGAAGGAAATATCCAGCTGCAGGTTCAGGGAAAAAATTTTAAAAGCAAAAAATGAAGGAGAGAGATAAAGTGGCCCCTGCGTAAAAGGATTTGTAACTTCTGTGAGTCTAGATACCAACCACAAGGAAATCAAAAGGATTATAAATATTTGTGATAGACTCACGCTGAAAAAAGCTGGGAGAAAATCTAGTCACTTATTAATAAGACAAATGGAAGAATATTTAATAGGTAAAACCTGACAAGAATAAACAATAAATTGCAGTTATCCCAATCGTGGGGAAAAATAGCTGAGAAATAAATAGTGATTAGCATATCTTATTAAATATATTGCAACTCGCCAAGTACAAAGCTGTGATAAAAATGGTAGTTAATGGAAATAGACAAGTATTGCACTCAAACAGTTGATTAACCAAGGAGAGAAGGCATGTACCTGAATAGAATTCTCCTAGAGGCTGCAAATAAGAGCGGCAGGAAGTAAAGGGTTAATATTTACATAGAACACGTAATTGGGTGAAAATTTTAAATGGTCATAAGCAATATGTCGTGGTCCTGAAGAAGGAAACCGAATTTTCCGAAACGTGTTGGTTTTGGCCCTCTTTGCCACCCATACCTCCATCCAGCAGCAGTTATGTGGCACCATGGGATCCACCGCGTCACACAGGCCCTGCTCCTCTGCACATCTGCCGGGACGCAGCTATCGACCATAGTGACCGGATCCCCGCTGACCACTGAAGGGCAGGAGCACTGGTCTCACACTACACCTCGGCAATTCGCCGCATCTCCCAGGTCCAACCTTTACTCAGGGCCGGCGTTAGGGGCGGGCAGCTGCCTCGGGCCCCCGCTCCCCCAGGCGCCCCCAGCCAGTGGCAGTACACCACGCAGCCTCTATGGGGCCTATGGGTCAGGGGGGCCCACCTGCCCCAGCGCCGACTTCTCCTCGCCGCATTGAACTATACGGCGAGTTCAAAGCAATGATGGGGAGAGAGCGTCAGATGAACCTCCCTCTCCCATCATTCCCCTCTGACATTGCAGGTGCGCGATGATGTCACTTCATTGCGCAGCCGCTGTGCAGCATCGGCACAGGTAGCGACGATCGCCATATTGGCGTTAGCGGGGATCGGGAACAGGTAGCTCCGGACGGGGTATTCTCACCTCTCCGCTCCCCCCTTTAGGAGCTGGCAGGGGCGCGTGGACTGAGCCGCTCGGGGGAGGATGCCGCAGCGTCTCAGCCATGTGGAGGAACCGGAGGTGTACGGGACCGGCGACAGCGAGGTGGGTCTACTGCCCATGTGTCGCCATCCTCGGCCTCCAGCCTCCCTGGCCCACTGTGACACCAGCCCCGTAAATTCCTCCATGCTCTGCCCTTGCTCCCTGCTCTCCCATGCCCCATGTCCTTGTAGGTCCCCGGGTCATTGTGCTCCTCCCGGCCCAGTACGCGCCTTGTCTCTCCTCCCCTGGTCCCCCAATGCTCCCCATCTTCCATGCCCTGAGACCTCCTGCACCCCCATGCATTCCCTGCCCCTTGTCCCTGTGTGACCCATCTGCCCTGCTCTCAAGTCTTCCTGCATTCCCTTGTTCCCCCATCTCTCTTGTCACCTTGCGACCCTTTCTCACTGTGTGTCCCCATCTACCCTGTCTTTGTAATCCCTGTATTCCTTTCTTCCTCCTTGATCCCAAGTCCCCCCTCCCTCCATCTTCCCCTTTACCCTTGCAGCCCTGTATCCCCATGCGTTCCTATCTACTCTGCCCTCGGATTCACCATGTGTCCCCTTGTGCCTGTCTCCCTTGTCCCCTTGTGTCAGTCTCCCTTGCCCACTAGTCCCCGTGTGTCCCTTTGTTTCTTTTTCCCTTGTCCCCCTGTGTCAGTCTCTCTTGCCCACTAGTCCCCGTGTGTCCCCTTGTGTCAGTCTCCCTTGCCCACTAGTCCCCGTGTGTCCCTTTGTTTCTTTTTCCCTTGTCCCCCTGTGTCAGTCTCTCTTGCCCACTAGTCCCCGTGTGTCCCCTTGTGTCAGTCTCCCTTGCCCACTAGTCCCTGTGTGTCCCCTTGTGCCTGTCTCACTTGTCCCCTTGTGTTAGTCTCCCTTGCCCACTAGTCCCCGTGTGTCCCCTTGTGCCTGTCTCCCTTGCCCACTAGTCCCCGTGTGTCCTTTTGTGCCCTTCTCCCCTGCTTCCTTGCCCCGTGTGTTCCCTTGTGCCTGTCTCCCTCTCTAAGGGGTTAATATCTAAGTATTAGTATAACCAGGATAAGTATAAGGATGGCGTCAGACTTGCGAGTGTGATGAGAGAAACTCGCGCAAATCTCTTGCATCAATACCCGGCATAGAAATATGTGCAGCCGCACACTCCGGTCCCGAGTGCCTGCGGCAGTGCCGGGTATTGAGGTGCGAGACTCGTGCAAGTTTCTCGTAAGTGTGACCCCGGCCTTAGCATAAGGGCGGAGGCAGACGGCCATATAACTCATGCGAGGAGCGCTTCGCAATCCTCGGACTAGCCGCTGCTGCTCCTGACATGAGTGTGACAGTGTGATGGATTACTATGCAGCTGTTACACTCAGGTCCGGAGAGCGAACTGTCACACCGAGGATTGCGATGCGATCCTCGCACAAGAAATGCGTCCGTCTGTCTGCCACCTAACAAGTATAAGAATACAGTAACCACGAGCTGCATTCTATTTAATAATTTCATAATTAATTTTTTATTATAAAGTTATTAAAGGCACGGGATAAATGTCTGCCGTCACTCTGAGACTACAGACGGCCAAATCATGATATTGTGCACCTGCTGTCATGAGACCCCAATACCACTGGTGCGATCAGGCGGTCAAGCGACCACGTTTGCTATGTGTCTGTGTCGATTAGATAAGTTTAACTTTTCTCAATAGAAAATAATTGGGAGAAACTGAGCGAGTCATCACAAGACCCTCTGCTCACATCAGCAATTCTGGGGCCATGTTACTGTACATGAGGGGACTCGGTTAAATATTAAGAAGCACTTAAGAAGCATTATTATTTATAGGGGCACCAGTAGGGTAGCTAGTGGGTGGCAGACGGTGCTGAGCCGGCTGTCAGTCAGTGCCGTGGTGCTGCTGTAGGGGGTGGACTGACCTATGGACCTGTCTGATGAAGAGGGGAAGGTGAAGGAGATGATGTATACAATGCTTTATTTTGACTTTTATGTAAATGTGTGGGACAACAACTAGAATTAGTGGAAGATGGTGTAGTACCAGGTTTTGGCCACAAGATGGGGACATAGAGTAGTGAAAGAAGGACTTAACAGCAAGCCTTAGGCTAGGGAAACCGCATAGTCATGGTGGGTGGAGTTACGGGACTGAGAAGGGGATTTCCGGAAAGAGGAGATATAAGGAAGGAGAGTCCCAGGGGTAGGGCAGACACCCAGGTGGAAGAGAGAAGTGGGAAGAGCTCAGTAGAGGACAGAGGAAGGAGAAACTCAGGGAAGGCAGAAGAGAAAGAGACGGTTATGCGGAGAAGGGGGTGGTCCTGAGAGGACAGCTGCAGGACGGGACGGCAGTGACTAACGGAGGTCTGGGGTACAGGACGGCTGGACACTGAAGAGTGAGTAGGTATTGCAGCAGGCAGACTCGGACGGGGGAAGCGCTGTGGCCATGGGCCTAACGGCAGACACAGTGAAGGAACCCAAGGGTCTTCGCAAAACAAAAGCAGAAAGAAAGTGACAGGTACCCCGGTCAGGGAGCACAAGCTGTTGTGTCTGCTGTGAATGTCAGGAGGATACCAAAAGTTTGGACCTGATTGAACGGATTTCTGTATTTGTCACCCTTCTGTTCCGCAGCCGATAGGGACCACCCCTAGTCGGCCCCTGTACTACACTGCTACAGCTGCCACTTTCTATACACAGAGCGGTGACTGATACCGTGCCAGCACAACCACTATGACTGGAAGAGCAATGCTGCTGGGAGGAATAAAGTTCATTTCCTCCCTGCAGAGGGCCTCTCAGTGCAGGCGCCGCATGGTGTCAGAACACTATTAACAATTACACTGTGCATTGGAGGAGCAGTGGGGACATCATTCTATATATAGGGGATCACTGGGGGACAACATAATGTATGTACTGGAGCTGTGGGATCATCATATGGTGTATAGGGGAGCTGTACGCCCAGCATACTGTATATAGGGGAGTTGTACATGGGGAACTTAGGGACATAATTAAATGTTAATTGGGCACTTAAACATTATTGTTATAGGGGCACTCAGTATTGTGACCATCAAAGTTGCACATGGAGTATTATTACTTTCTAGGGACGAAATGTGAAGGGCACATGCACATGAAATTAATATTTTCTTGGATGCAATTTTACCATCTAGCGATCACAAAGGAGGCATTATTACATTGTAAAGGGCACAGTGCTGGCATTACTATATGGGGCAGTAAGAGGAGCTCTGTTTTTGTACCAAACAGTAGGTGCAGTAATAGGGAAATAGGGAATAGGGAATCATTTGGCAGCAGCGGCTCAGTATTGGGGTATCAGCAGGATGTGGAGATTGTGCAGGTTGGGAATACATTTGCACATCAAAACACAAGAAGCAATGGGAAGAAGCTGAAAGGGAGAAGATACAGATTAGATATTAGAAAAAACTTTTTGGCAGTGAGATTGATCAATGAGTGGAACAGGCTGCCACGAGAGGTGGTGAGTTCTCCTTCAATGGAGGTCTTCAAACAGAGGCTGGACAGACATCTGTCTGAGATGGTTTACTGAATCCAGCATTGAGCAGGGGATTGGACACAAGGATTATGATTCTACATGTGAACGGTGCTGGAAATGTGAGAAGTCAGATGTGTCTTTGTTGTAATCTCTGCAGATGAGTCCTGGCTGGAGAAGTAGACATGTCTGTCTGGGCCACATGGAATAGACGGGAAAAGTGAACGACTCCACCTGAAAGATCATCAGCTGTAAGTCACCATCTATAACTGTACTGTAATCTCTTATATGTTCTGTAGGACTGGTATCTACCACTATGTCACCATATGGCGGTAATATCAGTGCTGGTCTTTGTATACAGGAAAGATGTATATCTTTGTACCGTGTTAGCCAGTATTCAGGATTGAGAGTCCTCAGTGGTTGATACCTTTTAATGGCTAACTGAAAAGATGGTAACACATTGCAAGCTTTCGAGACTACTCAGTTCTCTTCTTCAGACTAATACAAAATCTGAAGAGTCACATATTTATGCACAATACAACACAGAAAAAATGCAATAGATAAGACAAGTGACGTGAAGCAGAAATATCAATATGGGATAGGGAGAAACATAAATATTGGACCAGTTCATAGATAAGGAGTCCAGATGTTTTATACTCCTCTGATTGTGGTCTTCTAATATGTTGTGATGCCTCCACATGGTCTTGAAAGCAAATTCCTTAATTGATGTAAAATGATATAAATCCATGCGACACATTCATTCCAGCACTGAGAGTGTCAAAGGTCGTCATAAATTTATACTCCCAAACACGTCTCTCTCTCTGAGATGTGAAGTTACCTTTCAATACCAGTAATTTCATATCCATGTTGCTGTGATCAGGGACACAAAAATGTTTTGCCACAGGTAGATCCAATCTTTTTTCTCTTATTGTGTGACGATGAGCATTCATCCTTGTTCTAAGCTTTTGCCCTGTCTCCCCCAGGGTCAACCATCTACCTATAATATTATGTTATTCGTAACCTTCTATACTGTTACTCACAAGAAAAGCATCCATTCCTTTCTTAAATTCATTCAGTGAGTTGGCCATCACCTCTTCCTCAGGAAGAGAATTCCAGAGCCTCACTACTCTTACCGTGAAGAACCCTCTTCTGTGCTGGTGCAGAAATTGTCTTTCCTCCAAACGAAAAGAATGCCCCCTTGTTCTTGTCACAGTCCTTGGTACAAACAGTTCATTGGAGAGATCTCTGTATTGCCCTCTGATATACTTGTACATATATATTAAGTCTCCCCTAAGTCTTCTCTTTTCTAGAGTAAGTAGACCTAATTTTAATAACCTTTCTCGGTATTGTAGTGAACCAACTCCATTTATTATTTTAGTAGCCCGCCTTTGAACCCTTTCAAGTTCAGTAATGTCTTTCTTGAGCACCGGCGTCCAAAATTGCACACAATACTCCAAGTGTGGTTTGACGAGTGATTTGTACAGAGGGAGAATTATGTTTACATCTCGTGTCCCCAGACCTCTTCTAATGCATCCCATGACCCTATTTGCTTTGGTGGCAGCTGCCTGACACTGGGCACTCCAATTTAGCTTCTTATTGACTAAGATGCCTAAGTCTTTTTCCATGTCTGATTTCCCCAGCAGTTTCCCATTTAGTAAGTAATTGTAGCATCTGTTTCTCCTTCCCATGGGCATAACCTTACACTTATCTGTGTTAAACCTCATTTGCCATTTTTCAGCCCAATTCTCCAATTTACTCAAATCTGTCTGTAGTTGCAAACTGTCCTCCTTTGTGTTAACTACCTTACATAGTTTTGTATCATCTGCAAATACTGATATTTTACTTTGTAAGCCATCCACTAGATCATTCATAAATATATTAAATAGTAGGGGGCCCAATACAGACCCCTGTGGTACCCCACTAGTAACCCTGGCCCAATCTGAGTATGCCCCATTAATAACCACTCTTTGTTTTCTATCACTAAGCCAGCTACCTACCCATCTACACACATTTTCCCCTAGCCCAAGCTTTCTCATCTTACGTAACAATCTTTTATGTGGGACAGTGTCAAATGCTTTAGAGAAGTCGAGATAAATGACATCCAATGATTCTCCTTGGTCCATTTGAGAGCTTACATACTCAAAGAAGCTGATCAGGTTAGTTTGACAGGAGCGATCCTTCATAAATCCATGTTGATATGGAGTTAAACATTTATTAACATTGAGATATTTCATAATGGTACGCTTAGAAACCCTTCAAAAATTTTACCCACAACAGATATTAAGCTTACCGGCCTATAGTTTCCAGGTTCCCTTTTACACCCCTTTTTGAATATTGGTACCACATTTGCTTGCCGCCAATTAAAAGGAACAGACCCTGTTTCTATAGAGTCTTTAAATATAAGGAATAGAGGCCTGTCCATCACATTACTTAACTCCCTTAATACCCGAGGGTGAGTGCCATCAGGGCCTGGTGATTTGTCAATTTTAATCTTACTAAGGCGGTTCTGCACTTCTTCCTGGGTTAGGCAGGTAATACTTAATGGGCAGTTTACATTATCACTCTGCAATTCCCCTGACAAATCCTTTTCCTGTGTGAACACTTGAGAAAAAAGTATTTAAAACATTTGCTTTTCCCACATCGCTCTCTATGATTTCACCCTCATTGTTCTTTAAAGGGCCGACACCATCAATTTTAATCATTTTACTGTTTATATAATTAAAGAATAGTTTGGGGTTTGTTTTACATTCCTTAGTAGTGTTGAGCATTCCGATACTGCAAATATCGGGTATCGGCCGATATTCGCTGTATCGGAATTCCGATACTGAGTACCGATATTTTTTCAATATCAGATACCGGATTCGGAAGTCCCCATAATGCAATGAGCCACTGTTGTGGCTGTGATTGGCTGCTGAAATGATGTCATCATGATGCGCGGTCTGTGCCTATATACTCCCTGATCCGCAGAAATCCACAAGTGTCCCATGCCGATTTCCCGTGGAGAACAGCAGCATCAGCTGATGCGACCGCTCTCTATGGGGCTCCAGGAATACAATGACGGGAGGTAGGTATCCTTCCGCACTGTATTCCTCTGCCACTGTAAAAAAATAGTACCTAGTCTCACTTTTGGCATTGCTGTGTGAGAAAGTTCCCACGCAGCTTTTGCCATAAAGTGAGACCAGGGACTTTTTTTACAGTGGCGGAGGAATACAGTGCGGAAGAATACCTACCTCCCGTCATTGTATTCCTGGAGCCCCGTAGAGAGCGGTCGCATCAGCTGATGCTGCTGTTCTCCACGGGAAATCGGCGTGGGACACTCGTGGATTTCTGCGGATCAGGGAGTATATTGCTTGTTTGTTATTTTCATATTTTTCCACAGATGACACTGGCTTCGGGGATCAAAGTGACAAGTATTGGTGAGTATGTACACTATGTTATATGTATTGTATGTCTATATGTATGTATTGTATGAATGTATTGTATGTAGTATGTATGTTGTATGTCTGTAGCATGTTGTATGTATGTAGTATGTACTATGTATGTATGTTGTATGAATGTAGTATATATGTAGTATGTATGTATTGTATGAATGTACTGTGTGTAGTATGTATGCAGTATGTATGTAGTATGTATGTTGTATGTCTGTAGCATGTTGCATGTATATTGTATGTATGTAGTATGTAGTTTATATGTATGTTGTATGAATGTAGTATATATGTATGTAGTATGTATGTTGTATGAATGTAGTATATATGTAGTAAGTATGTAGTATGTATGTATGTTGTATGAATGTAGTATATATGTAGTGTGTATGTATTATGTAGTATGTATGTATGTTGTATGAATGTAGTATACAGTATATGTAGTATGTATGTAGTATGTCTGTATGTTGTATGAATGTTGTATGTATGTTGTATGAATGTTGTATGTATGTAGTATGTATGTATATATGAATGTAGTATATATGAAGTATGTATGTAGTATGTATGTATGTATGTTGTATGAATGTAGTATATATGTAGTATGTATGTAGTATGTATGTATGTTGTTTGAATGTTGTATGTAGTATGTATGTAGTATGTATGTATGTTGTATGAATGTAGTATATATGAAGTATGTATGTAGTATGTATGCATGTTGTATGAATGTTGTATATATGTAGTATGTATGTATGTTGTATGAATGTTGTATATATGTAGTATGTATGTATGCTGTATGAATGTAGTATATATGAAGTATGTATGTAGTATGTATGTATGTTGTATGAATGTAGTATATATGTAGTATGCATGTAGTATGTATGTATGTTGTATGAATGTAGTATATATGAAGCATGTATGTATGTTGTATTAATGTTGTATGTATGTAGTATGTATATAGTATGTATATATATATATATATATATTTTTTTTTTTTTACATTCAACACATTAGCCGGATGATGGGACTACTACTACTGTCCCATCATTGGCTAACGTGTCAATCACTGTCATTGTAGCAGGCATCGCCCGATGGGACTTGTAGTCCCATCGGACAATGCTTGCACACGCAAGACCCCTGACAGGCCCGCACAGGCCCCCGGCAGCTGGCACAGGCACCCGGCAGGCCCGTACAGACCCCCGGCAGCCGGCACAGGCCCCCGGCAGCTGGCACAGGCTCCCGGCAGGCCCGTACAGACCCCCGGCAGCCGGCACAGGCCCCCGGCAGGCCTGTACAGACCCCCGGCTGTCGGCACAAGCCCACGGCAGGCCCGTACAGACCCCCGGCAGCCGGCACAAGCCCCCGGCAGGCCCGTACAGACCCCCGGCAGCCGGCACAAACCCCCGGCAGGCCCGTACAGACCCCTAGCAGCCGGCACAAGCCCCCGGCAGGCCCGTACAGAACCCCGGCAGGCCCGCACAGACCCCGCCCGCACACACAGACACGCACAGTGTCCGCCCAAGCACCGCCCACACTCTTCCCCCCTCCCGAACCTGGATGTGCAAGGAAAGAAAGGGTTTTTTTTATTTCCGATATTTCTGTCCCATTGACTTGAATGGGACTTCCGGTATAGGAATTGGCGATACCCGATACTTTTTTGGCTATCGGGCCGATCCAATCCGATCCGATATTTCTCAATATCGAATGGTATCGCTCAACACTATTCCTTAGCAATGAGTCTCTCAGTTTCCACTTTTGCTAAATGTATTTGTTTTTTACACATTTTATTTTTTTTTCTATAACTTTTTAATGCTTGTTCATTGCCTTCTTGTTTTAGCTTCTTAAATGCCTTGTTCTTGTTATTTATTGCTCTTTTTACATCCTTATTTAGCCACATTGGTGTTCTCATGTTCCAAGCCCTTTTATTTCTGAACCACACTGCATGTATTTACTCCATTCACTGCTAGCAAGCAGCCTGAATGGTACAACTTCCCACCTCTGCTGCCTCTATTTTCTGCTGCAATATATCCAAATGGTAATCAACTGAACCACACTGCATGTATTTACTCCATTCACTGCTAGCAAGCAGCCTGAATGGTACAACTTTCCACCTATGCTGCCTCTATTTTCTGCTACAATATATCCAAATGGTACAACTCCATACTTCTGCTTGCTGTCTGTCTTCTGCTGCTTTACCATTTTGCTGCATATTTTAATGTGCTTGCTAAAGTTTTGGTGTTATCAGGTGGAAGGTGCTATAGCATATAGACACAGCCTGGTCTAGTGCCTTTGATCATCTAACCACCCCCTGGTGTGCTGGCCTCAGCTGCCAATTTATCCCCAACCAGCTCACACAATCCCTCTCTACTGACCCTTTAGTGTGGCCTATATATGTAGTAGTTCCTAAGGGGAAGCACACAGTGTGGGGTGCAGCACGCAAGCATCCCATAAGCAAAGCATCACAGAAGCTAAGCATCAAGTAAATGGCAGTTATACATGGCAGTTAGACAGGGCAGGAGTCAGGTAACTCACACTTTGCAACCCCTTTTATCAATGTGCTTTATTTCTATCCTGTGTTCCCTTGCCATCCACATTCACCACCTCATCCCCCCTCCATCACGACTCCTACACATCAGCCCCTCTATACTTCCCTCTCCCATGTACAGCTCCCATGCACTCCTCACCTTCCTGAGAAACTTCAGCCCATCTTGCCCAAACACATCACAGAAAAAAACTACTTACAACTCCAACAACTATTTGCTCTTTATCTTCCTACTCCTACTGATTGCAGGGGACATCTCCCCAAACCCTGGTCCACCATCCCCCAACCTTAACCCCTACCCTACCTCATATCGAAGCCATAATAATCTAATTAACATTACTTGCACTCCCTCATCTCCATCTTTTAATTGTGCCCTCTGGAATTCACGGTCTGTTTGTAACAAGCTTCCTTTCCTACACATCTACTTTCTGATCAACTCTCTTAATCTGTTGGCCCACACTGAAACCTGGATTCAGGATTCTTACACTGTCTCTCCTGCTGCCATTTCCTATGGTGGCTTACAATTCTCTCATTCCCCGAGACCCACAAAAAGACATGGTGGTGGAGTCGGCATACTCCTGTCCCCACAATGCACTTTCCAGGTCATCCCCCCCCAGTTCCCTCACTCATATTCCCTTCTTTTGAGGTCCACACCATCAGGCTCTTCCATCCCCTCTCCCTCAGAGTAGCGGTCATATACCGGCCTCCAGGCTCACCCACCCACTTCCTTGACCACTTTTCAGCCTGGCTGCCGCACTTCATGTCCTCAGAACTACCAACACTTATCCTGGGAGACTTCAACATCGCCATTAACAGACCTATTTCCACATCTGCATCCCAGCTTCTATCACTACCCACCTCTCTAGGCCCCTCACAGCTTTCAACCTCTGAGACACACAAGGATGTAACACCCTTGATCTGGTCTTCGTCCGGCTCTGTTCAATCTCCCACCTAAATAACCGCTTCCACTCTCTGACCACAACATTCTCTCCTTCACGCTCACAAATCCTCACCCACCCCAGCTCACTCCTACCTACCACACAATCAGAAATCTACAATCCATTAACCCTCAGACACTTTCAGATTCCCTACACTCATCACTGTCCCCAATATCCTCTTTTTCCTGTCCTAATCTGGCTGTTCATCACTACAACGATACTCTTGAAGCACCCTTGACCAAGTAGCTCCCCTCACCCTCACAACCTCCAAGCACAGAGTAAAACAGCCCTGGCTCACATTGCAAACCCAACTTGTCCAGCGATGCTCTAGGAGTGCTGAATGCCTATGGAGAAAAACCCGCACACCAGAAGACTTCATCCACTTCAAATTTATGTTAAGAACCTATAACGCTGCCCTTCACCTCGCCAAACAGACCTACCGTATATACTCGAGTATAAGCCGACCCGAGTATAAGCCGACCCCCCTAATTTTGCCACAAAAAACTGGGAAAACTTATTGACTCGAGTATAAGCCTAGGGTGGGAAATGCTCCATAGATTATTCCCCCATATGGTGTCCCCAGAAGAAGCTCCATAGATTATTCCCCCATATGCTGACCCTGTTATGATTGAGTCACCGTAGGAGGCAAAAACAGAAATGCTAGCTAAGTCCAGAAAACCAGAGAGGTTGGCAGCTATCGGATTGCAGACCCCTGATCCTATCCACAACAACTAACAGTAGCCGTGGGGGGTTCCTACAATGCCCTAGACCCCTCGATCACAGCCGGAGAATTAAATAGGCCTAAAGAAAGAAAGGGGAAATCTAAACTGCCCCAGAGCAGACCCCAAAGCAATAGGCAGCCCCCAACATATAATGACGGTGAAGCAAGATGAAAACACTAACACAGACAGAAAGATAGACTGAGCAAAGACGGGGCCCAAGCTAACTAGATAGGAAAGGACAGGAAGGCTGCTATCTGCAATCCGTGAAAAACCCTATGAAAATAAGAGCCAACAGACTGACAGTGAAAAAGGCCCTGAAGACGCTAGGCTTCAAAAAAGCTATGTCAATACTCAGGAATATTCTGAAGACAGAGCAACCGGCAAAAGGAGATTCAGCTCACCCCAGCAGTGAATGGCAGAATCCAGAAAAGCAAGGAAATCAAAAACAAAACCAATGCTAACAGGCAAAGCAGAAAACTTAGCTTTAGAGGAGCAGGAATCAGACTGGTGTCCTAGAAGTCCACAGAGAAATCACCCGCAGGGCAGAAGGGCATCGGCAGCCTTATATCCAGTCCGTGACTCCACTCAGCCAGTCATCCTCATTAGGCTCAGGTGCCTGATAATCAGGCTCATTACCTTCCTTTACCAGAATAGGGAGTTCACCAGACCTCAGTGACGAAGGGGAAAATGAACTCACAACATGACCCCATAAGAAGCTCCTTAGATTATTCCCCCATATGCTGACCCCATAAGAAGCTCCTTAGATTATTCCCCCATATGCTGACCCCATAAGGAGCTCCTTAGAAAATTCCCCCATATACTGACCCTATAAGAAGCTCCTTAGATTATTCCCCCTTATGCTGACCCCATAAGAAGCTCCTTAGATTTTTCCCCCATGTGCTTTCGCTGCTGCTGCATGTAAAAATAAAAAAAAGACATACTCACCTCTCTGTCGCTGGGTGTCAGATACTCACCTGTCCTGCGTCCATGGCTGCTCACCGCTATCTGCCAAGTCATCGGTCAGTGACGTTCAGACTGCAGGGGGCGCGACGCGCACTAATCACGTCACCACGCCCTCTGCTGTCTGAAGTCACTGACCGATGACAGACGGCAGCAAGTAGCCATGGACGCAGGACAGGTGAGTATCGCTATACTTAACTGTCCTGACGCTGTCTCTTGAGCCCCCAGCTTCTCTGCGCTCTCTCTTCCTGCGTTCAGCAGTCATGTGATACCGCTCATTAAAACTCATGAATATGCGCATATTGTGGTGCTAATAAAAATATGGATATCTTATAGCCTACATATTGTAATATATTGATTAGTTCATATTGAAATTAACCTGTAATGTCAGCATTAGAAGGCCACATATCCAGTACCAGAGTTCATGAGGTCAGACCTGCAATGGCTATTGAAATGCAGCCTGTGTGTTGAGTATACTGAAAGACAATGCTTGTTGAAACAGTATGTTTAATCTGGATTACTGGAAAGAATTAACCTTTGTGTACATTGTTGACTTACTTGAATTTTAAGATCAGTGAATGGTGCAGTATATTGACAAGACATCATCTGATATTTGTGTCATATGGGTGTTAAAAAGTGGACTAGGCATATGGACAGTTGCACATTATTATACATAAGGTCATAGAAATATGGATGGAGGAGCCTAATGAATATAGTTGGCGATCTGAAACCCATTATAGTATATTCAATCTTAGAGATCTCTTTAACTGTAGTCTGAAATATATATATTTTGTGCTAGGGCTCTGGTCATAGAAAGTTGTTGGAAACTTTGTTATCATATGTAAATATCAGGGCAAGAGTAAATAGTCCGAAGAGGCAAGTCTTGTTTGATGTTATTTATTCATGATAGGTGGCCACTGTCATGTGATTGGAACATCAAACAACTAACTTGTGTATTTTTCATGTTTACCCAATATTATATTGAGTGAGCCTTTGTTTAAAGCATATAAAAGCTGGGAGGCAGCCAGAAGAGACAGGAGCTTGTGGACCTGTGTGAGAGGCACAGTGTAGTAGATCCTAGGACGCATTCTGTCTTCACTGGCTGCTCCTCACAGTTGAAGTATTTCCGGACAGGTGTAAATGCCCCTAGTGAAGATTCTTTTCTTTTCTTCTTTCTGATGTAAGTATATGTACCAAAACCTTTGTAATTTGAATATATAAGTATACGCAATATCATACTATTTTCTATTTCGATATCATTGTCATACATTCCATTGATTTAGTGTTTGCCACTTCGATTGATCATTGTATAATAAAATTGTGTTATATGCAAGTAGTAGCCTTCTTTAAAGCCGTATCCGAACCTTATTGTTAAACAGTTGGCAATACACATATTCATGAGTTTTAATGAGCGGTACCACGTTATCGCTGAAGGCAGGAAGAGAGAGCGCGGAGAAGCTGGGGGGCTCAAGAGACAGCATTAGGACGGGTAAGTATGACCTGAAACTCCGACCCCCTCCGACCCCCCGGTGTATATGACTCGAATATAAGCCGAGAGGGGGACTTTCAGCCCAAAAAAATGGGCTGAAAATCTCGGCTTATATTCGAGTATATACTGTACTTCACCACCCTGATCTCCTCACTAGCCAACAACCCCAAGAAACTTTTTGACACTTTTCACTCCCTCCTCAGGCCAAAAGCACAAGCCCCTATCACAGACATTTGTGCTGATGACCTGGCCTCCCACTTTACAGAAAAAAATAGACAATATCTGTCAGGAAATCTGCTCCCAACCACCAAGTGCTGTGACTCCCATCCCTTCCTGCATCTCCCCTGGCTCACATTCCACATATGAACCCATCACAGAAGAAGAAGTCTCCAGACTCCTCTCTTCTTCTCGTCCGACTACATGCACTACCGACCCCATTCCCTCACATCTCCTCCAGTCTTTCTCCAGTCGTCACAACCCACCTAACTACAATCTTTAATCACTCCCTCTCCTCGGTCATTTTCCCATCCAACTTCAAAAACGTCATTGTTACTCCATTACAAAAGAAACCTGCTCTCAACAACTACAGACTAGTCTCCAATCTCCAATCTAGTTTACTCCCACCTTACCCGTTACCTCTCCACTTACTCCCTTCTAGACCCTTCACAGTCCGGCTTCCGCCCCCTACATTCGACTGAAACTGCACTCATCAATGTGACCAATGACCTTCTGACAGCAAAACGAAATGGTGACCACTCTCTGCTCATTCTTCTTGACCTATCTGCAGCTTTCGATACTGTTGACCACCATCTCCTACTCTCTAGGCTCCAGTCACTAGTCATTAAGGACACTGCTCTGTCCTGGTTCTCTTCCTATCTCTCTGACCGCTCCGTCAGTGTTTTGTTCTCTGGCTCCACGTCATCTCCTCTTCCTCTTGCAGTCGGGGTACCTCAGGGCTCAGTCCTTGGCCCTCTTCTTTTCTCTCTACAAGGCCCCAATTGGACAGACCATCAGCAGATTTGGCTTTCAGTACCATCTTTATGCTGATGACACACAACTATATATGTCTTCCCCCGACTTTACCCCCGCTGTACTACAGAATGCCAGTGATTGTCTGTCCGCAGTCTCCAACATCATGTCCGCTCTCTATCTGAAACTCAACCTCTCCAAAACTGAACTTCTTCTGCTCCCACCGTCTTCTAACCTCCCTAAATCTGACATTTCACTCTCCGTGGGTGGTACCACAATAACACTCCGGCAGCAGGCGCGCTGTCTGGGTGTTATGTTTGACACCAATCTCTCCTTCACATCCCATATACAATCTATTGCCCGCTCTTGCCGCTTACAGCTAAAGAACATCTCTAGAATCCGCCCATTTCTCATCATGGAAACAACAAAAACCCTCACTGTAGCATTGATCCACTCCCGCCTGGATTACTGCAACGCTCTATTAATTGGCCTCCCCGTCACTTGACTATCCCCTCTCCAGTCCATACTTAATGCAGAAGCCAGGGTCATCTTTCTGACTAATTGGTACTCGGACGCGTCCGCTCTTCGCCAGTCCTTACATTGGCTGTCCATTCATTATAGGATCCAATTATAGGATCCTCCCTCATTTCCGTCCATCAGCCTAACCGACCATTGCGCTCTGCAAACGACTTTCGACTGACCTCTGTACTAACCTGTACCTCCCACTCCCGACTCCAAGAGTTCTCCCGTACTGCTCCTTTCCTCTGGAATGCTCTACCCCAAGACATCAGGACTATCCACAATTTGCATAGTTTCAGGCGCTCCCTCAAAACACATTTGTTCAGAGCGGCCTATCATGTTCACTAATCAAAGTCCTTCCATGTGTAAGTGTGCGTGTGTAGCCCATTCCCTATCTCCATCCATCTCTCACGCCCTCAAGATGGCTGGACCTTCATTGTAAATACACCATTGTAGATACACACCTGTACTTGGTATCTCCCTCACCTCATTGTAGATTGTAAGCTCTCACGAGCAGGGGCGGCTTATTTTGCTTTAATTATTGTATTGTTAACGTTGTTACTTATGACTTGTGTTTTGAAACTGTTAAACTGTAAAGCGCTGCGGAATATGTTGGCGCTATATAAAGATTATTATTATATTGTGAATGTAACCTGCTTTCTTTTCTGATGATATTGTTTCAGTTGTTATTCTGTGTCTTCCCAGCTACCATCTCTGAACAGATGGCCTACCGGACAGTGTGGAGGCCATATACTGTAGGAGGTTTATTTAGGTCATAATATGGACAGATATTTTTTATTCAGGAGCATTTTAATAACACTGTTATTTTTAAAGGACTCCGTGTCGGGATGTGCTGCAGGATACGGGAGAAGAGGGAGGGCTAAAGAAAGGAGATGTGGATGAGAAAAGTCATCATGGCGTCTGGACAAGATGGAGACTAAGAGAAAGAAAAGACTCAATCAGAGAAGAGGTCACTTATAAGGTACCAGCATGTACATTTTTACTTGTTGATACTGACTACGTCTCATCAGTACTGTGATTCCTGTATAGTCCGCAGTCTGATAAAGACTGATAACAACTCCTAGCATCTCCTTACCATTGTTAAGGACATACTGGGAGTTGTGGGTTCATGAGATACAAATGTATATGTGCCTGACTTAGAAGGATTCTGCTCGTCAGTTATTAATCACATGATGTCATAGACCTAATGGAAAAGGGATGAATTAGCTGGGTAGAAAGTCAAAATGGGCGCCTTCGGCTTCATCTGCCTTGGGCACCAAAATACTGTACTCTGGCCCTGGTAATGAATAAAGCAAAATCCCACATGACCTGTCAGTGTTCTACGATTTCGGTTGAGGACACTTATTGTATGTGGGCTGGTGAATTTTGTGTGCCAGGGCTGCTTTTTAGTCCCAATTCGGCCATGAATCCCCTCGTGTATCTGAATGCAAGCAAGAGTGTGAACTTGTGCTAATTGTGCAGTAACACTTGGTCATCTCTGCTCCGTCCTGTCTTCCAGCGCAGAGTTAAATTGCTCCGACTCCATATCTGGCTTCATGGCTTGATCATAGATGCTGGATCCTGATCCCCAACAAAATCCCACCAACCCAAGATTGTGAAAGAAACACACAAAACAATTTTATCGGATGTTAAATCGACCGAATTTTATTCCAAATCTCATAATTATTATTTCATTCAGTGTCTGAAATTTAGAATCAGCCAATTACTATGAAAAAGACACTGAAAATGGTAGAACCCCCGACTCACGAAGAATCATCCTCCAGCACTCAGGAGAGGAAAAACCCCCTGTGGAGGAAACCTCTAGGGAACCATGGCTGGAGGACTGCCCTTCCCTTGGGCTTAGAAGGTTAATGCCAACATGTAACAGCAAATTGTACCAGAATTTGTACATTGTATCATATTTGTTATGGAGAAGCCTAATGCGACCTCTCCAGGCCGTACACATAAAGGTGAAGGCGGCGAGTACTGGACGTGAGGGAGATCTGGCTGCAACATCTGTCACCCCACTGATCTGGCTGGCTAGGCGGTATAGCTGATCTGGCTGGCTAAGCGGTATGGCTGATCTGGCTGGCTAGGCGGTGTCCCCTTCCTCCCATTGTGGAGTGATGAAGCTCCAGGTCTCCAGACATATCAAGTACGGCTCCTCCAATGGCGGAATGACTTGTGGTTCTGGAATCTTCTCCTGTATCATAGATGCATGTGTTTATGACATCAGCGCAGTTGCCATAGTTACCACAGGTGTTTTATACTGTTGTTTCATTGGCTATAAAGTCCATCTCAGTATTACAAAGAATTAACCCTTGAATGACTTTCATTATGCCTTTCTCCAGAAGCCTGTAAAATAAACTTGTCACTAGACAGGACCATTATCATTATTATATTTTAAAGTTGCCCTAACCAAAGTCTAATAAATGAGCGCATCTTCAGAGTTGATGTGTAACAAGCACAATAATTCCATTAAGCCCTACTAAATGTATAAATGCACAATATGAGAACAGAGCAGTCTCATAGAAAATGAATGATCCAGAGGTGAATGCAGTTAGATATAGGAGGCTATATAGGGGCTCATACTGTATATAGCAGGCTATATGGGGACTCACACTGTATATAGGAAGCAATATGGTGGCAAACAATGTATTTAGGAGGCTATATGTGGCCTCATACTGTATATAGGAGGCTATATGTGGCCTTATACTGTATATAGGAGGCTATGTGGATGCTCATACTGTATATAGGAGGCTATATGTGGCCTCATACTGTATATAGGAGGCTATATGTGGCCTCATACTGTATATAGGAGGCTATATGTGGCCTCATACTGTATATAGGCGGCTATGTGGGTGCTTGTACTGTATATAGGAAGCGATGTGCAAAATCATACTATAGATAGGAGGGAATTCAAAAGAAGGAAATATCCAGCTACAAGTTCTGGGAAAAAATTTTAAAAGCAAAAAATGAAGGAGAGAGATAAAGTGGCGCCTGTCCTGTGTAAAAGGATTTGTAACTTCTGTGAGTCTAGATACCAACCACAAGGAAATCAAAAGGATTATAAATATTTGTGATGGACTCGTGCTGAAAAAAGCTGAGAGAAAAGCTAGTCACTTATTAATAAGACAAATAGAAGAATATTTAATAGGTAAAAGCTGACAAGAATAAACAATAAATTGCAGTTATCCCAATCGTGGGGAAAAATAGCTGAGAAATAAATAGTGATTAGTAAATCTTATTAAATATATTGCAAGTCGCCAAGTACAAAGCTGTGAAAAAAATGGTAGTTAATGGAAATAGCAAGTATTGCACTCACACAGTTGATTAACCCCAGGGGCCCCCAGCCAGTGGCGGTACACCATGCAGCCTCTATGGGGTCCATGGGTCAGGGGGGCCTGCCTGCCTCAGCGCCGACTCCTCCTCGCCGCATTGAACTATATGGTGAGATCAAAGCAATGATGGGGAGCGAGCATCAGATGATGCTCCCTCTCCCATCATTCCCCTCTGACATTGCAGGTGCGCAATGACGCAGCATCAGCACAGGTAGCGGCGATCGCCATGTTGGCGGTAGCGGCGATCGGGAACAGGTAGCTCCGGACAGGGTATTCTCACCCCTCCGCTCCCCCTTTAGGAGCTGGCGGGGGCGCGTGGACCGAGCCGCTCAGGGGAGGATGCCGCAGCGTCTCAGCCATGTGAAGGAATCGGAGGTGTACGGGACCGGCGACAGTGAGGTGGGTCTGCTGCCCATGTGTCGCCATCCTCGGCCTCCAGCCTCCCTGGCCCACTGTGACACCAGCCCCGTATATTCCTCCATGCTCTGCCCTTGCTCCCTGCTCTCCCATGCCCCATGTCCTCGTAGGTCCCCAGGTCATTGTGCTCCTCCCGGCCCCGTACGTGCCTTGTCTCTCCTCCCCTGGTCCCCCAATGCTCCCCATCTTCCATGCCTTGAGTCCTCCTGCACCCCCATGCATTCCCTGCCCCTTGTCCCTGTATGACCCATCTGACCTGCTCTCAAGTCTTCCTGCATCCCCTTGTTCCCCGTCTCTCTTGTCCCCTTGCGACCCTTTCTCACTGTGTGTCCCCATCTACCCTGTCTTTGTAATCCCTGTACTCCTTTCTTCCCTGATCTCAAGTCCCCCCTCTCTCCATCTTCCCCTTTACCCTTGCAGCCCTGTATCCCCATGCGTTCCTATCTACTCTGCCCTCGGATTCACCATGTGTCCCCTTGTGCCTGTCTCCCTTGTCCCCTTGTGTCAGTCTCCCTTGCCCACAAGTCCCCGTGTGTCCCTTTGTTTCTTTCTCCTTTGTCCCCCTGTGTCAGTCTCTCTTGCCCACTAGTCCCCGTGTGTTCCCTTGTGTCAGTCTCCCTTGCCCACAAGTCCCCGTGTGTCCCTTTGTTTCTTTCTCCCTTGTCCCCCTGCGTCAGTCTCCCTTGCCCACTAGTCCCTGTGTGTCCCCTTGTGCCTGTCTCACTTGTCCCCTTGTGTTAGTCTCCCTTGCCCACTAGTCCCCGTGTGTCCCCTTGTGCCTGTCTCACTTGTCCCCTTGTGTCAGTCTCCCTTGCCCACTAGTCCCCGTGTGTCCTCTTGTGCCCTTCTCCCCTGCTTCCTTGTCCCGTGTGTTCCCTTTTGCCTGTCTCCCTTGCTCCCTAGCCCCCCTGTGTCACCCTTGTGCCTGTCTCCCCTAGCCCCCTTGTGTCCTTCTCCCCTGCCCCCTAGTCACCCTTTGACCGTGTCCTTCTCACTGCCCCTGTGTGTATTATACTATATGGAGGACTGAGTAGTGTATTTCAATGTATGGATGACTATAGGGAGTGTATTATACTATATTGAGGACTATAGGGAGTGTATGATACTATACGGAGGACTGTGGGGCACATTATATTTTATGGAGGACTATGGGGTGCATTGTAATATATGGAGAACTATGCGGCACACTATATAATATGGAGGACTATGGGGTGTAGATTTTACAATATGGAGGACTGTGGTGCACATTATAATATATGGAGGACTATGGGGTGATTATACCAAACAGGCAAAATGCTGCCTATTCTTCGAGTGATTGGATTGTTTATGCCGGAACAGAAATCGTTGTTCTCAGCAGCACATCACCGGTGTAAACTGTAGATATGCTGCTGATAACATGATGCTGTATGGGGACAGATTGATCCATTAGTGTTCTGTCCCCATTAGCCGGTGGAAAGAAGCCGGGAAACAAGTGTAGAACGATTTCAATATTGTCGATCACACTTGTTTAGCGGCCTGAACTCGGCGCATGTAAATACAACCAAAATGCTTCTGTGCGATGTGCAATATGTTAGCATTTGGGGCCCCATTTTAAACTTTTGCCTAGGGCCCCACTTTGCTTAAAACCAGCCCTGCCTTTACTGCACCAGCCAGAACTCAGTCACCAGATCCTACGCAGACCATCGGAGGTATTGTGAGTAGCAACATTCGCGTACAACTATATATGGTGAAGTCACCTTGTACTGTTGAGTGCGCTATTTCACTGGGCACGAGCCCTCCACTCAATGGAGTAAGAACTTTGAGTAGCTGTCACCGGAGGTGGCAGCTCTTCCCACGGCTATAGACATTGGACTATTTTATGAATACAGTTATATAAAAGCATTAACTATGGACTAATGATAAAATAGAACTTGCAAGCTGGGTCTTTTATAAGTATTAGTATGATAAGCATAACAACACAGGTTAATAGCAGTAGTACATTAATAAGGGGTTAATATCTAAGTATTAGTATAACCAGGATAAGTATAAGGATGGCGTCAGACTTGCGAGTGTGATGCGAGAAACTCGCGCAAATCTCTCGCATCAATACCCGGCATAGAAATATATGCAGCCGCACACTCCGGTCCCGAGTGCCTGCGGCAGTGTCGGGTATTGAGGTGCGAGACTCGTGCGAGTTTCTCGCGAGTGTGACCCCGGCCTTAGCATAAGGGCGCAGGCAGACGGCCGTATAACTCATGCGAGGAGCGCTTCGCAATCCTCGGACTAGCCGCTGCTGCTCCTGACATGAGTGTGACAGTGTGATGGATTACTATGCAGCTGTTACACTCAGGTCCGGAGAGCGAACTGTCACACCGAGGATTGTGATGCCATCCTCGCACAAGAAATGCGTCCGTCTGTCTGCCACCTAACAAGTATAAGAATACAGTAACCACGAGCTGCATTCTATTTAATAATTTCATAATTAATTTTTTATTATAAAGTTATTAAAGGCACGGGATAAATGTCTGCAGTCACTCTGAGACTACAGACGGCCAAATCATGATATTGTGCACCTGCTGTCATGAGACCCCAATACCACTGGTGCGATCAGGCGGTCAAGCGACCACGTTTGCTATGTGTCTGTGTCAATTACATAAGTTTGACTTTTCTCAATAGAAGACAATTGGGAGAAGCCGAGCGAGTCATCACAAGACCCTCTGCTCACATCAGCAATGCTGGGGCCATGTTACTGTACATGAGGGGACTCGGATAAATATTAAGAAGCACTTAAGAAGCATTATTATTTATAGGGGTACCAGTAGGGTAGCTAGTGGGTGGCAGACGGTGCTGAGCCGGCTGTCAGTCAGTGCCGTGGTGCTGCTGTAGGGGGTGGACTGACCTATGGACCTGTCTGATGAAGAGGGGAAGGTGAAGGAGATGATGTAAACAATGCTTTATTCTGACTTGTATGTAAATGTGTAGGACAACAGCTAGAATTAGTTTAAGATGGTGTAGTACCAGGTTTTGGCCTCAAGATGGGGACATAGAGTAATGAATGAAGGACTTAACAGCAAGCCCTAGGGAAACCGCATAGTCATGGTGGGCGGAGTTACGGGACTGAGAAGGGGATTCCAGAAAGAGGAGATAAAAGGAAGGAGAGTCCCAGGGGTAGGGCAGACACCCAGGAGGAAGAGAGAAGTGGGAAGAGCTCAGGAGAGGACAGAGGATGGAGAAACTCAGGGAAGGCAGAAGAGAAAGAGATGGTTATGCGGAGAAGGGGGTGGTCCTGAGAGGACAGATGCAGGACGGGACGGCAGTGACTATTGGAGGTCTGGGGTACAGGACGGCTGGACACTGAAGAGTGAGTAGGTCTTGCAACAGGCAGACTCAGACGGGGGAAGCGTTGTGGCCATGGGCCTAACGGTAGCCACAGTGAAGGAACCCAAGGGTCTTCGCCAAACAAAAGTAGAAGGAAAGTGACAGGTACCCCGGTCAGGGAGCAGAAGCTGTTGTGTCTGCTGTGGATGTCAGGAGGATACCCAATAAAGTTTGGACCTGATTGAACGGATTTCTGCGTCTGTCTCCCGTCTGTTCCGCAGCCGATAGGGACCACCCCTAGTCGGCCCCTGTACTACACTGCTACAGCCGCCACTTTCTATACACAGAGCGGTGACTGATACCGTGCCAGCACAACCACTATGACTGGAAGAGCAATGCTGCTGAGAGAAATAAAGTTCAATTCCTCCCTGCAGAGGGGCTCTCAGTGCAGGCGCCGCATGGTGTCAGAACACTATTAACAATTACACTGTGTAATGGAGGAGCAGTGGGGACATTATTCTATATGTAGGTGATCACTGGGGGACAACATAATGTATGTACGGGAGCTGTGGGATCAACATATGGTGACCATCAAAATTGCACATGGAGTATTATTACTTTCTAGCGACAAAATGTGAAGGGCACATGCACATGAAATTAATATTTTCTTGGAGCCAATTTTACCATCTAGCGATCACAAAGGAGGCATTATTACATTGTAAAGGGCACAATGCTGGCATTACTATAAGGGGCAGTAAAAGGAGCTCTGTTTTTGTACCACACAGTAGGTGCAGTAATAGGGAATCATTTGGCAGCAGCGGCTCAGTATTGGGGTATCAGCAGGATGAGGAGTTTGTGCAGGTTGGGAATACATTTGCACATGGAAACACAAGAAGCAATGGGATGAAACTGAAAGGGAGAAGACACAGATTAGATATTAGAAAAAACTTTTTGGCAGTGAGGATGATCAATGAGTGGAACAGGCTGCCATGAGAGGTGGTGAGTTCTCCTTCAATGGAGGTCTTGAAACAGAGGCTGGACAGACATCTGTCTGAGATGGTTTAGTGAATCCAGCATTGAGCAGGGGATTGGACACAAGGATTATGATTCTACATGTGAACGGTGCTGGAAATGTGAAAAGTCAGATGTGTCTTTGTTGTAATCTCTGCAGATGAGTCCTGTCTGGAGAAGTAGGCATGTCTGTCTGGGCCACATGGAATAGACGGGAAAAGTGAATGACTCCACCTGAAAGATCATCAGCTGTAAGTCACCATCTATAACTGTACTGTAATCTCTTATGTGTTCTGTAGGACTGGTATCTACCACTGTGTCACCATATGATGGTAATATCAGTGCTGGTCTTTGTATAAAAATTTATTTTCAATAACGGAGTGGTCATCTCCTGAGGTTCCCCTATACCACCATAGCATGATTACCTAGTTATTGGCCACAAGAAGACACAGACAGAAAGGGCCCCTGTGCAAGAACAATATATGGGCCCTTTGCAGCCCAAGAGCACCTTCTTTGGAGGTAGATATGGGCCCTCTAACCTCTTGCGCCCATGTGCGGTTGCGCAGGTTGCACGAATGATATGTTCTCCTGTTAGGGGCCCACTCAGATGTTTTGCCTCCTCTGAGCTGAACCCCTAGCTACACCTCTGCGGAAATTACATCACTTCCGTCGACCTAGGTGACACGGTGGGACATGCGGAAATCCCCTGTGACGTCACTGATTGTCAGGTGTCAATGAAAAGGTGCAGTTGTCAATGCTCTGATGCGCATCACATCTCAGGCGTACTGACCAGACTCCAACTTAGGTATGGGCAAATTAGTATTGGCTATACGCTAACACGTTTCTAGGCTAAGCATAGACAGAGTACATTGGTTAGTGGTATTGTGCATGACCTAATCTAATACCGGCAAAAACTAATGTGTTAATCTTAAAGTGACAAGTAAATATAACTCATGTTGTGTATTATGCCATATGTACTTGTAAGCTGATTTATATTGGCCTCACATCCTGGGAACTACATGTAAAAACTCACCGCACATGATGTGGATGGTGTGAGCACGCTAAAGACGATCCCCAGTCATATAAAGGCATGCCACAATTGTACTGAGATATGTGTATGTGGCACCCCTGAGGCTCAGTCGCCACAGAGGTACTGCACCTTCTCCTAAGGTGTGGTGCCCCACCAACTAGGTAAGTTGGGAACTCCTTTCCACACCCCACACACAGGATAGTTCAGCAATGGACCAGATTGCGGCTCCATGCTTAGCGGGTAGCAGAGCACCTTTCGTGGGTCCTTGCTTCGTAACACGAGATGTGCTGGGAGGTGGGTGGAGTTAGGTATAAAAGAGTGGGAAGGTTTACAATTTGTGTTTAGTTCGTTTCAGTTCAGTTCAGTCTTGAGTTCAGTCTGAGAGCAGGCTGACAGGAGGTCAGCCTGAGGGGAGGTCAAGGCGGAGGAAGACAGTCAGTCAGGAGAGGCTGAGGACTGGTCTTGGTGGAACGAGGTCCCCAGAAGAGAGATAGAAGAGAGAGTGCTGCAGTTGCCTCAGTGATCTGAGCCAGCTGGCACGGGAAAGGGACGTAGAACTGCAACCTAAGCTTCCATAAGAAAGGGAAGGAACGGCGCGGAACGAAGGAGTAGGAGAACAGAGAGGAGTTGTGGATTGGAAGAGGAACCCTGCCTATAGGTTCTCAGCGCAAGGCCGGGGCCCGGTCCCCGAGGTTGTATGGACACTTATAGCTCTGCAGCAGACATCGGTGGAGTAGTTGGCTGTAAATGCACTACTCCCATCTAAGACTTTGGACACAACAGCAACACGGATAGAGAGCTGGGATCCAGGAGTATCCCTGAGCAGGCTACAGCTGTCTGTCATACAAATAAGGTTCTAGGAACATCTGACAGGAGGAACTTCAGAGTACCACGGTACTGGAGCTCTTCACACTAAAAGGCGCAATAGAGGAGTCGTTCAGGAAAGGTACATGTTGGCGGAGTGTTGGAGAGGAGAGCCCTGACTTGCCCGGGAGGTTGATTGAGTCTCTGCCGCGGAGGACACGGCATGGAAGTGGGCACCAGTGTGCACTACGAACTGTGAGTAAAGCTTTGAAACTGAAAGCCCTCGTGTCTTCCTTTCATTGGTGCGCCAACACCGTCAGCACTGCTACATCTGGGTACCAACATTCCTCACACCGCCTGTGCCTATACACTGCCCTGGGGTTACAGCTTCACCTGTGGGGAGCTACACCATCTATGCTGCAACACACCATCAGCCCCAGAGGATCTGCAAGCAGCGTTGGCTTAACATCTTGCTTGCCAAACACCACAGGTGGCGTCACAAACTATTCCTATGAACTACATTAAAAACCACCACTGATTTGGACGCCCAGGGCCACGGACCGGGTCACTGCTGCTGTGACACATTCCTCTGACACTGGCTCGGTACCGAATACCCCACAGCCCTGGGAGGGCGACCCAACTTAGCGTCATGAACAGGATAATGAAACCCGATACCATCGGGTTCTGTGCGCCTGAAATTTGTGAGACTTTGTACTTTTGAAAATTTGTAGAAGACCCAATTTAATAGACTGTAAAATGGATATTAGAAATGGCCGCTAGCGCGAAGAAGAAGGGCGTGAAGAGATGGGAGGTCCTAAAAATAGACCAGAAAGAGTATTGGGCCTTCCCTGCCTGAATTACTAAGTGACAGCGACATGGCCCACCCCCCGAGGGGTTCGTATACTGGCTTGGTATGGAGGCGCGGGAAGAAGACGCCGCCCCCGGAAGGAGGGGCAGAAGAAGCCAGTGGCGGGAAAGGGGCCGAGGCAGGAAGAAGAACGCCAGAACGCCATTTTGGAGAGTGAGGGTAGGAGGCCTGCGGAGCGTGGGGAAACGGATCTCCCTGGCGCCATGACTGACGGCTCCAACCCGAGCTCTGGAATGAACCGCCAGCAACTAGAAGATGAAATCACTGAACTAACCACCCGTCTGCAGCTGAGGCAGGAGGCCTTGGAGCAGCTGTATATATACGTGTATGCCTTCTTGATGTTACAATTTAATGATACAAAATATTTTTATATTTTCTTGGTGGATTGTTGACTCCATGTCTTTAGTATATAATTCCATGTTGGGAGTGTCCATTGTGCTCACTTTTTTAATCACCCTATTTAAGGCGTAGGGCTGTTTTTGGCATATCTCTCTTCACACAGGTAATCAACTGAACCACACTGCATGTATTTACTCCATTCACTGCTAGCAACCAGCCTGAATGGTACCACTTCCCACCTCTGCTGCCTTTATTTTCTGCTGCAATATATCCAAATGGTAATCAACTGAACCACACTGCATGTATTTACTCCATTCACTGCTAGCAAGCAGCCTGAATGGTACAACTTCCCACCTATGCTGCCTCTATTTTCTGCTGCAGTATATCGAAATGGTACAACTCCATACTTCTGCTTGCTGTCTGTCTTCTGCTGCTTTACCATTTTGCTGCATATTTTAATGTGCTTGCTAAAGCTTTGGTATAGTTCATTTGTTGCACTGTATGTAATACTTACTGCTTTAGATCCGTGACTGGGGCCTCTCTAGATCTTATCAGGTGGAAGGTGCTATAGCATATCGACACAGCCTGGTCTAGTGCCTTTGATCATCTAACCACCCCCTGGTGTGCTGGCCCCAGCTGCCAAATTATCCCCAACCAGCTCCCACAATCCCTCTCTCCTGACCCTGTAGTGTGGCCTATATATGTAGTAGTACCTAAGGAGAAGCACGCAGTGTGGCGTGCAGCACACAAGTATCCCATAAGCAAAGCATCACAGAAGCTAAGCATCAAGTAAATGGCAGTTATACATGGCAGTTAGACACTTTGCAATCCCTTTTATCCATGTGCTTTATTTCTATCCTCCTTTGTTCCCTTGCCATCCACATTCACCACCCCATCCCCACTCCATCACGACTCCTACACATCAGCCCCTCTATACTTCCCTCTCCCATGTACAGCTCCCATGCACTCCTCACCTTCCTGAGCAACTTCAGCCCATCTTGCCCAAACACATCACAGAAAAAAACTACTTACAACTCCAACAACTATTTGCTCTTTATCTTCCTACTCCTACTGATTGCAGGGGACATCTCCCCCATCCCTGGTCCACCATCCCCCAACCTCAACCCCTACCCTACCTCATATCGAAACCATAATAATCTAATTAATATTACTTGCACTCCCTCATCTCCATCTTTTAATTGTGCCCTCTGGAATCCACGGTCTGTTTGTAACAAGCTTCCTTTCCTACACAACTACTTTGTGAACAACTCTTAATCTGTTGGCCCTCACTGAAACCTGGATTCAGGATTCTTACACTGTCTCTCCTGCTGCCATTTCCTATGGTGGCTTACAATTCTCTCATTCCCCGAGACCCACAAAAAGACATGGTGGTGGAGTCAGCATACTCCAGTCCCCACAATGCACTTTCCAGGTCATCCCCCCAGTTCCATCACTCATGTTCCCTTCTTTTGGGGTCCACACCATCAGGCTCTTCTGTCCCCTCTCCCTCAGAGTAGCGGTCATATACCGGCCTCCAGGCTCACCCACCCACTTCCTTGACCACTTTTCAGCCTGGCTGCCGCACTTCATGTCCTCAGAACTACCAACTCTTATCCTGGGAGACTTCAACATCCCCATTAACAGACCTATTTCCACATCTGCATCCCAGCTTCTATCACTACCCACCTCTCTAGGCCCCTCACAGCTTTCAACCTCTGAGACACACAAGGATGGTAACACCCTTGATCTGGTCTTCGTCCGGCTCTGTTCAATCTCCCACCTAAATAACCGCTTCCACTCTCTGACCACAACATTCTCTCCTTCACACTCACAAATCCTCGCCCACCGCAGCTCACTCCTACCTACCACACAGTCATAAATCTACAATCCATTAACCCTCAGACACTTTCAGATTCCCTACACTCATCACTGTCCCCAATATCCTCTTTTTCCTGTCCTAATCTGGCTGTTCATCACTACAACGATACTCTTAGAAGCACCCTTGACCAAGTAGCTCCCCTCACCCTCAAAACCTCCAATCACAGCCCTGGCTCACATCGCAAACCCAACTTGTCCAGCGATGCTCTAGGAGTGCTGAACGCCTATGGAGTAAAACCAGCATACCAGAAGACTTCATCCACTTCAAATTTGTTAAAAACCGATAACGCTGCCCTTCACCTCGCCAAACAGACCTACGTATATACTCGAGTATAAGTCGACCCGAGTATAAGCCGACCCCCCCTAATTTTGCCACAAAAAACTGGGAAAACATATTGACTCGAGTATAAGCCTAGGGTGGGAAATGCTACATAGATTATTCCCCCATATGGTGTCCCCAGAAGAAGCTCCATAGATTATTCCCCATATGCTAACCCCATAAGAAGCTCCTTAGATTATTCCCCCATATGCTGACCCCATAAGAAGCTCCTTAGATTATTCCCCCTTATGCTGACCCCATAAGAAGCTCCTTAGATTATTCCCCCATATGGTGACCCCATAAGAAGCTCCTTAGATTATTCCCCCTTATGCTGACCCCATAAGAAGCTCCCTAGATTATTCCCCCATGTGCTGCTGCTGCTGCATGTAAAAATAAAAAAAAAATGACATACTCACCTCTCCGTCGCTGGGTGTCAGATACTCACCTGTCCTGCGTCCATGGCTGCTCACCGCTATCTGCCACAGCATCGGTCAGTGACATTCAGACTGCAGGGGGCGCGGCGCGCACTAATCACATCACCACGCCCTCTGCTGTCTGAAGTCACTGACCGATGACAGACAGCAGCAAGCAGCCATGGACACAGGACAGGTGACTATCACTGTACTTACCCGTCCTGACGCTGTCTCTTGAGCCCCCAGCTTCTCTGCGCTCTCTCTGCGTTCAGCGGTCATGTGATACCGCTCATTAAAACTCATGAATATGTGCATATTCGTGAAATTAATGAGTGGTACCACGTAACCGCTGAAGGCAGGAAGAGAGAGCGCGGAGAAGCTCTGGGCTCAAGAGACAGCGTCAGGACGGGTAAGTATGACCTGACACCCCCCCTCCCCATCCAACCCCCTCAGTGTATATGACTCGAATATAAGCCGAGAGGGGGACTTTCAGCCCCAAAAAATGGGCTGAAAATCTCGGCTTATATTCGAGTATATACGGTACTTCACCACCCTGATCTCCTCACTAGCCAACAACCCCAAGAAACTTTTTGACACATCTCCCCTGGCTCACATTCCACATTTGATCCCATCACAGAAGAAAAAGTCTCCAGACTCCTCTCTTCTTCTCGTCCGACTACATGCACTTCCGACCCCATTCCCTCACATCTCCTCCAGTCTCTCTCCAGTCGTCACAACCCACCTAACTACAATCTTTAATCTCTCCCTCTCCTCGGGCATTTTCCCATCCTCCTTCAAACACGCCATTGTTACTTCATTACAAAAGAAACCCGCTCTCAACAACTACAGACCAGACTCCAATCTCCCCTTCATCTAAACTTTTGGAGCATCTAGTTTACTCCCGCATTACCCGTTACCTCTCCACTCACTCCCTTCTAGACTCTTCACAGTCCGGCTTCCGCCCTCTTCATTCGACTGAAACTGCACTCATCAAAGTGACCAATGACCTTCTGACAGCAAAACGAAACGGTGACCACTCTCTGCTCATTCTTCTTGACCTATCAGCAGCTTTCGATACTGTTGACCACCATCTCCAACTCTCTAGGCTCCAGTCACTAGGCATTAAGGACACTGCTCTGTCCTGGTTCTCTTCCTATCTCTCTGACCGCTCCGTCAGTGTTTTGTTCTCTGGCTCCACGTCATCTCCTCTTCCTCTTGCAGTCGGGGTACCTGTGTACCGGTGTATGCTGCTGCTGCTAGGAGGCTGACACTATGCAAAAACAAGAAAATTAGCTCCTCCCCGGCAGTATACACCCACCGACAGGCACCAAGCACCTCAGCACATACATCGGTGTATGCTGCTGCTGCTAGGAGGCTGACACTATGCAAACAAGTAATGTCAGAAGTGGCCAAGTTACTATGCTGGGCAGAACGTTACGTTCCGACAATCTCCGCCGTCCATATTCCAGGGGTGGAAAATTGGGCAGCCGACTTTCTGAGTCGCCAGGGCCTAGCGTCCGGCGAATGGTCCCTGCACCCCGCGGTTTTCTCTCAGATATGCGACCGTTGGGGCACCCCGGATGTCGATCTCATGGCATCTCGGATGAACCACAAGGTGCCGCAGTTCGTAGCCAGGTCCAGGGACCCTCTAGCCGTCGCATGCGACGCACTGGTGACTCCGTGGTCCCAGTTTCAACTTCCGTATCTGTTCCCGCCTCTGGCATTGATCCCTCGGGTGGTCAAAAAGATAAAATCGGAAGGCGTACCAGTGATTCTAGTCGCTCCAGATTGGCCAAGACGGCCTTGGTACGCGGAACTGGTCAACATGCTCGCGGACGTTCCCTGGAGGCTTCCGGACCGTCCAGACCTTCTCTCGCAAGGCCCCCTTTACCACGAGAATTCTCAGTCTCTGAATTTGACGGCATGGCCGTTGAGACCGCAATTCTGAAGGAATCAGGTCTGTCCAGTCAGGTTATTCAAACTATGATCAGAGCCAGGAAACCAGCCTCTTCCCGCATTTACTATAGGTACTGGAAGGCTTTTTTCCGTTGGTGCGATGATAAAAGAGTCTTCCCAATGTCTTGTTCTATCCCGTCTATCCTGGGGTTTCTTCAGGCTGGGTTAGACGCGGGTCTGTCCCTCAGTACGCTCAAGGGCCAGGTTTCCGCTCTCTCTATCCTCTTCCAAAGAGAGCTAGCTTCTCTACCACAGGTCAAGACCTTTCTACAAGGGGTTTCCCACGTGGCTCCTCCTCATCGTTCGCCAATAGACCCGTGGGATCTCAACCTCGTCCTTAGCGCGCTCCAGAAGGCGCCGTTCGAGCCTCTCCAGGACATTCCTTTGTCCCTTCTCTCTTGGAAGGTCACCTTTTTGATCGCCATTTCATCCATCAGAAGAGTTTCTGAATTGGCGGCCTTGTCATGTCGTTCCCCTTACCTCATTCTCCATCAGGACAAAGCCGTCCTCAGGCCCGTTCCTTCTTTTCTTCCAAAGGTGGTTTCCGCTTTCCATATCAATGAGGATATCGTCCTTCCTTCTTTTTGTCCGGCTCCATCTCATCCTCTTGAGAAGTCTCTCCACAAACTGGACGTAGTTAGAGCCCTGCGTGTCTATCTTGCCAGGACCTCTTCCTTTCGTCTGTCCGATTCCTTGCTGATCATTTCTGAAGGTCGCCAGAAGGGCCTTCCGGCTTCCAAATCCACAATCGCTCGCTGGATTCGTTCTACCATTCTGGAAGCGTATCGTCTTCAGGAAAAGCGGCCCCCTCCGGGAGTAAGAGCTCATTCCACCCGGGCTGTGGCGGCTTCGTGGGCTGCTCAGTCCTTTGCCCTCTTCTTTTCTCTCTCTACATGGCCCCAATTGGACAGACCATCAGCAGATTTGGCTTTCAGTACCATATTTATGCTGATGACACACAACTATATATGTCTTCCCCCAACCTTACCCCCGCTGTACTACAGAAAGCCAGTGATTGTCTGTCCGCAGTCTCCAACATCATGTCCTCTCTCTATCTGAAACTCAACCTCTCCAAAACTGAACTTCTTCTGCTCCCACCGTCTTCTAACCTCCCTAAATCTGACATTTCCCTCTCCGTGGGTGGTACCACAATAACACCCCGGCAGCAGGCGCGCTGTCTGGGTGTTATGTTTGACACCAATCTCTCCTTCACATCCCATATACGATCTATTGCTCGCTCTTGCCGCTTACATCTAAAGAACATCTCTAGAATCCGCCCTTTTCTCACCATGGAAACAACAAGAACCCTCACTGTAGCATTGATCCACTCCCGCCTGGATTACTGCAACGCTCTATAAATTGGCCTCCCCGTCACTCGACTATCCCCTCTCCAGTCCATACTTAATGCAGCAGCCAGGGTCATCTATCTGACTAATCGGTACTCGGACGCGTACACTCTTCGCCAGTCCTTACATTGGCTGCCCATTCATTATAGGATCCAATTCCCCCCCACATCTCCTCCCTCATTTCCGTCCATCGGCCTAACCGACCATTGCGCTCTGCAAACGACTTTCGACTAACCTCTGCACTAATCCGTACCTCCCACTCCCGACTCCAAGACTTCTCCCGTGCTGCTCCTATCCTCTGGAATGCTCTACCCCAAGACATCAGGACTATCCACAATTTGCATAGTTTCAGGCGCTCCCTCAAATCACATTTGTTCAGAGCGGCCCATCATGTTCAATAATCAAAGTCCTTCTACGTGTAAGTGTGCGTGTGTAGCCCATTCACTATCTCCATCCATCCCTCACGCCCTCAAGATGGCTGGACCTTCATTGTAAAACACGATTGTAGATACACACCTGTACTTTGTTTCTCCCCCACCTCATTGTAGATTGTAAGCTCTCACGAGCAGGGGCGGCTTATTTTGCTTTAATTATTGTATTGTTAACATTGTTACTTATGACTTGTGTTTTGAAACTGTTAAACTGTAAAGCGCTGCAGAATATGTTGGCGCTATATAAATAAAGATTATTATTATTATTATATTGTGAATGTAACCTGCTTTCTGTTCTGATGATATTGTTTCAGTTGTTATTCTGTGTTTTCCCAGCTACCATCTCTGAACAGATGGCCTACCGGACAGTGTGGAGGCCATATACTGTCGGAGGCTTATTTAGGTCATAATATGGACAGATATTTTTTATTCAGGAGCATTTTAATAACACTGTTATTCTTAAAGGACTCCGTGTCGGGATGTGCTGCAGGAGACTGGAGAAGAGGGAGGGCTAAAGAAAGTAGATGTGGATGAGAAAAGTCATCATGGCGTCTGGACAAGATGGAGACTAAGAGAAAGAAAAGACTCAATCAGAGAAGAGGTCACTTATAAGGTACCAGGATGTACATTTTTACTTGTTGATACTGACTGCGTCTCATCAGTAGTGTTGAGCATTACGATACCGCAAGTATCGGGTATCGGCCGATATTAGCGGTATCGGAATTCCGATACTGACTTCCGATAGTTTTGTCATATCGGATTCCGGAATCGGAATCGGAAGTTCAAAGTTGATTGACAGCCGAAATGACGTCATCATGATGCGCGGTGTGTGCGCATCATGATGCGCCGTCATTTCGGGCCTTCCGGGGGTCTCTGCCGGCCTGCCGGGGGGCTGTGTGGACTGCCCGGGGTCTGTACCGGCCTGCCGGGGGGCTGTGCCGGCCTGCCGGTGGTCTGTGCACCCTGTGGGGGTCTGTACCGGCCTGCCGGGGGGCTGTGCCGGCCTGCTGGGGGGCTGTGCTGATGTCCGGGAGTCTGTGCAGGCATCGTCCGATGGGACTACAAGTCCCATCGGGCGATGCCTGCTACCATGACAGTGATTGACACATTAGCCAATGATGGGACGGTAGTAGTCCCATCATCCGGCTAATGTGTTAAATGTAAAAAAAAAAAAAAAAAAAAAATATACTACATACATACATATTACATGCATGCTACATACATACTACATGCTACATACATACTACATATATACTACATGCATGCTACATACATACTACATATACTACATGCATGCTACATACAGTGGGGCAAAAAAGTATTTAGTCAGTCAGCAACAGTGCAAGTTCCACCACTTAAAAAGATGAGAGGCGTCTGTAATTTACATCATAGGTAGACCTCAACTATGGGAGACAAACTGAGAAAAAAAAATCCAGAAAATCACATTGTCTGGTTTTTTTTCATTTTATTTGCATATTATGGTGGAAAATAAGTATTTGGTCAGAAACAAAATTTCATCTCAATACTTTGTGATATATCCTTTGTTGGCAATGACAGAGGTCAAACGTTTTCTGTAAGCCTTCACAAGGCTGCCACACACTGTTGTTGGTATGTTGACCCATTCCTCCATGCAGATCTCCTCTAGAGCAGTGATGTTTTTGGCTTTTCGCTTGGCAACACGGACTTTCAACTCCCTCCAAAGGTTTTCTATAGGGTTGAGATCTGGAGACTGGCTAGGCCACTCCAGGACCTTGAAATGCTTCTTACGAAGCCACTCCTTCGTTGCCCTGGAGGTGTGCTTTGGATCATTGTCATGTTGAAAGACCCAGCCACGTTTCATCTTCAATGCCCTTGCTGATGGAAGGAGGTTTGCACTCAAAATCTCACGATACATGGCCCCATTCATTCTTTCATGTACCCGGATCAGTCGTCCTGGCCCCTTTGCAGAGAAACAGCCCCAAAGCATGATGTTTCCACCACCATGCTTTACAGTAGGTATGGTGTTTGATGGATGCAACTCAGTATTCTTTTTCTTCCAAACACGACAAGTTGTGTTTCTACTAAACAGTTCCAGTTTGGTTTCATCAGACCATAGGACATTCTCCCAAAACTCCTCTGGATCATCCAAATGCTCTCTAGCAAACTTCAGACGGGCCCGGACATGTACAGGCTTAAGCAGTGGGACACGTCTGGCACTGCAGGATCTGAGTCCATGGTGGCGTAGTGTGTTACTTATGGTAGGCCTTGTTACATTGGTCCCAGCTCTCTGCAGTTCATTCACTAGGTCCCCCCGCGTGGTTCTGGGATTTTTACTCACCGTTCTTGTGATCATTCTGACCCCACGGGGTGGGATTTTGTGTGGAGCACCAGATCGAGGGAGATTATCAGTGGTCTTGTATGTCTTCCATTTTCTAATTATTGCTCCCACAGTTGATTTCTTCACTCCAAGCTGGTTGGCTATTGCAGATTCAGTCTTCCCAGCCTGGTGCAGGGCTACAATTTTGTTTCTGGTGTCCTTTGACAGCTCTTTGGTCTTCACCATAGTGGAGTTTGGAGTCAGACTGTTTGAGGGTGTGCACAGGTGTCTTTTTATACTGATAACAAGTTTAAACAGGTGCCATTACTACAGGTAATGAGTGGAGGAAAGAGGAGACTCTTAAAGAAGAAGTTACAGGTCTGTGAGAGCCAGAAATCTTGATTGCTTGTTTCTGACCAAATACTTATTTTCCACCATAATATGCAAATAAAATGAAAAAAAACCAGACAATGTGATTTTCTGGATTTTTTTTTCTCAGTTTGTCTCCCATAGTTGAGGTCTACCTATGATGTAAATTACAGACGCCTCTCATCTTTTTAAGTGGTGGAACTTGCACTATTGCTGACTGACTAAATACTTTTTTGCCCCACACAGCAATGGCATAAAGTGAGACTAGGGACTTTTTTTTTTTAAGTGGCGGAGGAATACAGTGCGGAAGGATACCTACCTTCCGTCATTGGATTCCTGCAGCCCGTAGAGAACGGCAGCAACAGCTGATGCTGCAGTTCTCTACCCAAGATCGTCGTGGGACACACTCGTGGACTGCTTCGGATCGTGGGTGAGTATTTTTGTGGTTTGTTATGTTAATATTTATTCCGTAAAAGACAATGGCTTCGGGGAACAATGTGACAAGTATTGGTAAGTATGTTACTCTATGTTATATGTACTGTATGTCTATGTATGTATTGTATGAATGTATTGTATGTAGTATGTATGTAGTATATATGTGGTATGTATGTAGCATGTAGTATGTATGTAGTATGTATGTAGCATGCATGTAGCATGCAGTATGTATGTAGCATGCATGTAGTATATATGTAGTATGTATGTAGCATGTAGTATGTATGTAGCATGCATGTAGTATATATGTAGTATGTATGTAGCATGTAGTATGTATGTAGCATGCATGTAGTATGTATGTAGTATGTATGTAGTATATATGTAGTATGTATGTAGCATGTAGTATGTATGTAGCATGCATGTAGTATATATGTAGTATGTATGTAGCATGTAGTATGTATGTAGCATGCATGTAGTATATATGTAGTATGTATGTAGCATGTAGTATGTATGTAGTATGTATGTAGTATATATGTAGTATGTATGTAGCATGTAGTATGTATGTAGCATGCATGTAGTATATATGTAGTATGTATGTAGCATGTAGTATGTATGTAGCATGCATGTAGTATGTATGTAGTATGTATGTAGTATATATGTAGTATGTATGTAGCATGTAGTATGTATGTAGCATGCATGTAGTATATATGTAGTATGTATGTAGCATGTAGTATGTATGTAGCATGCATGTAGTATGTATGTAGCATGTAGTATGTATGTAGCATGCATGTAGTATATATGTAGTATGTATGTAGTATGTATGTAGTATATATGTGTTATGTATGTAGTATGTATGTAGTATATATGTGGTATGTATGTAGTATGTATGTAGCATGTAGTATGTATGTAGCATGCATGTAGTATGTATGTAGTATTTTTATTTTTTTTTTTAACATTTAACACATTAGCCGGATGATGGGACTACTACTGTCCCATCATTGGCTAATGTGTCAATCACTGTCATGGTAGCAGGCATCGCCAGATGGGACTTGTAGTCCCATCGGACGATGCTTGCACAGACCCCCGGACATCAGCACAGCCCCCCGGCAGGCCGGCACAGCCCCCCGGCAGGCCGGTACAGACCCCCACAGGGTGCACAGACCACCGGCAGGCCGGCACAGCCCCCCGGCAGGCCGGTACAGACCCCCACAGGGTGCACAGACCACCGGCAGGCCGGCACAGCCCCCCGGTAGGCCGGTACAGACCCCGGGCAGTCCACACAGCCCCCCGGCAGGCCGGCACAGCCCCCCGGCAGGCCGGCAGAGACCCCCGGAAGGCCCGAAATGACGGCGCATCATGATGCGCACACACCGCGCATCATGATGACGTCAGGCTGTCAATCAACTTTGAACTTCCGATTCCGATGCCGACTTCCGATATTGAATAAATATCGGAAGTCGGTATCGGAATTCCGATACAGCAAGTATCGGCCGATACCCGATACTTGCGGTATCGGAATGCTCAACACTAGTCATAGCCCTAATGGAAAAGGGATGAATTAGCTGGGTAGAAAGACAAAATGGGCGTCTTCGGCTTCATCTGCCTTGGGCACCAAAATACTGTACTCTGGCCCTGGTAACGAATAAAGCAAAATCCCACATGACCTATCAGTGTTCTACGATTTGGGTTGAGGACGTTTATTGTATGTGGGCTGGTGAATTTTGTGTGCCAGGGCTGCTTTTTAGTCCCAATTCGGCCATGAATCCCTTCGTGTATCTGATTGCAAGGAAGAGTGTGAACTTGTGCTAATTGTGCAGTAACACTTTGCCATCTCTGCTCCGTCCTGTCTTCCAGCGCAGAGTTAAATTGCTCCGACTCCATATCTGGCTTCATGGCTGGATCATAGATGCTGGATCCTGATCCCCAACAAAATCCCACCAACCCAAGATTGTGAAAGAAACACACAAAACACTTTTATTGGATGTTAAATCGACCGAATTTTATTCCAAATCTCATAATTATTATTTCATTCAGTGTCTGAAATTTAGAATCAGCCAATTACTATGAAAAAGACACTGAAAATGGCAGAACCCCCGACTCACGAAGAATCATCCTCCAGCACTCAGGAGAGGAAAAAACCCCTGTGGTGGAAACCTCTAGGGAACCATTGCTTGAGGACTGCCCTTCCCTTGGGCTTAGAAGGTTAATGCCAACATGTAACAGCAAATTGTACCAGAATTCGTACATTGCATCATATTTGTTATGGAGAAGCCTAATGCGACCTCTCCAGGCCGTACACATAAAGGTGAAGGCGGCGAGTACTGGACGTGAGGGAGATCTGGCTGCAACATCTGTCACCCCATTGATCTGGCTGGCTAGGCGGTATAGCTGATTTGGCTGGCTAAGCGGTATGGCTGATCTGGCTGGCTAGGCGGTGTCCCCTTCCTCCCATTGTGGAGTGATGAAGCTCCAGGTCTCCAGACACATCAAGTACGGCTCCTCCTACGGCGGAATGACTTGTGGATCTGGAAGCTTCTCCTGTATCATAGATGCATGTGTTTATGACATCAGCGCAGTTGCCACAGGTGTTTTATACTGTTGTTTCATTGGCTAGAAAGTCCCTCTCAGTGTTCCAAAGAATTAACACTTGAATGACTGGCATTATGCCTTTCTCCAGAAGCCTGTGAAATAAACTTGTCACTAGACAGGACCATTATCATTATTATATTTTAAAGTTGCCCTAACCAAAGTCTAATAAATGAGCGCATCTTCAGAGTTGATGTGTAACAAGCACAATAATTCCATTAAGCCCTACTAAATGTATAAATGCACAATATGAGAACAGAGCGGTCTCATAGAAAATGAATGATCCAGAGGTGAATGCAGTTAGATATAGGAGGCTATATAGGGGCTCATACTGTATATAGCAGGCTATATGGGGACTCACACTGTATATAGGAAGCAATATGGTGGCAAACAATGTATTTAGGAGGCTATATGTGGCCTCATACTGCATATAGGAGGCTATATGTGGCCTTATACTGTATATAGGAGGCAATATGTGGCCTTATACTGTATATAGGAGGCTATGTGGGTGCTCATACTGTATATAGGAGGCTATATGTGGCCTCATATTGTATATAGGAGACTATGTGGGTGCTCATACTGTACATAGGAGGCTATGTGGCCTTATACTGTATATAGGAGGCTATGTGGGTGCTCATACTGTATATAGGAGGCTATATGTGGCCTCATACTGTATATAGGAGGCTATGTGGGTGCTCATACTGTATATAGGAGGCTATATGGGGACTCACACTGTATATAGGAGGCAATATGGTGGCAAACAATGTATTTAGGAGGCTATATGTGGCCTCATACTGCATATAGGAGGCTATATGTGGCCTTATACTGTATATAGGAGGCAATATGTGGCCTTATACTGTATATAGGAGGCTATGTGGGTGCTCATACTGTATATAGGAGGCTATATGTGGCCTCATACTGTATATAGGAGGCTATGTGGGTGCTTGCACTGTATATAGGAAGCGATGTGCAAAATCATACTATAGTTAGGAGGGAATTCAAAAGAAGGAAATATCCAGCTACAGGTTCAGGGAAAAAATTTTAAAAGCAAAAAATGAAGGAGAGAGATAAAGTGGCGACTGTGTAAAAGGATTGGTAACTGCTGTGAGTCTAGATACCAAGCACAAGGAAATCAAAAGGATTACCGTATATACTTTTTTGGGGCTGAAAGTCCCCCTCTCGGCTTATACACGAGTCATATACCGGGGGGGATCGGCAGGGGAGGGGAGCGGGGGTGTCAGATCATACTCACCCTTCTCTGCAGCTCCCCTGCTTGTTGTTCCATGTTGTCGGCGCTGCTCTCTTCCTGCTTCAGCTGTCAAATGGTACCCACTCATTAAATATGCGCATATTTAATGAGTGGGTACCACGTGACCGCTGAACCAGGAAGAGAGCAGCGCCGACAACATGGAACAACAAGCAGGGGAGCTGCAGAGACAAGCGCCAGGACCCGGTGAGTATGAACGGGGGGTTGGGAGGTATATTCACCTGTCCCAGCGCTCTGCTGTCTTGCGTCCTCTGCAGTGACATTCAGGTCAGAGGGCGCTATCTCGCTCTCTGCCTGCACAGTCACTGCAGAGCGCAACGCTGATGAGCAGGGGGCAGCGACTGAGGGGAGTATACAGGTTTTTGTTTTTTTTGTAAGGGAGGCAGCAGCAGCAGCATGATGGGGCCACTCACTGTGCAGATAACTGGGGCCACTCACTGTGCAGAAAAGCTGGGGCCACTCACTGTGCAGAAAAGCTGGGGCCACTCACTGTGCAGAAAAGCTGGGGCCACTCACTGTGCAGAAAAGCTGGGGCCACTCACTGTGCAGAAAAGCTGGGGCCACTCACTGTGCAGAAAAGCTGGGGCCACTCACTGTGCAGATAACTGGGGCCACTCACTGTGCAGAAAAGCTGGGGCCACTCACTGTGCAGAAAAGCTGGGGCCACTCACTGTGCAGAAAAGCTGGGGCCACTCACTGTGCAGAAAAGCTGGGGCCACTCACTGTGCAGATAACTGGGGCCACTCACTGTGCAGAAAAGCTGGGGCCACTCACTGTGCAGATAACTGGGGCCACTCACTGTGCAGCAAATCTGGGGCCACTCACTGAGCATAACTGGGGCCATTCACTGTGCATAACTGGGGCCACTCACTGTGCATCATAACTGGGGCCACTCACTGTGCAGCAAAGCTGGGGCCACTCACTGTGCAGATAACTGGGGCCACTCACTGTGCAGCAAAGCTGGGGCCACTCACTGTGCAGAAAAGCTGGGGCCACTCACTGTGCAGATAACTGGGGCCACTCACTGTGCAGAAAAGCTGGGGCCACTCACTGTGCAGATAACTGGGGCCTCTCACTGTGCCGCAAACCTGGGGCCACTCACTGAGCATAACTGGGGCCACTCACTGTGCATAACTGGGGCCACTCACTGTGCATCATAACTGGGGCCACTCACTGTGCAGCAAAGCTGGGGCCACTCACTGTGCAGATAACTGGGGCCACTCACTGTGCAGCAAAGCTGGGGCCACTCACTGTGCAGAAAAGCTGGGGCCACTCACTGTGCAGATAACTGGGGCCACTCACTGTGCAGCAAAGCTGGGGCCACTCACTGTGCATAACTGGGGCCACTCACTGTGCAGATAACTGGGGCCACTCACTGTGCAGATAACTGGGGCCACTCACTGTGCAGCAAAGCTGGGGCCACTCACTGTGCAGAAAAGCTGGGGCCACTCACTGTGCAGATAACTGGGGCCACTCACTGTGCAGAAAAGCTGGGGCCACTCACTGTGCAGATAACTGGGGCCACTCACTGTGCCGCAAACCTGGGGCCACTCACTGAGCATAACTGGGGCCACTCACTGTGCATAACTGGGGCCACTCACTGTGCATCATAACTGGGGCCACTCACTGTGCAGCAAAGCTGGGGCCACTCACTGTGCAGATAACTGGGGCCACTCACTGTGCAGCAAAGCTGGGGCCACTCACTGTGCAGAAAAGCTGGGGCCACTCACTGTGCAGATAACTGGGGCCACTCACTGTGCAGCAAAGCTGGGGCCACTCACTGTGCATAACTGGGGCCACTCACTGTGCAGATAACTGGGGCCACTCACTGTGCATGATAACTGGGGCCACTCACTGTGCATCATAACTGGGGCCACACACTGCAGATAACTGAGGCCACTCACTGTGCACCCTCGGGTTATACACGAGTCAATAAGTTTTCCCAGTTTTTTGTGGCAAAAATAGTGGGGTCGGCTTATACTCGGATCGGCTTATACTCGAGTATATACGGTATAAATATTTGTGATAGACTCGCGCTGAAAAAAGCTGGGAGAAAAGCTAGTCACTTATTAATAAGACAAATAGAAGAATATTTAATAGGTAAAACAATAAATTGCAGTTATCCCAATCGTGGGGAAAAATAGCTGAGAAATAAATAGTGATTACTAAATCTTATTAAATATATTGCAACTCGCCAAGTACAAAGCTGTGAAAAAAATGGTAGTTAATGGAAATAGCAAGTATTACACTCAAACAGTTGATTAACCAAGGAGAGAAGGCATGTACCTGAATAGAATTCTCCTGGAGGCTGCAAATAAGAGCTGCAGGAAGTAAAGGGTTAATATGTACATAGAACACATAATTGGGTGAAAATATTAAATGGTCATAAGCAATATGTCGTGGTCCTGAAGAAGGAAACCGAATTTTCTGAAACGTGTTGGTTTTGGCCCTCTTTGCCACCCGTACCGCCATCCAGCAGCACTTATGTGGCACCATGGGATCCACCGCGTCACACAGGTCCTGCTCCTACTGCACATCCGCCAGGACGCAGCTATCGACCATAGTGACCGGATCCCCGCTGACCACTGAAGGGCAGGAGCACTGGTCTCACACTACACCTCGGCATATCGCTGCATCTCCCAGGTCCAACCTTTACTCAGGGCCGGCGTTAGGGGCGGGCAGCTGCCTAGGGCCCCCGCTCCCCCAGGGGCCCCAAGCCAGTGGCGGTATACCACGCAGCCTCTATGGGGCCCATGGGTCAGGGGGGCCCCCCTGCCCCAGCGCCGACTCCTCCTCGCCGCATTGAACCATACGGCGAGTTCAAAGCAATGATGGGGAGAGAGCGTCAGATGACGCTCCCTCTCCCATCATTCCCCTCTGACATTGCAGGTGCGCGATGACGTCACTTCATCGCGCAGCTGCTGTGCAGCATCAGCACAGGTAGCGGCGATCGCCATATTGGCGGTAGCGGGGATCGGGAACAGGTAGCCCTGGACGTGGTATTCTCACCTCTCCGCTCCCCCCTTTAGGAGCTGGCGGGGGCGCGTGGACCGAGCCACTCGGGGGAGGATGCCGCAGCGTCTCAGCCATGTGCCCCACCAACTAGGTAAGTTGGGAACTCCTTTCCACACCCCACACACAGAATAGTTCAGCAATGGACCAGATTGCGGCTCCATGCTTAGCGGGTAGCAGAGCACCTTTCGTGGGTCCTTGCTTCGTAACACAAGATGTGCTGGGAGGTGGGTGGAGTTAGATATAAAAGAGTGGTAAGGTTTAGAATTTGAGTTCAGTTCGGTTCAGTTCAGTTCAGTCTGGAGTTCAGTCTGAGAGCAGGCTAACAGGAGGTCAGCCTGAGGGGAGGTCAAGGCGGAGGAAGACAGTCAGTCAGGAGAGGCTGAGGACTGGTCTTGGTGGAACGAGCTCCCCAGAAGAGAGATAGAAGAGAGAGTGCGGCAGTTGCCTCAGTGATCTGAGCCAGCTGGCATGGGAAAGGGACGTAGAACTGCAACCTAAGCTTCCATTAGAGAGAGAAGTAACAGCGCGGAAGGAAGGAGTAGGAGAACAAAGAGGAGTTGTGGGTTGGAAGAGGAACCCTGCCTATAGGTTCTCAGCGCAAGGCCGGGGCCCGGTCCCCGAGGTTGTATGGACACTTATGGTTCTGCATCAGACACCGGTGGAGTAGTTGGCTGTAAATGCACTACTCCCATCTAAGACTTCAGACACAACAGCAACACGGATAGAGAGCCGGGATCCAGGAGCATCCCTGAGCAGGCTACAGCTGTCTGTCATACAAGTAAGGTTCTAGGAACATCTGACAGGACGAACTTCAGAGTACGACGGTACTGGAGCTCTACACACTAAAAGGCGCAATAGAGGAGTCATTCAGGAAAGGTACATGTTGGCGGAGTGTTGGAAAGGAGAGACCTGACTTGCCTGGGAGGTTGATTGAGTCTCTGCCCCGGAGGACACGGCATGGAAGTGGGCACCAGTGTGCACTACGAACTGTGAGTAAAGCTTTGACACTGCAAGCCCTGGTGTCTTCCATTCATTGGTGCGCCGACACCGTCAGCACTGCTACATCTGGGTACCAACATTCCTCACACCGTCTGTGCCTATACACTGCCCTGGGGTTACAGCTTCACCTGTGGGGAGCTACACCATCTATACTGCAACACACCATCAGCCCCAGAGGATCTGCAAGCAGCGTTGGCTTAACATCTTGCTTGCCAAACACCACAGGTGGCGTCACGAACTATTCCTATGAACTACATTAAAAACCACCACTGATTTGGGCGCCCAGGGCCACGGACCGGGTCACTGCTGCTGTGACACATTCCCCTGACACCGGCCCGGTACCGAGTACCCCACAGCACTGGGAGGGCAACCCAGCTTGGCGTCACGAACAGGATAACGAAACCCGATACCATCGGGTTCTGTGCGCCTGAAATTTGTGAGACTTTGTTCTTTTGAAAATGTGTAGAAGACCCAATTTAATAGACTGTAAAATGGACATTAGAAATGGCTGCTGGCGCGGAGAAGGGCGTGAAGAGAAGGGAGGTCCTAGGAATAGACCGCAAAGAGTATTGGGCCTTCCCTTCCTGAATTACTATGTGACAGCGACATAGCCCACCCCCCGAGGGGTTTGTATACTGGCTTGGTATGGAGGCGCGGTAAGAAGACGTCGCCCCCGGAAGGAGGGGCAGAAGAAGCCAGTGGCGGGAAAGGGGCCGAGGCAGGAAGAATGCCAGAACGCCATTTTGGAGAGTGAGGATAGGAGGCCTGCGGAGCGCGGGGAAACGGATCTCCCTGGCGCCATGGCTGACGGCTCCAACCCGAGCTCCAGAATGAACCGCCAGCAACTAGAAGATGAAATCGCTGAACTGACCACCCATCTGCAGCTGAGGCAGGAGGTCTTGGAGCAGCTGAGACGGCAGCAGGCCCAGGAGAGGACTACGCCTGCGGTACCAGCTCCCCCGGTACCTACTACCGCTGCACCCGATTGCTCCCCGGCAGCGTTGATATTCACTTCCACCCTGTCCGTGCAGCTGAGTACCGCTTGCCCGAAGGAGTCACCGGAGGACCCGGGAGCTGAGACCATGCATCCGCCCGGACCTGATGCAGCTGCACAGGTCCCTACCGAAGCCGCCGCGGACCCGGAGCCGCCATCGGTATCACCACCGCCGGGACCGGGACCGCCTGCACCGGAGCAGAGGCCGCACCGCCAGGAGGCCCCAGGTACGTCAGATGTCCCTCCACCTGGGAAGGCCCTGGGGTGCACCACAGCTGCAGCGGCTGGCCAGGTCGTGCTAGATCTGGTCTGGGACCGGGATACCCACCCCAGGAGGGGACCAGCACTAGAAAATTTACAGTAAATCTCGTTACCCAGGAGGGTTTGTTTGCACCAGTTGTGCCTTTTTCTATTTTTCTATTTTTGCTATCATGGTTTTTCTGGTAGCACCTTTAGTTGCCCTGTTTTGCAATGGCAGCGTTTTCCCAATTTGAACTAGCGATCATGAGCTTGGAGTGATCCAAAAACTTTTATTGTAAATAGTTGCACCTCTTTAGGTGCCCTCTCTTGGTTTTACATATAGAGACACTTTGCAAAGATAATGTTTTTGCATGGACACTTTTCGAAGATGATGTCTACCTCAAAGGACACTGCAAGAAATCCCGACTGGGAGCAGTGTCCAGCACTTACAAGAATAATTGTTGAATGTTTTACTGTGATGTATTTGATAATGTGTTTTATAAGAGTATTATTAACTGAGAAATGGCATTTACAGAGAATAGCACTTTGAATTGAGAATTGCACTTAGAATTAAAAATTTTAGATAGAATTTAAGATAGAATTGTTTGTAACGTTCAAGATGAGTACCTCCTATACTAGGAAGATCAGTATAAGAAAAGTTTGTTATGCATTGCAAAATTTTTGTATGTTTCTATGCTGTCAACTTTGTTATCTTGCAGCCCGCGGACGTGCTGTGTTTAACGGGGGGGTATGTGGCGCCCCTGAGGCTCAGTCGCCACAGAGGTACTGCACCTTCTCCTAAGGTGTGGTGCCCCACCAACTAGGTAAGTTGGGAACTCCTTTCCACACTCCAGCACCTGCACCCACACACAGGATAGATCAGCAATGGACCAGATTGCAGCTCCATGCTTAGAGGGTAGCAGAGCACCTTTCATGGGTCCTTGCTTCATAACACGAGATGTGCTGGGAGGTGGGTGGAGTTAGGTATAAAAGAGTGGGAAGGTTTAGTATTTGTGTTTAGTTTGGTTCAGTTCAGTTCAGTCTGGATGTCAGTCTGAGAGCAGGCTGACAGGAGGTCAGCCTGAGGGGAGGTCAAGGCGGAGGAAGACAGTCAGTCAGGAGAGGCTGAGGACTGGTCTTGGTGGAACGAGCTCCCCAGAAGAGAGATAGAAGAGAGAGTGCTGCAGCTGCCTCAGTGATCTGAGCCAGCTGGCACGGGAAAGTGACAGAAGGAGAAAGACGTAGAACTGCAACCTAAGCTTCCATAAGAGAGAGAAGGAACGGTGCGGAACGAAGGAGTAGGACAACAGAGAGGAGTTGTGGGTTGGAAGAGGAACCCTGCCTATAGGTTCTCAGTGCAAGGCCAGGGCCCGGTCCCCGAGGTTGTATGGACACTTATGGTTCTGCAGCAGACACCGGTGGAGTAGTTGGCTGTAAATGCACTACTCCCATCTAAGACTTGGGACACAACAGCAACACGGATAGAGAGCCGGGATCCAGGAGCATCTCTGAGCAGGCTACAGCTGTCTGTCATACAAGTAAGGTTCTAGGAACATCTGACAGGAGGAACTTCAGAGTACCATGGTACTGGAGCTCTTCACACTAAAAGACGCAATAGAGGAATCGTTCAGGAAAGGTACATGTTGGCGGAGTGTTGGAGAGGAGAGCCCTGACTTGCTCGGGAGGTTGATTGAGTCTCTGCCCCGGAGGACACGGCATGGAAGCGGGCACCAGTGTGCACTACGAACTGTGAGTAAAGCTTTGAAACTGCAAGCCCTGTTGTCTTCCATTCATTGGTGCGCCGACACCGTCAGCACTGCTACGTCTGGGTACCAACATTCCTCACACCGCCTGTGCCTATACACTGCCCTGGGGTTACAGCTTCACCTGTGGGGAGCTACACCATCTATGCTGCAACACACCATCAGCCCCAGAGGATCTGCAAGCAGCGTTGGCTTAACATCTTGCTTGCCAAACACCACAGGTGGCATCACGAACTATTCCTATGAACTACATTAAATCCACCACTGATTTGGGCGCCCAGGGTGACGGACCGGGTCACTGCTGCTGTGAAACATTCCCCTGACACCGGCCCGGTAGGTCACCTGGGAGGGCGACCCATGTATATATACGTGTATGCCTTCTTGATGTTACTATTTAATGATACAAAATATTTTTATATTTTCGGGGTGGATTGTTGACTCCATGTCTTTAGTAAATAATTCCATGTTGGGAGTGTCCATCCACATTCACCACCCCATCCCCCATCCATCATGACTCCTACACATCAGCCCCTCTATACTTCCCTCTCCCATGTACAGCTCCCATGCACTCCTCACCTTCCTGAGAAACTTCAGCCCATCTTACCCAAACACATCACATACTAAAACTACTTACAACTCCAACAACTATTTGCTCTTTATCTTCCTACTCCTACTGATTGCAGGGGACAGAGTAGCGGTCATATACTGGCCTCCAGTCTCAGCCACCCACTTCCTTGACCACTTTTCAGCCTTGCTGCCGCACTTCATGTCCTCAGAGCTACCAACTCTTATCCTGGGAGACTTCAACATCCCCATTAACAGCCCTACTTCCACATCTGCATCCCAGCTTCTATCACAAACCACCTCTCTAGGCCCCTCACAGCTTTCAACCTCTGAGACACACAAGGATGATAACACCCTTGATCTGGTCTTCGTCCGGCTCTGTTCAATCTCCCACCTAAATAACTCACCGCTTCCACTCTCTGACCTCAACATTCTCTCCTTCACACTCACAAATCCTCGCCCACCCCAGCTCACTCCTACCTCCAACACAATCAGAAATCTACAAGCCATTAACCCTCAGACACTTTCAGATTCCCTGCACTCGTCACAGTCCCCAATATCCTCTTTTTCCTGTCCTAATCTGGCTGTTCATCGCTACAACGATACTCTTAGAAGCACCCTTGACCAATTAGCTCCCCTCACCATCAGAACCTCCAAGCACAGAGTAAAACAGCCCTGGCTCACATCGCAAACCCAACTTGTCCAGCGATGCTCTATGAGTGCTGAACGCCTATGGAGAAAAACCTGCATACCAGAAGACTTCATCCACTTCAAATTTATGTTAAGGACCTATAACGCTGCCCTTCACCTCGCCAAACAGACCTACCGTATATACTCGAGTGTAAGCCGACCCGAGTATAAGCCGACCCCCCTAATTTTGCCACAAAAAACTGGGAAAACTTATTGACTCGAGTATAAGCCTAGGGTGGGAAATGCTCCATAGATTATTCCCCCATATGGTGTCCCCAAAAGAAGCTCCATAGATTATTCCCCCATATGCTGACCCCATAAGAAGCTCCTTAGATTATTCCCCCATATGCTGACCCCATAAGAAGCTCCTTAGATTATACTCACCTCTCCGTCGCTGGGTGTCAGATACTCACCTGTCCTGCGTCCATGGCTGCTCACCGCTATCTGCCACGTCATCGGTCAGTGACGTTCAGACTGCAGGGGGCGCAGCGCACGCTAATGACGTCACCGCGCAGTCTGCTGTCTGAAATCACTGACCGATGACAGATAGCAGCAAGCAGCCATAGACGCAGGACAGGTGAGTATCGCTATACTTACCCGTCCTGACTCTGTCTCTTGAGCCCCCAGCTTCTCTGCGCTCTCTCTTCCTGCTTTCAGCGGTCATGTGATACCGCTCATTAAAACTCATGAATATGCGCATATTCATGTGTTTTAATGAGCGGTACCACGTGACCGCTGAAGGCAGGAAGAGAGAGCGCGGAGAAGCTGGGGGCTCAAGAGACAGCGTCAGGACGGGTAAGTATGACCTGACACACCCGCCCCCCCACCGCCTCCGATCCCCCAGTGTATATGACTCGAATATAAGCCGAGAGGGGGGACTTTCAGCCCAAAAAAATGGGCTGAAAATCTCGGCTTATATTCGAGTATATACGGTACTTCACCACCCTGATCTCCTCACTAGCCAACAACCCCAAGAAACTTTTTGACACTTTTCACTCCCTCCTCAGGCCAAAAGCACAAGCCCCTTTCACAGACATTTGTGCTGATGACCTGGCGTCCCACTTTACAGAAAAAATAGACAATATCTGTCAGGAAATCTGTTCCCAACCACCAAGTGCTGTGACCCATCCCTTCCTGCATCTCCCCTGGCTCACATTCCACATTTGATCCCATCACAGAAGAAGAAGTCTCCAGACTCCTCTCTTCTCGTCCGACTACATGCATTACCGACCCCATTCCCTCACATCTCCTCCAGTCTCTCTCCAGTCGTCACAACCCACCTAACTACAATCTTTAAACTCTCCATCTCCTCGGGCATTTTCCCATCCTCCTTCAAACACGCCATCGTTACTCCATTACAAAAGAAACCCGCTCTCAACAACTACAGACCAGTCTCCAATCTCCCCTTCATCTAAACTTTTGGAGCATCTAGTTTACTCCCGCCTTACTCGTTACCTCTCCACTCACTCCCTTCTAGACCCTTCACAGTCTGGCTTCCGCCCTCTACATTCGACTGAAACTGCACTCATCAAAGTGACCAATGACCTTCTGACAGCAAAACGAAACGGTGACCACTCTCTGCTCATTCTTCTTGACCTATCTGGAGCTTTCGATACTGTTGACCACCATGTCCTACTCTCTAGGCTCCAGTCACTAGGCATTAAGGACACTGCTCTGTCCTGGTTCTCTTCCTATCTCTCTGACCGCTCCTTCAATGTTTTGTTCTCTGGCTTCACGTCATCTCCTCTTCCTCTTGCAGTCGGGGTACCTCAGGGCTCAGTCCTTGGCCCTCTTCTTTTCTCTCTCTACACGGCCCCAATTGGACAGACCATCAGCAGATTTGGCTTTCAGTACCATCTTTATGCTGGTGACACACAACTATATATGTCTTCCCCGACCTTACCCCCACTGTACTACAGAAAGCCAGTGATTGTCTGTCCGCAGTCTCCAACATCATGTCCGCTCTCTATCTGAAACTCATCCTCTCCAAAACTGATCTTCTTCTGCTCCCACCATCTTCTATCCTCCCTAAATCTGACATTTCCCTCTCCGTGGGTGGTACCACAATTACACCCCGTCAGCAGGCGCGCTGTCTGAGTGTTATGTTTGACACCAATCTCTCCTTCACATCCCATATACAATCTATTGCCCGCTCTTGCCGCTTACAGCTAAAGAACATCTCTAGAATCCGCCCTTTTCTCACCATGGAAGCAACAAAAACCCTCACTGTAGCATTGATCCATTCCCGCCTGGATTACTGCAACGCTCTATTAATTGTCCTCCACGTCACTTGACTATCCCCTCTCCAGTTCATACTTAATGCAGCAGCCAGAGTCATCTATCTGACTAATCGGTACTCGGACGCATTCGCTCTTGGCCAGTCCTTACATTGGCTGCCCATTCATTATAGGATCCAATTCCCCCCTACATCTCCTCCCTCATTTCCGTCCATCGGCCTAACCGACCGTTGCGCTCTGCAAACGACTTTCGACTAACCTCTGCACTAATCTGTACCTCCCACTCCCGACTCCAAGACTTCTTCCGTGCTGCTCCCATCCTCTGGAATAATCTACCCCAAGACATCAGGACTATCCACAATTTGCATGGTTTCAGGCGCTCCCTCAAAACACATTTGTTCAGAGCGGCCTATCATGTTCACTAATCAAAGTCCTTCTATGTGTAAGTGTGCGTGTGTAGCCCATTCCCTATCTCCATCCATCCCTCACGCCCTCAAGATGGCTGGACCTTCATTGTAAATACACCATTGTAAATACACACCTGTACTTTGTATTTCCCTCACCCCATTGTAGATTGTAAGCTCTCACGAGCAGGGGCGGCTTATTTTGCTTTATTTATTGTATTGTTAACGTTGTTACTTATGACTTGTGTTTTGAAACTGTTAAACTTTAAAGCGCTGCGGAATATGTTGGCGCTATATAAATAAAGATTATTATTATTATTATATTGTGAATATAACCTGCCTTCTGTTCTGATGATATTGTTTCAGTTGTTATTCTGTGTCTTCCCAGCTACCATCTCTGAACAGATGGCCTACCGGACAGTGTGGAGGCCATATACTGTAGGAGGCTTATTTAGGTCATAATATGGACAGATATTTTTTATTCAGGAGCATTTTAATAACACTGTTATTTTTAAAGGACTCCGTGTCGGGATGTGCTGCAGGAGGCTGGAGAAGAGGGAAGTCTAAAGAAAGGAGATGTGGATGAGAAAAGTCATCATGGCGTTTGGACAAGATGGAGACTAAGAGAAAGAAAAGACTCAATCAGAGAAGAGGTCACTTATAAGGTACCAGGATGTACACTTTTACTTGTTGATACTGACTGCGTCTCATCAGTACTGTGGTTCCTGTATAGTCCGCAGTCTGATAAATACTGATAACAACTCCCAGCATCTCCTTACCATTGTTAAGGACATACTGGGAGTTGTGGGTTCATGAGATACAAATGTATATGTGCCTGACTTAGAAGGATTCTGCTCGTCAGTTATTAATCACATGATGTCATAGCCCTAATGAAAAAGGGAAGAATTAACTGGGTAGAAAGACAAAATGGGCGCCTTCGGCTTCATCTGCCTTGGGCACCAAAATACTGTACTCTGGCCCTGATAACGAATAAAGCAAAATCTCACATGACCTATCAGTGTTCTACGATTTGGGTTGAGGACACTTATTGTATGTGGGCTGGTGAATTTTGTGTGCCAGGGCTGCTTTTCAGTCCCAATTCGGCCATGAATCCCCTCGTGTATCTGAATGCAAGGAAGAGTGTGAACTTGTGCTAATTGTGCAGTCACACTTTGTCATCTCTGCTCCGTCCTGTCTTCTAGCGCAGGGTTAAATTGCTCCGACTCCATATCTGGCTTCATGGCTTGATCATAGATGCTGGATCCTGATCCCCAACAAAATCCCACCAACCCAAGATTGTGAAAGAAACACACAAAACACTTTTATTGGATGTTAAATCGACCAAATTTTATTCAAATCTCATAATTATTATTTCATTCAGTGTCTGAAATTTAGAATCAGCCAATTACTATGAAAAAGACACTGAAAATGGCAGAACCCCCGACTCACGAAGAATCATCCTCCAGCACTCAGGAGAGGAAAAACCCCCTGTGGAGGAAACCTCTAGGGAACCATGGCTGGAGGACTGCCCTTCCCTTGGGCTTAGAAGGTTAATGCCAACATGTAACAGCAAATTGTACCAGGATTTGTACATTGTATCATATTTGTTATGGAGAAGCCTAATGCGACCTCTCCAGGCCGTACACATAAAGGTGAAGGCGGCGAGTACTGGACGCGAGGGAGATCTGGCTGCAACATCTGTCACCCCATTGATCTGGCTGGCTAAGCGGTATGGCTGATCTGGCTGGCTAGGCGGTGTCCCCTTCCTCCCATTGTGGAGTGATGAAGTTCCAGGTCTCCAGACACATCAAGTACGGCTCCTCCTACGGCGGAATGACTTGTGGTTCTGGAATCTTCTCCTGTATCATAGATGCATGTGTTTATGACATCAGCGCAGTTGCCATAGTTACCACAGGTGTTTTAAACTGTTGTTTGATTGGCTAGAAAGTCCCTCTCAGTGTTCCAAAGAATTAACCCTTGAATGACTGGCATTATGCCTTTCTCCAGAAGCCTGTAAAATAAACTTGTCACTAGACAGGACCATTATCATTATTATATTTTAAAGTTGCCCTAACCAAAGTCTAATAAATGAGCGCATCTTCAGAGTTGATGTGTAACAAGCACAATAATTCCATTAAGCCCTACTAAATGTATAAATGCACAATATGAGAACAGAGCAGTCTCATGGAAAATGAATGATACCGAGGTGAATGCAGATAGATATAGGAGGCTATATATGGGCTCATACTGTATATAGCAGGCTATATGGGGACTCACGCTGTATATAGGAGGCAATATGGTGGCAAACAATGTATTTAGGAGGCTATATGTGGCCTCATACTGTATATAGGAGGCTATATGTGGCCTTATACTGTATATAGGAGGCTATATGTGGATGCTCATACTGTATATAGGAGGCTATGTGGGTGCTCATACTGTATATAGGAGGCTATATGTGGCCTTATACTGTATATAGGAGGCTATATGTGGATGCTCATACTGTATATAGGAGGCTATGTGGGTGCTCATACTGTATATAGGAAGCTATGTGGATGCTCATACTGTATATAGGAGGCTATATGTGGCATCATACTGTATATAGGAGACTATGTGGGTGCTTGTACTGTATATAGGAAGCGATGTGCAAAATCATACGATAGGAGGGAATTCAAAAGAAGGAAATATCCAGCTACAGGTTCAGGGAAAAAATTTTAAAAGCAAAAAATGAAGGAGAGAGATAAAGTGGCACCTGTGTAAAAGGATTTGTAACTGCTGTGAGTCTAGATATCAACCACAAGGAAATCAAAAGGATTATAAATATTTGTGATAGACTTGCGCTGAAAAAAGCTGGGAGAAAAGCTAGTCACTTATTAATAAGACAAATAGAAGAATATTTAATAGGTAAAAGCTGACAAGAATAAACAATAAATTGCAGTTATCCCAATCGTGGGGAAAAATAGCTGAGAAATAAATCGTGATTAGTAAATCTTATTAAATATATTGCAACTCGCCAAGTACAAAGCTGTGAAAAAAATGGTAGTTAATGGAAATAGCAAGTATTGCACTCAAACAGTTGATTAACCAAGGAGAGAAGGCATGTACCTGCATAGTATTCTCCTAGAGGCTGCAAATAAGAGCGGCAGGAAGTAAAGGGTTAATATGTACATAGAACACATAATTGGGTGAAAATATTAAATGGTCATAAGCAATATGTCGTGGTCCTGAAGAAGGAAACCAAATTTTCCAAAACGTGTTGGTTTTGGCCCTCTTTGCCACCCGTACCTCCATCCAGCAGCAGTTATGTGGCACCATGGGATCCACTGCGTCACACAGGCCCTGCTCCTACTGCACATCTGCTGGGACGCAGCTATCGACCATAGTGACCGGATCCCCGCTGACCACTGAAGGGCAGGAGCACTGGTCTCACACTACACCTCAGCATATCGCCCCATCTCCCAGGTCTAACCTTTACTCAGGGCCGGCGTTAGGGGCGGGCAGCTGTCTAGGGGCCCCGCTCCTCCAGGGGCCCCCAGCCAGTGGTGGTACACCACGCAGCCTCTATGGGGCCCATGGGTCAGGGGGGCCCGCCTGCCCCAGCGCCGACTCCTCCTCGCCGCATTGAACTTTACGGCGAGATCAAAGCAATGACGGGGAGAGAGCGTCAGATGACGCTCCCTCTCCCATCATTCCCCTCTGACATTGCAGGTGCACGATGCCGTCACTTCATCGCGCAGCCTCTGTGCAGCATCGGCACAGGTAGCGGCAATCGCCATGTTGGCGGTTGCAGGGATCGGGAACAGGTAGCTCCGGACGGGGTATTCTCACCTCTCCGCTCCCCCCTTTAGGAGCTGGCGGGGGCGCGTGGACCGAGCCACTCGGGGGAGGATGCCGCAGCATCTCAGCCATGTGGAGGAACCGGAGGTGTACAGGACCGGCGACAATGAGGTGGGTCTGCTGCCCATGTGTCGCCATCCTCGGCCTCCAGCCTCCCTGGCCCACTGTGACACCAGCCCCGTAAATTCCTCCATGCTCTGCCCTTGCTCCCTGCTCTCCCATGCCCCATGTCCTGGTAGGTCCCCAGGTCATTGTGCTCCTCCCGGCCCCGTACGAGCCTTGTCTCTCCTCCCCTGGTCCCCCAATGCTCCCCATCTTCCATGCCCTGAGTCCTCCTGCACCCCCATGCATTCCCTGCCCCTTGTCCCTGTGTGACCCATCTGCCCTGCTCTCAAGTCTTCCTGCATCCCCTTGTTCCCACGTCTCTCTTGTCCCCTTGCGACCTTTTCTCACTGTGTGTCCCCATCTACCCTGTCTTTGTAATCCCTGTACTCCTTTCTTCCTTGATCCCAAGGCCCCCCTCCCCCCATCTTCCCCTTTACCCTTGCAGCCCTGTATCCCCATGTGTTCCTATCTACTCTGCCCTCGGATTCACCATGTGTCCCCTTGTGCCTGTCTCCCTTGTCCCCTTGTGTTAGTCTCCCTTGCCCACTAGTCCCCTTGTGTCAGTCTCCCTTGCCCACTAGTCCCCGTGTGTCCTCTTGTGCCCTTCTCCCCTGCTTCCTTGCCCCGTGTGTTCCCTTGTGCCTGTCTCCCTTGCTCCCTAGCCCCCCTGTGTCACCCTGGTGCCTGTCTCCCCTAGCCCCCTTGTGTCCTTCTCCCCTTCCCCCTAGTCACCCTTTGACCGTGTCCTTCTCACTGCCCCTGTGTGTATTATACTATATGGAGGACTGAGGAGTGTATTTCAATTTATGGATGACTATAGGGAGTGCATTATACTATATTGAGGACTATAGGGAGTGTATGATACTTTTTCGGAGGACTGTGGGGCACATTATATTTTATGGAGGACTATGGGGCGGTCAGGATCGCTGGTGCATCGCTAAGTGGTCGCTAGTGAGCTGCCACACAGGCAGATCTCACTAGCGACATCGCTGGGGTCGGGGGTCGCTAATTACCTGTCACACTAGGCGATCCTGCGTCTTCCCGCCCGGCTCCACGCTCGTCGCTCATCTCTCCACAGGAAGCGCCGCAGGAAGCTGACGACGAGAAACTGTCCAGCCTGTTCTCGCGCGATCAGCGATAAGCAGCGGGGGAGCGGGTTGTAGGTAAGTATCACACACAGCGATATCGCTAGCAATATCGCTATAACGTCACAAGTTATAGCGATATTGCTAGTGATATCGCTTAGTGTGACAGGCCCTTTAGTTCCTCCGCCGAAGTGAAGGATGAGATTGATTCCTACCTGGCAATGGATGGTGATCTATCTCGTTTGGGGCTTGTTTTCCACCTATACACTCTATTGTTCTGAAAATCCAGGACATCTCTCTGAAATTTCTTCGATTTATTAGAACAGATGTCCTGCTCCCATTTGCCAAAGTCCTCATCCAATTCACCGTGGAGTTTAGTCAGGGCATCAGCAGACAAATTCTTTTTTAATTCAGACTGGAGGGTATCAATCTTAGCCTCTAAAGAACTGATTTTAACACTGTCTAATTTTATCAATAACTCCATGTTTTCTCTAGAAGATCTAGTAGATATCTTTTCCCAATTTTCTCTAAAGATGGCATCATCTACAGGGAAGGCGGGAAACAACTGAATACGTAATCCCATGGGTATCAACCCCTTACATAGATATTTCTCCAAAAAAGCCTTGTTCCACCAAGATCTCATTCTTTTTAAGAAAAGGCCTTTTAAACGTGTGATTTGTTCCTTGGTATCCTTGAGTTGTGAATCTAAAAGCACTGGAGGCTCCTCCTTAAAAACCTCATTAAGCCGCATCAGTCAAGATTGGTCGCGGGCACAAAAGTCCATCTGTTTTGAATCACCTGCTGTGAATAATACAGGAAACAACAATATCAAACAAATATCCAAAACAACCATAGTTGTCACATGTGGCCAGGAACTGGTTAAAAATCAATATAGTTCTCCCACCCAGCAGGGGCGTATATAGGGGGGCCAGCCGGGGCAGTTGCCCCGGGCGCAGCCAGCAGGGGGGCGCAGTCGGGCCGCCTAATGCAGCGGTCCGCAGTGTCCTCCTTGGCGGCTGCGTTCTGCCGCCCCCCCGGCCTGGGAGTCGGCGGTTCTCTGTGTCAGCTGTCAAGCTGACAGCCGGCGCAGAGAAGGAGCGCGTGCTGGCTCCCAGGGAGCAATTGTACTGGCGTCTATACAGACGCCAGTACAAATGAAGCTCTGACTGCCGGGCCAGAGCGACGTCAGCAGCGTGATCAGGTCATGTGATCACGCTGCTGACGTCACTCCCCGGCGCCCAAAGCAAACGCTGGTGGTGAGTGTGCTCCTCTGTGGAGCTGAAGAACCACCGAAGATGGGAGATGAGGGGGAGTTAATGAGTGGAGATGGGGGGGATTTGTAGAGGGGATGGCGGTTAATGTGTGTGGGGGTTAATGAGTGGGGATGCCATGGGGTTAATGTGGGGGGATTTGGAGTGGAGATGCCGGTTATTTAATGTGATGGGGGTTAATGAGTGGGGATTGGGTTAATGTGTGTGGGGGTTAATGAATGGGGATGGGGGTTAATGTGTGGGGGTGTTAATGAGTGGGGATGGGGGTTAATGTGGGGATGGGGGTTAATGTGTGTGGGGGTTAATGAGTGGGGATGCCATGGGATTAATGTGTGGGGGGATTTGGAGTGGAGATGGGGGTTATTTAATGTGATGGGGGTTAATGAGTGGGGATTGGGTTAATGTGTGTGGGGGTTAATGAATGGGGATGGGGGTTAATGTGTGGGGGCGTTAATGAGTGGGGATGGGGGTTAATGTGGGGATTGGGGTTAATGAGTGGGGATGGGGGTTAATGTGTGTGGGGGTTAATGAATGGGGATGGGGGTTAATGTGTGGGGGTATTTGGAGTGGAGATGGTTATTTAATGTGTGGGGGTATTTGGAGTGGAGATGGTTATTTAATGTGTGGGGGGATTTGGAGTGGTGATGGGGTTAATGAGTGGGGATTGGGTTAATGTGTGCGGGGGTTAATTAATGGGGATGGGGTTAATGTGTGGGGGCGTTAATGAGTGGGGTTGGGGTTAATGTGTGGGGGGATTTGGAGTGGGGATGGGGGGTTATTTAATGTGTTGGGGGGATTTGGAGTGGGGATGGGGGGTACTTAATGTGTGTGGGGGATTGGGGATGGGGGGATTTAATGTGTGGGGAGATTTGAGGACACAAAATAAAGAGTATGTATGATGAAACAGTATGGGGGATTGGTGCAGACAGTATGGGGAGCGAATGGGTTAATGTAAGTGGACACAGTATGGGGAGTCAGGGATATGTGTGAGCAGACAGTATAGAGAGTGAAGGGGTAAATATATGAGGAGACAGTATGGTGAACAGGTGGGATGCTAGAGGGGAATAGTGTGAGGTGACAGTATATTGCAGATATTTTTATTTAGGGGCATTATAATGACACTTCTATCTTTAAGGGCATCGTGTGGAGATTTGCTGCAGAAGACCGGAGAAGATGGACGTCTACAGAGACGAGATGTGCATGAGAAAACTCATCATGGGGTCTAGAAGAAAAGGTGACTGACTGCAGAGACGACGTCATCTATAAGGTACCTGGATGTAAATGTTATTTGTGATACTGACTTATTCTCATGTTTTTATTTGTTAGGAACATTAAAGGGTTTGTCCAGGTTTGTGCTGAGTCTGCAGACATTCTATGTGACTGCAGACTCCTGAATTCTCACAGTGCTCACTGAACGCTGTTAGGATTCTCTCGTGCCGGTAATTTACATACATGCGGTCACATGCTGACTAGACATGTGTGGCCTCACTCAATGAAAATGAACAGAGCGAGGCCGGGCACGTCTAGTCGGAATGTGGCCAGAAGTATATAAATCACATACTTGTGCTGACATGACTGTACATCGGCCACGGAGAATCCTAAAAGTGTGCAGTGCATTAGTTGTGAGAATTCAGAAGCTCCAATGTCAGGATTCAGCTCTGCAGGTTGCAGTAGTCATCACATGGACACTTCACTCATATGCGATTTTCATAGGTATGGTCCTGTGACAACGAGCTTCTCTTCCTGCTTCTCTCAGTTTTTTACTGAACATTGAGAGCATTAGGAAGAGCAGCTCGCAGGTACATGGCTAAGTGTGCAAGTCGCATATGTACTTTTTGCCGAACCGAATTCTTGCCCCGGGTGCCAGAAAGTCTAGATACACCTCTGCCACCCAGTGTGCGGACAAATAGATAAATGTGGAGTACTCCCAATAACATGCAAACAGGAGAAAGTTGGAGTAGCCATAAACCACAAAAAGAAGTTTATAAATGGCATAGAAGATAAATCTTTACTTAGAATATATTAAAATTTATCAAACATTCATAAATATATACGAGGTATATTGGAGGAGCAATCCAGAAAAAACAGCAAGCGAGGAGTCACCATTATTAATACAGAGTAGGACAAAAAGCAATAGAATAGGTGAGGCTACAAAATAAACCCCACTGTGCAGAGTCATACAGGAATATTACAGCATGCCCAAATTGTAACAATAAAACACTACACAAAGGTGCCAGAATCAAAATTGTCACCACCTACACATTACAATTACACCATGTGCAAATAATCGCCAATAAGGTCCCAGGGAATAATACCCATAGTATTATATACGCTTATTGCCACTTTTCCCATGCTGTCAGTATGAGAGGGGGGGACGCCTCGTTGTAACACCGACGCGCGTTTCGCCATGGCTTTATCAAAGGGAAGTGTCTATCTAACATCGCAAGCCCATATATACACAAAGTCCCAGATGCCGGTAATCACAACGACGCATGCCCAGTCGGGTCGGGCGGCATCCACTAAATGATCCATCGCCATCAAAGAGTCGCGCGCATGCGTGGTAAGCAACCACCCTTATGACGTCATTGTAATGCGCGTGACTCATAATAGATGGCCGGAACATAGTGTGCCGATACCGATCACACTGCGCACGCGCACAAGACCGCAGCCATTTTTTTATAGACCAAATACAAGCAAGGCCTTTTCTTAAAAAGAACGAGATCTTGGTGGAACAAGGCTTTTTTTGAGAAATATCTATGTAAGGGGTTGATACCCAGGGGATTACGTATTCAGCTGTTTCCCGCCTTCCCTGTAGATGATGCCATCTTTAGAGAAAATTGGGAAAAGATATCTACTAGATCTTCTAGAGAATACAAGGAGTTATTGATAAAATTAGACAGTGTTAAAAGATTGATACCCTCCAGTCTGAATTAAAAAAGAATTTGTCTGCTGATGCCCTGTCTAAACTCCACAGTGAATTGGATGAGGACTTTGGCAAATGGGAGCAGGACATCTGTTCTAATAAATCGAAGAAATTTCAGAGAGATGTCCTGGATTTTCAGAACAATAGAGTGTATAGGTGGAAAACAAGCCCCAAACGAGATAGATCACCATCCATTGCCAGGTCGGAATCAATCTCATCCTTCACTTCGGCGGAGGAACTAAGACAGACTACTAACCCTGGGACGAATGCCAAGGAGAGGAATTTTTTTGGCAGAAATACGCGCCATACTAGAAGTCGATATGCTGGGAAAAAGAAGGGGAACTCACATCTCCACGTGGAGCCAAACCCAAGTCCAAAACCATGGAGGTAATTAATCTCTCTAACCATATTTTAACTGATGACCAATGTGACCTTCTGGGTTTGGGCTTGTCTTTTGCTCCTAGTAACGGCTTTAATTTTTTTACAGCTGTGAAAGACATGCATCTTTTTTGTCGTAAACTGATACTCACTAAGTTACATCACTCACGACAAATGCACACAAATTTGGAGGATGACACTGAACAACAAGCGTTATTAGTCCTTGAGGATTTACTCAGAGAACAACAGGTTGAAACTACAGGTATGTTTCCCCAGTCTGCTTTGCCTAGATCCACAACATTCCCTGCCCTTTCCGTATGCCCAAAAGTAGAGATATTTTGTAAAATGGTAGTTGAGGAATTTAAAAAAATCCCAACGAACATCTATAGGAATAATCTTACACCTAAACAGAGAAAAGCGTTGAAAGATCTACAAAAGATTGATGATGTGGTAATAAAAGCAGCAGACAAGGGTGGGAATGTTGTGGTCTGGCCTATAAAATAATATGAGAAGGAAGCTTTCAAACAGTTAAGGAACAAGGAGACATACCAACAGCTGACTAATAACCCTACCTGTTGTGAGTTCATTTTCCCCTTCGTCACTGAGGTCTGGTGAACTCCCTATTCTGGTAAAGGAAGGTAATGAGCCTGATTATCAGGCACCTGAGCCTAATGAGGATGACTGGCTGAGTGTAGTCACGGACTGGATATAAGGCTGCCGACGCCCTTCTGCCCTGCGGGTGATTTCTCTGTGGACTTCTAGGACACCAGTCTAATTCCTGCTCCTCTAAAGCTAAGTTTTCTGCTTTGCCTGTTAGCATTTGTGTTTTGTTTTTGTTTTCCTTGCTTTTCTGGATTCTGCCATTCCCTGCTGGGGTGAGCTGAATCTCCTTTTGCCGGTTGCTCTGTCTTCAGAATATTCCTGAGTACTGACATAGCTTTTTTGAAGCCTAGCGTCTTCAGGGCCTTTTTCTTTGTCAGTCTGTTGGCTCTTATTTTCATAGGGTTTTTCACGGATTGCAGACAGCAGCCTTCCTGTCCTTTCCTATCTAGTTAGCTTGGGCCCCGTCTTTGCTCAGTCTATCTTTCTGTCTGTGTTAGTGTTTTCATCTTGCTTCACCGTCATTATATGTTGGGGGCTGCCTATTGCTTTGGGGTCTGCTCTGGGGCAGTTTAGATTTCCCCTTTCTTTCTTTAGGCCTATTTAATTCTCCGGCTGTGATCGAGGGGTCTAGGGCATCGTAGGAACCCCCCACGGCTACTGCTAGTTGTTGTGGATAGGATCAGGGGTCTGCAATCCGATAGCTGCCAACCACTCTGGTTTTCTGGACTTAGCTAGCATTTCTGTTTTTGCCTCCTGCGGTGACTCAATCATAACAGAATCACCCGCCATACCGCAGATCCTAGGGTACTCAATAGCAGGAAAGAATTGTGTTTTAAAAAAAAAAAAAAAAAAGTGTGTGTATATTCTTTCCTCTATATCTCTGAGGCTGTAGGGGGAATTTTTTTTTTTCTTTCAATGGAGATAAAGCAATTGTCTGATCGTGTGGAGCAGCTCGCTGCGGAAGTGCGGGGAATTTCCGCCTACCTTGCTCGTTCGCATGCTGTTGAACCAAAGATCCCTACACCTGATGTATTTTTTGGGAATCGATCTAAATTTTTGAGTTTCAAAAATAATTGTAAATTATTTTTTGCCTTGAAGCCTAACTCGTCAGGGAGCTCCGCGCAGCAGGTTAAAATTGTCATCTCTTTGCTGCGTGGCGATCCCCAGGATTGGGCGTTTTCTTTGAAACCAGATGATCCTATTCTGACTAATGTGAACGCATTCTTTCAAGCTTTGGGGTTGTTGTATGACGAACCTACTGCTATTGATCAGGCTGAAAAGACCCTGTTGGCATTGAACCAGGGTCGAGATTCTGAAGAGTTGTACTGTCAAAAGTTCCGAAAGTGGGCGGTCCTTACTACCTGGAATGATAATGCCTTGGCTGCTCTCTTTCGGAAGGGTTTGTCAGAAGCCGTAAAAGATACTATGGTGGGATTTCCTGTTCCCTCTGGTCTGGACGATTCTATGTCATTAGCCATTCAGGTTGATCGGCGTTTACGTGAACGCAGGATTGCACGAGAGGTGTTGCCACCGGTTGAACAGACGTCTGAACCTATGCAATGTGATAGAGTTTTGTCTAAGGCGCAACGTCAGGAGTTCAGAAGGCGTAATAAGCTGTGTTTTTTCTGTGGAGATGCCTCGCATATTATTTCTGTTTGTCCTAAACGAGAGAAACGCTTTGCACACACATTTTCTGTTGGTGGTGTTCAACCTAAGTTTCTTCTGGCAATTACTCTGATCTGCTCCCTGTCCACATTTTCCGCCAAGGCTTTTGTGGATTCGGGAGCAGCGCTAAACCTAATGGACTTGGATTTTGCTAAACGTTGTGGATTTCCGATGACACCTCTGCAGACGCCTATCCCTTTGAGGGGGATTGATGCTACTCCTTTGGCTAAAAATAAACCTCAGTTTTGGACCCAGGTGGTCATGCGGGTCGCCCCAGACCATCAAGAAAATTGCAGATTTTTGGTGTTGCATGGTCTGCATGATGCCGTTGTTCTGGGGTTTCTCTGGTTGCAAATTCATAATCCAGTTTTGGATTGGAAATCTGTGTCTGTGGTGAGTTGGGGTTGTCGGTGTGCCTTTAGTGAGGCTCCGGTTTTTTCCACCTCTCCTCAGTCGCATGATGTTCCTGACTATTTGGCGGACTTTTATGATGTATTTAGTGAGAATGAGTCTGCGTCCTTGCCTCCTCATAGGAGTTATGATTGAACTAAGCCCGGGGTGTAAATTTCCCAAGGGTCGGCTCTTCAATTTATCTGTACCCGAGCACGAGGCTATGCGGTCCTATATTAAGGAGGCGTTGGAGAAGGGTCATATTAGACCATCCTCTTCACCCTTAGGTGCCGGTTTTTTTTTTGTGGCCAAAAAGGATGGTTCTTTAAGGCCTTGTATTGATTATCGTGCCCTCAATAAAATTTCTATTAAATATCAGTATCCGTTACCCCTGATTTCAGATCTGTTCAGATCTATTCTCTAGAGTTAGAGGTGCTTGCTGGTTTACCAAGCTTGATCTCAGGGGGGCATATAATCTTATCCGCATTAAGCAGGGGGATAAATGGAAGACGGCGTTTAATACTCCGGAAGGACATTTTGAGTACCTGGTGATGCCTTTTGGGCTCACTAATGCCCCTTCTGTCTTCCACTGCTTCATGAACGATATTTTCCGAGACTTTGTCGATAAATTTTTGATTATCTATCTGGATGATATTTTGATCTTCTCCAAGGATTGGGATTCTCATGTGGAACATATTCGGACTGTGTTCCGAATCTTGAGGGAGAATTCCCTGTATGTCAAAGGATCGAAATGCCTTTTTGGAATATAGAGGATTTCATTTTTGGGATTTATTTTGTCTCCGTCAACTATTGAAATGGACCCGGCCAAGGTACAGGCCATTTATGATTGGGTTCAGCCCACTTCTTTGAAGGCCCTCCAGAAGTTTTTGGGTTTTGCTAATTTTTATCGGAAATTTATAGCAAAATTTTCTAGTATTGCCAAGCCATTGACTGATCTGAATAAGAAGGGTGCTGATGTGTTGAATTGGTCTCCGGAGGCTGTTGCTTCCTTTCAGGAGCTGAAGCGAAGATTTACCTCCGCCCCGGTTTTGTGGCAACCTGATGTCTCACTCCCATTCCAGGTAGAGGTGGATGCTTCTGAGATTGGTGCAGGAGCTGTTTTGTCCCAAAAGGATCCTGTAACATCTAAAATGAATCCCTGTGCTTTCTTTTCCCGAAAGTTCTCTCCATCTGAACGTAACTATGATGTGGGGAATTGGGAACTGTTGGCCATGAAATGGGCATTTGAGGAGTGGAGACATTGGTTGGAGGAGCTAAACATCAAGTTGTGGTCCTCACTGACCACAAGAATTTGATTTACCTAGAGTCGACTAAACGCTTGAACCCTAGACAGGCTAGGTGGGCCTTGTTTTTTACACGTTTTGATTTTGTGGTCTCTTTTCTTCCTGGAACTAAGAATGTCAAGGCAGACGCCCTCTTTAGGAGTTTCTTTGCTGATTCTCCTGTGGTGACCAAGCCTGCTACCATCTTAGGCGAAGGGGTAGTTCTTTCTGCCATCTCGCCCGATTTGAGACTTGCTCTGCAAGAGTTCCAGGAGGACAAACCTGAGCGTTGTCCCAGTGGAAAGTTGTATGTTCCTGACCAGTGGAAGAAGAGAGTGATGTCTGAAGTTCATTGCTCTGCATTGGCTGGTCATCCAGGTATTTTTGGTACTAGAGATCTGGTGAGTCGCTCTTTTTGGTGGCCCACCTTGTCTCATCATGTCAGGAATTTTGTGCAGTCCTGTGGGACTTGCTCCCGGTCTAAATCTTGTTCTCGCTCTAGTGGGTTGTTGATGCCTTTGCTGGTCCCCAGGAGGCCATGGACCCATATTTCAATGGATTTCATCTCTGATATGCCAGTCTCTCAAAGAATGACTGTTATTTGGGTGATTTGTGATAGGTTCTCTAAGATGGTTCATCTTGTACCACTCCCTAAGTTGCCATCTTCCTCTGAGTTGGTGCCCCTGTTTTTGCAACAGGTGGTTCGCTTACATGGGATTCCTGAGAACACTGTATCTGACAGAGGAGTTCAGTTTGTGTCTAGATTTTGGAGGACCTTCTGTTCCAAGCTGGGAATTCAGTTGTCCTTCTCCTCTGCTTTTCACCCTCAGACCAATGGGCAGACAGAGAGAACAAACCAGACCTTGGAGTCGTATTTGAGATGTTTTATTTCCGCTGATCAGGATGATTGGGTTTCATTTTTTCCCTTGGCCGAATTTGCTTTAAATAATAGAGCTAGTTCTGCCACTTTGATGTCACCTTTTTTTTGTAACTTTGGGTTTCATCCTCGAATTTCTTCAGGGCAGGTGGAGCCTTCTGCCTGCCCAGGTGTTGACACTGTGGTGGAGAGAATGCACCAGATCTGGGACCAAGTGGTGGATAAGTTATCTCTCTCCCAGGAAAAGGCCCAGCGGTTTTCCAATCGACATAGGACCATTGGTCCCCAGTTTAAGATTGGTGATATGGTGTGGTTATCATCAAAAAATATTGCTATGAAGGTGGCTTCTCCTAAGTTTAAGCCTAGATTTATTGGACCTTACAAGATTTTGGAGATTATTAATCCGGTCTCTTTTCGTTTGGCTCTTCCTGTCACATTTAAAATCCATAATGTGTTCCATAAGTCCTTGTTGAAGAGGTTTGTTGAACCAGTTGTTCCTGGGGTGGCACTTCCAGACCCTGTATTGGTTGAAGGTAACATGCAATATGAGGTAGAGAAAATACTGGATTCCCGTCTGGCTAGACGGAGACTCCAGTATTTGGTTAAGTGGAAGGGTTATGGTCAGGAGGATAATTCCTGGGTCTCTGCCTCTGATATTCATGCCAAAAGATTGGTGCGTGCCTTTCATCGGGCTCACCCTGATCGCCCTGGTGGCGTGGTTGAGGGTTCGGTGACCCCTCCTCAAGGGGGAGGTACTGTTGTGAGTTCATTTTCCCCTTCGTCACTGAGGTCTGGTGAACTCCCTATTCTGGTAAAGGAAGGTAATGAGCCTGATTATCAGGCACCTGAGCCTAATGAGGATGACTGGCTGAGTGGAGTCACGGACTGGATATAAGGCTGCCGACGCCCTTCTACACTGCGGGTGATTTCTCTGTGGACTTCTAGGACACCAGTCTGATTCCTGCTCCTCTAAAGCTAAGTTTTCTGCTTTGCCTGTTAGCATTTGTGTTTTGTTTTTGTTTTCCTTGCTTTTCTGGATTCTGCCATTCCCTGCTGGGGTGAGCTGAATCTCCTTTTGCCGGTTGCTCTGTCTTCAGAATATTCCTGAGTACTGACATAGCTTTTTTGAAGTCTAGCGTCTTCAGGGCCTTTTTCTCTGTTAGTCTGTTGGCTCTTATTTTCATAGGGTTTTTCACGGATTGCAGACAGCAGCCTTCCTGTCCTTTCCTATCTAGTTAGCTTGGGCCCCATCTTTGCTCAGTCTATCTTTCAGTCTGTGTTAGTGTTTTCATCTTGCTTCACTGTCATTATATGTTGGGGGCTGCCTATTGCTTTGGGGTCTGCTCTGGGGCAGTTTAGATTTCCCCTTTCTTTCTTTAGGCCTATTTAATTCTCCGGCTGTGATCGAGGGGTCTAGGGCATCGTAGGAACCCCCCACGGCTACTGCTAGTTGTTGTGGATAGGATCAGGGGTCTGCAATCCGATAGCTGCCAACCTCTCTGGTTTTCTGGACTTAGCTAGCATTTCTGTTTTTGCCTCCTACGGTGACTCAATCATAACACCAACCTTTGCATTTACCCAGTTATTGGAAAAAATTCTATATAATGCATTTGAGGCTGGTCTTATCCCCAAGAAAATCCTTGAAGGACTGTTGATTACAAATCCTAGGGTACCAACTTTTTATTTGCTGCCCAAGGTCCACAAGGACCCGGTCAATCCTCCGAGGCGTCCCATAGTCTCTGACATAGGGGGGCCATGTGACATGATATGTAAATTTATTGATTACTATTTGAAATCTATTGTCGAGACCTTGCCCTCCTATGTCAGAGACACCACGGATTTGTTGAACAAGATAAATGGGATTACCCTGGAGGATGACATGGTCCTTGTGGCCATTGATATACACTCACTGGCCACTTTATTAGGTACACCATGCTAGTAAGGGGTTGGACCCCCTTTTGCCTTCAGAACTGCCTCAATTCTTCGTGGCAGAGATTCAACAAGGTGCTGGAAGCATTCCTCAGAGATTTTGGACCATATTGACATGATGGCATCACACAGTTGGCGCAGATTTGTCGGCTGCACATCCCTGATGCGAATCTCCCGTTCCACCACATCCCAAAGATGCTCTATTGGATTGAGATCTGGTGACTGAGGAGGCCATTTGAGTACAGTGAACTCATTGTCATGTTCAAGAAACCAATCTGAGATGATTCGAGCTTTATGACATGGCGCATTATCCTGCTGAAAGTAGCCATCAGATGTCGGGTACATTGTGGTCATAAAGGGATGGACATGGTCAGCAACAATACTCAGGTAGGCTGTGGCGTTGCAACGATGCTCAATTGGTACCAAGGGGCCCAAAGAGTGCCAAGAAAAAATTCCCCACACCATGACACCACCACCACCAGCCTGAACCGTTGATACAAGGCAGGATGGATCCATGCTTTCATGTTGTTTACGCCAAATTCTGACCCTACCATCCGAATGTCGCAGCAGAAATCGAGACTCATCAGACCAGGCAACGTTTTTCCAATCTTCTACTGTCCAATTTCGATGAGCTTGTGCAAATTGTAGCCTCAGTTTCCTGTTCTTAGCTGAGAGGAGTGGTACCCGGTGTGGTCTTCTGCTGCTGTAGCCCATCTGCCTCAAAGTTCGACGCACTGTGCGTTCAGAGATGCTCTTCTGCCTACCTTGGTTGTAACGGGTGGCAATTTGAGTCACTGTTGCCTTTCTATCAGCTCGAACCAGTCTGCCCATTCTCCTCTGACCTCTGGCATCAACAAGCCATTTCCGGCCACAGAACTGCCGCTCACTGGATTTTTTTTCTTTTTCGGACCATTCTCTGTAAACCCTAGAGATGGTTGTGCGTGAAAATCCCAGTAGATCAGCAGTTTCTGAAATACTCAGACCAGCCCTTCTGGCACCAACAATCATGCCACGTTCAAAGGCACTCAAATCACCTTTCTTCCCCATACTGATGCTCGGTTTGAACTGCAGGAGATTGTCTTGACCATGTCTACATGCCTAAATGCACTGAGTTGCCGCCATGTGATTGGCAGATTAGAAATTAAGTCTTAACACACAGTTGGACAGGTGTACCTAATAAAGTGGCCAGTGAGTGTAGAATCTTTGTATACAACTAGTAATCATGATGATGGGTTGGCAGCAGTACGGTTTTACTTGGAGATGACGAATCGGGATGGCCACTGGTGTGAATTTTTATTGGAACTTTTGGATTTTGTTTTATGTCACAATTATTTTGTTTTTATAGATTGTTTTTTCTTTGCAGAAGCGTGGCACTGCCATGGGTGCGGCGTGCGCCCCGTCATATACTAAGCCGTTTCTCAGGCATTGGGAGAGGCAGGTTTTCCTTGGTAACGGGGCCCATGCCGCAGACCATGTGCAGTGTTGGCACCGTTACATTGATGACGTTTTCGTTATTTGGCAGGGATCCACACTTGAACTCAAAGGATTTATGCAATATTTAAATTCCAATTATGTTAATCTTAGGTTCACATACAAATGGCATAGGTCTAGTCTTGAGTTCTTGGATATCTTGTTGTGTGTGGACGCCAATGGGGTAATTCAGACTGCTTTTGTTTCGCAAGGAGACAGCAGTGAACTCCTTGCTACTCACATCTTCTGCGTATGTTCCACCGGTCATCCGTGCCATCCTGATTGGAGAGTATTTACGAACTCGGCGCATCTGTTCTACGGATGCAATGTTTGAGTGGCAAGCTAAGGATTTGAGGCAACGTTTTAGATCTAGAGGATACAGCAATAGGTGTATCAGACAAGGGTATAGGAGGGCCAAACGGACTCCACGAAATGATTTACTGACCAATCCCACTAATTCTCGGCAGCAAAAAAATGAGGATACTATTTGTTTTGTATCCACCTCCAACTGCCAATGGGATCGAATGAGAGATATTTTGGCGAAATGTTGGCCAGTTTTACATACTGATGCCACGTTGATGGCATGTCTTCCATCAAAACCAAGGATAATTCCTAGACGTAGTATGAATTTGAAGGATCACCTGGTTAGAAGCCACTATGTACCAAAAATTACAACATCTCTTATTTGCTCGACACGTACACAAGGATGTTTTCCTTGTGGTAGATGTGTTGCATGTCCGAATATCTATAGAGCCACGTTATTTAAATCATCAGACAGGCAGAAAACCTTTTATATAAGGGATTTTATTACATGCAACACATCTAATGTGGTATATTACGCTACTTGCCCATGTGGGAAAATCTATGTCGGGCTCGCATCACGGGAATTGAAAGTTCGCTTGCGCAAACATGTTAGAGATATCATGGCGGCCAAAGACATCCAAGATGTCTCCATTTTGAAAACTCTCCCAAAGCACTTTAAGCTATTCCATAATGCCAAGCCAAAGGGCTTGATGGTCCGTGGGATTGATAAAATTGAGTGTGGTGTCTGTGGTGGCAATGTCAAGAAGATCCTTGCACAACTTGAATGCAGATGGATGGTGACATTAGATGTCCTGGTACCCAAAGGTTTAAATGAAACCAATAGCTTTGGGTCATTCCTTTAAAACCTACCCTCCTTTTCCTCTCTTTTCCTTCTTCCACTCTTTCTGTCCCTTTATTTTCTTCCAGCCCTTTGCCGTCCTATTTCTCCCATGTTCTAGCATTACTTGATTGTTCTGTGCTGATATGACCCATTTTGGTATTCTTGTTCTGTGCTTTTAATTGTGTCTATTTTGTGTTTGTCTTTTTAGTTATCACACATTTATAATTTTAATTCCCACATTGGTTGAGAGTGTGTCCCTGAAAGTCCTATCACAGCGTGTTGGATTAAAATGCAGAACCTACTGCGGACATGCCTTTCAAGTAGACATCAATTTCTTTGGAAATGCATTGGCCATAAATTCGAAAGGACAACTGGCCCTAGGGATAATGCAAAATTATCATCTCCTTTTATATCCTATTGAATATGGTCGATGGAAAACTATTATGGGAGGATGTCTCTTTCATTTGGTCGTCAATAAGAAGCAAGCTGATGTAATGTTTGTATACTTATAATTTATGTTTTTGTTGTTCATTTACATCAGTCTTTTGCGCTGCAGAACCACTGATACTTACTGTCTAATTATGAGAATGCCCATATTTTGATCTTTAACTAAAGTGTATATGGTAGGCCCATCGGCGTTTATTCTGCCTTTCCACACTCGCGATATGTATCTGGTGGGCCATAGTAGAACAACATATATGGAGAGACTTTCTGTTTATGCCTGCTTGCATTTGGTCTACAAAAAAATGGCCGCGGTCTTGTGCGCGTGCGCAGTGTGATCGGTATCGGTGCACTATGTTCCGGCCATCTATTATGAGTCACGCGCATTACAATGACGTCATATGGGTGGTTGTTTACCACACATGCGCGCGACTCTTTGATGGCGATGGATCATTTGGGTGATGCCGACCGACCCGACTGGGCATGCGGCGCTGTGATTACCAGCACCTGGGACTTTGTGTATATATATATGGGCTTGCGATGTTAGACAGACACTTCCCCTTGATAAAGCCGTGGCGAAACGCGCATCGGGGTTACAGCGAGGCATCCCCCCCTCTCATACTGACAGCATGGGTAAGTGGCAATAAGCGTATATGATACTATGGGTATTATTCCCTGGGACCTTACATGGCGATTAGAGTTGAGCGACTTTGGTCAGATCGGGTTTCATGAAACAAAATTTGTTTCAGATGAAACTGGTCCGGCTAGGGCAAAAAAAGTCGGAGTTTCGTCCGAAACCCGACCCCAATGCAAGTCAATAGGGAATAAAAGTCGGCATTGAGTGGATGAATGTCATCTGCTCAATGACAACTTTTATTTCCCATTGACTTGCATTGGGATCGGGTTTCGGACGAATCTCCGACTTTTTTTTGCCCTAGTCGGACCAATTTCACCTGAAACAAATTTTGTTTCATGTAACCCGATCCGACCAAAGTCGCTCAACTCTAATGGCGATTATTTGCACATGGTGTAATTGTAATGTGTAGGTGGTGACTCTTTTGATTCTGGCACCTTTGTGTAGTGTTTTATTGTTACAATTTGGGCATGCTGTAATATTCATGTATGACTCTGCACAGTGGGGTTTATTTTGTAGCCTCACCTATACTATTGCTTTTTGTCCTACTCTGTATTAATAATGGTGACTCCTCGCTTGCTGTTTCTTCTGGATTGCTCCTCCAATATACCTCGTATATATTTATGAATGTTTGATAAATTTTTATATATTCTAAATAAAGATTTATCTTCTATGCAGTTTATAAACTTTTTGTGGTTTATGGCTACTCCAACTTTCTCCTGTTTGCATGTTATTGGGAGTACTCCACATTTATCTATTTGTCCGTACACTGGGTGGGGGAACTAAAATATATTGGCTTTTAACCAGTTCCTGGCAACATGTGACAACTATGGTTGTTTTGGATATTTGTTTGAAGATGTACTTATTGTGAGCATCCTGGGCACTATAAGTATCAATGCTATAAGTTAAACGGGTCACCCCTGAGGCCGAGGGCCGCCCCTCGGGAGGTGGATCCAAAGGCCCAGAGGGACCGTCACAATGGGTCTCCCAGTTTGTCTTCAAATGACCATATAAACCATATGGATTGATGGTGTACCCTTGGAAGCTTTGTTAGACACTGGATCACAAGTTACCACCTTTGACCACCGAACTTTTGAGAAGAATTGGGACTTTGATATTCTGAATCCAGTGGGTAAAGCGAAGTTACGTGTTATTGAAAGTAATAGTCAATCTGTTCCCCAGCTAGGCTACTGGGAACCCATCATCCAAACTGGGGATTGTAAGTTACCAGGACAAGGTGTGATTGTTACTGAGGCTAAGGGAGATACAACAGCAGTAGTGCTAGGCATGAATGTTATGAGTCATGTGTTTCCTGAATTGCTCACTGCCTTGCATGCTTCTCTCCCTTCTGCTTCTCCCCCTTACAGGAAAGCTGTTCAACGGACCATCAAAGTGCTCTGCGCCCAACAGAAGTTTGCCAACTGTAAAGGTGAGAAAGGTATGAATGTTTGATAAATTTTAATATATTCTAAATAAAGATTTCTCTTCTATGCAATTTCTAAACTTCTTTTTGTGGTTTATGGCTACTCCAACTTTCTCCTGTTTGCATCACAATAAGTACAGTAGACACAATCTCAAGATGGAAGCCCTCCAGCACCTGGGCGACTAGAACGTGGTTTTGGGGACACTGCCCGACTTACGGATGACTCGCCTGGTGCAGGGGATTGGCTTTTTAGTTCCTTTAAGGCTTGGCATACAGAGTCAAGGACTTGGACAAGTGCATCTGTGGTAATAGGAGTATGAACGAGAGTAGGGGCTGGCACGTACTGTGTGGTCTGCATAAATGGAGCAGGTGAAGGTGGAGATACAGTGGATATTCCAGCAGCCAGGTCTAGAGAACAAGGAGCAGGAGCATAGCTAGGACAAGGTGAGTCATTACCCACTACCCGCAAAGCTAGAGCTTTAAAGTCTAAGAAAGTCATGCTGGTGTTTTGTGCTGCTAGCATGGGGAGTTTACTTTGTACGAGTCTGGAATCCACACCTTCTATGAATCTATCTACCCTCTCCTACTGTATCCTCACCCATCCCTGTAGACTGTGAGCCCTCGCGGGCAGGGTCCCCTCTCCTTATGTACTTGTGTGTCCCTTGTCTTACACATGTTTATTATACTTGTCTATATTTCCCCTTTTCACATGTAAAGAGCCATGGAATAAATGGCGCTATATAAATGCATAATAATAATAATAATTGTTTTCTGTAACTGCAGGATCTAGTTTGTCCATTTGCTGTAAAGCCCTGTATGCAGACTGAAGGGCTAATGCGTAGTCCCGAAGGGTCTCACCTGGTTCCTGACGTCGGTTGTAAAATTTTAGACAAACCTCGGTAGGCGACTGGCGCTCAAATTCTTAGGTGGGTGAGGATCTGTTCTATGCTGGTCTTTTCAGTAGATGGCCAGGAATGGACTTCTTCAGCCTCTGGACCTTCAAGCTGACCCAGGAGTTGTACCCGCTGATGAGGAGAAAGTGAGAAGAGTTCAAGAGTGTACATTAGTTTTTCTTTGAACCCAGCAAGTGTATGGGGCTCTCCTCAGTGGTTGGCACTGCAGTCTTGCAGCGCCAGGGTTCGAATCCCACCAAGGACATCTGCAAGGAGTTTGTATGTTCTCTCCGTGTTTGCGTGGGTTTCACCCGGGTTCTCTGGTTTCCTCCCACATTCCAAAGACATACTGATAGGGAATTTAGATTGTGAGCCCCATCGGGGACAGCGATGATGTGTGCAAACTGTAAAGGGCTGCGGAATATGTTAGCGCTATATAAAAATAAAGATTATTATAGATTGGGAGACTACAGGTTCCTATGAAGAATGGCATGCCAGTGGCCATGACAGGGGCTGGAACCGGGTTGTCGGCATTAGCCTGTGAAACTGGAACACTAGCTGATGACAATGATGGTGTAGAGTTAGTGGACCCTGCCTGGTCATTATGAAGAGGGTCAGACATTTTGGTGTTAATATCGGTACTGTCTCTTTAAGAATAAGGACAACACTGTAACTTGAAGAAATGCACAATTATACAGCAACACAGTTTGTGAAATGGAAGGCTTCCCCTCTTGAATATAGCACTGCTGGAAACGAGAATTTGCACTTATCTGTATAACTTGAGAGGCCAGAGAGGAGAGAAGCTGTGGCAGAAGTCGGTCACAGTGTGTGCAAAACAGGCAGGCATTGTCCAGCCATGAGAAACACAAGGATCACAGTTCATGGCTCCACACAAAAATGCAAGCAGGCGCAGCAAGACAGTCTTTAGCAGTATTCACTAGCAAGACAGAGGTGAATGAGCAGTGCTGGGACTTGTAGTGCAGTAAACAGGCACAGGGGAATAAATCCTGTTAGCGACACCATTTTTTCAGCCTTGTAATGACCAAGCCGAACGTTCCCTGCTATCCACCCCCACAGTGTCCGCAGCCGAAGGAATTATGACACACACCGGTCTCGGGGATAACAGTTGCTTTTACTTCAGCAGGAACAGGAATTATAACTTGGAACAAATAAGGAACAGTCTCTCTCACGGGTAGTCCACGGCAATTACAGTTCACACTTAGACGCTGAGATGTAATTGGGGTCTGGAGCTTTAAGAGCACTGGACAGTGTCTTTTGGTATTTTACAGAGGGAGGTAGACGCAGCAATTAGAGGTTACAGACCTGTACTTGGGGTTATCTCCACAGTGTGTCACGGCACGTGCACAAGTACTTATAGGTGAATGTAGAAACTGTGGCGAATCCTGTCAGCAATTCTTTAGTAACATAGTAATTAAGGTTGAAGGAAGACTTTAAGTCCATCTAGTTCAACCCATATCCTGTCCTAACTTGCCCTAACATGTTGATCCAGAGGAAGGCAAAAAAAAACCCATGTGGCAAACAGTAAGCTTCACATTGGGGAAAAAAATTCCTTCCCGACTCCACATACGGCAATCAGACTAGCTCCCTGGATCAACGCAATATTAAGGAAACTAGTGTATATACCCTGTAATATTATACTTTTCATGAAAGGCATCCAGTCCCTTCTTAAATTTTAGTAGTGAATCACTCATTACAACATCATATGGCAGAGAGTTCCATAGTCTCACTGCTCGTACAGTAAAGAATCCGCGTCTGTTATTATGCTTAAACCTTCTTTCCTCCAGACGTAGAGGATGCCCCCTTGTCCCCGTCACAGGTCTAAGAGTAAAAAGATCATTAGAAAGCTCTTGGTATTGTCCCCGCATATATTTATACATTGTAATAAGATCACCCCTAAGCCTTCGATTCTCCAAACTAAATAACCCCAAGTGTAATAACCTGTCTTGGTATTGCAGACCCCCTAGTTCCCTAATAACCTTGGTCGCTCTTCTCTGCACCCGCTCCAGTTCAGCTTTGTCTTTCTCATACACCGAGACCAGAACTGTACACAGTATTCTAAGTGTGGTCGCACTAGTGACTTATATAGAGGTAAAATTATGTTCTCCTCATGAGCATCTATGCCTCTTTTAATGCATCCCATTATTTTATTTGCCTTTGCAACAGCTGCCTGACACTGGCCGCTAAATGTGAGTTTGTCGTCCACCCATACACCCAGGTCTTTTTCAGTGACAGTTTTGCCCAGTGTTTTACAATTAAGCACATAATTATACATCTTGTTCGTTCTACCCAAGTGCATGACCTTACATTTATCCCCATTAAAGCTCATTTGCCATTTATCAGCCCAAGCTTCTAGTTTACATAAATCCTCCTGTAATATAAAATTGTCCTCCTGTATGGATTACCCTGCAGAGTTTAGTGTCATCTGCAAATATTGAAATTCTACTCTCTATGCCCCCTACAAGGTCATTAATAAATGTTAAAAAGAAGCAGGCCCAAAACTGACCCCTGTGGTACCCCACTGCTAACCGTGACCCAGTCCGAGTGTGCTCCATTCTAACCACCCTTTGTTTCCTATCCCTGAGCCAGCTCTTAACCCACCTACACATATTTCCCCCTATCCCCATTGTTCTCATTTTATGTATCAACCTTTTGTGTGGCACCGTATCAAAAGCTTTTGAAAAGTCCATGTACACCACGTCCACTGCATTCCTTGGTCCAGTCCGGAAGTAACCTCTTCATGAAAGGTTATCAGATTAGTCTGGCAGGAACGGTCCCTTGTAAACCCATGTTGATATTGGGTCATAAGTTTATTCTTCTCCAGATACTCCAGTATAGTATCTCTTAGAAAACCCTCCAGGATTTTACCCACAGTTGAGGTTAAACTTACTGGCCTATGATTTCCAAGTTCAGTTTTTGTCCCCTTTTTGAATATTGGCACCACATTTGCTATACGTCAGTCCTGTGGTACAGACCCTGTTATTATGGAATCTTTAAAGATTAAAAATAATGGTCTATCTATGACTGTGCTTAATTCCTGCAGTACTCGGGGGTGTATCCTATCCGGGCCCGGTGATTTGCCAATTTTAGTGATTTTTAGATGTGGTGAAACCTGTCAGCAATTCTTTAGATGTGGTGAATTCTGTCAGCAATACTTTACATGTGGTGAATCCTGTCAGAAATAGAATGATGTCTGTATAGGTTAGAGGGAACTTAGGCTTTTACGCCTGCAGGAGAATAAAGAACATTCTAGAATTGCCTGAAAAAACTGCTCCTCCTATTGACCATGTGACTAGGAGCTGGCCAATAGGAGACCAAATTCACATCTCAGATCTTTGCAAAACAATAATTCAGTCATTGTACGCTTTCACCATTAGATGGCGACAGAACACAGCAAACGAGAAATTCATTGTATCTAAAATGAAGGTGACTAGAAATGGAGAATTACAGCTCACAAATAATGTAGAGGGCCAGGTAGAGAGTGAGCAGTAGTGTACAGATGCTACTCACAATTCAGTATTACTTAAAGGGACAGGCACACACTCTGGACTGGGTCACTACACATCCAGCGTTTCCCTACGTTCCTATCTTTAACATTTTGTTTCCGTGCGGTCGCCGCACACATCAAATCACCGCATGCGGACGCATCTGCATACAACGCATGTCCCTGCGTACCCAATATTAATGTGGCAGTAGGTGGAGCATGGGCGGAGCTTCACGGAGGAAGTAGGCTGCCATCCGCAGCCCTCCACATTGCAAGTGTGAAACTAGCCTTACTCAAATACATTACAAAACTTCTACTCTTTGCAATATTAAACACGGACAGCAGATGGAGCCACACGGACGCCATCTGTGAGCTATATGTGTTTTTCACCGACACATAGATCTGTATTAGGCCTCTTTCACACATCAGGTTTTCGCCGTCAGGCGCGATCCGGCGCTTTTGACAGAAACCGGATCCGGCGAAATGCAATGCCGGATCCGGTTTCCCCCCCATAGACTTGCATTTGCGCCGGATCGCGCCAGATGGCCATGCGTTTCATCCGGTTTTCGCCGGATCCGGCAATGTGTCGCGATCCGGCGTCTGGAAAAAACGGCTACTGTAACGTTTTTTGTCTCCGGCGTAAAAGCCGGACACGCCGGATCCGGCGCGTCCGGCTTTTTCACACAATGAAAGCCTATTAGCGCCGCAATGCGCCGGATCCGGCGAAAGCCGGATCTGGTGGCCGGTCCGGTTTTTTGGGTCTGAGCATGCTCAGTAGCTCTGCCCACAAGACATATATAAAAGCAAGACAGTGGGACCCACAGCCACACCCAACATCCCAACATGCCACCCAAGAAAGCAACCAAGCGCAGCAGGAGAAGGCAGGAGACCACTGCAGCACCACCACCACCCCAAATGGAGCAGCAAATGGAACATGCTGAGGAGGGGAGGCCAGCAGCAGATGAGAGACGGTAATTATCAAATCCCCCATTCCTCCAAACTAGGGCTATTGAATATCAAGATATTCATTGGCCCTTTGTTTCTCTTTATTCAACAGCCGCCCAATAGATGCAGCAGCAGCAGCAATGGCAGCAGGTGGAACACCACCCACAGGCATGGAGTGTGGCCACCAGGAAGACAGCACATCATCTTCTGGGAGCCCTCCCTCGCATCGTCAGCGTTTGACGGTAAGTTTTTATTTCCAAAATCCATCATCTCTGTAATATATGTCTATTCATTGCCTTTTATTTCAAAACAGGATTCACAAGATGAAGAGGAGCTCCCAGAAGAAGAAGGAAGGGGTGGACAGACACTTGGAGTGGGCTCACAATTGGTAAGTTTTTTGCATCAAACGCAGAAACACAACATCACACTACACACAACACATAGAAAACGTTCTGCAGACCACACACAGCAAACAAATGCCTACATCCAAAGACATAACATTTTTTGTTTTCTTCTCTAGTCTTCCTAATCTGGTGCTCGGCCAAGAGGTCCTCGCAGTGCCTCCCAGGGTCGTTGGCGACAGCAACGCGGCGGTCACCAGCGTGTAAGTATAAATATTTTTGCTTTGTTTTTTTGCACTTTTTATTTCATTTCTTTTGTGGAGGCTAATTATGTTATTTTTGTCTTTTTCTTTAACAGCCTTCACAGCCTGCTCCCGACTCAGACGGTGAGGATGGAGGACTCGATGTGGACCACCTCATCGATCTCGTCAGAGAAAGGGAGCCGCTCTGGAATATGGCTGACCGCCGCCACGCTGACCTTATCGTTACCCGACGACTCTGGGAGGAAATCTGTTCGCTCCTTGTGGGCCGCTGGGAGGACCTCGATGTTCGGGCCCAGATTAAAGAGCGTAAGTATATACAGTACCGGTTGCTTGATGTAAACCAGTGTTTCCCGAACTCCAGTCCTCGTGGTCCCCACGGACCATGTGTTCAGGATTTCTATTTACTATGGAAATCCTGAAAACATGACCCCTGGGGACCATGAGGACTGGAGTTTGGGAAACACTGATGTTGTATACTAACCACTTTGTCCTTTCTCGTTTCAGGGAACAGAATTGTGAATCGGTGGCGGTCTGTGAGGGATCGTTTCAAGAAGGAGTTCAATAAAGAGATGCGGGCCCCGAGTGGATCTGGAGGACGCAGGAGCAAGTACAAGTACGCAGAAGCCCTGTCGTTCCTCCGGGAAACAATGGTCACTAGAAGGTAAATATTACACACCATATGTGAAAAAAAATGTTAGATGTAAATTTTTTTTTTTCAGCCAGGGCCATACCATGTCAGTATTTTGTTTTTTTTTCTCTTTATTCCACAGCACGGTGAGCAGCACTCGGGAGCCTGCACGATTGGACCCTTCTGAGGCGATCCCTGAGGAGACCGGCACCGAGGGACACTTCGACCGCCCCGGTACATCTGCACCTTCCCAGCCTTCCCACACATTCGACCCATCTGTCCCATCCACCAGCACAGGAGCATCGTGGCCGCCTACATTACATGAAGCTGCTGGTGAGATCGCTTTCCCTTTACCCCACCCTTCTGCCCCTGCCACCTCTAGTACACCTGTGGGTACTGGGCAGCAGCGGCAGAGGGGTCAGGAAAAGACTTATGCGCCAGAGTTCTTGCATCTGAATGCATCTTTCCAGAACTGTCTAAAAGTCTTGTCAGAGCAAATCTCCGCAGGCTATCAGCAGATCAACTCCAGCATTCTGGAGGTGAAGACACTTCTGCAAACCATGCATTCAGAAGCAAGATCTTCGCCAAACCACACCTTTTTCAGGTCTGTTGTGGAGCGCATGGAAACGCTCTCTCCTGCCCAGCAGATGCATGTAATGCATTCATGCCACGCTGCTCTCCAGCAAGTTACCTCCCAACCTCCTCCTCCCACCACAGTAGTTCCTCCACCTGCACCCCCTCCAGCCACTTTCCATCCTCCCCCTCCTATTACATCTACACCCCCTCCAGCCACTTTCCATCCTCCCCCTCCTATTACATACCATCCACCTCCCCAGCACCAGCACCCTCCCCAGCACCAGCAACCTCCCCAGCACCAGCAACCTCCCCAGCACCAGCAACCTCCCCAGCACCAGCAACCTCCCCAGCACCAGCAACCTCCCCAGTACCAGCAACCTGCCCCGTACCAGACATCTCCCCACTTCCAGCAACCTGCCCCGTACCAGACATCTCCCCACTTCCAGCAACCTGCCCCGTACCAAACTCCTTCCCCATACAACTTGCCATCAACATCATCTGCTCCTACAGTCCCTGCCCAACCCTCCACTCCACCACCCACCACCTCTTCTGCTTCCCACATGTCCACCCATTCTGTAGCTTTTTCCACACCTTCACCTCTAACTGTTCCTTCCCCACCACGATCCCAGTCCTCTCTCCACACTCCCAGTGTCGAAGTGTCCCGCAGCCCCTCCAGCAGTATTTCCACCACACACTACACAGATTTATAATGTGTGTATTTAAATAAAAATGACCAGTTTTATGGTTTCAAAGCTTTATTAAACAAGTTTATTAAAATTTTAAAAAAGTTTACTAAAAAAAACATTTTTCAATAAAAGTTAAATTATTTTACACTGGTTGTCTGTCATTTCTTTCTGCGGCGAAAAAGGTTAAATACAGGGTATTTAAAAGGTGAAATGGTATTCAAAACTAGGTATATAACTGTGGGTAACTTTTAGCTTTTTGCCACAGTTGTGTTCCTGGTTGTGTTTGAAGCAAAGTATTTCACCTAAAAAGTTGTGTTTATTGTTGGTGATTTCCTAACAATGTACACAACTTTTGTTAAAAGGTGAAATACTTTGCATAAAACACAACCAGGTACACACCTGTGGCCTAAAGCTAAAAATAGTAAGACCATGACAAGATAGCCAACTTTGGTTGGCAAAGGTATATACTGTTGGTCCAGAAGGTACACAAGTTTGGTTAGGGCACAAATCTTTCACACTCTGTCATCCTGCCAGTGTACTCTGCCTTGAGGTGACAAAGTATATTGCAAAATTGTCCCTCATTACTGAAACCGTCACAGAACTTCTAGTGGTAATGTCATGGTAATCTTGCAAGGTGGTTTCTTCAGAGGTGTCCTCAATGGAAATGGGTTCCTTGCAGATAACAAAATTGTGGAGTACCACGCACGCTTTGATCACCTCGTCCACAGTTTCTGTCTTGAGGTTGATCGCAGTCAATAGGACCCGCCATTTGGCTGTCAGAATACCAAAGGTACATTCAACCATTCTTCTTGCTCTTGTGAGGCGGTAATTAAAAATGCGTTTTGGTCTTGTCAATCCTCTGCTAGAGTACGGTTTCAAAAGGTGTTCTGACAGCTGGAAGGCTTCATCCCCTACACAGACAAATGGCATAGGTGGACCAGATGTTTGCGGCAGCGGTCTAGGTGGTGGGAACTGGAAGGTGTTTCCATACAGTTTACGCCCCATGGCAGACAGTTTGAAAACTTGAGAGTCATTGGAGCGGCCATAGGCCCCAATATCAACCGCAATAAATTTGTATTCCGCGTCAGCGATGGCCATGAGGACAATTGAAAATTATTTCTTGTAATTGAAATATTCCGATCCCGATCCAGCTGGCTTTACAATGCGGATAGGTTTCCCGTCCACAGCGCCCAAGCAGTTTGGAAACTGACATATCTGTTGAAACTTGTCAGCAATTTCAATCCACCTCTCTGTTGTGGGCTCTGGTAAAAACTCTTCAGCTAAGGAGTCCCACAGTGCACGGCATGTGTACTTCACAATTCCAGATATGGTGGAAATCCCGAGTCTGTACTGGAAATGCAGTGACGAAAGAGATTCTCCAGTTGCAAGAAATCTGTGGGGAATTAAAAAACAATAAATTAGTTTTAAATCACAGCATTACATACCAAAACTCAGCTATAACACTTGGAGATACAAACTACCACCAACAAGATTGCAGTGAAAGTGTGCTCTGATGCGAGCATATCCAATAAATGTGGCTTACCTTAAAGTCACCATCAGACGCTCTGCGGGTGAAACAGAGAAGCGGCAATAGGTGTCAGCTTTTCTTATGAGGTCTGCAATGCGCTCCACCAAGTAATCAAAATTCTCCATTTTCATCCTAACATATCCAAAAAATTTATCCGGGTTTCGTCGAAGGTCCATGCAGAGTGTAGAATAGACCCCACGCGTCATTCTCTTGGCTGTGATGGGGTGGATCCACAAACGTCGTCTACGATGCCTGATGCGCTGCTGTCTCGCTCTCTCCTCCAGAACAATCACCCTCAAACGATTCGCCTCCGCTATAAAATCCGCCAAATTCTTCAAAATATTTCCAATGACAACATCCATCTTCGCCAGTAACTTGCTCTTCTCTCCAACCTGCACTTTCTCCTCTACAACCTGTCAAAGAAGGGCTGTAGGAACATGCTATATATAGTTTTCCAGTAGCCAATCCCGTTCGGAAGGCCACAAGGGTCAATTTTAAAAACCGGATCCGGCGTAATCCGTCGAAAAACGGATAGAAAAACGGATGAACCGGATGAGACGGATCCGGTTTTGTCTGTCAAGAAAAAGACGGATCCGGCAGAAAACCGGATCCGTCACATCCGGTTTTACGAAACATTTGCCGGATCCGGCGTTCCGGCACGACGCCGGATCGCGCCTGACGCCGAAAACCTGATGTGTGAAAGTAGCCTTAGGCTTTCTCGTGTGTTGCTGGAAATAAACCTCCATGTGTTCTGCACGGACACACAGGTCAGGAAAAGAACAGACATTTGCAAAATAGAATATAATGGGTACGAGTTGTATTTGCCAGAAAACAGGTACAACATATAAGTGCAACCCAGATGTCTGAAGGAGGCCTTAACCAATTTTATTTGACCTCCCTGAGATTCTGTCTCCCATCTCCACTACCTATTTAGAACCCCCTCCCTCCTGCAATATGTAACACTGAAAGCAGGGAGCCATCACAATGGAGCTGAAGCTTTATGGATTTGTAACGTTAGATCACTCCGTTACATAAAGAATTTACAGACATCTGCAGAGACAAAGAGGTAATGAAGACTATACTGAAAGTTACTTAACTTTGTATAAAGCAAATGTGAAGGTGACCAGAGCCTTTAGTTACCATATTTATGTGTGGTAAGCTACAGATGTTTAGCAGCGTCCAAATGAAAATGTACAGGGTCAGCCATACGAGCGCCAAATGAGGATATAACAGGATTATTTCTCCCATTTAAAGGTCGCTTTACATGGGACAATTGTTTTCAAGTCCCAAGAGAAATGTTACTGGCTGAATGTGAAGAGATTGCAGTCAATGGTTGGGAAGGAGAATTTTTAAGAACACTCATTCTGCCAAATGTTGGTCCTATTGAGAACACATGGACGCTCAGCTCAGGAAGGGGGGTCAGCAATATAACGAGTGGCCGGCCCCATAAAGCGAATGGCCGGCCCCATAAAGCGAATGGCCGGCCCCATAAAGCAGCTGAATGTGTCTTGGACTTTTCACAGCCAGGACATTGGCTTCATGTAATCAGGACAACTCCCCGTAAACCAACAATGATTGGCACATTCTCCAGGGATAAGCAATTTTATTTACACAGTAAACAAGGATACAATATCATAAAGATTAAACACAGCAATACAAAACATTCAGAATCCATATTTACAGACATTTACATCTTTATTAGATATGTGCAAACATGAAGCATTCATAACACTGAACACAAAGCTCCTGGAGGATAAAGTACAGTGCACGCCCAGTAACGCCTGCGTTGTTGGAGGGGACGATGGCCAACATGTTTGTACAGTCAGAAGTTTCAGTGTGTCCTGCCAGACGAGCAGCTGAAAGTACGGACAGACCTGCGGACACTACACACTACAGAGACCGGCTCTGCGGTGTAGAAAAACAGCAACATAAATAAACATAGAAACTGCTGGGAACCGTACACATGACTGAACAAGCTTATGGAAAGAATCTACCTTGTTCTGGCAACTGGTATAACATGAGAAACACATCTTTTGATTTAAAGGGTATTCCCATCTCCAAGATCCTATCCCAATATATAGTAGTTGTAATAATAATATTAGCAAATACCTCCAATTAGAAATGCTAGGAATGTAGTACAGTTCTTCTGATTAGCTATGTCTCTTTCCTCAAGGCATTGCAATAGCTTAGGTATCCAGGGTTACGACCACTCAATATAGTGAGAGTTAGCGAGTTGCTAGTGGTCGCAGCCACGGATACCCAAGCTACTTCAATGCCCTGCACATGAAGAGACATAGCGAATCAGAAGAACTGTACTACATTCCTAGCATTTCTAATTGGAACTTTTAGTTATTATTACACCTACTACATATTGGTATATGATTTTGGAGATGGGAATACCCATTTAATCAGGAAACATTCTAATTTAAAAGGGTTGTCACTAATTATTTAAAAACCGAGTCCAAAATGGTATTTAAAAAAAACCAATACACTCATGCATCAGCGTCCTGTTGTTTCTCGGAACTCCTCCCTTGTCCCCCGCCAGTCTGATAGCTTTCTCTTCCGGAAGGAGCCATCTTTCACACCAGCTACCAATTTGCTGCAGTGGTTACATGAGGAGTCAGAGGAAACAGTCTACTAGCTCCCTCTTCCATCTCGGACAGTACAGGACCACTGATTGGTTGCTCTGACAATCCTAATTGGGTGACCCCCCCAGAGAAAAAAAAAAAACAGTTTAATAAAGCAAGGGTTCTCATTGATCTCCCTGATGAGGCTGATAAGGTGGAAACAGTGCTCTTATTTGAAGCTGTGTGTTCTTATTTCGTCACATTACTCTTATTGAAGAAGGTTACATAAAGATCTGCAGGAAAGCAGTCCGCTCCCTGTACAAGAGGAGTCATTAATATCGGACTGTAAGCAATGTATACATTGTAAGATCAGATGTGAGGCCACACATGAATGACACACTTTATTTCTATGGGACACTTGGAAATGAATTTTCTTTTTGACGTAACAGTCATGCTAAGTATACATTATTAGATATTATGACAGATCACACGACCAGAGCCACATCAGCAAAGACACTGGAGATTAAAGGATGCAATATATGGAAAGTGCAGACAAAAGCCAATGTGACGGCTTACATGAAAAGCTTACTAACCCGACACAAGTATTATGAATGGTCCCATCAGGAATATTCCCACTGCTTGTTACACAGAGTCTGAGACCTTAGATATCAGGAAAGATAACAAGGCAGGAACATCAGGACTAAAACAAAGTGATCTGCTGGGTCTCTACTGCTTTAAAGTAATTAAAGAGTAACCGTCATTTTACTGTTTATTCCATAAATCAATAGTACACATGAAAATAAGCAGATCTGTAATACATCTCATCAGAGAGCTCTGATTCTTTCCACCGCTGGACTGATCTTTCCTTCTCTACTTACAGCTAGAATCTGTCTTCAGTGAAGACACATTGTCCCATTAATATTCTAAGAACGGAGGAGACACTAGAGGCCGACACAGATTTTCTGCTGCAAGTTCTCCTGAAATGACAACTTACCATTAGTGTTTCACTCCCCAAGCTATTTATAAGCACATTACTGAGAAATCAGCGTTTGAATTGATATGCAAATGAGGCAGAAGAGCTATTTGTAGATCTGAAGCCTCTGTCACTCCAGCTCTATTCCCCAGTCACTCCCCATAGAGGCTTTCAGTATAGCAGGAGGCCATGCTGGGCAAGGAATAGAGCCAGAGTGACAAAGGCATCGGATCTAGAACAACTCTTTGGCCTAATTTGCATATCAGTTCCTTGCTAAAGGCTTCCTGCCCCATGACCATCTGCCCTGTACTCTGCAGATAGCAATCACTGAATTGCACCACCCCATTCTGTGTGCAGGGAAGAAGGTTTAGTCATACTGTACGGAGAGAATAAACTAAATTATTGTGATGGGGGTTGCACAAAGGAGGCAATATAGCACTTAGAGGTATCTACTTCTTAAGGAGGCATGAATATTTTCCAAAGGGAGCACAAATGGCATGAATTGTTTTAATGGGAGACTCAGAGGGAATTATTTCTTTTAAGGCTTGCTCACATGGTTGTATATTTTGTCATACAAAAGAATTGGGGCTGATTATGCTAATGTCCCTCACATGAGAGAATCGCATAAGAGGTGCAGAAAAGATGTATAACTTAATTTCTCCATTGTCTAAGCCTGTGGATGTTGCACTGCACTCGGATGACATCAAAGTGCAGTCCACTGTTTCGTATAGTACTTGCATGGGTGAGTGCTATCCGATTATCAGATGCACTTGCAGAATGCTGTGGTTGTTTTCTGATGCCGATCAGGCATGAGACAATAATCGCAGGTAGGCACTGCTCCATAGTATAATATTGGGCCGAGTCCTGCCTGATAAAACATCACATAGCACTCGGCCATGTCGTGTGAGTGAGCCCTTAAGAGAACACTCAGGTGGAGGTATTCTTTCCTTATCAAGGTGTAATCAATGAGAATTAATCTTTAAAACATAGCTGCTGGTGCGTGCATGGAAAATATCATAAAAATATACTGTGCATAAGATTTATGGCTTGGTTAGAACATCTCTTATCTAGAGTCTGAGACAGTCTGGTCAATAAATGTACAGCGCTGTATAGCATGTACCATGCTGTCACGCCGCACCGAGCACTTCCTCATATCTGATTTATAGGACTACGAAACCTGAAGCACAAGATGCCACAAAGCAACACGGAAGCAATAAACAGTAAGAGAAACCCTGAATAGAACGTTCCATTCTCCGATGTACACTGTGTATGTCAGGGATGTCATTAGATTACCGCTGCTCCGCAGGTCACCATCTGGGGTTACGGTAATACGGCGGACTGCGCCACAGCAACACCCGCATAGACAATGGTAATGTAGGAGGAAAAGCCGATATAAGGTCACAAAGTTGTAAATGTTGATTATTTCACAAAGATTCCTGAAGGTGAATCTGATATTACAATAACAAGAAAATGGTGGAATGGTGGCGAGTTGCAACACTGGACGTAACCTCAGATAACTCATAAGTCTACATATAATCCTCACTTGCCCTAAATTGCTGTATATTATGCGTCTCTTATACAAGTTCAGGCCACAATATACTGTTTCCACAATAAACTGATTGACCATTCCCTGTCAAAAATCCAACCTGTCGCTCTAAGGTTGTATGAAGGTGTTGAATATACGTTTACATACCGTTTACATATTTATAGGATCATTAATGCTGATCTGTCACCAGATTTCACAACGCAAAATTAAAAAGAACGTTTTAGACCTGACGAGGTTGGTATACTTACTTTGAGCGAATCAGAAAAACTATGCTGCATTTCTAATTGAAGGTATTTGCTAATATTATTACTACACCTACTACATACTGGGATAGGATCTTGGAGATGGGAATAACCCTTTAAGTTAAAATGAGAATTTTGATTTGAGGATTGTACAGCCCTTCTGATGTGAACTGTTAAAGTAAGTACACCAGCCCTATCAGGTCTAAGAGCTCTTTTTCTTCATGTATATAGTTTGTATTTTTAAATCTGGTGACATTCACTTTACTGCCATACTAGTTCACCACAATCATATGAGCATAGTGCTAGGAATAAAGAAAAGTCCGTTCTGCAAGGAACAGCCCAACGAGTACGGCCAAAATGACACCACAAAGGCTAAAGTGTGCTGTAAAAGATAAAATCCCGGAATACAGGGTGCAGTGCCTAGGTTAACAGTTTTCTGTATATGCTGTTCTTCACAGTGGTGACGCCAGTCTCGTTTTTGCTCGCTGAACTCATTAATTGAGCGCTGCTGCTGATGGGTTTCTCTGTCTTCTTACAGCACAGCAAACTATACAGATACCTTTGACATTGCGAGGACGCGTAATAATATACAAGGGGGTCAAGACAGCAACTGACGCTGCTAACGCAGGCACAAAGGATATAGGCAAAATACAAGGACTCATTAGCCCCATGGTAGAAAGACAAGTAATGGATCAAAAAGATACAATTTGTTGGTCCGAAGCACATAATAAAAACGCAAAGCACAATAATAGCCAAGAACAATGCTCGGGTCTTCTTACATGAATTCTCAAGGCCAGAACTGCTCAGACTATGGATGATGAAAACATAGGAGATGGTCGTAATAATCAAGGGAAGGAAAAAGAAGACCAAGATGAATGTGGAGAAATAGTAGAGGTAGAAGGTCTGGAGATCTTTCAGGTCCAGGACATCATGGCAGGTTATGATGTCCAGAGAGGCAATTCGCTGAGTTTGCTCACTCAAGAGGAGCGGCACAACGCTAGCAATAGATATGACCCAGATGAAGGAACAGACCAGCCAAGCCCGATTCATCGTCCGCCAGGAAAGAGAATGCATCGGGAAGACCACGGCCAGGAACCTGTCCACGCTGATGCTGGTCATGAGCAGGATGGAGCAGTACATGTTACAGTAAAATGCTGCAGTGACAAATTGGCACATGCCTGATCCAAAGAGCCAGTCATTCCCAGACAATCGGTAAAATACGTTGAATGGGAGCACGCTAACAAACACCACATCGGCGGCGGCCAGGTTCAGCATGTAGACCACCGCCGGTTTACGGACTTTCATCTTGAACAGGAATATGATGATGGCCATTACATTGAGAGGTAACGCCACAATGAATACCACGGTGTACACCGACGGCACCAGCACGGTCAGCCATCGGCTGCTGAGATAGCGCTCGGCCTGGCTTGTGATATTTTTCTTGATTTCGGTTATCACAGTGCGGCTACGAGGCAACTTCGGCTCCAAACCAGACTCTTCCCCAGATGCATCAATTGCCTCTTCTGGAATCTCCTCAAATTCATCAACAGGAACGCTGTAAAATGATTTCACGGTCATATTTCCTTTTTGATAACCTGAAATCACATGAAAAAAAATTAGCTTGTGCTCTTTACGTGCAAATTTCAAAGTCAACTTGATTTGATCTGTGTATACTAGAATTATAAGAAGTCACTAATATAATATTAATATTTTTAAAGGTGCTCCAATATTCACTATCAGTCTGGGTCCCAGAATAGGCGACTCAACTTCCCACTGTGGCAGGGAAGAGGACCCGGCCCAGCTATTAACCTGAGCAGCCAGCCAGCCCCCTTCACACCCAACTATGATGACGTGAGAAACACTTTGTTGTATTGAAGATACGGCTAAAAGTGGAGCTGGAAACCCGAGGATCCAGGATGACAGCTGAAAACCCAAGCACCAATGAAAATAAAAGTGTATTAATAACAGAACAATCTCTTTTATAGGTTATATGTTAATAATGCCATTTACTACAATTACAGGCGCTGCACCCGGACCTGTGACACCCATCAGACCGGACCGACTTATTCTATTCGGCTTAAGATTAATTTACCAGAAAAAGATCAATAACAGGTTGGAGGCAGTTTAGGGCCTTAAAGGAAATCTGTCAGAAAGTTTTGCTATGTAATCTGAGAGTAATGTGATGTAGGGACAGAGAGCCAGAATCCAGAGATCTGACACTTACTGGCAGGGCTGTGGAGTCGGTAAGCCAAACCTGCGACTCCGACTCCTCAATTTCCCTTACACCGACTCCAACTCCGACTCCCACACATATTGCTTATATTTAAGCGAAAAATTTATTGTAGTACAATGTGAACATCAGACATTTAATCATTTTTATGATCCAATAATCAAGATATTTAGATAGAACAGAATATATATTGGTGTACTACCCGGTTTTCATTCTTTTTGGTACAGATACGATATGGATAGACAGATATGGATAAATGGATAGATAGAGCAGATTTGTAATCTGCTTTTGCTATTGAAAACATTATCTATGAGCTCAAAAACCTTTCAGGTGATGCAGTTTTTTAAAAAGATGATCAGCTTTTGCAGCTGAAAAACGTATCCTCAAAAAACACAGGAAAAACGCTGTGTGTGAATGTAGCCTTAGATCAGGAATATAACAGCCATTTATAGGACATTTCATAACTTTCCCAAACTCCTATGAAAAAATATTCAGCACATCCTGCATTGAACTACTGTACCCAATTTATTATATATTTTAGGAGTCGGTCCATTTTATACCGACTCCAACTCCGACTCCACCAAAATGAGCTCCGACTCCACGACTCCGACTCCACAGCCCTGCTTACTGGGCTGTGCTTTGCTGTTTCAATACAGTGTTTTATCAGTAGGAGATTATCACTACAGGACAACTGACCTTGTGCCTCCTGGTCCATCCCCACCCCCAACACAGATTAGCAGCTCTCTGTCACTATACAATGCACACAGGAAGCTGTAGTGTGTACAGGGTTATACACAGCTCTACAACTGAGCTCTGCTAGATCTGCAGTAGAGAAAACTGTGACTATCAAAACTGCTGCACCCAGTAAACTAAGTGATATATAGCTGAATCAGGGTCTCTGTCCCTACATTGTGCTGCTGTCAAATTACATAACAAAAACCTGACGACTTATTCCCTTTAAAGGAATATTCTCATGTTGTCCCTTGAGCAGCTCAGAGCAATGTAGTCTCCTTTCTGGTCTCCGGCAGAGCGGCCTCTCCTCCTTGAGTCGCAGCTGTGGTAAGTAGCAAAACTGTAGTATTACTAGAACTATAAAGCTCAGCACAAGTTCTGCTGCAATACATTCAGCTATTAGTGGTTAGCTGAGGAGTTTACACGGTTATCACTACAGTATATCAATATATTTTATATGATTTTCAAGATTTAGAACAACGCTTCAGAAGACGAATGAGGGGAGGGAGGCGAGCAGATAGCTACTGCATAGAAATCAATGGGCTGGAGAAAGCTGACTGGGATGTTAAGAGTTAATTCCTCCCCTTGAATGTAATTACTGTGCACACTCAGCCAAGGTGTGAGACCAACTGTACATAAGGTAAGATAAAAGCACTCATTGACAGCAAATAGAAAAAGCAAATCAATTGCAAACTTGCCATCCTGCAGACAGGTTCCCCTTCAAGGTAAAAGTGCTGGTTATAAGAATTGTATAACATGTTGGAAAGATTTACTAAGGTCCAATTATTTAGACAGATCTATATAAAAGTTGATCAGCAATCACTTAATGGCATATTCAGACCAAAACTTCATGGGGAAGAATGGCTATTACTATGACTGTTCTGTCCCCATACGGTATCATGTAGAGGGCAATGTGCCACCAATGACAATGATTTTTATGCCACATACATGATACAATCACACTGATGAACGAGCGAAACGCTGATTGCTGGCTTGTTCACAATGGCTAAGATTGGCCCATTCCTTTAGTTCTTTTTTGCTATATAGCATTTTAAGGAAATGGGGAAATATTTACTTTTAAGATAAAATCAGATACTTCCATTTACTTCCTTTTCATGTCTGAGAACTGATTACACATCCCGCAGAAAGAATTCTGATTACAATTCTGCATACGTATGGCTAAACGTTAGCACAGCCGGTGGAGGAAGTGCCGGTCAGTAGGTTCCCAAACCTTCAATATATATAGCAAATACTTGGCACACTCGTGAATTGCGGATGTGAAAAATACATTAATACATACAGTAGCCACTAGATACAAACGTTTCGGTCATTAGAGACCTTCGTCAGTGTACTAGGGGAAGTATAAGAGAATAAGGGACCTCCCTGACAGGCGGCGGATCACTGCCTCATAGGACACAGAGCTGCCTTGTTTTGGCCATTACCTGCGGTCACTGACCACCCAGGCCTTTCACAGCCTATTTAATGAGATTTATCCACCGGCAATACCTTTGTGAGATTCTCACATATTCTCTTATACTTCCCCTAGTACACTGACGAAGGTCTCTACTGACCGAAACGTTTGTATCTAGTGGCTACTCTATGTATTAAAATTTATTTTTCACATCCGCAATTCATGAGTGTGCCCAGTATTTGCTATTACACAATTCTGCATAGACACCATTGGCAAATATGTAATAAAAACACATTTCCATATTTAGATGAAGTCATGCAAGCTCTGTAAGAGGACACGTGTAAATTTACGGTATTGCATTACACGGGCAAAGTGGTCACAACTGTTTATAGTGAATAACAGGAGGTGTAATGAGCGGGAACCTCCATGTAAGGCCAGTAATCGACTATAAGTCGCATTTAAGTCAAGAAGGGCAATGTGATGAGAAGAGTCCTGACAGTACAGGTAGCGGGTCTCACTACAGCCTAGCATCCACTATAGAAACCCGCATCACAAGAGGCTAAACTGGGCTATTCCCAGCGCTCATCGAGTAGCTACAGAATTTGTGGCAATTTGTATTAATAATGATGCGTTTTAACATTTATTTATTCATTCTTTTCTAAAGCCACCGGGGGCTGCCATTTTTATTTGCTGGTGTATAAGTATGGCAGCCCCTTGGCGTAGGAGACCGCGGTCAGTGTCCGACCCTATCTTCTACACTGTGGCTGCCTCCATTGTGAACTAGGCCCAATCACTGGGCTGCCCGGTCACAAGCGGTGAGAGAAGTTGGGCGCCATTTCATTGTAGCCCAGAGCCGTGCTCTGATCTAGTTTCCCTCCTTCAGTGCTCGCAGTATTCTGTGGTGAGTGGTGACAGGAGCAATGACGGGGTAGAGCCAGTGTGTACAGGACAGGCTGCGGCTGTCAGGGCCGCGGTGGTGAGCGCAGATCGGCAGCCGGGTATTGCACTACTAATACCAGTCTGCCTTCACCACTGGAACACGTCATGAGAGCAGTGCTGCAGTGATAACTTGTTCCAGGGGTGAACACCGCTCGGTAGCCTGGTGTTACTAGTACAATGTCAGGCTGCTGACCTGTGCGCCCTGCCGCTGTCACCACAGTGCAACCATCAAGCTGCTGCGTCCTGATCACTGACTCGGCCTCATTTAGTCGTGTGCAGGGATGACTGAATGAGGATTTCCAGCCCCGTCTGTGCTGTGCACCACTAGTCAACAGCAGAAAAGCCTCATTCACGTCCCTCCTGCATTACAGACATCTGAATAAAGAGTTACACTGAATGAGCAGAGCAATGTATCTAATCCCATATGATATGGTCGGCTGGACCATGCATCTAATCCCATCATGTGTGACGCAGTACGCTGGGCTGTGCATCTCATCCCATCATGTGTGACACAGTACGCTGGGCCGTGCATCTCATCCCATCATGTGTGACACAGTACGCTGGGCCGTGCATCTCATCCCATCCATGTGTGACGCAGTACGCTGGGCTGTGCATCTAATCCCATCATGTGTGACACAGTACGCTGGGCCGTGCAGCTCATCCCATCATGTGTGACACAGTACGCTGGGCCGTGCAGCTCATCCCATCATGTGTGACACAGTACGCTGGGCTGTGCAGCTCATCCCATCATGTGTGACACAGTACGCTAGGCTGTGCAGCTCATCATGTGTGACACAGTACCCTGGGCTGTGCATCTAATCCCATCATGTGTGACAGTACGCTGGGCCGTGCATCTCATCCCATCATGTGTGACACAGTACGCTGGGCCGTGCATCTCATCCCATCCATGTGTGACGCAGTACGCTGGGCTGTGCATCTAATCCCATCATGTGTGACACAGTACGCTGGGCCGTGCATCTCATCCCATCATGTGTGACACAGTACGCTGGGCCGTGCATCTCATCCCATCCATGTGTGACGCAGTACGCTGGGCTGTGCATCTAATCCCATCATGTGTGACACAGTACGCTGGGCCGTGCATCTCATCCCATCATGTGTGACACAGTACGCTGGGCCGTGCAGCTCATCCCATCATGTGTGACACAGTACGCTGGGCTGTGCAGCTCATCCCATCATGTGTGACACAGTACGCTAGGCTGTGCAGCTCATCATGTGTGACACAGTACCCTGGGCTGTGCATCTAATCCCATCATGTGTGACAGTACGCTGGGCCGTGCATCTCATCCCATCATGTGTGACACAGTACGCTGGGCCGTGCATCTCATCCCATCATGTGTGACGCAGTACGCTGGGCTGTGCATCTAATCCCATCATGTGTGACAAGGTCCCCTGGACTAAAGTAAAAACAACTTCACATAACTGTGGGAAAAACAAAAGCTGAAAACAACATAAGACAAACGCTTAGGAACTGACTGCAAAAAAATAACAGAAATGACGACTCTGGAAAAAGAATTGTCAGAGGTTCCTGAAGCACCTCCTGCTTCAAAAACTCAGCGGGTTCCCCGAGTCTAGAAGATGTGGCGTGCACAGACCCTCAGAAATATGGATACAGCAGAAACCTGCCATAAAGTGCATGGTACATCGTAAATAGAACATATACACTAAAGAAATCATCTCACAGACACTTATCACTTACACCCCAGGAGCCAGAAATGGAAGCAAAGTTCCAGTAACCTCAAATCAGTTTCTTCTCATTTTTCCTTCCTTTAGGTCTGGGGCGCAGGAAGCAGCACCGGAATGCACTGGATGACTGCCAGAGGAGAAGCAGAGCCTGCCAGTCACATGATGTCAGCCCTTTAAAAATGTTTTGACATGTCTGAACTCTGACCTAGAAGTGATCACTGGGTGAGGAGCTCTAGGTTATCTGATGGGGCAGCAAGAAAAGGAAAACATAATGAATGTAAGTAGCAGCTGGACAGAAGCATGGGGGGACTGCACGCTCCTAACATCATCACTACTGTCTGCAGGGCAGGAAACGGCAATCCTACAGCTCTGCACCACAACTGTGGGCGCATTTATTCTATGTGTTGATGGCCTGTTGCATTTTATGGATGTTTCATACAGACACTTTGCACAGGAGAGGTGATCGAACTCACGTACCCCAGCTCCATTTACACATGGCGCTATGGGACCCCTGTTCTCAGGTTAGATCGGATCACAGGCAGTAGGTGGTAGTTGTATTTTGTGGGATAAGGTGCTTTCACACTGTGTTCAGGCCGCCATTTGGTGGCCCCATTGGGGCTTACGTCTGAACACTGCACAAAACGAGATTCGGATGTACGCCGCCTACCGGAAGCAGACAGTCAGATGCAGTCTTCTAGGTCTGAGTGTCCGCCTCCAGTAGGAGTACACACTCGAAAATGACGCACGGCCCAGCGCACGTTCGCTCCGCCAGTACCATTAAAGTCTGGACCTGCCCGCGCATATGTCCCAAGCCCGTTTTGCGGGGGATTCAGACTTGACAGGGGGCCAGCGAACAGCTTCCTGAATACAACCTGAAAGCACCGTGACTAGTGTGGAACACATTGATAAAGCAGCGATGCAGCCCCCTCATGCTCAGGATCCATGGGGGTCAGGGACATTATAAACAATGGCGTATCCCAGCATAAGCTGAATAGTAAATGTAGGGCTCATTCACACATCTGTGATTGAACATGTATCCATCATAGTCTATGGGGCTGTTCAAATGTCTGAATTTGGGGACCAATAATTGTCCAATAAACCAATTAAAAGGTCTATGGGTCCATGAAAACCTCAGAGGCACTCAGATGCCACGCTGGTCACAGGAAACGCTAGAGAAACCTCATATAGAGAAAGGATGACGCTCTGATGGTAAAGAGTGACACAGAGAAAACACTGAAAGAAATCCGAACCAAAACACCGATGGAAATCGGTCATGTGTATGTGAAGCATCACATTGTAGTCACAATACTGGCAGTACTCCACTTCACATGTGGAAGTAATGAACGCTATCCTGAGTGACGACCTCCATAATCCACTGTGTAGGAGCGTGACCTCACACTGATCACAGGCGGATGCTTAGCAGCTGAGTCAGAACCTCTTAGCAGTGCCATGGGGGCAAGGGTTGGGAGGAGGGAATACTTTTTCAGTGAAAACTTCTTGTCTTGTTTTCACAATCGTACTCTGTAGACGAGATCTGACCAAGATCCTTTCTGCCGCTATTGCAAGTGATTGCAGATGTGTCAAACAGATAGGAGCCCATCACATCACCAGTAGGGAGGCTTTATCCAACAGGCAAGATCACCAATGATCGCCTCAAGGATCATTAAAGGGAATCTGTCACACCATTTTCGGCCTATAAGATGCAGCCACCACCATCAGGGGAATATCTACAGCATTCTGTAATGCTGTAGATAAGCCCCCGATGTAACCTGAAAGAGAAGAAAAAAAAAAAAAAAAGTTAGATTATACTCACCCCAGCATTCGGTCCGGAGCGGTGGGTGTCGCGGTCCAGTCTGGCACCTCCCATCTTCATACGATGATGTCCTCCTCCTTGCTTCTCCCTCTGCTCCTGTGCAGGCGTACTTTATCTGTCCTGTTGAGGGCAGAGTAAAGTACTGCAGTGCGCAGGCGCCGGACCTCTCTGACCTTTCCCGGCGCCTACGCACTGCAGTACTTTGCTCTGCCCTCAACAGGACATATAAAGTAGGCCTGCGCAGGAGCCGAGAGAGAAGGAGGAGGACGCCATCGCTAGAAGATGGGAGGCACCGGACCGCAACACCCACCTCCCCCGTCTTCCGGTGAGTATAATCTAACGTGTTTTTCTTACATTTCAGGTTACGGAATGTTGTAGATAAGCCCCTGATGGCGGTGGCCACATCTTATAGGCCAAAAACGGGGTGACAGATTCCCTTTAACACTTTACTGTTCTATCAAAGTCTGAAAGTAACTATCCACCCCAAAAGGAAGGTATGTTTTTTTTTTGTTTTGGTTTTTTATAAAATTCCCCAACACTCTATACTAGTGATACAATTCTAATGTAGGTTTAAAGGGGTCAGAAGAGGTTATTAACAGAAAAATCTACAAATTAATGCATAGATGTACAGATTAAAGGTATTCATTTTGGTAAACCCCCTGTCCTCCAGCTGCAGATTGTTGTGTCTCCACCACTGCTCCTGATGTTTGGCATTTTCTACAGCACTGACATCACGTTGACATTGAGCCAATCAGTGAGTTCAGCGGCTCCTGCACTCATACAGAGCCGCTGAGCTGACTGATTGCAGCATTGATTGGCGTGCCCGACAATAAGACACCAGGAGCAGCGATGTAGACTAAGTGCTGGACCCGGGGAGGGTGACAAACGCAGAGTCTGGTTGTTTTTTTTTGTTTATTTTTTTAAACAAACTGTAGCCGGGGACAGGGGTTTTTCAGGAACTGGAACCAGGTTTAAGGTAACATTTATCCACAATCTACAGGATTCCTAGTTGCTGGGACCTCCACCAATCGTAAGAATTGAGGCCCAGTAACCCCATATGAATGGGGATGCGGATTTGCGTCCTTTGATTCACTCACTGTCTATATAAGCAATGGTGAAATGTGCATACTACCATTCCCATAAACGTGAATAGAGCTCTGATCATACAGAGTCAAGGTTCTCTTAAGGGCATGTCACACTAAGCGATATCGCTGTGTCTGATACTTACCTACAACCCGCTCCCCCGCTGGTTATCGCTGATCGCGCGAGAACGTCCAGGACTGTTTCTCGTCATCAGCTTCCTGCGGCGCTTCCTGCTGTGACGACGAGCGACGCGTGGAGCCGGGCGGGAGGACGCAGGATCGCCTGGTGTGACAGGTAAGTAGCGACCCCCGTCCCCAGCGATGTCGCTGGTGAGATCTGCCTGTGTGGCAGCTCACTAGCGACCACCTAGCGATGCACCAGCGATCCTGACCGCGTCATATCGCTGGTCGGGATCGCTGGTACATCGCTAAGTGTGACAGTACCTTTAGCCAAGTGGGAGTGAGCTTCAATTCTCTGTGAAAGTCTTATTGAGAACCACACCCAGTTGTCAAAAAAAAAAAAAAATAATAGATTACGTTTGTAGGCGGGGAAGAGACTCAGGATCTCTCAGGACTGGAAAGGAGAAGGAAAAAAAGTGAGATTCAGGAAAATGGTGTCATTTATACCAGGTAAAATATATACAGTTAGGTCCATATATATTTGGACAGAGACAACATTTTTCTAATTTTGGTTCTAGACATTACCACAATGAATTTTAAACAAAACAATTCAGATGCAGTTGAGGTTCAGACTTTCAGCTTTCATTTGAGGTTATCCACATTAAAATTGGATGAAGGGTTTAGGAGTTTCAGCTCCTTAACATGTGCCACCCTGTTTTTAAAGGGACCAAAAGTAATTGGACAGATTAAATAATTGTAAATAAAATGTTCATTTCTAGTACTTGGTTGAAAATCCTTTGTTGGCAATGACTGCCTGAAGTCTTGAACTCATGGACATCACCAGACGCTGTGTTTCCTCCTTTTTGATGCTCTGCCAGGCCTTCACTGCGGTGGTTTTCTGTTGCTGTATGTTTGTGGGCCTTTCTGTCTGAAGTTTAGTCTTTAACAAGTGAAATGCATGCTCAATTGGATTGAGATCAGGTGACTGACTTGGCCATTCAAGAATATTCCACTTCTTCGCTTTAATAAACTCCTGGGTTGCTTTGGCTTTATGTTTTGGGTCATTGTCCATCTGTAGTATGAAAGACGACCAATCAGTTTGGCTGCATTTGGCTGGATCTGAGCACACAGTATGGCTCTGAATACCTCAGAATTCATTCGGCTGCTTCTGTCCTGTGTCATCATCAATAAACACTAGTGACCCAGTGCCACTGGCAGCCATGCATGCCCAAGCCATCACACTGCCTCCGCCGTGTTTTACAGATGATGTGGTATGCTTTGGATCATGAGCTGTACCACGCCTTCACCATACTTTTCTCATTCCATCATTCTGGTAGAGGTTGATCTTGGTTTCATCTGTCCAAAGAATGTTCTTCCAGAACTGTGCTGGCTTTTTTAGTTGTTTTTTTAGCAAAGTCCAGTCTAGCCTTTTTATTCTTGATGCTTATGAGAGGCTTGCACCGTGCAGTGAACCCTCTGTATTTACTTTCATGCAGTCTTCTCTTTATGGTAGATTTGGATATTGATACGCCTACCTCCTGGAGAGTGTTGGTCACTTGGTTGGCTGTTGTGAAGGGGTTTCTCTTCACCATGGAGATTATTCTGCGATCATCCACCACTGTTGTCTTCCGTGGGCGCCCAGGTCTTTTTGCATTGATGAGTTCACCAGTGCTTTCTTTCTTTCTCAGGATGTACCAAACTGTAGATTTTGCCACTCCTAATGTTGTTTCAATATCTCGGATGGTTTTTTTCTGTTTTTGCAGCTTAAGGATGGCTTGTTTCACCTGCATGGAGAGCTCCTATGACCGCTTGTTTCAATCACAGCAAAACCTTCCAAATGCAAGCACCACACCTCAAATCAACTCCAGGCCTTTTATCTGCTTAATTGAGAATGACATAACGAAGGGATTGCCCACACCTGTCCATGAAATAGCCTTGGAGTCAATTGTCCAATTACTTTTGGTCCCTTTAAAAACAGGGTGGCACATGTTAAGGAGCTGAAACTCCTAAACCATTCAACCAATGTTAATATGGATAGCCTCAAATGAAAGCTGAAAGTCTGAACTTCAAATTCATTGTGGTAATGTCTAGAACCAAAATTAGAAAAATGTTGTCTCTGTCCAAATATATATGGACCTAACTGTATATAGCAAGTAAGATATATAATACATTTTGGATGCCAGGAAATGCCTCTAGGGGGCTCAGGAGCTGACTGTATACTCACATTTAGCTATGCAGTAAGTTTGGGAACAAATCTTTTTCCTTCTGAAGTCCAATCCGGTTGCTAATTATAAATACATATGGAAAACAGATAATTAAAGCCCCCGTTACACACTGCGATATCGCTAGCAATATCGCTGTAAAGTCACCGATTTTGTGACGTTGCAGCGATATTGCTAGAGACATCGCTGTGTCTGATACTTACCTCCGACCGGCTCCCCCGCTGATCGCGCGAGAAGCTGCTGGACCATTCCTTGTCGTCCATTTCCTGCGGCGCTTCCTGCTGTGACGATGAGCGACGCGTGGAGCCGGGCGGGAGGACGCAGGATCGCCGCGCCGCGTCTGACAGGTAAGTAGCGACCCCCGTCCCCTGCGATGTCGCTGGTGAGATCTGCCTGTGTGGCAGCTCACTAGCGACCACCTAGCGATTCACCAGCGATCCTGACCGCGTCATATCGCTGGTCGGGATCGCTGGTGAGTCGCTAGGTGTAACGGTACCCTTATGCTCAGGCTTAATTCCTGGTTGGAATTCAGTTTCCTGATCCTTTTCTATGGTGGGGAGATTAGTTGCTGCCAGATGATTGTGGCAGCAGCTCTATCACACAGGACAGAGGTGCACCAAGTGTTTCTATGTACACAGGAGTGTTACTGAGTATGGGGGAGTTGGGAGAGATGGCAGTCAGCCATATGATCAATCAGCTCACATGTATTTCATGTGTATGGCCACTGGCCAGCATTAGATACAAGCGGCACATCTGCAAGTACATTGGCAATTGGGTTCCTGAGATTTGTCCAGTTCTAGTCCATTGGTTGACAATGGGAAAATCCTTTTCCTCCGCTATAAACTGAGTATTTTGTGCATTCAGATACTTTCATGTAATATCATCACATTAACCCAAGTACGTTTCCATTACAGAAATGTCAGAAGCCAGAGCAGAGCACACACCGTGACCACGCGTCTCACCATGGCCGCTCCACCCGGGGCAGAGCACACACCAGGCGTCTCACCATGGCCGCTCCACCCGGGGCAGAGCACACACCAGGCGTCTCACCATGGCCGCTCCACCCGGGGCAGAGCACACACCAGGCGTCTCACCATGGCCGCTCCACCCGGGGCAGAGCACACACCAGGCGTCTCACCATGGCCGCTCCACCCGGGGCAGAGCACACACCAGGCGTCTCACCATGGCCGCTCCACCCGGGGCAGAGCACACACCAGGCGTCTCACCATGGCCGCTCCACCCGGGGCAGAGCACACACCAGGCGTCTCACCATGGCCGCTCCACCCGGGGCAGAGCACACACCAGGCGTCTCACCATGGCCGCTCCACCCGGGGCAGAGCACACACCAGGCGTCTCACCATGGCCGCTCCACCCAGGGCAGAGCACACACCACGCGTCTCACCATGGCCGCTCCACCCGGGGCAGAGCACACTCCACGCATCTCACCATGGCCGCTCCACCCGGGGCAGAGCACACGCCACGCATCTCACCATGGCCGCTCCACCCGGGGCAGAGCACACACCACGCATCTCACCATGGCCGCTCCACCCGGGGCAGAGCACTCTCCACGCATCTCACCATGGCCGCTCCACCCGGGGCAGAGCACTCTCCACGCATCTCACCATGGCCGCTCCACCCGGGGCAGAGCACTCTCCACGCATCTCACCATGGCCGCTGCACCCGGGGCAGAGCACACACCACGCATCTCACCATGGCCGCTGCACCCGGGGCAGAGCACTCTCCACGCATCTCACCATGGCCGCTCCACCCGGGGCAGAGCACACACCACGCATCTCACCATGGCCGCTGCACCCGGGGCAGAGCACACACCACGCATCTCACCATGGCCGCTCCACCCGGGGCAGAGCACACACCACGCATCTCACCATGGCCGCTCCACCCGGGGCAGAGCACACACCACGCATCTCACCATGGCCGCTCCACCCGGGGCAGAGCACTCTCCACGCATCTCACCATGGCCGCTGCACCCGGGGCAGAGCACACACCACGCATCTCACCATGGCCGCTCCACCCGGGGCAGAGCACACACCACGCATCTCACCATGGCCGCTCCACCCGGGGCAGAGCACACACCACGCATCTCACCATGGCCGCTCCACCCGGGGCAGAGCACACACCATGCATCTCACCATGGCCGCTCCACCCGGGGCAGAGCACACACCACGCATCTCACCATGGCCGCTGCACCCGGGGCAGAGCACACACCACGCATCTCACCATGGCCGCTGCACCCTGGGCGGAGCACACACCACGCATCTCACCATGGCCGCTCCACTCGGGGTAGAGCTTTCACTTTGCTGCCAGAACTAAATAAGAGGCTGAATTTCCGAGAAACCAGAAACAAAAGCTCCCGGAAACACAATGTTCAGTATTATCAATCCAAGCCCATTGTTAGCAGCTGAACGAGCCGAAACATCGGACACACATTGCAGGAAAATTGATTTTTTTTTCAAAAATTTTACATTTTTTAAAAATATTGGTTTGTAAATCGCTGTAAAAAAACAATTTGACAACAGATAGTTAACTGTAAGAAGGAAACATCCGGTGCCTGTATAGGAGCGGTGCTGACAGAACCACAGGGGAAAGGTGCATCACACGGGGTAAACCCAAACCCCCAGGTGGTACGGCGACATCCACACGCAGCAGATATCACTGCAGAAAGAGGATCACATCTGGAGTAAATCACAACTAACAGGTAGACAGAGAAAACCCCTCTGTGTGAGTGGTGGCATAGGGGGGACTGCTCTGTGCTACACATGATGAGTGCATGGAAAGAACCCTGCAATACCCACATCAGCAGAGGAGAGCAGGGGTCCACAGCAGCAGAGGAGAGCAGGGCGGTCTGCTTCCCTCACATAGAAGGCTGAATTCACACATCCTTCTCTCCTACATTAATCTATTTGCAATCAGTCTGTGTGTTTTGTGTTGTGACTCAGTGTAATGTCCCGTTATATGTTTTCCATCATTGTGTGACAGAGTTCTGTGGGAACCGCTGGAGAAGGCCAAACACCGTCTGCACAGAGCGCCGGCCATCACGGGGCAGATGCAGACCACATAGTGTAACCTGTCATTACACAGAAGGGCTGAAAAACAGCTGCAATAAAGATCAATGTATCCAAACAGTCTGCACAATACACACTATATACAAGATACACACCGACACTGGCAAACACTGTGTGCAGAATACCATACCCCCGTGCTCTCACCTCTGTGGTATATACCCTGTATACCCCCGTGCTCTCACCTCTGTGGTATATACCCTGTATACCCCCCGTGCTCTCACCTCTGTGGTATATACCCTGTATACCCCCCGTGCTCTCACCTCTGTGGTATATACCCTGTATCCCCCCCGTGCTCTCACCTCTGTGGTATATACCCTGTATCCCCCCCGTGCTCTCACCTCTGTGGTATATACCCTGTATCCCCCCCCGTGCTCTCACCTCTGTGGTATATACCCTGTATCCCCCCCCGTGCTCTCACCTCTGTGGTATATACCCTGTATCCCCCCCGTGCTCTCACCTCTGTGGTATATACCCTGTATCCCCCCCGTGCTCTCACCTCTGTGGTATATACCCTGTATCCCCCCCGTGCTCTCACCTCTGTGGTATATACCCTGTATCCCCCCCGTGCTCTCACCTCTGTGGTATATACCCTGTACCCCCCCGTGCTCTCACCTCTGTGGTATATACCCTGTATCCCCCCCGTGCTCTCACCTCTGTGGTATATACCCTGTATCCCCCCCGTGCTCTCACCTCTGTGGTATATACCCTGTATCCCCCCCGTGCTCTCACCTCTGTGGTATATACCCTGTATCCCCCCCGTGCTCTCACCTCTGTGGTATATACCCTGTATCCCCCCCGTGCTCTCACCTCTGTGGTATATACCCTGTATCCCCCCCGTGCTCTCACCTCTGTGGTATATACCCTGTATCCCCCCCGTGCTCTCACCTCTGTGGTATATACCCTGTATCCCCCCCGTGCTCTCACCTCTGTGGTATATACCCTGTATCCCCCCCGTGCTCTCACCTCTGTGGTATATACCCTGTACCCCCCCGTGCTCTCACCTCTGTGGTATATACCCTGTATCCCCCCCGTGCTCTCACCTCTGTGGTATATACCCTGTATCCCCCCCGTGCTCTCACCTCTGTGGTATATACCCTGTATCCCCCCCGTGCTCTCACCTCTGTGGTATATACCCTGTATCCCCCCCGTGCTCTCACCTCTGTGGTATATACCCTGTATCCCCCCCTGCTCTCACCTCTGTGGTATATACCCTGTATCCCCCCCGTGCTCTCACCTCTGTGGTATATACCCTGTATCCCCCCCGTGCTCTCACCTCTGTGGTATATACCCTGTATCCCCCCCGTGCTCTCACCTCTGTGGTATATACCCTGTATCCCCCCCGTGCTCTCACCTCTGTGGTATATACCCTGTATCCCCCCCGTGCTCTCACCTCTGTGGTATATACCCTGTATCCCCCCCGTGCTCTCACCTCTGTGGTATATACCCTGTATACACATTATATGCCCCCGTGCCCTCACCTCTCTGCCGCTGGCACTGGCCGGCACAGAGCAGCCCCGTCAGGCACAGCAGTGACACCAGCCGGCCGCTCTCCATGTCTCTGCCCTCTCGCAGTCTCTGGCGCTCCGGTCTGTGCCCTGCTCACACACCGGCTGTGTAGATAGTGGCGGCGCTGCGGCCGGTTCTTCCCCAGTGGGAGCCCCTGCTGGCCGGAGGCGGGATCCCCTCTATCTGGAGGAGTAGCAGGCTCTAGGCTTTGTTCCGTGTGGCCGCACTGGCCGGGTGCTGTGGGGGAGGAGTGAGCGCGCAGGTCTCTGCTTCCCCAAGTGTCGCTGTGTGAGTCATTGAGGCAATTAACATGTGGTAATTGTCATAGGGTCGGAGACTTTTTACCATGGCCCATAATTCTGTGCGCTCACTGGGGCTTCTATTCATTACATGAGTTACTAATATTTACTACAGGGTTGTTTGTTTCGGCTGTAACACTAGTCTATAAGTCCAATATACAGGAAACAGCCCAGCAGCACCGGCCCTGGCGGGAGCCACTGAGATTCCGCCACTACTGCGCGATGTCAGCGGCTCCTGCCCGCCCCCTAGTGTAGGCTCAGGCGGCAGCCGGGCAGCACATAGCGCCACCTATTGGGTGCAGGGCAAAAGTGGACCCAATGTCTAACAGATCAAGCGACTGAGACTATACCCTACAGGGGAGGGGAACAGGCACACGGGGGCAGTATTACTGAAAGGGGGCACTCTGGGAGGGACATTAGTACGATTGGGGGTCTCGGGAACATTATTACTGAAGGAGGCACAATGGGGCATTGTTAGTGAAGGAGGCACTCTGGGAGGGGCATTACTACTTTCAGGGGTGTCATGAACTGGGGGGGTGAGGTTGTCCCCAGTTGTCAGGGATTTATTATATCCCACCAATCGTCCCGAATTTATTATTAGTGGTCGTGGGTTATATAACAACCTGCAACTTATGTTTCCACCTTCAGTTCCGGTTTAGGAACTTGCAGCTCTCTGGCACCCCCTTACCCTCAGGTCAGTCAGGGAACTACACCAAGGATAAGTAGTCGCCAGAAAGGCTGCCTGGCCGTGTACTGGCTATTGGGCACTCTGCAGTGAGGGCGGTATGTATGTCCCCAGACTCAGGGTGGGTAATACACACACAAAACCTCCGTTCCATCACTGCCAGTCTCCCAAATCCCCAGAACACTGTGCTGCCACCAGCTCCTCATTCTACATTAATTCATTATCGGGTCAGGAGCCAATCCACACAGTAGTATAAATTTTAGCGCAGGGAACATGGCGGTACGTTATAGAGCAAGGGAAACAAAGCTAGTAAATTTTATAGATTCCAGAAAATATAGGCAGTGTTTACAAAACTATAAAAGATGTTACAAATGAGACAAGATACAGTATATACAGGCAATTACAAAATAAGAACTTATACTTATGAGTCCATGGCACGCCGTGTGGAGGAGGGGGAGGGGCGCCTTCCCCAAGGGAAAATGGTCTAGCGGCATAGCTTCCTTTTCCAAAGATTTTATTTGGATTTTAAAATAACAGGCAAGAATAGGGAGTAAGGGCAGGAGTGGAAGGAGGGGGGGGAGAGGATAGGGATGGGGAGGGAAAGAAAAAAGAGGAGGGACATAGGTAAAATAACAATGCAACAATATAACAATATAACAAGAGTGATATTACACTTATAGGGTACATAATGCCCAGGTCACTGGGGGTGTAAAAGGTATAGACAAAACGGCTGCGAACAAACGCATAACGAGAGATTGTAAGCCAATTAAGGCCAATCATAAGTGAGCAAATATTTAACAAGGATTAGTAGACGAAATATACAATTAAATGGTAGCGCCTAGAAGTTGGTGGTGAGAGAAATTAAGTTATAGGGGACGGAAAGGCCTTGTCCCATTTGTTATAAAATTTTCCAAACTGATTATTAATCAGAGCAAAATTCAGTTCATGTGCTCTATGTTGCTGGACTAGGTGGAAGATAACCTCTGGATTTGGGAGTATTTTGTTTTTCCAGTGGAAAGTGATGAAATTTTTTGCTACAAGACAAAAATGAATGAATATGGGTTGGAGTGCCAAGTCTAGTTCGTCTAGGTTAAGGGAAAGAAGGGCCATTTGAGGGGTGAGGGTTAAAGTTTTGTTAGAGAGTTTATTGAGAGAGGTAGAGATCCAAGACCAGACTGTTTTGACTCTGGGACATTCCCAAAACATATGCAATAGGTCTCCCTTGAAGCCGCAGTCTCTCCAGCAAAGGGGTGAGGATGAGTTTGAAGGACCGAAGTGTGCTAATTTTGCCGGAGTAAGGTACCAATTACTAATAGTTTTAAAGTATGTCTCTTGAAGTGGAAATGAGATTGTGGAGTTGTACGTTTTGGAGAGAGCCTCTTCCCATAGCGGCATAGCTTCCTATCTGGCAGCATAGGCAAATGACAACTTCCTAATTGGGCATCCTAGACTTATACTTCCTCCTGGCTGACCTAACCGGGTGGACAGAGCTAGGGAATGTACTCTCCTTTTGAAAGTTACTAGAAAACTTGTGAGTGCCATAACTCTGACTGCGAAGCTTACAGCGTGTTGACAGACGTATCATGTTATCTCTTGCAAATTTATCTTTTTATCGACACCAAACATGGCAAATCTATGTATTACTGGGAGGCAGGTACCTGATTCTCGGATTTTGGTGAGCGTGGAGGTCCAAAAACGCTGTGGCTTTAATGATGTAGATCTCAAAAATATGTTTCCTGTTTCTCTGATTTTTCTGTGTTTTTAAATTCCCATTTGAATAGACAAAGGAACATGAGCTTCTAACCTTTTACTTCCGGCTTGAGCCGGCCATGCCAGGCTCTCACATTACACAAAGCTGGAGTAGCTAGAGAGAGGGGGTGGAGAGTGCAGCATCAGGAGTTCACAACCTAATGGGGGAGGGGCAGCATGTCAAACCCAGTAAATGCAGCGGAAAGTTCTGGAGGTGTAATCGAAACAATGGAAAATAATTCATATTTTCCTGACACCTCCCCCTTTTGGACCACGCTACGGAGGCAGGACATCTCGGTACTCCTCCATGCGCACCTCAGCAGGCTCGCCCCACCCGGACAACCCGTCTGTGTTGCCATGCTCTCTGCCCTTTTTGTGCTTAATCGTAAAGTCGTACTGCTGGAGGGCGAGACTCCAGCGTAGCAACCATCCATTGGTGCCGGACACGGTGTGCAGCCAGCTCAGGGGGTTGTGGTCGATCACCACGGTGAAGGTGCGTCTGTATAGGTAGGGATGCAAACGTTGCAGGGTCCAAACCATGGCCAGGCACTCCTCTATGGTGGGCCACTTCCCTCAGTAGAAGCTTCCAGCTCAGGTACAACACAGGATGCTCTTGGTTCCCGGAGTCTACCTGGCTAAGCACAGCACCGAAGCCAAACTCGCCGGCGTCGGTCTGTACTAAAAACGGCTGACTGCTGTCGACTGCCCTTAGCATAGGAGAGCTGCTCAGGGCTGTTTTCAAAGCCCTAACAGCCACCTCACAGTCGTCTGTCCAGTTGACTGTGTGGGGTAGCTTCTTCCTGGTGAGGTCCGTCAAGTTCTTCGCAAGGCTGCTAAAGTTTGTGCAAAGCGCCTATAGTACCCTGCAGTGCCCAGGAAGGACATCACCTGCTTCTTAGTTTCTGGAGGTGGGCCAGGACGTGATAGCATCCACTTTCACAGGCTCTTGCCTCATAGAGCCCCCACCTACCCGGTGACCCAGGTAGTAGATGCAGCGGAAAGTTCTGGAGGTGTAATCAAAACCATGGAAAATGGTTCATGTTTTCCTGACGGGGACCCTAAAAGGAGTATTATTACTGAAGAAGGCGCTCTGGGGGTATTACTGAAGGAGACACTCTGGTGGGGGGCATTATTACTGAAGGAGGCACAATGGGGGTATTATTACTGAAGGGGGCAGTTTAGGTTGAGATGGTGTTAGCAATTGAGAAGTAACGTGTGTACTGCATGTGTGGCGCCCCTGAGGCTCAGTCGCCACAGAGGTACTGCACCTTCTCCTAAGGTGTAGTGCCCCACTATCCGGGTAAGGTGGGAGCTCCTTTCCACACCCACATCCCACACAACACAGTAGTTTAGCACAACCGCATTGCGGCTCCTTGCTCAGAGGGTAGCAGAGCACCTTTGGTGGTTCCCTGCTTGGAACACTAAACGTGCTGGGAGGTGGGTGGAGTTGAGATTACATACAAGAGTGGGAAGGTTTAGAATTTCAAGACAGTCAGTCAGTAGGAGAGTCTGAGTCAGGAAGGGCTGACGGGAGGTCGGTCAGGAAAGAAGCCACTCGGATAGGAGTGGGGATCCCTGGAAGAATGGAAAGGAAGGAGTGCTGCAGCTGCCTCAGTGACCTGAGCCAGCTGGCACGGGAAAGGAGAAGAAGGAGAAAGATATAGAACTGTAACCTAAGCTTCCATAAGAAAGAGAGATTAGTACGGAACGAAGGAGAGAGAGCAGAGAGGACGTGGGTTGGAAGAGGAACCCTGCCTATAGGTTCTCAGCGCAAGGCCGGGGCCCGGTCCCCAAGGTTGTATGGACACTTATGGTTCTGCAACAGACACCGGTGGAGTAGTTGGCTGTAAATGCACTGCTCCCATCTAAGACTTGGGGCACAACAGCAACTGTATAGAGAGCCGGGACTCAGGAGAAGGGAGTTCCCGAAGCAGGCTACAGCTGTCTGCCATACAAGTAGAGTTCTTGGGAACATCTGTCAGGAGGATCTCCAGTGTAACTCAGTACTAGGAGATTTTCACACTTAAAGGCGCTATAGAGGAGACGTTCAGAAAGGTACATGTTGGCAGAGTGTTGGAGGGGAGCATTCCATCTTGCCCGGAGGTTGACTGAGTCTCTGACCCGGAGGACACGGCCCGGAGGCAGGCACCTGTGTGCCCTACAGACTGTGAGTAAAGCATTGGAACTACAAGCCCCGGTGTCCTCCATTCATTCTTGCGCCAACACACTCAGCACCGCTACATCTGGGTACCAGCTTCCACACTGCCTGCGCCTCTCCTCATCCATTACAACTACACTGCCCTGGGGCTACAGCTTCGCCTGTGGGGAGCTATACCATCTAGGCTGCAACACACCACCAGCCCCAGAGGATCTGCATGCAGCGTCGGCCTAACATCCCACTTGCCGAACACCACAGGTGGCGTCACGAACTATCCATTTAAACTACATTACAAACCCCCCATTGATTTGGACGCCCAGGGCCACGATCCGGGTCACCGCTGCTGTGACACATCCCCCTGATACCGGCCCGGTACCGAGTTCCCCAAGGCCCTGGGAGGGCGACCCAACTTGTCGTCACGAACAGGATGACGAGACCCGATGCCATCGGGTTCTGTGTGCCTCAAATTTGTTGGACTTTACACTTCTGAAAATGTGCAGAAGACCTAATTTAATAGACTGTAAAATGGACATTAGAAATGGCCGCTGGCGCTGAGAAGAAGGGCGTGAAGAGATGGGAGGTCCTAGGAAAAGACCACGGAGAGTCTTGGGCCTCCCCTGCCTGAATTACTATGTGGCAGCAACATGGCCCACCCCCCGAGGGGTTCATATACTGGCTTGGTATGGAGGCGCTGAAAGAAGACGCCGCCCCCGGAAGGAGGGGCAGAAGAAGCCAGTGGCGGGAAAGGGGCCGAGGCAGGAAGAAGAACACCAGAACGCCATTTTGGAAGGAGAGGGAAGGAGGCCTGGAGAGCGCGCAGAGGTTAAGTTGGATCTCCCTGGCGCCATGGCTGAAGGCTCCGACCCCGTCTCTAAGATGAACCGCCAGCAGCTGGAGGACGAAATCACCCAGCTGACGCGCTGCCTGCGACTGAGGCAGGAAGCGCTATGGACATTGAATCTGCAGCGCGCCCAGGAGGGGCCTACACCTGCGGTACCCGCAACACCGGTACCCGCCGCTGCTGCATCGGACCTCTTCCCGGCAGACCCTGTGGAGCCTGCAACCGCTGCCTTGTCCCCGGCAGCGTGCCTTGTTCCCTCTCTGCCGCTGCTACCGGAGGAGATGTACACAGCCCAGGGAGCTGAAGCGTAGGAACAGAAGCCCCCGTCCGGACCTGACGCGGCTGCGCAGGTCGCGCCAGCGACCCCTGCGGATCCGGAGCCGCCATCAGCTCCACTGCCGTCCCCGGTATCACACCAACCAGCATCCGCTGCCACTATGCCTGCACCGAAGCAGAGGCCTCACCGCCAGGAGGCACCAGGTATATACCCCGGCCCTCCTAATGGGTTGCCCTCCGAATTTACGTTGTCAGAGGCGGGCTTGCGGCAACTTGAAATGGGGCAGTTGGAAGAGTCTGCTGGGGGCGCTAGTCAGTCAAAGATGGGAAGGTGGAGGAGGTCTCTGCTGAGAAGGGTACGACTGGAGCAGGCACGTACGATTCGACATCTTTGGGGAAAAGAAGAGTCTAGGTCGCTTTGGGACAGTGATCTCGGGATTCCTTGGCTGCCAAGTCCACATGTAGTTGCCTATCGGCGCCGACAAGCTGTGGAATCCCTTGGTGCTCGACCTCGTACCAGAATAGCGGAACCACCTATTGAGGAGGAACAGTTGATGGGCATTGAGATGCATCATGGGTTCCCTTTACCACAGCTTCAAGGTCTTATAGCAACCGACCAGCAACAGGATGAAGGTACCCAAAGTACCTCATATGGTAGCAGTTCTCAATCAGCTTCCAGAACCCCAGGAGGGGACCAGCATTAATAACTCTCGTTACCCAGGAGGGTATTTAGCACCGTTGTGCCTTTTTGTTTTTTTTTTTGCTATCATGGTTTAGTTTGTTTTTCCAGAGTTGCCCTGTTTTGATTGGCAGCGTTTCTACATTTGGAACTGTGGAGATTATGGATGCTGTATGATCCAGAACTGCTTTTGTAAATAGTTGCGCCTCTTTAGGTGCCCTCTCTTGGTTTTACATAAGGAAACTTTTTTGAAGATAGAAGTCTACCTCAAAGGACACTGCAAGAAATCCCGGCTGGGAACGGTGTCCAGCACTTACAAGAATTTTTGAAAAGTTTTACTGTGAAGTATTTGATAATGTGTATCTTATAGAGTAAATGTCTTTTATATAGAATTATGAATGTTTTCATGAAGAAGTGAGAGAATTGAAAGAGTTAAAATGACAGGTGACGGACCAGGTATATGCGGTAGTCGTCCTAAGTCTAGAAGAGACAGTGAAAGTAGAAAAAGTGAGTGAGGAAAAGTGATGAAGAAATGTGTTAATGGAGAATACTGAAGTAATCGTGAATAACAGATGACAGCACTTTGAATTAAGTATGGTATTGAGAATTTGCACTTTTGAATTTAAAAATTTTAGATAGATAAATAAGACTTGTTTCCAACGTTCAAGAACGAGTGCCTCTCATATTGGGAAGTATAGTATAAGCAATGTTTATTTAGCATTATAAAATTTTGTATGTTCCTGTATTGTCAACTTTGTTTACCTTGCAGCCCGCGGACGTGCTGTGTTTAACGGGGGGTATGTGGCACCCCTGAGGCTCAGTCGCCACAGAGGTACTGCACCTTCTCCTAAGGTGTAGTGCCCCACCATCCGGGTAAGGTGGGAGCTCCTTTCCACACTCCAACACCCACATCCCACACAACACAGTCAGGTCAGAGAGACGCCAGCAGCGTGATCATGTCATGTGATCACGCTGCTGATGTCACTCACCGGCACCCAGAAAGGGGAACACTGGTGGTAAATGTGCTCCACTGTGGAGCTGAAGAAACCACCAAAGATAGGAGGGGGGGACAAAATGTGGGGGGATTTGGAGTAGGGATGGGGGGGATACTTTATTTGTGGGGGGATTTGGAGTGGGGATGGGGGGATTACTTTGTGTGGGGGGATTTGGAGTGGGGATGGGGAATTACTTTGTGTAGGGGGATTTGAAGTGGGGATGGAGGGGATTACTTTATGTGTCGGGGGATTTGAAGTGGGGATGGGGGGGATTACTTTATGTGTGGGGGGATTTGGAGTGGGGATGGGGAATTACTTTGTGTGGGGGGATTTGAATTGGGGATGGAGGGGATTACTTTATGTGTGGGGGGGATTACTTTGTGTGGGGGGATTTGGAGTAAGGGCCCCTTCACACATAGCGACTCACCAGCGATCCCAAAAACGATATCAACGTGTCAGGATCGCTGGTGAGTCGCTACATGATTGCTGGTGAGCTGTCGAACAGACAGCTTCACCAGCGATCAGGACCAGCGACACCGAGCGCGCGGCATCGCTGTTTACTTTAGTTACCAGCGTGCTGATGCAGGGAGCTGGTAACTAAGGTACACATCGGGTTTCTAAGCACAGCTTCGTGCTTAGAAACCCTGCGTTTACCTTAATTACCAGCTGATCGCTGGTCTCCCGCCTGTCACACGCAGCGATGCGTGCTGGCCAGCGGGAGACCAGCGACCAAAAAATGTCCAGGGCTTTCCAACAGCGAACACCACAGAAAGAGGAAAAAAACCTCCAAAAAATTGGTTGAAAACCAGACAGGCCCAAATGCATCTGCACTAATCCAGGGTGCAGTGGACCCAAGTAAAAATGGCAGCTGCACAGGTGCATAAATACCAAATGAAACAGTCAGCCTACAATGAGGGATTGGCCGTGTGGTACACCAGTGCAGAAAAAAATAATCCGCATGTGGTAGTGTTCACACAGGGAATGCAGGGCTTCTGGCTAACAACCTCTTAGTAACACCATATAGGTGGGCTGCCCAGTGCCAACTAAAATGCATCCCGTGTGAACAGAGGCCACAAGTTTGCAGAACCATTTGGGCCCAACTGCCCCCTGGAAAAAATATAAAAAGTGCACAACAAACATAGCAATATATGTAAGGTATTAGTTGATATCAAGGCCTTAATATGGAAGCTGACAAACAAGTGTAAGGAACTTTGACGCAGTTTTTCAGCTTCCATATTAAGGCCTTGATATCAACTAATACCTTACATATATTGCTATGTTTGTTGTGCACTTTTTATATTTTTTCCAGGGTGCAGTTGGGCCCAAATGGTTCTGCAAACTTGTGGCCTCTGTTCACACGGGATGCATTTTAGTTGGCACTGGGCAGCCCCCCTATATGGTGTTACTAAGAGGTTGTTAGCCAGAAGCCCTGCATTCTCTGTGTGAACACTGCCACATGCGGATTATTTTTTCTGCAGTGGTGTACCACACGGCCAATCCCTCATTGTAGGCTGGCTGTTTCATTTGGTATTTATGCACCTGTGCAGCTGCCATTTTTACTTGGGTCCACTGCACCCTGGATTAGTGCAGATGCATTTGGGCCTGTCTGGTTTTCAACCAATTTTTTGGAGGTTTTTTTCCTCTTTCTGTGGTGTTCATGTTAGAGTAGGGACTGACAAGTGTAAGGAACTTTGACGCAGTTTGTCAGCTTCCATATTAAGGCCTTGATATCAACTAATACCTTACATATATTGCTATGTTTGTTGTGCACTTTTTATATTTTTTCCAGGGTGCAGTTGGGCCCAAATGGTTCTGCAAACTTGTGGCCTCTGTTCACACGGGATGCATTTTAATTGGCACTGGGCAGCCCCCCTATATGGTGTTACTAAGAGGTTGTTAGCCAGAAGCCCCGCATTCCCTGTGTGAACACTGCCACATGCGGATTATTTTTTCTGCACTGGTGTACCACACGGCCAATCCCTCATTGTAGGCTGGCTGTTTCATTTGGTATTTATGCACCTGTGCAGCTGCCATTTTTACTTGGGTCCACTGCACCCTGGATTAGTGCAGATGCATTTGGGCCTGTCTGGTTTTCAACCAGCTTTCCAACAGCGATCAGTGATACCGGCAGGGGTGCCGATCGCTGATCTCTGTCACACACAGCGATCTCGCTGGCGAGATCGCTATGTGTGACGGGGCCCTATGGATGGGGGGATTACTTTGTGTGGGGGGGTTTGGAGTGGGGATGGGGGATTACTTTGTGTGGGGGGATTTGGAGTGGGGATGGGGGATTACTTTGTGTGGAGGGATTTGGAGTGGGGATGGGGGTTATTTATGTGTGTGTGGGGAGATTTGGCGTGGGGATGGGGGGGATTTAATGTGTGTGGGGAGATTTGAGGACACAAATGAAGAGTATGTATGAGGTCATGTATGAGGAAACAGTACAGTATGGGGGATGGGTGCAGACATAGTATGGTGAGTGGGGAGATGGGTGAAGAGAGTATGGGTAGTGAACGGGGGAATGTATGTGGACACAGTGAGTAGCGATGGGAAAAATGTATGTGGACACAGTATGGGTAGTCGGGTATGTGTGAGCAGACAGTATAGAGAGTGAGGGGGTAAATATATGAGGAGACAGTATGGTGAACAGGTGGGATGTTAGAGGAGACAGTATGAGGAGGGAGGGGAATAGTGTGAGGCGACAGTATATTGCAGATATTTTTATTTAGGAGTATTATAATGACACTTCTATCTTTAAGGGCATCGTGTGGAGATTTGCTGCAGAAGACCGGAGAAGATGGAAGTCTGCAGAGACGGCTGTGGATGAGAAAACTCATTATGGGGTCTGGACAAGAAGAAGAAAAGAAGGAGAGCGACAGCAGAGACGACGTCATCTATAAGGTACCTGGATGTAAATATTATTTGTGAAACTAATTCTCATGTTTTTATTTGTTAGGAGCATTAAAGGGGTTGTCCAGGTCTGTGCTGAGTCTGCAGACATTCTATGTGACTGCAGACTTCTGAATTCTCACAGTGCGCACTGGACGCTGTCAGGATTCTCTTGTGCTGGTAATTTACATACATGCGGTCACATGCTGACTAGACATGTGTGGCCTCACTCAGTGAAAATAAACAGAGCGAGGCCGGGCACGTCTAGTCGGAATGTAGCCAAAAGTATATAAATAACACGCTTGTGCTGACATATGACCGTGTACTCTTACGACCGTGTACTCTTACCACCGGTACGGGAGAATCCTAAAAGTGTGTAGGGCATTCGTTGTGAGAATCAAGAAGCTGCAATGTCAAGACTCAGCTCTGCAGGTTCCAGTACTTATCACATGGACACTTCACTCATATGGAATTTTCATACTTATGGTCCTGTGACAACGAGCTTCTCTTCCTGCTTCTCTCAGTTTCTCACTGATCATTAAGAGCATTAGGGAGAGCAGCTCGTCGGTACATGACTAAGTGTGCAAATCGCATGTGTGCTGGGGGGGTAGGGGGGGCGCCAAACTGAATTCTTGTCCCCGGTGTCAGGAAGCCTAGACACACCTCTGTGTGAATACATAGGTAACCTATACTTATAGTCAAAAACAAATGCTGATATCAATGTCCAATGTTATAAGGAAACTACAGCCTATTATTACACAGGGCCAGATCATTGTAGCATACGAAGAGTACAATCATGATTTTCTATGCAAATAATTCTAGATAAAATTATCATTAGTTAAATTGGAGGATTAGCTATGCTAGTTAGTGTAGGACTTTTATAGAACATGTATAATATTGCTATATTGCTATTGGAACAGCAAAGGATGTTTAGCTGATCAATCTATACAGACAATACCAATCCCATCATTACAGCATATGCCTATAACTCGACATGTACTGTAGATTTAAATAAGTCCAATGTACAGTAGTTGCTCCTCATTTCCAGTATAATTAACATATATATATATTATACACAGTTGTGGCCAAAAGTACTGACACCCCTGCAATTCTGTCAGATAATACTCAGTTTCTTCCTGAAAATGATTGCAATCACAAATTCTTTGGTATTATTATCTTCATGTAATTTGTCTTAAATGAAAAAACACAAAAGAGAATGAAGCAAAAAGCAAAACATTGATCATTTCACACAAAACTCAAAAAATAGACCAGACAAAAGTATTGGCACCCTCAGTCTAATACTTGGTTGCACAACCAATTAGCCAAAATAACTGCGACCAACCGCTTCCGGTAACCATCAATGAGTTTCTTACAATGCTCTGCTGGAATTTTAGACCATTCTTCTTTGGCAAACTGCTCCAGGTCCCTGATATTTGAAGGGTGCCTTCTCCAAACTGCCATTTTTAGATCTCTCCACAGGTGTTCTATGGAAGTCAGGTCTGGACTCATTGCTGGCCACCTTAGAAGTCTCCAGTGCTTTCTCTCAAACCATTTTCTAGTGCTTTTTGAAGTGTGTTTTGGGTCATTGTCCTGCTGGAAGACCCATGACCTCTGAGGGAGACCAAGCTTTCTCACACTGGGCCCTACATTATGCTGCAAAATTTGTTGGTAGTCTTCAGACTTCATAATGCCATGCACACAGTCAAGCAGTCCAGTGCCAGAGGCAGCAAAGCAACCCCCAAAACATCAGGGAACCTCCGCCTTGTTTGACTGTAGGGACCGTGTTTTTTTTCTTTGAATGCCTCTTTTTTTCTCCTGTAAACTCTATGTTGATGCCTTTGCCCAAAAAGCTCTACTTTTGTCTCATCTGACCAGAGAACATTCTTCCAAAACGTTTTAGGCTTTTTCAGGTAAGTTTTGGCAAACTCCAGGATAGCTTTTTTATGTCTTGGTGTAAGAAGTGGGGTCTTCCTGGGTCTCCTACCATACAGTCCCCTTGCATTCAGATGCCGACGGATAGTACGGGTTGACACTGTTGTACCCTCGGACTGCAGGGCAGCTTGAACTTGTTTGGATGTTAGTCGAGGTTCTTTATCCAACATCCGCACAATCTTGCGTTGAAATCTCTTGTCAATTTTTCCTTTCCGTCCACATCTAGGGAGGTTAGCCACAGTGCCATGGGCTTTAAACTTCTTGATGACACTGCACACGGTAGACACAGGAACATTCAGGTCTTTGGAGATGGACTTGTAGCCTTGAGATTGCTCATCCTTTCTCACAATTTGGTTTCTCAAGTCCTCAGACAGTTCTTTGGTCTTCTTTCTTTTCTCCATGCTCAATGTGGTACACACAAGGACACAGGACAGAGGTTGAGTCAACTTTAATCCATGTCAACTGGCTGCAAGTGTGATTTAGTTATTGCCAACACCTGTTAGGTGCCACAGGTAAGTTACAGGTGCTGTTAATTACACAAATTAGAGAAGCATCACATGATTTTTCGAACAGTGCCAATACTTTTGTCCACCCTCTTTTTTATGTTTGGTGTGGAATTATATCCAATTTGGCTTTAGGACAATTCTTTTTGTGTTTTTTCATTTAAGACAAATTAAATGAAGATAATAATACCAAAGAATTTGTGTTTGCAATCATTTTCAGGAAGAAACTGAGTATTATCTGACAGAATTGCAAGGGTGTCAATACTTTTGACCACAAAATGATGTAAGGAAGAATTTTGCATACATGTTTTTCTTATTTAATGGATGATACTGGCCACACACGAGAGTAGAGCTGAGCCGTATCCGCTCACTCTAACGCGTTTCACCTCGCTTCTTCTTGGGTGTGTGACGCGTTGGAGTAGGAGACGCGGCTCAGCTCAACATTACCCCACATATCATGTGTTCTGATATACTTTATTTCAGTTTTCTGTTTCTGCAGCCGTGCGTGCGCTGGGAGGATTCACCAGTCTACAGTCACTGCAAGCTTTTCATTTTAGACCGGGCAACCCTTTTCAGATAATAACACAAACTTGATTCCAGCTCACCCAGTTGCTCTATGTTCATCCACCTGCAGCTCAGACACCGGCCTCGCCCTAGCCTCACATCAAGTATAATAGAAAAAATTGGAGTCCGGCTCAACAGGACTGAATTTTTCTTTTCTTTTTATTTTTCAAAAGAAAAATACAAACTAAAATTTTCAAGGTCGACATGACCCAGTCGACGCGTTTCAACTGCACTACGCAGCCTTACTCATGACTAGTGGTCAAATAACATGCAGTCATTTAAATATTCTTTTCCAAAGTATAACACAGATGTTCGTAATTCACTTAACAAATGTTAGGCATCGGGTTCCTGCCACTGCACGGCAGGAATCCAGAGTCTTGCACCCAGCGGTCTCCCATTCTTCCTCGGCCTAAGTGGAGCTCTGCCCAGGCCAACTCCGTGGGTTTGCTTGCTGCCGCCACCACTGACACAGCTATGACAATGCATGCTGCTCAGCAGCAAGATTCTCCAGGGACTAAGTCCTCATGTCGGGCCACTGAGCATGCCCGTGGAGTGATCTCCCATTGGAGATCGAGGGTCACGAGCTCAGGTCCTGCTCGTGTTCAGATTGGCCCATCCGAGAAGCCAGGAAGGTCCCGGACGCCCGTGGCTATAAAAGGTTCGCATGGCCGCTCGCCCATGCGCTAGTATAGGCTGAAATAGTTTGGAGTGTATGATGATGGATGCATATACAGTGGGGCAAAAAAGTATTTAGTCAGTCAGCAATAGTGCAAGTTCCACCACTTAAAAAGATGAGAGGCGTCTGTAATTTACATCATAGGTAGACCTCAACTATGGGAGACAAACTGAGAAAAAAAAAATCCAGAAAATCACATTGTCTGTTTTTTTTCATTTTATTTGCATATTATGGTGGAAAATAAGTATTTGGTCAGAAACAAGCAATCAAGATTTCTGGCTCTCACAGACCTGTAACTTCTTCTTTAAGAGTCTCCTCTTTCCTCCACTCATTACCTGTAGTAATGGCACCTGTTTAAACTTGTTATCAGTATAAAAAGACACCTGTGCACACCCTCAAACAGTCTGACTCCAAACTCCACTATGGTGAAGACCAAAGAGCTGTCAAAGGACACCAGAAACAAAATTGTAGCCCTGCACCAGGCTGGGAAGACTGAATCTGCAATAGCCAACCAGCTTGGAGTGAAGAAATCAACTGTGGGAGCAATAATTAGAAAATGGAAGACATACAAGACCACTGATAATCTCCCTCGATCTGGTGCTCCACGCAAAATCCCACCCCGTGGGGTCAGAATGATCACAAGAACGGTGAGCAAAAATCCCAGAACCACGCGGGGGGACCTAGTGAATGAACTGCAGAGAGCTGGGACCAATGTAACAAGGCCTACCATAAGTAACACACTACGCCACCATGGACTCAGATCCTGCAGTGCCAGACGTGTCCCACTGCTTAAGCCTGTACATGTCCGGGCCCGTCTGAAGTTTGCTAGAGAGCATTTGGATGATCCAGAGGAGTTTTGGGAGAATGTCCTATGGTCTGATGAAACCAAACTGGAACTGTTTGGTAGAAACACAACTTGTCGAGTTTGGAGGAAAAAGAATACTGAGTTGCATCCATCATAGAATCATAGAATCATAGAATCATAGAATCGTAGAGTTGGAAGGGACCTCCTGGGCCATCTGGTCCAACCCCCTGCTCAAAGCAGGATTCGCTAAATCATCCCAGTCAGATGTCTGTCCAGCCTCTGTTTGAAGACTTCCATTGAAGGAGAACTCACAACTTCTCGTGGCAGCCTGTTCCACTCATTGATCACTCTAACTGTCAAAAAGTTTTTTCTAATATCTAATCTGTGTCTCCTCCCATTCAGTTTAATCCCATTGCTTCTAGTCTTTCCTTGTGCAAATGAGAATAAAGTTGATCCTTCTACAATGTGACAGCCCTTTAGATATTTGTAGACAGCTATTAAGTCTCCTCTCAGTCTTCTCTTTTGCAAACTAAACATTCCCAAATCCTGCAACCTTTCCTCATAAGACAGGGTTTGCAGACCGGTCACCATTCTGGTCGCTCTTTTCTGAACTTGCTCCAGTTTGTTGATGTCTTTTTTAAAATGTGGTGCCCAAAACTGGACACAATATTCCAGATGAGGTCTGACCAAAGAGGAGTAGAGGGAAATAATGACTTCACGTGATCTAGACTGTATGCTTCTGTTAATACATCCTAGAATTGCATTTGCCTTTTTTGCTGCTGCATCACACTGTTGACTCATATTCAGTCTGTGATCTATTAGTATACCCAAGTCTTTTTCACATGTGCTGTCACTTAGCCCTATTCCTCCCATTCTATATATGCTTTTTTCATTTTTATTGCCCAGATGTAGTACTTTGCATTTCTCCCTGTTAAAAACCATTCTGTTAGTTGCTGCCCACTTCTCCAGTTTATTTAAATCTTTTTGAATCCTCTCTCTCTCTTCTCTAGTATTAGCTATCCCTCCTAGCTTTGTGTCATCAGCAAATTTAATCAGTTTACCCTCAATTCCTTCATCTAAATCGTTGATAAAGATGTTGAACAATACAGGGCCCAGGACAGAGCCCTGTGGTACCCCACTTGAAACATTCTTCCAACTGGATGTGCAGCCATTTACGACCACTCTTTGGGTCCGATCACTAAGCCAGTTATGAATCCACCTAACAGTTGCCTTGTCCATTCCATACTTAGTCATTTTTTCAATAAGGATTGTTTGAGAGACTTTGTCAAATGCTTTGCTGAAGTCAAGATATACTATATCTACAGCATTTCCTTGATCCACCCAATCAGTGATACCGTCATAGAAGGAAATTAAGTTAGTCTGACATGACTTATTAGTTACAAACCCATGCTGACTCTGTTTAATCACTTCATTCTTATCCAGGTATTGACATACATGTTGTTTAATAATTTGTTCAAAGATCTTTCCTGGTATAGAAGTCAGACTCACCGGCCTATAGTTGCCTGGGTTCACCTTCTTCCCCTTTTTGAAGATAGGAACAACATTTGCTCTTCTCCAGTCTTCTGGCACTTCTCCTGTTCTCCAAGAATTTTCAAAGATTATGGAGAGGGGTTCAAAAATTTCTTCTGCTATCTCCTTCAGTACTCTGGGGTGTAATTCATCTGGACCTGGAGACTTGAATTCATTTAGGTTAGCTAAGTGTTTCCTCACTATCTTTCTGTTTATAGATATCCTGGATTCTTCTATTCCCTTAATAGGACAGTGAATAACAGTTGGTGTTACATTTCCTTTCTGAGAGAAAACAGATGCAAAATAGGAATTTAAAAGTTCAGCCTTCTCAACATCCTGTCTTACCATTTCATCATTTTCATCCTGTAAAAATCCTATAGCATCTTTGACTTTTCTTTTACTTTTGACATATCCCCAAAATCCTTTATTATTGCTTTTGACATCTCTTGCAAGCCTCAATTCATTGTCAGCTTTAGATAATCTGATTTGTGCCCTGCAGGTTCTGCAGACAGCATTATATTCTTCTTTAGATATGCCTCCCTCTTTCCATTTTATAAACATTTTTTTCTTCCTTTTTAGCATGTGCTTAAGTTCTGTATTCACCCATCCTGGTTTCCTTAAATGCTTCCTATTTTTCCCTCTTTTCGGAATTGTTAACAACTGTGCTTTGAGAATTTCATTTTTCAAGATTTCCCATCCTTCCTGGACATTTTTGTCTTTAAGGATATCCAGCCATTGGATCCCTCCAATTATCTTTCTGAATCCCTTAAAATCTGCCTTTCTGAAATCTAACCTTGACGTCTGAGTCTTCACAGGTCTTCCTCCTCTAGTTATCCAAAATTCTAAAATAGCATGGTCGCTCCTTCCTAGGGTTCCAGCCACTTTTACCTCCTCAACCATTTCCTCCCTGTTTATAAGGATTAGATCCAAGGTAGCAGTTCCCCTTGTTTTCTCCCCTACCTTTTGGAAGATAAAGTTGTCAGCAAGAGAGGATAAGAATTTCCTTGACCTGTTAGTTTTGCCTGAGAGAGATTCCCAACAAATGTCTGGATAGTTGAAATCTCCCATGACAACTATGTCATATTTTTTGGAGAACTTGGCCATTTGATGCATAAAGAGTTCATCCATATCTTCAGCTTGCACAGGCGGCCTGTAGTAAATGCCTACAATGGTGTCCTTTCCATTGTTCTATCCTTGTATTCTTACCCAAACAGTTTCCACAGAACTCCCAGTCTCTGAAGCTTCAATCTCTGTGCAGATATACGCGTTTCTAACATACAATGCAACACCCCCTCCTCGTTTATCAAGTCTGTTTCTTGCAAATAAGTTGTATCCTTCTAGTCTTGTATTCCAATCATGTGTATTGTCCCACCAAGTTTCAGTGATTCCAATGACATCATATTTCTTTTCCTGTGTTAGTAGTTCCAATTCTCCTTGTTTGTTGCCCATGCTTTGTGCATTAGTATAGAAACATTTTAGTTTGTGATTGGTTTCTCTTTCTCCAATATTTTTATTAATTAGATTCTTTCGTCTTTGTTCTTCCTTTCCACTTCTAATAGCAGAGTTCTCAATAGCATTTGTCAGGTGTATGGCTTTTTCTGGTCTTTTGCTTCCCTTCCCATGTTGTTCTAGTTTAAAGCTCTCCTTACAAGTGTAGCAAGGCGACTTCCAAATACATGCTTTCCAGTCTTCGTAAGGTGCACCCCATCTCTAGCAAGTAGTCCATCGTATAAGTAGTTCACTCCGTGATCCAGAAATCCAAATCGTTGCTGACGGCACCATCGACGTAGCCAGTTGTTCACTTGCAGAATCTTATTCCACCTCCTTGTTCCATGGCCATCCACTGGGAGGATGGAAGAGAAGACCACCTGCGCTCCCAGTTCTTTCACTTTCTTGCCTAAGTCTTCAAAGTCTCTGCAGATGGTTTCCAGGTCGTTTCTTGCGGTGTCATTTGTCCCCACATGTAGTAGCAGGAATGGGAAGTCATCTGTAGGTCTGAAGAGTCCTGATATCCTGTCAGACACATCTTTAATTTTTGCACCTGGAAGACAGCACATTTCTCTTGAAGTTATATCCGGTCTGCAGATAGCGGCCTCTGTTCCTCTCAACAGTGAATCCCCCATGACCACCACTCTCCGTTTCTTCTTCACAACATTTTTCTTTCTCCATCCAGGAGGACTCTGAAGGCGTACAAGGTTGCTGTTTGTTGGCATAGTCTTATCCTGATGTATTTCTTCATTGTTTTCCTGCGTGAGAGCCTGGTACTGGTTTCTGAGCAGTATGGGTGCTGACTGCCTCCTGATCCTCCTGCTTCTCTGGGTCACATGTCTCCATTCCTCTGTTTCTTCAGGTGCACTTCGAATTTCTTCTCTTTCTGTAACATGAAGAGATAATTCTGCTCTGTCCAAGAACTCTTCACCTTCCTTAATGATCTTCAATGTAGCTAACCTCTCTTCGAGATTTTGCAACTTTTCCTCCAACAGGGACACAAGCTTGCATTTGTGGCATGTGAAGTTTGGCTTTTCCACTGGTAAATCTGTGAACATGTAGCAAGAAATGCAGCTCACCAAATGGCTCCTGGCCTCTTCCATCTTGAGATTTCTTAAAAACGATGAAAGATGAGCCAAAAAAGACTCTTCCCCTGGTTTTCCGATTTCCTCTTTTCAGCTGCAACGGCCAAAACCCAGTGATCGTTGAGCTCGCGGAGACTCTTCACTTATCCCAGAAGGCACTGGAAATATGCAAATGATCTCCTCAAGACTCTTCCCCTGGTTTTCCGATTTCCTCTTTTCAGCTGCAACGGCCAAAACCCAGTGATCGTTGAGCTCGCGGAGACTCTTCACTTATCCCAGAAGGCACTGGAAATATGCAAATGATCTCCTCAAGACTCTTCCCCTATCAAACACCATACCTACTGTAAAGCATGGTGGTGGAAACATCATGCTTTGGGGCTGTTTCTCTGCAAAGGGGCCAGGACGACTGATCCGGGTACATGAAAGAATGAATGGGGCCATGTATCGTGAGATTTTGAGTGCAAACCTCCTTCCATCAGCAAGGGCATTGAAGATGAAACATGGCTGGGTCTTTCAACATGACAATGATCCAAAGCACACCGCCAGGGCAACGAAGGAGTGGCTTCGTAAGAAGCATTTCAAGGTCCTGGAGTGGCCTAGCCAGTCTCCAGATCTCAACCCTATAGAAAACCTTTGGAGGGAGTTGAAAGTCCGTGTTGCCAAGCGAAAAGCCAAAACATCACTGCTCTAGAGGAGATCTGCATGGAGGAATGGGCCAACATACCAACAACAGTGTGTGGCAACCTTGTGAAGACTTACAGAAAACGTTTGACCTCTGTCATTGCCAACAAAGGATATATCACAAAGTATTGAGATGACATTTTGTTTCTGACCAAATACTTATTTTCCACCATAATATGCAAATAAAATGGAAAAAAAACAGACAATGTGATTTTCTGGATTTTTTTTTCTCAGTTTGTCTCCCATATTTGAGGTCTACCTATGATGTAAATTACAGACGCCTCTCATCTTTTTAAGTGGTGGAACTTGCACTATTGCTGACTGACTAAATACTTTTTTGCCCCACTGTATTTGGTGACTGACTCATTATGAAACCCCTTCCCTCTGATAATACGAATGTGGTTAGGGTTTAGAGTCCGAGTCAGCGTCTGTCAGTGGATAGTCTATAGGCCACAGTGCATACCAGCCATCTGCACACTAGCGTCCGATGGTGTCACCCACTGCAGGGCACTATCGAACCTCGGCAAGTGACAGCCATGCCGATGTAACGCCTTGCGCAACCTGTGCGCTTACCTGGCCCAACCCAGGGCAATTAGTGGCGTCCACCTGAGTGGCACTGTGCACACTTGCACATGTGATTTAACCCTTGCTGGCATCGCAGTCGCGGTGCCGAGCACTAGCGGTCTAGAGGGACTTCAGTCCTGCGGTCTAAGGGCTTAGTTCTGTGATTATACACTAGCGCTCACACTGCCGAGCTCTGTGAGCAATAACAGGCTACGGCATTTATTATTTGGTGGTTGTGCGGCTCTGTGAGATAACAGAGTCCACCTCTGTACACAATGGGTGAGGTTAACCCCTTGTGTCCCGTTATTATACCGCCATATAGCGTCTGCCATTACCGAGCAGCAGTTAACACCTCTGCACGGTGGACCCCGGGCTGCGAACGCACCTAAATACCATCTTTATTATTTGGTGCGTTCCGCCAGCCCGTAACAACAATTAGGTGTTACATATGGCAAGCTCCAATTTTTACTATTATCCTTTTCAGATAATCTTTTAATCTTTACTGAACAGGCAGGTCAATATCAGTCACTGCTCACTTCTGACAGACAAAAAAGAGCAGTGGGACAGTCGGGATGTACACAATATAAACATACCTTACCTTTATCAAAATTAGGTGCAAGTACATCTTATTTTAGAATTTTGTCTAGATAGGTTTATGTATATATGCGTATATATGTTGTCTCAGCAGATTTAGGTGACGGTGATGGTATGGTGTTAGTGATGTCGCTGGAATGCTCATGTTCAGCACTGACATGACAGAATGCTTTGTATATCGCTGATAGAGGCTTTGTAATCTGCTGGGAAAAAAATCTAAGTATAAAAATGCAGAGTTGGAGAAAGTGTCGCTATGTGTCAGAACATAAAATTGTATTCTGCACATAGTCCAGTTTTCATGTGTCCCAAAGAGTGAAAAGTGACCATTGGTGTAGAGTATAGACTATGGACTCTTACTGCATCATTCCTAGGTTATACAGTTTAAAAAGCCTAGTTCATGTTATACAGAAGTGTATTTATGAGGCCAGACACTGATGTTGCATGAGAGGGCAAAAGATGTTGGATGGGTTTGAGATCGAGTCTCTGTGCAGCCAGTCAAATTCTTTAACTCCAAACTCAACAGCCATGGCCAAACTTACAATTGGCACAGTGGGGTCAGGCAGGTGACGTTCTCCTTGCAGTCACCCAACCTAGACTTGTCCATTATACTACCTGGAAATAGAAGCGTGATTCACCACAGAATATGTCACCACCGATCCAGAGCCCACTGGTGGCACCTTTACACCGCTCCATCTGACACTTGGCAATTGTGATATAAGGCCTCCTCAGCCATGGAAACCCACAGTTTTTGTGCTTGTGTTAATGCCAAAGTAGGTTTGGTACTCTATTCTACAATTGTGTCAGTAGAGTACTGGTGACTTGAGCACTGTGCAGCTCAGCACTCGGCGACTCTGCTCTGTAATTTAACTGGGCTTAGTTGCTGTGAATCCTAAATATTTCCACTTTTCAGGACTATCATTTACAGTTGATTGTAGAATATTTAGCAAAGACATTTCATGAACTGACTTATAACGGTAGTATGCTATTACTGGACTATGCTTGTATCAGTGAGAACTTTAGGATGACCCAATTCTTTCACAAACATTTATAAAGGCAGGTAGTGATGAGTGAAACACAAACTTTTTTCAGGACAGGCCCCTTCCATGTCATCTCCATTTCCATTTTTAGCCCCCCTGAATATGCACTTAGATTTTGGAACTCCGTCTGATGATAGAGCATTCCAGCATTATCCATAAAAAAACAGAGGAACGCTGCTTTTTGGAAGGCTTAGGGTCCCGTTTCATAGAATCATAGAATCGTAGAGTTGGAAGGTACCTCCTGGGCTATCTGGTCCAACCCCCTGCTCAAAGCAGGATTCGCTAAATCATCCCAGACAGATCTCTGTCCAGCCTCTGTTTGAAGACTTTCATTGAAGTAGAACTCACCACTTCTCGTGGCAGCCTGTTCCACTCATTGATCACTAACTGTCAAAAAGTTTTTTCTAATATCTAATCTGTGTCTCCTCCCATTCAGTTTCATCCCAATGCTTCTAGTCTTTCCTTATGCAAATGAGAATAAAGATGATTCTTCTACAATGTGACAGCCCTTGAGATATTTGTAGACAGCTATTAAGTCTCTTCTCAGTCTTCTCTTTTTCAAGCTAAACATTCCCAAATCATGCAACCTTTCCTCATAAGACAGGGTTTGCAGACCGGTCACCATTCTGGTTGCTCTTTTCTGAATTTGCTCCAGTTTGTTGATGTCTTTTTTAAAATGTGGCGCCCAAAACTGGACACAGTATTCCAGATGAGGTCTGACCAAAGAGGAGTAGAGGGCAATAATGACTTCACGTGATCTAGACTGTATGCTTCTGTTGATACATCCCAGAATTGCATTTGCCTTTTTTGCTGCTGCATCACACTGTTGACTCATATTCAGTCTGTGATCTATTAGTATACCCAAGTCATTTTCACATGTGCTGGTGCTTAGCCCTATTCCTCCCATTCTGTATATGCTTTTTTCATTTTTATTGCCAAGGTGTAGTACTTTGCATTTTTCCCTGTTAAAAACCCTCCTAACTTTGTGTCAACAGCAAATTTAATTTTTGTACCCTCAGTTCCTTCATCTAAATCATTGATAAAGATGTTGAACAATACAGGGCCCAGAACAGAGCCGTGTGGTACCCCACTTGAGACATTCTTCCAACTGTATGTGCAGCCATTTATGACCACTCTTTGGGTTTGATCACTAAGCCAGTTATGAATCCACCTAACAGTTGCCTTGTCCTTTGTCAAACGCTTTGCTGAAGTCAAGATATACTACATCTACAGCATTTCCCTGATCCACCAAGTCAGTGATCCTGTCATAGAAGGAAATTAAGTTAGTCTGACATGACTTATTAGTTACAAACCCATGCTGACTCTGGTTAATCACTTCATTTTTATAAAGGTACGTACATACATGCTTAATAATTTGTTAAAAGATCTTTCCTGGTATAGATCTTTCCTGGCCAGACTCACTGGCCTATAGTTTCCTGGGTCCCCCTTCTTCCCCTTTTTGAAGATAGGAACAACTTTTGCTCTTCTCTAGTCTTCTAGGACTTCTCCTGATCTCCAAGAATTTTCAAAAATTATGGAGAGTGGTTCAAAAATTTCTTCTGCTATCTCCTTCAGTACTCTGGGGTGTAATTCATTTGGACCTGGAGACTTGAAATCATTTATGATATAAAAGTATTCCCTCACTAACTTTCTGTTTGATAAATCTCTTTCCATTTGATAAACATTTCTTTCTTCCTTTTTAGCACGTGTTTAAGTTCTTACTGACAGATTCCCTTTAAAGGGAATCTGTCACCTACCCTTTGGCGGGCGATGAAAACGAGATGTAGTACTTTGCATTTTTCCCTGTTAAAAACCATTCTGTTAGTTGCTGCCCACTGCTCCAGCTTATTTATATCTTTTTGAATCCTCTCTCCTCTAGTATTAGCTAGCCCTCCTAGCTTTGTGTCATCAGCAAATTTAATCAGTTTACCCTCAATTCCTTCATCTAAATCGTTGATAAAGATGTTGAACAATACAGGGCCCAGGACAGAGCCCTGTGGTACCCCACTTGAGACATTCTTCCAACTGGATGTGCAGTCATTTATGACCACTCTTTGGGTCTGATCACTAAGCCAGTTATGAATCCACCTAACAGTTGCCTTGTCCATTCCATACTTAGTCATTTTTTCAATAAGGATTGTATGAGATACTTTGTCAAATGCTTTGCTGAAGTCAAGATATACTATATCTACAGCATTTCCTTGATCCACCCAATCAGTGATTCCGTCATAGAAGGAAATTAAGTTAGTCTGACATGACTTATTAGTTACAAACCCATGCTGACTCTGTTTAATCACTTCATTCTTATCCAGGTACTGACATACATGTTGTTTAATAATTTGTTCAAAGATCTTTCCTGGCATAGAAGTCAGACTCACCGGCCTATAGTTGCCTGGGTCCACTTTCTTCCCCTTTTTGAAGATAGGAACAACATTTGCTCTTCTCCAGTCTTCTGGGACTTCTCCTGTTCTCCAAGAATTTTCAAAGATTATGGTGAGGGGTTCAAGAATTTCTTCTGCTATCTCCTTCAGTACTCTGGGGTGTAATTCATCTGGACCTGGAGACATGAATTCATTTAGGTTAGCTAAGTGTTTCCTCACTATCTTTCTGTTTATAGATATCCTGGATTCTTATATTCCCTTAATAGGACAGTGAAGAACAGTTGATGTTACATTTCCTTTCTGAGAGAAAACAGATGCAAAATAGGAATTTAAAAGTTCGGCCTTCTCAACATCCTGTCTTACCAGTTCATCATTTTCATCCTGTAGAAATCCTATAGCATCTTTGACTTTTGTTTTACTTTTGACATAACTCCAAAATCCTTTTCTATTGCTTTTGCCGTCTCTTGCAAGCCTCAATTCATTGTCAGCTTTAGAAAATCTGATTTGTGCCCTGCAGGTTCTGCAGACAGCATTATATTCTTCTTTAGATATGCCTCCCTCTATCCATTTTATAAACATTTCTTTCTTCCTTTTTAACATGTGCTTAAGTTCTGTGTTCATCCATCCTGGTTTCCTTAAATGCTTTCTATTCTTCCCTCTTTTCAGAATTGTTAACAATTGTGCTTTGAGAATTTCATTTTTCAAGATTTCCCATCCTTCCTGGACATTTTTGTCTTTAAGGATATCCAGCCATTGGATCCCTCCAATTCTCTTTCTGAATCCCTTAAAATCTGCCTTTCTGAAATATTACCTTGACGTCTGAGTCTTCACAGGTCTTCCTCCGCTTTTTATCCAAAATTCTAAAATAGCATGGTCGCTACCTCCTAGGGTCCCAGCCACTTTTACCTCCTCAACCATTTCCTCCCTGTCAGTAGCGTAGCTACCGGGGGGGCAGAGGGGGCGGTCGCCCTGGGCCCCGAGCTTTGAAGGGGCCCACCGAGCTACGCTACTGTAACTGTATTTGCGTGCACAGCGCGCCCATACAGTTACATTCTGCGGCAGAGCAGGGAGAATCGATCTCCCTACTCTGCCGCCCAGCCGCTATGGGCCCCTGAGAACGCGTGGAGGGCCCCGGTGCCAGCAGTGGGCCCCCACCTCACAGCCAGCAATGTCATCCTGGACTCCTGGGCTTTAATTTCTGTGTGCACAGGACCTGTGATGAGGTCACGGGAGGGGCGGAGTCAGGGGGTCACATGATCAGAGGCTTCAGCTGCTGCAGGGCTCTGCTGTGCTGGTTGTCATGGTGCTGGATGAGGTGAAGCAAGTTTCTGTATGGGGTCAGGATTGGATTACAGGGTGGATGTAGCAGAGCTGTGTGTGTTTGAGGTGTACAGAGCGGAGCCATGTGTGTAGAAGGTGTACGGAGCAGAGATATTCATGTATGAGTTGTACAAAGGAGCGGAGCCGTGTGTGTATGGGGTGAGCAGAGCTGTTTGTGTACGGAGCGGAGCCAAGTGTGTACGGGGTGTATAGAGCAGAGCCGTGTGTGTATGGGGTGTACAGAGCAGAGCCGTGTGTACGGGGTGTACAGAGCAGGGCCGTGTGTGTACGGGGTGTACAGAGCAGAGCCGTGTGTGTACGGGGTGTACAGAGCAGAGCCTTGTGTGTGCGGCGTGTACGGATTTGAGCCGCATGTGTACAAGGTGTATGGTGCAGAGCTGCGTGTGTACAAGGTGTACGAAGCGGAGCCGTGTGTGTATAGGGGGTGTGGAGCAGAGCCGTGTGTGTATAGGGGGTATGAGGTGCAGTAATAGGGACACATATGGCAGCAGTGGCTCAGCATTGGGGTATGAGGTGCAGTAATAGGGACACATACGGCAGCAGCGGCTCAGTATTGGGGTATCAGGTGTAGTAATAGGGACACATACGGCAGCAGCGGCTCAGTATTGGGGTATCAGGTGCAGTAATAGGGACACATACGACAGCAGCAGCTCAGCATTGGGTTATCAGGTGCAGTAATAGGGACACACAGCAGAGGCTCAGCATTGGGATATGAGGTGCAGTAATAGGGACACATACGGCAGCAGAGGCTCAGTATTGGGGTATCGAGTGCACTAATAGGAACACATATGGCAGCAGCGGCTCAGTATTGGGGTATCAGGTGCAGTAATAGGGACACATACGGCAGCAGCGGCTCAGCATTGGGGTATCAGGTGCAGTAATAGGGACACATACGGCAGCAGCGGCTCAGCATTGGGGTATCAGGTGCAGTAATAGGGACACATACGGCAGCAGTGGCTCAGCATTGGGGTATCAGGTTCTGTAATAGGGACACATACTGCAGCAGCGGCTCAGCATTGGGGTATCAGGTACATTAATAGGAACACATACGGCAGCAGCGGCTCAGCATTGGGGTATCAGGTGCAGTAATAGGGACAAATACGGCAGCAGTGGCTCAGCATTGGGGTATCAGGTGCAGTAATAGGGACACATACGGCAGCAGCGGCTCAGCATTGGGCTATCAGGTGTAGTAATAGGGACACATACGGCAGCAGCGGCTCAGCATTGGGGTATCAGGTGCAGTAATAGGGACAAATACGGCAGCAGTGGCTCAGCATTGGGGTATGAGGTGCAGTAATAGGGACACATACGGCAGCAGCGGCTCAGTATTGGGGTATCAGGTGTAGTAATAGGGACACATACGGCAGCAGCGGCTCAGTATTGGGGTATCAGGTGCAGTAATAGGGACACATACGACAGCAGCAGCTCAGCATTGGGTTATCAGGTGCAGTAATAGGGACACACAGCAGAGGCTCAGCATTGGGATATGAGGTGCAGTAATAGGGACACATACGGCAGCAGAGGCTCAGTATTGGGGTATCGAGTGCACTAATAGGAACACATATGGCAGCAGCGGCTCAGTATTGGGGTATCAGGTGCAGTAATAGGGACACATACGGCAGCAGCGGCTCAGCATTGGGGTATCAGGTGCAGTAATAGGGACACATACGGCAGCAGCGGCTCAGCATTGGGGTATCAGGTGCAGTAATAGGGACACATACGGCAGCAGTGGCTCAGCATTGGGGTATCAGGTTCTGTAATAGGGACACATACTGCAGCAGCGGCTCAGCATTGGGGTATCAGGTACATTAATAGGAACACATACGGCAGCAGCGGCTCAGCATTGGGGTATCAGGTGCAGTAATAGGGACAAATACGGCAGCAGTGGCTCAGCATTGGGGTATCAGGTGCAGTAATAGGGACACATACGGCAGCAGCGGCTCAGCATTGGGCTATCAGGTGCATTAATAGGAACACATACGGCAACAGCGGCTCAGCATTGGGGTATCAGGTGCAGTAATAGGGACACATATGGCAGCAGCGGCTCAGCATTGGGGAATCAGGTGCAGTAACAGGGACACATACGGCAGCAGCGGCTCAGCATTGGGGTATCAGCAGGATGTGGAGTTTGTGCAGGTTGGGGATACATGGTGATGGGGCTGGAATATGAGAAGTGAAACGTGTCGTTGTTGTATTCTCTGTAGCCGAGTCCTGGCTGGAGGAGTTGTCATGTCGGTCTGGGCCAGATGGAAAAGACGCGAAAAGTGACCCATTCCATCAGAAAGAACGTCAGACACCAACTATAACTGTGCAGTAATTACATATGTTTTGTAGGACTGGTATTTACCACTGACCATATTGCGGTAATATCCATGTTGGTCTTTATATAGGGATTATTTTCAGTAACAGCGCAGTCATCTCCTACATCCACTATTAGGGGGCGTCACCGAGTTGTAATCAAAGTTACCTAGTTAGGGGCCCACTCAGAAGTTTCGCCCCCCCCGAACCAAAACCCTAGCTACGCCTCTGCTCCCTGTTTATAAGGATTAGATCCAAGGTAGCAGTTCCCCTTGTTTTCTCCCTTACCTTTTGGAAGATAAAATTGCCAGAAAGAGAGGATAAGAATTTCCTTGACCTGTTAGTTTTGCCTGAGAGAGATTCCCAACAAATGTCAGGATAGTTGAAATCTCCCATGACAACTATGTCATATTTTTTGGAGAACTTGGCCATTTGATGCATAAAGAGTTCATACATATCTTCAGCTTTCACTTAGCAACGCACCAGCGATCCCGATACGACCTGGTAGGGATCGCTGGTGCGTCGTGCCAAACAGACAGATCTCTTCAGCGACGCAGCAACCATCCAGCGATCCTCGGCGGTCGTTGGTACCTTGTCACACAGCAGCTTTTCTGACAATTCCCGCCTGCGTCCCTGAGTTGTGCGTCGCTAACGAGGTCGCTCGTCGGGTCAAACACAGCGATGCGCGCTATCCAGCGGGACGCCGATGATGAAAAAATGGCCCAGGACATTCAAGCTCGATCAGCGATATCCAGCAGGGGGCCGGTCACCGCTATGTGTCACATGTAGCGAGATCGCTGGTGAGGTCGCTGTTGCGTCACAAAATCGGTGACACTTCAGCGATCTCGCTAGCGATCTCGCTATGTGAGATGGGGGCTTTAGGCTTGCAAACAGGAAACTGGACAAATTTTGTAGGAATCTGGGATGTCTCCCCTCCTGGATATTTCAGCAGAGCCGGCAAGTATGAGGATAGGTGATAACAAAGTATGGGGCAGTGATACATTTAGCACCTTTCCTAGATCATACATGCATTTCATGAGAAAAAAAGCATTAAAGAGAATTTGTTATTTGCCTTGAATATAGATATATATTTCACCTTATGTAAATGCTGATGTTCTCCAGAATCTGATGTTGTTGTTTTTCTTCTGCTCCTGCACCTCTTCATTCCTGAGATATGACCACCTCTTCCCTGCATATAAATCTAGGCTTTTTAGCCAAAAAAGAGTGGACCTCATGAAATGCTGAAGACCCCATCCATGTGTCTAAAAAGGCTAGATTTACTGTTATTAAGTGACCAATAAAGGAATAAAAAGTGCTAGGACAAATGTAGATACAAATTATATAACTCTTTATTAGTAAATATAGTTGAAAACAAGGATTAGAAAAATAAATATCTAACATACAAATATGCAGATAGAGGAGGTGGGTAAGCCAAAGGGGGGAGAATATTAATTACCCCAAAATGTAAAATTATGTAAAATGCATGGGCAGGAAGTGTGTGTATCTGGATAACCAACCAAAGCAATATATATAACAGGAAATCGAAAGTAAAAATGACAAGTATCGTATTTTTCAGACTATAAGACGCACCAGACTATAGATGCACCCCAAATTTTCAGAAGGAAAAATATTAATGTGTCAAATGGGGGTCTGCTATGAATGAGTCACCGAAGGAGGAAAAAACAAAAATACAAGCTAAGTTCAGAAAACCGGAGAGGTTGGTAGCTATCGGATTGCAGACCCCTGATCCTATTCACCACAACTAACAGTAGCCGTGGGGGGTTCCTACGGTGCCCTAGACCCCTCGTTCACAGCCGGAGAACTAAATAAGCCTAAAGAAAGAAAGGGGAAATCTAAACTGCCCCAGAGCAGACCCCAAAGCAATGGACAGCCCCCAACATGTATTGTCGGTGAAAAGCAGATGAAAACACAAACACAGACAGAAAGACAGGTTGAGCAAACGATGGGGCCCAACTAACTAAATAGGAAAGGACAGAAAAGATGCTGACTGCAATCCGCAAAAAACCCTACCAAAAATGTCCCAACCATCTGATAGGGAAAAAGGCCCTGAAGTCGATAGACTTCAAAATCACTATATCAGCACTCAGGTATATTCTGAAAACAGAGCAAAGAGATAAACTGATCAGAGACAAAAATGGAGCTCAGCCCGTCCCAACAAAGGCAGGCTGAACACAAAACACTAAGCAAACAGACAAAATCTCATGGAGAAATAAGAGAGCAAAAACTTAGCTTTCAGTAGACAGGACTAACTGGTTGCAAGAGCTCAGAGCAGAAAGGATCACCAGCACCCCTGTAGGGCGTCGGCTGCCTTATATCCACTCAGTGATTCCGGGTGTCCAATCAGGCTCCACCTGTTCAGATGACAGGTTCTTCTCAACCCAATCAATTTCACTACCTCTCTTCACCAGCAGAGGGAGTTCATCAGACATCAACGGTGAAGGGGAAAATGAACTCACAACAGTACCTCCCCCTTGAGGAGGGGTCACCGAACCCTCATCCACGCCACCAGGACGATCAGGATGGGCCCAATGAAAAGCACGAACCAATCTTTCGGCATGGTTATCGGATGCAGGGACCCAATAATTATCCTCCTGGCCATAACCCTTCCATTTAACCAAATACTGGAGTCTCCGTCTAGCCAGGCGAGAATCCAGTATCTTCTCAACCTCATATTCCACATTACCTTCCACCAATACAGGGTCAGGAGGTGCCACCACAGGAACTACTGGCTCAACAAACCTCTTTAACAGAGACTTATGAAACACGTTATGGATCTTAAATGTAACAGGAAGAGCCAATCAAAAGAGACAGGATTAAGAATCTCCAAAATCTTGTAAGGTCCAATAAATCTAGGTTTAAACTTTGGAGAAGCCACCTTCATAGAGATATTCTTTGATGACAACCAAACCATATCACCCACCTTAAACTGGGGACCAATGGTCCTATGACGGTTGGAAAACCGCTGGGCCTTTTCCTGGGAGAGAGACAACCTATCCACCACTTGGTCCCAGAACTGGTGCATTCTCTCCACCACAGTGTCAACACCTGGGCAGGCAGAAGACTCCACCTGCCCTGAAGAGAATCGAGGATGAAACCCAAAGTTACAAACAAAAGGTGACATCAAAGTGGCAGAACTAGCTGTATTATTTAAAGCAAATTCGGCCAAGGGCAAAAATGAAACCCAATCATCCTGATCAGCAGAAATAAAACATCTCAAATACGACTCCAAAGTCTGGTTTGTTCTCTCCGTCTGCCCATTGGTCTGAGGGTGAAACGCAGAGGAGAAGGACAACTGAATTCCCAGCTTGGAACAGAAAGTCCTCCAAAATCTGGAAATAAACTGAACTCCTCTGTCAGATACAATGTTCTCAGGAATCCCGTGCAAGCGAATCACCTGTTGCAAAAACAAGGACACCAACTCTGAGGAAGATGGCAACTTAGGGAGTGGTACAAGATGGACCATCTTAGAGAATCTATCACAAATCACCCAAATAACAGTCATTCTCTGAGAGACAGGCATATCAGAGATAAAATCCATTGAAATATGGGTCCATGGCCTCCTGGGCACCGGCAAAGGCATCAGCAACCCACTAGAGTGAAAACAAGGTTTAGACCGGGAGCAAGTCCCACAGGACTGCACAAAACTCCTGACATCACGAGACAAGGCGGACCACCAAAAAGACTGACTCACCAAATCTCTAGTACCAATAATACCTGGATGACCAGCCAATGCAGAGCAATGAACTTCAGACATCACTCTCTTCCTCCACTGGTCAGGAGCATACAATTTTCCAATGGGACAATGCTCAGGTTTGTCCTCCTGAAACTATTCCAGAGCACGTCTCAAATCGGGCGAGATGGCAGAAAGAACTACCCCCTCACCTAAGATGGTAGCAGGCTTGGTCACAACAGGAGAATCAGCAAAGAAACTCCTAGAGAGGGCGTCTGCCTTGACATTCTTAATGCCTGGAAGAAAAGAGACCACAAAATCAAAACGTGTGAAAAACAAGGCCCACCTAGCCTGTCTAGGATTCAAGCGTTTGGCCGACTCCAGGTAAATCAAATTCTTGTGGTCAGTAAGGACCACGACTTGATGTCTAGCTCCCTCCAACCAATGTCTCCACTCCTCAAATGCCCATTTCATGGCTAACAGTTCCCGATTCCCCACATCATAGTTACGTTCAGATGGGGAGAACTTTCAGGAAAAGAAAGCACAGGGATTCATTTTAGATCTTACCCGATCTTTTTGGGACAAAACAGCTCCTGCACCAATCTCAGAAGCGTCCACCTCCACCTGAAACGGGAGTGAGACATCAGGTTGCCGCAAAACCGGAGCAGAAGTGAACCTTCGCTTCAGCTCCTGAAAGGAAGAAACAGCCTCCGGAGACCAATTCAGCACATCAGCACCTTTCTTAGTCAAATCAGTCAATGGTTTGGCAATACCTGAAAAATTAGCTATAAATTTCCGATAAAAATTAGCAAAACCCAAAAACTTCTGGAGGGCCTTCAAAGAAGTGGGCTGAACCCAATCATAAATGGCCTGTACCTTGGCCGGGTGCATTTCAATAGTTGACGGAGACAAAATAAATCCCAAAAATGAAATCCTCTGTACCCCAAAAAGGCATTTCGATCCCTTGACATACAGGGAATTCTCCCTCAAAATCCGGAACACAGTCCGAACATGTTCCACATGAGAGTCCCAATCCTTGGAAAAGATCAAAATATCATCCAGATAGATGATCAAAAATTTATCCACAAAGTCTCGGAAAATATCATTCATGAAGCACTGGAAGACAGAAGGGGCATTAGTGAGCCCAAAAGGCATCACCAGGTACTCAAAATGTCCCTCTGGAGTATTAAACGCCGTCTTCCATTCATCCCCATGCTTAATGCGAATAAGATTATACGCCCCCCTGAGGTCAAGCTTGGTAAACCAGCCAGCACCTTTAACTCTAGAGAATAGATCAGAAATCAGGGGTAACGGATACTGATATTTAACAGTAATTTTGTTGAGGGAACGATAGTCAATACAAGGCCTTAATGAACCATCCTTCTTGGCCACGAAAAAAAACCCAGCACCTAAGGGTGAAGAGGATGGTCTAATATGACCCTTCTCCATCGACTCCTTAATATAGGATCGCATAGCCTCGTGCTCGGGTACAGATAAATTGAAAAGTCGACCCTTGGGAAATTTACACCCAGGGCTCAGCTCAATTGCACAGTCATAACTCCTATGAGGAGGCAAAGACGCAGACTCATTCTCACTAAATACATCATAAAAATCAGCCAAATAGTCAGGAACATCATGCGACTGGGGAGAGGTGGAGAAAACAGGAGCATCACTAAGGGCACACCGACAACCCCAACTCACCAAAGACACAGATTTCCAATCCAAAACTGGATTATGGATTTGCAACCAGGGAAACCCCAGAACAATGGTATCATGCAGATTATGCAACACCAAAAATCTGCAATTTTCTTGATGGTCTGGGGCGACCCGCATTACCACCTGGGTCCAAAACTGAGGTTTATTCTTCGCCAAAGGAGTAGCATCAATACCCCTCAAAGGGATAAGCGTCCGCAGAGGTGTCATAGGAAATCCACAACGTTTAGCAAAATCCAAGTCCATCAGGTTCAGAGCCGCTCCCGAATCCACAAAAGCCTTAGCGGAAAATGTGGACAGAGAGCAGATCAGAGTAATTGCCAGAAGAAACTTAGGTTGAACACCACCCACAGCAAATGTGTGTGCAAAACGTCTCTCTCGTTTAGGGCAGACAGAAATAATATGCGAGGAATCTCCACAGAAAAAACACAGCTTATTACGCCTTCTGAACTCCTGATGTTGCGCCCTAGACCAAACTCTATCACATTGCATAGGTTCAGACATTTGTTCAACAGGTGGCAACACCTCTCGTGCAGTTTTGCGTTCACGCAAACGCCGATCAACCTGAATGGCTAATGACATAAAATCATCAAGGCCAGAGGGAACAGGAAATCCCACCATAGTATCTTTTACGGTTTCTGACAAACCCTTTCGAAAGAGAGCTGCCAAGGCACCATCATTCCAGGTAGTAAGGACCGCCCACTTTCGGAATTTTTGACAGTACAACTCTGCAGAATCCTGACCCTGGCTCAATGCCAACAGGGCCTTTTCAGCCTGATCAATAGCATTAGGTTCATCGTACAACAGCCCCAAGGCTTGAAAAAATGCGTTCACATTAGTTAGAATAGGATCATCAGGTTTCAAAGAAAACGCCCAATCCTGAGGATCGCCGCGCAGCAAGGAGATGACAATTTTATCCTGCTGTGGGGAGCTCCCTGATGAGTTAGGCTTCAAAGCAAAAAATAATTTACAATTATTCTTAAAATTCAAAAATTTAGACCGATCCCCAAAAAACACATCAGGAGTAGGGATCTTTGGCTCAGCAACATGTGAATGAGCAAGATAGGCGGAAATTCCCCGCACTTCAGCAGCGAGCTGCTCCACACGATCAGACAATTGCTTCATCTCCATTGAGAAGAAAAAATTCCCCCTACGGCCTCAAAGACATAGAGGAAAAAATATACACACAAAAAAAAATAATTCTGATACTTTTTTTTTCTTTCCCCTTTTTTTTTTTGCAATTCTTTCCTGCTATTGAGTACCCTAGAATCTGCAGTATGGCTGGTGATTCTGTTATGAATGAGTCACCGAAGGAGGAAAAAACAAAAATACAAGCTAAGTCCAGAAAACCGGAGAGATTGGTAGCTATCGGATTGCAGACCCTGATGCTATTCACCACAACTAACAGTAGCCGTGGGGGGTTCCTACGGTGCCCTAGACCCCTCGTTCACAGCCGAAGAACTAAATATGCCTAAAGAAAGGGGAAATCTAAACTGCCCCAGAGCAGACCCCAAAGCAATAGACAGCCCCCAACATGTATTGCCGGTGAAAAGCAGATGAAAACACAAACACAGACAGAAAGACAGGTTGAGCAAATGATGGGGCCCAACTAACTAAATAGGAAAGGACAGAAAAGATGCTGGCTGCAATCCGCAAAAAACCCTACCAAAAATGTCCCAACCGTCTGATAGGGAAAAAGGCCCTGAAGTCGATAGACTTCAAAATCACTATATCAGCACTCAGGTATATTCTGAAAACAGAGCAAAGAGATAAACTGATCAGAGACAAAAATGGAGCTCAGCCTGTCCCAACAAAGGCAGGCTGAACACAAAACACTAAGCAAACAGACAAAATCTCATGGAAAAATAAGAGAGCAAAAACTTAGCTTTCAGTAGACAGGACTAACTGGTTGCAAGAGCTCAGAACAGAAAGGATCACCAGCACCCCTGTAGGGTGTCGGCTGCCTTATATCCACTCAGTGATTCTGGGTGTCCAATCAGGCTCCACCTGTTCAGATGACAGGGTCTTCTCAACCCAATCAATTTCACTACCTCTCTTCACCAGCAGAGGGAGTTCATCAGACATCAATGGTGAAGGGGAAAATGAACTCACAACAGGGGTCCGTCTTACAGTCCGAATTCAGCTTACCCTGGCAGGATTGGCATCGCTGGTGGAGCGGGGACACAGGGGGTGTTTGGTGGTCCGGCAGTGATATGATCCAGACTAGTGCGGCAGGGTTGGTGGTGCGGGGGCTCTGCCGACTTTTTGTGAAAGCGCGGAGACCCGCACTTCCATTGTCTCGATACTGTGGCCTCCGGGAAAATGGGTGCCAGAGGTGGCGCATACGCAGATTGCGATCTCGGCAACGAGTTCTCATCTCCCGAGATCTCGTTGCTGAGATATCAATCTGTGCATACGCTGCCTTTAGCACCCATTTTCCCGGAGGCCACAGTATCGAGACAATTGAAGCGCGGGGGCTCTCTGCTTTCACAAAATGTCGCCGGAGCCCCCGCACCACCGAGCACTGCATGGGATGGGAGAGAGATCATCGCCCTGCAGCGTCAAGCCACCACAAGAATAACCAGACTCCTACTGCCACCACACTAATTGTAAGAACATTCTGACTATAAGACGCACCCCCCTTTTCCCCAAAAAATTTTTGGGAAAAAAGTGCCTCTTATACGGTAGGTATCCAAACTCATACAAAAAGTAAATATGATAGACTAGCTTGGCCCATGCAAAATTTTCGCACATTGGTCATCGGGGGCACAGGCAATTTCAGAAAAAGCAGGCTGGTCAAATGTATTTCATGAGATGATGAACACAGACAGGTATTTATACAGTCATATGTTAAAGTTTGGGCACCCCTATTAATGTTAACCTTTTTTCTTTATAACA